>NW_027361801.1:11880000-12480000 GCF_039654945.1 Dendrobates tinctorius
CAGGACAGAGGAGGGGAGATTGCGCCCTGCAGTCTGGAGCAGATGCAGGACGGGAGCACGGCAGCATACGAGTTTTGATTGGTGCGTGCCCCTGCTTCTGGGGGGGCAGCCGCCCCCCCCTGGCCCTCGCTGGCTACGGCCATGATTCACACACGGCGTTTTTGCGGATCCGTTTTTTGCAGTAAAATGCAGTGACTCTGGGCATCCCAGCAAAGTCAATGGGTTTCAAGATATGACATTCAGACACATCGTTTTGTGAGGATCCATTTTTGGGCTCAAAAACGGATCCTCACAAAGAATGAGCATGTCAGTTTGTGCGGCGTTTTTCTAATCTGCTTTTGCTATTGAAAACATTATCTATGAGCTCAAAAACCTTTCAGGTGATGCAGTTTTTTTTAAAAAGCTGATCTGTTTTTGCAGCTGAAAAACGTATCCTCAAAAAACACAGCAAAAAACGCTGTGTGTGAATGTAGCCTAAGATCAGGAATAGAACAGTCATTTATAGGACATTTCATAACTTTCCCAAATTCCTATGAAAAAATATTCAGCACATTGTGCATTGTACTACTGTACCCAATTTATTATATATTTTAGGAGTCGGTCCATTTTATTCCGACTCCACCAAAATGAGCTTCGACTCCGCAGCCCTGGCTCCAATGGTCATCAGGTGACTGATATAGCCAATCAGTGGCCACTGACTGACTGCAGCAGTTGTGAAGAAAGAGCAAGGAAAATGCTTCTTCAGTTTCAGATGCAACATGACCACTGCAGTCAATCTGTAGCGCTAACTGACTGAACTGATCACGCTATACTGCACACCAGAAGAGGAAGTCAGGAGACCAATGGAGAACACCAGTAGCCTCACAGAGGAGAGGTAAGGTCCGGGTACTTTTCCCAACTTAGGCCATCATGTACTAATTTTAAAACTAATTAGGGGACAAGCCCTCTAAAGCTCTGTGCAGATAGGGATTGAGCCTTAGTTTATTTTATTTCCTATAGGCCAGGAATCTTTCCAGATGTATAGTTCCATCAGAAGGCGCAGACATATACAACTATATGGATATATGGCGCAAAAGATATCTATTGATTCCATCTATGGAGAATAGACCATGCGGTATTTTTTTTTGGATGGTGGACATCTGTATGGGGCTCAATTGTACATGCCTATGCCTGCAATTTCAGAGATTTTTTTTTCTGTTCAATTTGTGCCATATTTCATTCTAGGGCACAAAACCTCCACATCCCAGCACCTTATAGAGCCACTATTCAACAGCACAGACGTGTGAACCCATACGAACACCTGTGTGTTATTCTCCAGGGGGAAGCAAGAACACGATGATCTGAGCAGTAGACATCTTCCAGGCCTAATGATACATGCGAAATACTAAACCAATAACAGTCTGCTCTTCCCAAGTTCTCCAAAAATGAAGTGGTCCCCACCTGTCACATAGCAGCCACATACAATACAATTGTCACCTCCATGGGAAGAGAGGAAGCTATTTTCACAAGTCTATTGCAGTTCATAAATAGGAAAAAAAGGGAATTAGAGACATGCCGTGCCCAGGCCAAGGTTAAAAAATATGTCGCTATGTCAGATTGGACAAAGAGTACCATTCAGGCCTAGCACAATCTCATGGCCGAGTCCTGACCCTCAGAAAGGTGCTCGTTACAAACATAAAGATTAATGCTACAGTCTAGCAGAAAGTAACTCCACCATCATTTCTAATATTCCTGGGGAAAATAGGCATGATATTACTTATATATTTTACAGAAATGCATTCTTGTGAACTTCCATAAACAAACAGTACAAGCGACATACAAGTGTAGCGTATCCAAACTGGTTTTCTGTAAATTACAGACATCTGTCCTGTTCGTACTACATTGTATCTGTTAGGCTAAGTTCAGACGTACCGGAACTCTCGCGGAAATTACCGCGAGAATTCCGGAATTCCATTCCGCGGGAAAATCGCATTTTAAATTCCCGCGATTATCCCGCGGAAAAACTAGCATTTTGCAAGCGCATTTAGTTTGCAAAATGCTAGCGTTTTCCAAGCGATCTGTAGCATCGCTTGGAGAACTGATTGACAGGTTGGTCACACTCGTCAAACAGTGTTTAACAAGTGTGACCAACTTTTTACTACTGAGGTCGCCTATGCAGCATCAGTAGTAAAACATAAAATGTAAAAAAAAAAATAAAAAATGGTGTTATTCTTACCTTCCGACGTCCCGCGCAGCCGTTCCCAGGCGACCTCAGAACGGACGTCATCGCGGGCATTTTCGCTAAGGATTACTGGGAACGAGAGCGTGGAGAGAGGCGGGAAGGCTGCACGGGACACCGGAAGGTGAGAATAACAATATTTTTTATTTTAAATTCTATTTTTTACAGGGATATGGTACCCAAAGGCCAGAGGACAGCCTCCTCCTCTCCTCCGGACTGTGGGTACCATCCGCAAATGTTCTGCTTACTTTCCGCATGGTGTGCACAGCCACATGCGGGAAGTAAGCGGAACAATGCATTCCTATGGGTGCGGGATCGCCGCGATTCCGCAAAATTAATGAGCATGCTGCGGTTTTTACCGCGAAGCGATTCCGCCGCGGTAAAAACCGCAGCATTAGCACAGCATTGCGGAATCCCATAGGAATGCATGGGATGCTTATTTTTCGCGGCAAAATCGCGCGGTTAAAACCGCCGCGGAAACGCGAAAAAAACGCCACGTGTGAACTCAGCCTTAGGCTACGTGCACACTAAGGCTATGTGCACACGCTGCAGATTCACCTGCGAGTTTTTTCCCGCGGAACCGCAGGTAACGTGACCTGCGGTTTTGCCCTGCGGTTTCACACCTCTACTATGTTAAAGGTGTGAAACCGCAGTGGAATCCGCAGAAACAATTGACATGCTGCGGTTTGTAAACCGCGCGGAAAAAAACGCAGCGTGAGCACAGCGGTTTTGAAAACCCATAGGGTTACATGGTACTGTACCATGTCAGCGGAACTGCTGCAGTTCCGCAGGGCCAAAACCGCAGCGGAACAGCAGCAAAAACCGCAGCGTGTGCACATAGCCTAAACGTTTATGCTAATTTTCAGCTGCCTTTTACAGTACCAGCAAAGCCTATGAGATTTCAGAAATCTCATGCACACACATTGGTTTTTTTGTCATCTGTATTTTGTGCATTGCATTTTTTTTTTAGACATAAAGCATGTCACTTCTTTCAGCGGTTTTCACCCATTGGCTTGAATGGATGGTGAAAAAAGGCTGAAAAAAATTGCACCAAAAACGAGGGTATCAGATTTTGTTGCAATTTTTTGTGCCAAAATCTGACTCCATTGAAGAGGAATTTTCTTTCCAACACTAAACTTCATTAGCATGCACAAGAGACAAATCTAGCATGCCAAAACCACAGCAAAAAGCAAGAAACAACAAGGAAAGCATGTTTTTTTCGGCAGCTTCTTTCATACCAAGAGATCAGGTTTTACTGCAGGAAAAAAAAAAACGTTGTAAAAAAATGCCTAGTGTGAACTTGCCCTAAAGATAAAAAAATATCAGCCAGAAACTCAAGAAACGTAAGGCTATGTGCACACGGTGCGGATTCTGCTGTGGACTTTTCCGCGCAGATTTTGCTAAATCTGCAGGTAAAATGACCTGCGTTTTACGTGCAGATTTAGTGCAGTTTTCACCTGCAGATTTCTATAATGGAGCAGGTGGAAAACTGCAGCAAAACCGCACAAAAGAAGCGACATGCTGCTTCTTTTAGGGTATGTGCACACGCTGCGGATTCTGCTGCGTTTCCGCAGCGTTTTTGGCTCTGCAGAAACGCTGCAGATTCTGCTGCGTTGTACAGTACCTTTATTTCCTATGGAAATAAAAAAAAGCTGTGCACATGCTGCGGATTTTTCCGCGCGGTTTTGCTGCGGTTTACAATCCGCAGCATGTCAATTGTTTGGTGCAGAAATGGTGCACCATTATGAGGTGTAAAACCGCGGAAAAAACGCAGATAATCCGCAGATAAACCGCAGAAAAACCGCAGCACTTTGTCCTGCGGATTTCCTGCGGTTTTCTCTACAAAATCCGCAGAGACTAAAAACTACGTGTGCACATAGCCTTATTCCGCACCAAATCTGCGCGGAAAAATCTGCAGCATGTGCACAGCGTTTGGTTTTACATAGCCTTAAATGGTACTGTACATCACGTGCAGTTCTGCTGCAGTTCTGCAGGGCCAAATCTGCTGCAGAACTGCACAGAATCTGCACCGTGAGCACAGGGCCTAAGAATAACATTAAAAACTGTGCTCACCCACCGCAGGTCCAGCACTGCCCCTCCTCTGGTGCCCCTGGTCTTTGTTGACAGGCTGCCGTCATGACATCACCCCTGCAACCTGTCAACAAAGACCAGGGGCAGCAGCGGAGGGGCAGTGCTGGACCTGCGGTGGGTGAGCACATTTCTTATTGTTATTTTTACACCAGGCAATAATGGTACCAGCAGAAGTTGAACAAGGGTCCACCAACCATTTAACATCTACAGGCAGTCACACACAGACCTAAAGACCCCATGACCCCCTCTCCTGACTCCCCCAGACACAGGAAAGCTCTGCTCAGCCAAGTGCTCTGTGTTCTCAGACTTCTCACCACCGAGTCAAAAGGATCTCTTTCCTGAGATCATCTGTGGTGGGAGAAGAGTTGCAAGGCGCCTCCATACACATTAGGTGGTCAACCCAAAATGGCCGGGGTGGATGACTTTTATCTAAAGTGCATGGGGGGGGCCTTAAATCTACATTGAAATCTGCTTGTTTGTGTGAACCCCCATCCCTTCACATAAATGCACATTGAGCTGCAGAATTTTAACTTTTTATGCAGGAAAAAAAAGTTTCAGCTACGTATATGAATTTTACAAGTCTTATGTACAAGTTGTGGAAATGCAGATTTAGAGATCTGCAGCAATTTGTGTGTGTGGAATCCACACTTATGTTATTCTTCTCTTTCAAGTTACATTTGGGGGGGAGGCTTATATAGATAAGCCCCTGATGGTGGTGACCCCAGCTTATAGGGCAAAAATGAGGTGACAGATTCCCTTTAAAAATCAGCAGCGACTGCATTACTTTGCACAGAATAATCAGCAGAATCCTCATACAAGACCTGTGAGAATCCTAAATGTGTGAACATAGCCTAAGGCTAAGTGCACACGTTGCGGATTCTGCTGCGTTTCCGCAGCGGTTTTAGCCCAGCGAAAAACGCAGCAGTTCCGCTGACATGGTACCGTACCATGTAACCCTATGGCTTTTCAAAACCGCTGTGCTGACGCTGTGTTTTTTTCCACGCGGTTTACAAACCGCAGCATGTCAATTGTTTGGGCGGTTTCCGCAGCGGTTTCACACCTTTAACATAGTAGAGGTGTGAAACTGCAGGGCTAAACCGCAGGTCACTTTACCTGTGGATCCGCGCGAAAAAACCCGCAGCTGAATCTGCAACGTGTGCACATAGCCTGAGGCCTCATCCACTCCTGAAAGACGTCAAAGACTGAGCTCCTGACTTTGCTCTTTAAACTTCCACTAGTCTACTCCCAGATTAGCTGCATGCAATGTTGCGGAGCTGCCCGTGGTTACATGCCGATGTTTCTGGGTGGAAACTTCATTGGAAAAAGCTACGATTGTTTGAACGTTAACGCAGGTGGTTTGTGGGCATTTTACACACACGAACATACCTTAGGGGGCACAGAGATTTTAGGGTGCTTGTGGTGAGTACCTCACAAAGCTGGCGGGCAGACAACACACGTCAAATGATCATGTCCATTATATTGTCCATAACTCTCTAGACCGCCATATAAGAAGTGCACGTGTCAGATCACACATGGACTGTATCTTCGTGTCGTTAGGGGTCACCTACTGTTATATGGGGTCACACCACGTCATCTGGTCTGACATACTGCCGGAGAGTACAGGGCAGCGCGACACGCCGCCGGAGAGTCACACTTGGGGTCGGGAGATACATGGCCAGTCCATGCATTGTGATCGGAGGTCAGACTGATGATCACGGACACCTCAAGGAGCCCAAACACATAGCATCACATACCACCATTACTATTATGTTGTGTCACGTACTGCCATATACTACAGAATCACATAATAATATGTCGGGTCCCAGTGTTATATAAGTGTGACCGATTGCCATATAGTGTAAAGCCAGTGTCACATGCTGCCATATAGTATTGGGAAAGCATACTGCCATATAGTGACACAATCACACAGTATTACCTAGTGTCACGCGGCGCCATACGCTCATCCTCCCATATGCCGGCACACATTGCCCCATAGTATCGGGGTCAAACTGCCATCACGCAGTACCACACAGGACACCACTGATCGCCCCGCACTCCGGTGACTCCTCACAGTGACACAAGGTCCTCCCCCGCTGCGGAGCATGCTGGGAGTTGTAGTCTCGCCGTCCTGTCCTTGAGCGGCTGCCCCTTACCTGTCCAGCAGCCCCGCCGGCAGCAGCTCCCCCCGGGGCACAGGGTACTCCATGTCTTCCCGACAGCACACTGGCTCTGCCAACAGAAACAAAACTGTCAGAGGTGAGCCGCCCGGAGCCACGGCCCAGTCACCTCCTCTCCCCCTCTACAACTTCATACCGGACAGCTCGCCGCCTCCTCCCGGTCGCAGCTCGGTACAGACTGCCTCAGAAAAGTTATTCAGCCGTCACTGTAGAAACTGTCCGGCCGGGGCGGGACGCTCCTGCGCGCTCCCGCACTGGTGTCTGCGCGCCGCCGAGCAGAACAGGCCCGGTGACGTCACCACACCCCGCTCCAGCAATAACAACAATAACGAACAGGTTCAGTGTCCGGGGACAGCGGGAGGGGGCGGGGCTTACTACTGAGCTGCAGCTCCATCAGGGCCGGGAACTGGGCTGTTGATTGGTGGGAGGTTAGAAAGAGGCGGAGCTACAGGGAAAGCTGACTTGGTGATTGGCTGACCCGAGTGAGCCGAAGCTGAAAGCAGCTGATAGGAAGTAAGAAGCGAGCTAAAATTAGCAGCCTGAGTTCTGCTGGCGGCAGAAGAGGAGAGCGCTGAGAGGGAGCGTGGAGGTCACGTGGTGCGCTTCCCCGCAGACTGCAGCGTGTCTGTGCTGACACCACCTGGGACAGTGTGGGGGGCTCTGCTCCCGGGGACCCTCTTCTAGTTTTCCCTGTCCATTACCCAGAGCTTTTTGTGGTTAATGGAGTTTTTCTTTCTTGCAGCAGGAGTTGTCATTTTTATTGTTATCATTTTGGGGTCTGTATAACTTCTCAGCACTTTTAATTCATTTTTTGCATCTAAAATCAACTGTTATTAGCATTTTTTATTTTTATTGTTTAGTGTTCACCCTATGGGATAAATATGTTCATATTCTCTTAGATTGGACAGTCCCGCGCACAGCGATGACGGATACGTCGTCTCTTCTTGGTCTGTAGAATTTCAGGACATTCTAGAAAAAGAAGGTGATGGGAACTTTTATGTTTTTGTTTTGTTTTTTCATTCATCCTGTGGTCGCCTGTACAATCCACTGTAATATTGCAGCATTGTACAATTACCAGCATTGCTTGAATCGTAGAGGTCCAAGCATTGCACCTACAGGTGTGGTAAAACGTATTCCCATCATCAAGTTCCTATCCCACTATGTAGTAGATGTAACAATAATAATAATAGCAAACCTCTCCAATTAGAAATGTAGTATAGTTCTTCTGATTAGCTATGTCGCTTACCCCAAGTGTAGGACATTGCAGTAGCTTAGGTATCCATGGATACGACCAGGGCTGCCACCAGGAATTTCAGAGCCCTATACTGGGGGACGCACTTCAAGGTTCTGCATCGGGCCCTCGCTCCTTCGTGTGAGCGTTGCTCTCTGCTTAGCCCATAAGTTAAAGCTCTGCCACAGTTCTACCCTGCGCTGTCTCATACTGCGGAGCGTGCCGCACGCCTGCCTCTGCCCTCGCTTCCAGCGGGAAACACTCTGTCTCCGCACGATTTCAGCTCTGCTTCCTCACTGCCTGGCTTAGTCACGCCTCCTCTTCCCATGTCATGGGGCCTGTCCGGTCTCCTATTCTTTCCCCCGGACAACATGGGACGCAGCCTCAGCAATTCCAGACCAAGCAAAATTCAGGCACCAGCAGCCCTTTCTTCCTCCTTACAATGATACACATGAGCTCTGTACATTGTATACAGTGTATGGTGTAAGTGTACAGGTCATACAGTGAGCACCAGTGGCATTATACACAGGAGCTCTGTATATAGTGTCTGTACAGGTAATACAGGGATCATCAGTGACATCATACACAGGAACTCTGTATATACGAGAGTCAGTGTACAGGTAATACAGTGATGTTATACATAGGAGCTCTGTATATAGTGTATAGGTAATACAGGAATCACCAGTGACATCCACAGGAGCTCTGTTTATAGTGTCAGTGTACAGGTAATACAGTGACCACCGGTGACGTTATACACAGGAGCTCTGTATATAGCATATAGTGTATAGGTAATACCGGAATCACCAGTGACATTATACACAGGAGCTCTGTATATAGTGTCAGTGTACAGGTAATACAGTGACCACCAGTGATATTATACACAGGAGCTCTGTATATAGTGTATAGGTAATACAGGAATCACCAGTGACATACACAGGAGCTCTGTATATAGTGTACAGATAATACAGTGATCACCAGTGACATTATACACAGGAGCTCTGTATATAGTGTATAGGTAATACAGGAATCACCAGTGACATTATACACAGGAGCTCTGTATATAGTGTCAGTGTACATGTAATACAGTGACCACCAGTGACATTATACACAGGAGCTCTGTATATAGTGTACAGATAATACAGTGATCACCAGTGACATTATACACAGGAGCTCTGTATATAGCATCAGTGTACAGGTAATACAGTGATCACCCGTGACATTATACACAGGAGCTCTGTATATAGCATCAGTGTACAGGTAATACAGTGATTATCAGTGACAATATACACAGGAGCTCTATATATAAGGTCAGTGTACAGGTAATACAGTGATCGCCAGTGATGGTATACACAGGAGCTCTATATAGTGTATAGGAAATACAGAAATCACCAGCGACATACGAGCGCTGTATATAGTGTCATTGTACAGTGATCACCAGTGACATTATACACAGGAGCTCTGTATATAGGATCAGTGTACAGGTAATACAGTGATTATCAGTGACATTATATAAAGGAACTCTGTGTATAGTGTACAAGTAATACAGTGATTATCAGTGACATTATACACAGGAGCTCTATATATAAGGTCCGTGTACAGGCAATACAGTGATCACCAGTGATGGTATACACAGGAGCTCTGTATATAGTGTCAGTGTACAGGTAATACAGTGATCACCAGTGACCTTATACACAGCAGCTCTGTATATAGTGTATAATGTATAGCTAATACAGGAATCACTAGTGACATAAGGCGTTAAACAAATATGCATGGTGGCAACACTGATCATGTCTGATACAGCAAGTTGTCAGTTATAGTGGACAGCCCACAGCTGCTGGATTGTCACTTGTGTGGGGATGCTATTATGTCTGGGTTAAATCCCAGTCTTAGCATCTCCCCTAGCCAAATCAGATTTCATACTTTGCACTGACGAGGGGCAACACCCTGAAACATAGTGTCTGCAAATTGGGATTCTGACTTGGCATTTATCCTAAGTCATGTGGCAAGGCTTGTTAAAGGGTCAATATTGACTTGTAGGATTGCTACTTCCAATAGGTGGCGCTAGAGTTGTAGTCCAGTTCCTCTCTGAAGAGGCAATTTGAATATTGTACACCGCGTTTTTCCTGCCAACACTGTTTTTTATAGCAGAAGAAAACACTGCAAAAACACCATGTGTGAACATACCCTAGCACCGGCAACAAAGCCAATTGCCAGTTATGAAGTCCCCTGTAACCGGGTCCCTAGATTCTAGAAATAATGCCCGTACTGTAGCCACAATGTCTCTTTCCACCAGTCACATCTGCCCCATATGGCAACGTCCTGACCGCTGATTTTCCTTTAAAGAGTTATTCCCATCATAGACATTTATTATCTATACACAGAATAGGCCCTAAATGTCTAATAGGCTCAGGTCCCTCCTCTGTGTACTCTGTGACTCCCGTAGAAATGAGTAGAAAGATGGCACTTCTCCATCCATTCCCCTCCTCACCAGACAGGACAGCATCGCGTAACCCACAGAAGTGGTACCCGCACCGATTGAATTGGAGTATCCCTTTAATTATACTCCGTGTAGATGATGCTAATTCTAATTTACACCCTATTTCGATGTAGCTTTTGATTACCGTTCCTCCGGTCTCTCCGTCATTCCTGGGCGAGCCGGATGACAGGTCTTGTCTTACAAATATCTCTAGTCACTGACATACATGAATGATTTCTGTGTAATTATGTGTGATTATCAGTGTCGGTATGAACTTAGGGCTCTATTAAACGTGTATAAATTAGTTTAATTAATTGATCATTATGAAGGAATGTATATATGGAAGAGGCGCATTCTTCTTTTACAAGTTTCATGTTTATTTCACCTGACACCCTTATAAATCATCCAGGCATTGGATAACCTGTACGTCTGATATATAGACTGCCATAGCCCAGATTAGCATGGCGTTCACCATCCGAGAGCCGTGTCCTGTGCCGTATACGGCATCTTTTTCCTGCTGACCATGTCAGTAAATCTCAACTTTGGCTTAAAGGGGTTGTCCACTGAAAAAAAAGTTATCACTTATTTGCAGAATAGGTGATAACTCATTGATCAGTGGGTGTCCGAAAGCTGGGACCCGCACCCATTTGCAAAACTGGGAATTGATTTTTTTCCTGATGGGGAACTTTTATCCAAGTAGAAGCAAGTCATACGTTCGACCGCCTCTCAATTATTTCTATATAGCGCTGTAAGCTTTCTTGAGGAGTTGGGCTTTGAAGTTCCATCTTAGGGATTCGAATGTGATGGATATCGAACATGTTGGGACACGAAATTCCAGAGGATGTGGGGATATTCAGGAGAAGTCTTGGAGGTGATTGGGTGAGGAAGCCATACGCATATGCGTGGTATATATAGCGCAGGCTCACATATATTGCCAATCTATGCGCTAAGTACCTTTTACTGTATTTTTCATAGCAATTTTGCAGATGAATATTTCATATATACATTATATAGCACTTTTTTTTTCCATTTTCCCATTTTCTATGGCAATAATGCAGTTTCAATGTTCTAGAGAAATCATTCTTGGTAAATCAGGGTGCAACCTTTATCGTTTTCAAGCTGGCACTTGTAAGTCATGCTATCATTCCCACAGGGGCGTGATAACATATAAGTGGGCCGACTAGTCTGGGGACACTGACACCCCATCGTTAGTCACAGCACTCATTTACATATCATAAAAAGACTTTAGAAATACTTTTTCTAAAGACCTGTTTATGTGTAATGTCATAAAGGGTCTGTTAGGAGGGTATTTAGCTGTGTAGACACAACTGCTAGTGGATATAGGGGCACGGGGAACCTCATAGGTTCTCTTTAAAGTGAATGCAGCTAATGTTTTCATATCGGAATTGTGGGCTGTAGACTTGTATCACTTACAGCAATACAAATGATTTCTCATAGCTTTACAATGTGTCCTTAAAAAATATTGTCTTTTTCTTTAGCTGTCCAGAAAAAATAAAAAGTCAATTTGGCAACCACTGCCATGGTCACACATGAAAATTCCCACTCCCATAGACCAAAGGAAGTGCATGGAGCTGTGGTCACACATTGACAGTACTGCTCCAGTCCCAAGGAGATATAAGAACTGGGAACCTATTGGTGGGTGTCTTTAGACCCTCGGGAATTGGGCATTTTTTATATCATGTCCTATCTACAGTATATGCCAGCGATCGTATTAGCCAATCTCTATAGTTCTCTCTCCTCTGTCTCTCTCTTGCTTTCTCTCTCCTTCTCTTTTTCTCTCTCTCTCTTTCTCTGTCTCTTGCTCTCTCTCTCTTATTCCCTCTCTTTTTCTCTCTCTCTCTGTTGCTCCATCACATTGTCAGTCTCCATTATTTGGCTGCAGCAGTGATGTCACTTTGACATTGCTGCAGCCAATCCCTGAGCTCAGCGGCTCATGCTGTCTACATTGGGCGAGCTGCTGAGCTCATTTATGAACTGCATTTCTGCATCCAAACTGTGCTGGACCAGGGGAGGGTGAGAAAAAGAAAAGTTTCACAATAAACTGAGCATACAGACAAAGGTTTTCTAAAAAGGGACAACCTCTTTAAGGACATTTAATTTCTGATTTTCCAATAGTTAAACATTAAAATACTTACATCAGTGCTACAATGATGCACTGATGTCCGGATTGTCCATCACATGACCCTATAGCAGATCTATGACCACACCGTAACTTTAGATAGTTTGGGAATCAGGGCATCACTGGTGTGGCCAGAGAATGGCTGTAGGGTCATACGATGGGCAAAGACTTTACCAATCCTGTATAACTGTGCAGTGTATAGCAAAATGACGCCTCTATATTGGTGGTATGTTTTAGCTAGAGCTCTCCAGTCACAGAGGTTTTGTATCACAACCCTCTATGACTCCTCGTCTATTCTTGTGTATATACCGTATATACTTGAGTATAAGCCTACCCGAGTATAAACCGAGGCCCCTATTTTTGCCATAAAAAACTGGGAAAACTTATTGACTCAAGTCTAAGCCTAGGGTGGAAAATGCAGCAGCTACTGGTAAATTTCAAAAATAAAATTAGATACCAATAAAAGTAAAATTAATTGAGATATCAGTAGGTTAAATGTTTTTTAATATCCATATTGAATCAGGAACCCCATATAATGCTCCATACAGTTCATGATGGCCCCATAAGATGCTCCATCTAAAATATATGCCATATAATGCTCCATAAAGTTCATGATGGTCCCCATAAGATGCTCCATACAAAATAAGCCCAATATAATGCTGCATAAAGGTTAATAATGGCCCCATAAGATGCTCCATGGAATAATATGCCCCATATGCTGCTCCATAAAGGTTGATGGCCCCATAAGCTGCTCCATATATCTTGATGGCCCCATAAGATGCTCCATAGAATATGCCCCATATGCTGCTCCATAAAGGTTATGGCCCCATAAGATGCTCCATAGAATATGCCCCATATGCTGCTCCATAAATTTTATGGCCCCTAAGATGCTCCATTGAATATGCCCCATAAGCTGCTCCATATATCTTGATGGCCCCAAAAGATGCCCCATAAGCCGCTCCATATATCTTGATGGCCCTATAAGATGCGCCTTAAAATATGCTGCATATGCTGCTCCATAAAGGTTATGGCCCCGTAAGATGCTCCATAGAATATGCCCCATAAGCTGCTCCATATATCTTGTTGGCCCCATAAGATGCTCCATAGAATAATATGCCCTATATGCTGCTCCATAAAGGTTGATGGCCCCATAAGATGCTCCATAGACTATGCCCCATATTCTGCTGCTGCAAATAAAAAAAAAGACATACCTCTCGTCTCTGGGGGCCAGGTGCTGGTGTCGCCGCTGGCTCAGGGCCCCGGCACCTGCAATATTCACCTGACCCCATTCCACCGCCGTGCGCTGCTCTGTCTGCCGGGTCTCCGCAGTGACTGTTCACGCAGAGAGCACGCACTAACCACGTCATCGCACCCTCTGACCTGAACGTCACAGTCAGAGGATGCGGAGGACAGAGCAGCATGCAGGTGCTCTTCCCGTCATATTCACTCCCTCCTGGCACGTCTCTGCAGTCCCTGCTTCTCCGATGCCAGCTGCTCCTTCCAGTGTTCAGCGGTCATGTGGTACCACTCATTAAAGTAATGAATATGCGTGGATTTTCTGCAGATTAGCCTGCGGATTTCCCCTTCGGTTTGACACCTGTCATGGAGCAGGTGCCAAACCGCTGCGGAATCCACACAAAGAATTGACATGCTGCGGATTTAAATCCGCCGCAAATCCACGTGGAAAATTCTGCACCGTGAGCATAGCGGTTTTCAATTTGCATAGACTTAAATGGTACTATACAACGCAGCAGAAACTGCTGCAGATCCGCAGGGCCAAATCCACTGCGGATCCACAGCAGAATCCGCAACGTGTGCACAGAGCCTTAGTATATTTATCAAGTTCCTGAGAGAACAAACAATGGTAGCAGTGTATTTACAGCAACTACATTTCCAAAAGGCCATATGTAGATGAAGGCAAACAGTACATTCTTTTCAAGTTCAGCGATTAAAGGGAATCTCACCAAGTTTTTGCTACCTCATCTGAGAGTAGCTTGATGTAGGAAAAGAGACAATGAATCCAACAATGTATCACTTAGTTTATTGGGTGCAGCAGTTGTGATACAACCAGTTTTTAGATATAGCGGAGCCGAAAAGCTAACCCTGCCCACACATCAGCTTTCTGTGCACATTGTCTTTTAACAGTGAGTTGTAGTCCAGACAGTGATAATCACTTGATGATAAGACATTCATTTTATAATAAAACAGCACACAATCTAATAAGTGACATTTCCATGAAATCTGTCTCAGCCCCTACATCAAGCTGTCTTCAGGTTACGTATCAAAAACCTGCTGACAGATTCATTTTGAAAGGAACCTGCCAGGAGATTCACACTACCCAATTCACCGGCTGCATTGTTCCAGCTGTATACTACTTTCTCCTGTCTATCAGTCCTTGAAGAATGGACAGCACACAAATGTCAGGACTCCAACCCTGTCCAGCAAGCTGAATAGCTCAGAGGGAAGAGCTGCCGCCTGGTGCTTAAAGGGAATCTGTCACCCCTTTTTTGAGATATCATATAATGATCTCATTCAATTGTGTGTCACATAAGGATTCTCTTAGTACTTTTGCTTCCCCCTGACCCGCACCTTTCATGCATAAATACCTTTTTTATATCGGTTCAGATGTATGTAAACTGCCGCTGTCCGGTCCGATGGGCGGGTCTTATTCAACTGCTCCCCCCTCCCTGTCTTGTTCTACGCATTTCTTCTTGTGTAGAGCAAGACAGGGAGGGGGGAGCAGTTGAATAAGCCCCGCCCATCAGACTGACAGCGGCAGTTTACATACATCTGAACCGATATAAAAAAGGTATTTATGCATGAAAGGTGCGGGGTCAGGGGGAAGCAAAAGTACTAAGAGAATCCTTATGTGACACACAATTGAATGATATCATTATATGATATCTCAAAAAAAGGGGTGACGGATTCCCTTTAAGCGCTGCTGGGTTTGAGTCCTCACATGGAGAAACTGTGAGTTGGACCTTTGACTCCTGAGACGGCCCCTCTTCCTACCTCTTGACTGTTCTTGCCTCCCATTTTTTTTAACTTGTGCCAGCACCATTTTAGTGAAGACCCGTGGCGGTGCAAGTGCAGATTTAGATCTCTGCTCAATGGCAAGCTAAAATCTCAATTGTCACATGCTCCGCCATTGGAACCATTTTCTGAAGACTGCGGGGAGATCAATCTGTGCAAGCTCCCACTGCGGTCATTAATATTCCTGCCTACATCTGCTTTAAAATCCTATTAAAATATATATATATATACAGTATATAATATCCTGTGTCTTATTGTATACAGTTGTTGTCACGGGGTTACCGCGACAGTGTGGAGCCAGAAGACCACAGCGTCTGGTTGCTCCTACTCCAGTGCTGAGAAGAAGCACTTCTCCTTCATTTTAAGTGTGTTTATTTCTTCTGGCAGAACAGGGGTTAATCAGCCATGTTGGAAATCCCTGTGCTTACAGCTGTGCTCATTTAGCCACTCCTTTTCCCTTTTTTAATTCGAGCTCTGTTACTAATCCTCGTCAGAGCCAGCATTTGCTGCATGGCTAACGGTGGGAGAGGAGCACAGATGAGAAGGAGAGTTGAAGCAATTAGTGACTGTTGATTGGTTTGTATGCGTGGTAATTCCTCCTTATCCAGCTCTGTTTTAGTTTATTCCCCTACCTTTACACCCCAGTGCATTCCTCTGTTATATGTGAGTGAATATTTTGTATGCCTGGAGTTTTCTGTTAACCCTTGTCTGTGTTGCCTTGTTTGTCGGGTTGGTGTACTATGGTGCACATTAGTGCCCGCTCTTCCCTGGGTGTAGGAAGAGAACAGATGGAGGGCTAACTTAGGAGATTAGGCAAGGGCGGAGGCCTCGGCATCTTCACCATCTGAAGTATCCCAGGGATCAGGGCGAGTTAGGTGCCCCTTAGTGTTAGGGACAGGGAAAGAGCCCCTGGTCACACCTGTGTTGTTACAGCTGTGTTCAAAAGCTTAGCGGTCACAGTGGTACAACAACCAAATCTAATATGTAAAGCTCAATGTGTGTATGTATGTCTGGGATTGGCATTCGCACCGTCTCAGCTACAGCCACCAAATTTGGCACAGTCACACGTCTGGACCCTGAGAGCGTCATAGGCTATGTTGCGAGGTGAAATTTTAACCCGGCGCGTTCCAATTCACCAAACAATTTTGCCCCTATCTACATAATGGGGAAAAAGTGTATGTATTGGCATCTGCACCGTTGTAGCTACAGCCACAAAATTTTGCACAGTCACACGTCTGGACCCCGACAGCATCATAGGCTATGTTGTGAGGCAAAATTTTAACCCCGTGCGTTCCAATTCACCAATCGATTTTGCCACTATATAGATAATGGGAAAAAGTGTATGTATGTATTGGCATCTGCACCGTCGTAGCTACAGCCACAACATTTTGCAAAGTCACACGCCTGGACCCCGAGAGCGTCATAGGCTATGTTGTGAGGCGAAATTTTAACCCCGCGCATTCCAATTCACCAATTTTGCTCCTATCTACATAATAGGGAAGAAGTGAAAGGAAAAGTGTTGGAGGCAAATTGACAGCTGCCAGATGTGAACAAGGGGGACTTAAAGAATGAGAGCGATGGCGCCAAAGAGTATATACTGTACAGTTGCTAAGGTGGGGCCCTGACATGGGATACTCGCCACACACGGGGATATGAACACACACACAAAATGCGCCACACACTACCACGTGCTTCGACACATATACCACCATCAGCACAGATTTCACCACACATACTCCAACCTTGCCACATAACGTCGAAACACAAAAGTCGCCACTCAAAACTCGCCACGCTGTCCCAGAGCTGTTTGAAAGATGAAAAAATGAGCTGTGATTGGTTGCTATCAGCAGCAGTTTTCTTTGTAGACAGTTGTGGTAACTGAGGCCTATTATTCTTATCATTTCTATGGTGTTATCGTCCTTCTGTAAAGCTGGAAATAACACAATTTATTACTGTGCCAACACAGACCACCCTCTGACACAGACTGCAGGGGGAGCCCAGTATCACACAGGATAGGATTAGATACACGGCTCAGCAGTCAGTATCACACAGGATAGGATTAGATACACAGCTCAGCAGTCAGTATCACACAGGATAGGATTAGATACACGGCTCAGCAGACAGTATCACACAGAATAGGATTAGATACACGGCTCTGCAGTCAGTATCACAGGATAGGATTAGATACACTGCTCAGCCAGCAGTCAGTATCACACAGGATAGGATTAGATACACGGCTCAGCAGTCAGTATCACACAGGATAGGATTAGATACGCAGCTCAGCACACAGTATCACACAGAAGAGTATTAGATACATGTCTCGGCAGACAGTATCACACAGAATAGGATTGGATACACAGCTCAGCAGACAGTATCACACAGGATAGGATTAGATGCACGGTTTTTATGTGCAATATAATCATTATAATTTGTTATAACTAACCACAGTTGGTTACTATGCCCAGGCAACTCCGGGCTCTTCAGCTAGTATATAATAAATATATATGAAATCTATGGTACTGTATATGGATTCTCTACAATGTTAAGTAATTACATAAGTTATAATACAAATCCGTTTCACGTCAGATGGTGGAATCAGAGATGGTCTTTGCAGCAGCTTTTTTTCACAAATCTCATTGCCAGAAATTTTGCTGCAAAGAAAATGTTACATCTCACAACTATATTTGTTCCAAACTATCATTTACCACTGATTAAAAAAAACTTGACCTTTACATTGTAAAAGTATCTATTCCTTTGTTCTGAAAAGTGTTCACATTATAGAAAAGCAAACTGAAAGATCAAAGCGCTGTCATGACATAAAGGGATTACTGAAAATGAAAAGATTAAAGTAACCTTCCTTCTTCTAAGAAGACCACGCATGGCTTATTCCAGGGAAGGTAGCTGGACTTTCAGTAGGGGTTCTTCTAAGATTAAAACTTCAGCAGTTTATCCGCTCTGACCTATTCATTGAGACTCTGCACTCGTGTGAGCAAATCTGATTTGTATCCATGTTTTTCGCAGTAGACGGTGCCACGAGGGTTGAGAACCCGGATTGCACAGAGCATGTATCTGTCACGATGGCTGTGTGCCCTTCTGACACTCGCACACGTGTTGATGCGTTGGCCATTATTTCCACAGTTTAGGCTTTTGTGTCAATCAGAGACTAGACCGACATTGTGCCATAATTGTAATATCAAGTTCTCCTTGGTGTACCGTGTAGCAGCACATTGAGAATTCTGAAATTTCATGCGCATGCTGCTTATCTTTTCCTGAAAATAAATCTATTATTTTGTCTTCCCGCAGTATTGGACAATATTTTTAATAACCTGTTTTTATAGAAACCTCTTGCAAATATTGGATAATAATTAGGAGATTGAATGCTGTAAAAAACACAGCATTTCCTTATTATTATTCTCAGTGGTTTTCTTTAAGGATATTTTCTATTTCCCTTTGAGTTTTTAATAGGGTTTCTTCTTTATAACTTTTTTTTTTTTTTTTTACAATTTTCTTGTTTATTAAATTGGAAGCTTAATTTTGATACCCTGCTGTATTTGTGCAATTCCATTTTACCCCCTATGAATTGCCCCCTTAGAAAATAATTAGTAAGTGGCAACTAGAACTCAGAATGTAGCTATTGCAATCAGTGGGTTTAGTATATGATTTAGTAAGAAATTTGCCATTTTTAATGTATATTATTAAATTCAATAAATTCATTATGTTATTACAATTGGTGGTGAAATGTCACAATTCATTTTATTAACCCTTTCACCCCAGGCCATTTTCTGTTTTTTTGCTCCCCTTCTTTCCAGAGCCATAACTTTTTTTATTTTTCCATCAGTATGGCCGTGTTAGGGCTTGTTGTTTGCAGGACGAGTTGTTCTTTTTAATGAAAACATCGATTTTTACCATATGTGTACTGGAAAACGGGAAAGAAATTGCAAATGCATTGAAATTGCAAAAAAGTGCAATTGCACAGTCTTTTTTTTTTGTTTTTTTTTTCTACCATGTTCCCTAATTGCTAAAACTGACCTGCCATTATGAGTCTCTGGGTTACGAGTTTGCAGATGCCAAACAAAGGTTAGTTTTTATTTAAGTGGTTAAAAAAAAAAAAGTTTGTAAAAAAAAAAAAAACTCTGGGGCTGGGTGAGGGCTTATTTTTTTACCTCCAAACTGTTGTTTTTATTGATACTATTTTAGGGTAGGTACAATGTTTTAATTGCCTGTTATTGTATTTTATTCACAAAAACAGAATTGTTGCTTTTTTAATTTTTTTCTTGTTATGCCGTTTACAATTTGGATTAATTAGTTTTATATTTTTATAGATCGGGTGTTTCTGAATGTGACGATACCAAATATGTGTATATGTGTATTTTTTATAGTTTTATTTTGAATGGCGCAAAGTGGAAGTGCTCAAGCATTGCTGTGCTTTATAAGGCTGTGTGCACACACAGATTCAGAACACATGACACATGCACAAAAACTGAACGGGTCATAAGACCCTGTTCACACCACCCAAGAACTAAGACACAAAAACAGAACACAGTATGACAAACGTGCACAAATACTCTGCTGTAAAACATATGTAACTGTAAGTAGCAAGTGCTAGTAAAAGATGTTAACAAAACCAGGGTATTTTGTTGATACGTTTTTTTGCAAAAAAATGTACGCTAAGCCACTCCGCCGCGTCAAGGCATACCCTTCTCGGAGCAGTCCTATCTAATATATTTAAAAACCTGAACATGTGAATAATACCTTCATGAGCAGGGTTCAGAAAGGTGCTGCCCGGTATGGGCTCGCTGGGCAAAATGGCTTTTTATGCATGTCCCAAAGGAGAGAGGCGGGGATCTCCCAAAGCTTGCATAAGCAAGAAATCAATGGATTCAGAACACATGACACATGCACAAAAACTGAACGGGTCATAAGACCCTGTTCACACCACCCAAGAACTAAGACACAAAAACAGAACACAGTATGACAAACGTGCATAAATACTCTGCTGTAAAACATATGTAACTGTAAGTAGCAAGTGCTAGTAAAAGATGTTAACAAAACCAGGGTATTTTGTTGATACGTTTTTTTGCAAAAAAATGTACGCTAAGCCACTCCGCCGCGTCAAGGCATACCCTTCTCGGAGCAGTCCTATCTAATATATTTAAAAACCTGAACATGTGAATAATACCTTCATGAGCAGGGTTCAGAAAGGTGCTGCCCGGTATGGGCTCGCTGGGCAAAATGGCAAAATAAGTATCAACAAAATACCCTGGTTTTGTTAACATCTTTTACTAGTACTTGCTACTTACAGTTACATATGTTTTACAGCAGAGTATTTATGCACGTTTGTCATACTGTGTTCTGTTTTTGTGTCTTAGTTCTTGGGTGGTGTGAACAGGGTCTTATGACCCGTTCAGTTTTTGTGCATGTGTCATGTGTTCTGAATCCATTGATTTCTTGCTTATGCAAGCTTTGGGAGATCCCCGCCTCTCTCCTTTGGGACATGCATAAAAAGCCATTTTGCCCAGCGAGCCCATACCGGGCAGCACCTTTCTGAACCCTGCTCATGAAGGTATTATTCACATGTTCAGGTTTTTAAATATATTAGATAGGACTGCTCCGAGAAGGGTATGCCTTGACGCGGCGGAGTGGCTTAGCGTACATTTTTTTGCAAAAAAAGTATCAACAAAATACCCTGGTTTTGTTAACATCTTTTACTAGCACTTGCTACTTACAGTTACATATGTTTTACAGCAGAGTATTTATGCACGTTTGTCATACTGTGTTCTGTTTTTGTGTGCACACATAGTTGGAAGTGCTGCAGATTTTTCCGTGCGGATTTTGAAAAATCCGCAGGTCAAAATACCTGCGGTTTACCTGCGGATTAGCCTGCGGTTTATCCCTGCGGTTTCAGACCTCACAATGGTGAAGGTGTGAAACCGCAGCGGAATCCGCACAAAGAATTGACATGCTGTGGATTGTAACCCACAGCAAATCCACGTGGAAAAATCCGCAGCATGTGCACAGCGTTTTTGGTTTTACCATTGAAAACAATGGTACTGTACAACGCAGCAGAAACTGCTGCGGACCCGCAGGGCCAGAAACGCTGCGGATCTGCAGCAGAATCCACAGCGTGTGCACATAGCCTAAGAGATCAGAAGCAATCAGAGTTAAAAAGTGAAAGTCCCATAGAGGGACTAAGTTGAAAAAAATTTGTAAAACTATGTAAAGAAAAAAAATCACAAAATAATAAATAAGAGAAAAAACATATTGTGCATGTAAAGGAATTTTTTTATTTAAATAAAAGAAGCACACATATTTGGTTTTGTCGCATCCAGAACGACCCAATCTATAAAACTGTCCCACTAGTTAACACATTCAGCGAACACCGTAAAAAAAAGAAATAAAGAACGAGGCAAAAAAACGATTCTTTATCAACATATCACATGGAATAAAATATGATCAAAGAGACAAATAAATAAAAATGGTATCACTGAAAACGTCATCTGGTCCCTCAAAAAACAAGACGCCATACAGCTCCATCATCAAAAATACCAAACAAAATAAAAAAAAGTTATAGCTCTCAGAATAAAGTGATGAAAAAATACTTGATTTCTTGACCTACTGCTGATTTGTTCAATCTGCCTCCCAAAGATCGTAATAAGGCTCTGCTCACATTTATCCTGCGCTCTACACTGAGTGCTTACACCGGGGTTTCCATGCAAATCTCTGAAATACGTGATTCAGACAGAAACCCCAGCGGAAGATTCTCTATAATGAGTCAGATGGAGGGTCTGCAGACACTGTCTGTCCTATGATCCGGGGGTGTCCGTCTTTTTAGGTGTGCACAATAGCGCAGCTGGCCACAGTTTGATGTACCTCTGAAAATAAGGAGAATGCTAAACAGAGGCCAGATTAAGTCCAGAGTTACTCTGCTGCTGCACTATAGTGAATGAATCCCTAGGGGGTCTCATCTGAATCACGTCACTATGAGATTTAGGTAGAAACCCCATTATAAGTGCTCAGCATAGAACACAGGATAAATGTGATAACAAACGCTATGTAAAATGTTCCCAATAAAAGCTTCAACATAAATCCACAAAAAAAAGCAAGTCTAGCATCTGTTAATAGATATATATGGGGCTTCCACATTACTGATAGCACAAGGGCTCTGGAAAAGCGCTATGGCTCCTCACCAAAAGAAATCCAGCAAATACCCCTCTCTTCTGAGCCACAGGATGCCCAAAGTACATCTAGCGTCCACATGCTTGGCATTTCTGTAATGCTATGAGAGCCAGGGTAACTTATGGGTGCGTGTCTCCAGAAGCACGAGCTGAACACTACCATGTACTGGACACTACAATGTACTGGTTCTGCCAATGTTACATTGCATCCTCAAATTAGTTCATCAAAATCTGAATTCATTCCCTTCTGAGCTTTGCACTGTGCCTCAAAAGTATTTTTCGACCACATATCATGGGGTATTGGTGTAATCGGGAGAAATTGCACAACAAATTTTCGGGGTCCATTTTCTCCTGAAATTCCTGTTAAAATAAAAAAAATTGGGAGTTAAAACAACAATTTTGTGGGTAACATTTTTTTCCTCATTTTCACAGATCAATGTTGTAAAATTTTGTGAAGCACCTGTGGGTTCAAGGTGCTCCCCACACATCTAGATACATTTCTTTTGGGGTCTAGTTTTCAAAATGGGGTCACTTGGAGGCTTCCACTGTTTAGGCACATCAGGGACTCTCCAAACGTGACATAACATCCGCTAATTATTCTAGAAAATTTTGCATTCAGCAAGTCAATTCGCACTCCTTCCCTCCCTATCCCTGCCATGTGCCCAAGCAGTAGTTTTCCCCCACTTGTGGAGCATTGGCGTTCTCAGGAGAAATTGTAAAACAAATTGTGGAGTCCATCTTGTTTATTTTTTCCTGTTACCCTTGTGAAAATAAAAAAAAGTGTCTAAAGTAAAAAATTTTAAAAGTTAAATGTTCATTTTTTTCCTTCCACATTCCATGAATTTCTGTGATGCACTTGAAGGGTTAGTAAACTTCTTGAATTGGGTTTTGAGCACCTTGGGGTGCAGTTTTTAGAATGGTGTCAATTTTGGGTATTTTCTGTCATGTAGACTCCTCAAAATCACTTCAAATGTTACATGGTCCCTAAAGAAAAAACATGGTTTTGTAAATTTTGTTGGAAAAATGAGAAATTGCCATTCAACTTCTAACCCTTCTAACATCCTAACAAAAAATATTTTTCAAAAATTGCGCTGATGGAAAGTAGAGATGTGGGAAATGGTTTTTATTAACTATTTTGTTTGAAATAACTCTCTGATTTAAGGGCATAAAAATTAAAAGTTTGAAAACTGTAAAATGTTGTATTTTTTAGCCAAATTTCCATTTTTTTCACAAATATGCGCAAGTCATTTTGAAAAAATCTTACCATTATCAAAAAGTACAATACGTTATGAAAAATATTCTCAGAATCAGTGTGTAATGGAAATATGTATTTGTAGGCAATTTATGGCCGGCAGTTAAGTAGCATCTGTCCTTAGGCGGCAGGTCTCAGAAAGGTGATAGCATATGTTATCCTGAGAAAAGGCAGTTTTAGACCCCAGGGTGCCTTCCTGAGAGCACACAGAATTGGAGACATTTAACTCCTTCTGGTGCCTGTGAAGGGAGATGCAAAATTGCAGCGTGACACTCTATATTTACTATGAGAAAGAAAGGTTACACAAAGAGTGTTCAGAGAAAAATAATGTATTCATTGATAAAGTAGCCATGGTCAAGTCACAAACCAGGAATTAGAATATTAACATGAGACGCTGGTCTAGAAATCAGATCTCCACGTTAAATCTATAAATTAGGCCTAACACAAAGAAAGTTGATCACAGATGAGGGCAGCCAAGCTGATGTGATCCTTTTCATATTCCTCCCTCCCTCCCTCCCTCAGGGAACAGAATACCAGACTGCAAAGTTTACATATTTCTGTAAGTTTCTCCCTTTTATTTTTATAATTGTTCTGCATATTTGTATGTCACTTTTTATTTACATATTTTTTTATATCCTTTTATTGTAAGCACTGTACCTTTTCTATTAAAACTTAAAACTTTAAAAAGTTTGAACCTTGTATGCTCTAAAGAATCCATAGCCTTAGAGTGTATGATCCTGATCCTGGTAATTGGCATATAGTAGTAGTATTTCTGAGACTCATCAACTGTGTGTTCGGTGAGTGGTGGCAGTGTGTATGAAGCAGGGTGTGTGGTCTGTGTCAGGGTGTGATTTATGCTCCCATTGCAGCATAGGACAGAGGTTGAATGCTGGACTGAGCAAGAGGAGATAGATTAACCCTTTGGAATTATTAACTGCAATCATTCGCTTCCTATAACAATCAACTAGCTTCTTACAACGCTCAACTGGAATTTTGGAGTACTCTTCTTTTGCAAACTTCTCCAGGTGTCACATATTTGAAGGGTGCAATTTTAAAATCTTTTCACAAGTGTTCCATGGAATTTAGATCCGGACTCATTGCTGATCACTTCAGAACTCTCCAGTTCTTTGTTTCCATGCATTTCTGAGTACTTTTTGAAATATGTTTGGCTTCATTGTCCTACTGGAAGGTCCAAGACCTAGGACGCAAACTCATCCTTTTGATGCTGGGCACTACTTTGTGACCCAAAATCCTTTGATAATCTTCAGATTTCATGATGCCTTGCACACAGTCAAGGCACCATTGCCAGAGGCAGCAAAAAAACGCCAAAACATCTTTGAACCTCCACCATATTTGGCTGTAGGTACTGTGTTTTTTTTCTTTGTAGGCCTCATTCCATTTTTGGTGACAAGTAGAATGATATACAGTATTTTACCAAAAAGCTCTATCTTGGGTCTCATCTGTCCACAAGACACTCTCCCAGAAGGATTTTACTCATGGGGCGGCACAGTGGCTCAGTGGTTTGCACTGCAGCCTTGCAGCGCTGGGGTCCTGGGTTCAAACCCCACCAAGGACAACATCTGCAAGAAGTTTGTATGCTCACCCGTGTTTGCTTGGGTTTCCTCCAAGTACTCCGGTTTCCTCCCACATGCCAAAGACATACTGATAAGGAATTTCCATTGTGAGCCCCATCGGGGACAGTGCCAGTAATGTCTGTAAAGTGCTGTGAAATTAACCCCTTTACTCCCAAGGGTGGTTTGCAAGCTCATGACCGGGCCAAGTTTTACAATTCTGACCATTGTCCCCTTATGAGGTAATAACTCTGAAACGCTTCCATGGATCCCACTGATTTGACATTGCTTTCTCGTGACATATTGTACTTCATGTTAGTGGTAAAATTTCATTCAAATAACTTGTGTTTATTTCTGAAAAAAAATGCAAATTTGGTGAAAATTTTGAACATTTCGCAATTTTCCAAATTTGAATTTTTATGCCCTTAAATTACAGAGATATGGCACACAAAAACTTAATAAGTAACATTTCACATATTTTTACTTTACATCAGCACAATTTTGGAACCAAAATTTTTTTTTGTTAGGAAGACCAGTGATTTCTCATTTTTACAACATCATTTTATTTTTACAGACCACATCACATTTGAAGTCACTTTGAGGAGTCTAAATGACAGAAAATACCCAAAAGTGACACCATTCTAAAAACTGCACCCCTCAAGGTGCTCAAAACCACATTCAAGAAGTTCATTAACCCTTCAGGTGCTTCACAGGAATTTTTTCAATGTTTAAAAAAAATGAACATTTAACTTTTTTTCCACAAAAAAATTACTTCAGGTCCAATTTTTTTTATTTTACCAAGGGTAACAGGACAAATTGGACTGAAAAAGTTATTGTGCAACTTGTCCTGTGTACGCCGATACCTAATATGTGGGGGGGAACCACTGTTTCGGCGCATGGCAGAGCTCAGAAGGGAAGGATCGCCGTTTGACTTTTTCAATGCAAAATTGGCTGGAATTCAGATCGGACACCATGTCACGTTTGGAGAGCCCCTGATGTGCCTAAACAGTGGAAACCCCCCACAAGTGACGCCATTTTGGAAACTAGACCTCCTAAGGAACTTATCTAGATATGTGGTGAGAACTTTTAACCCACAAGGGCTTCACAGAAGTTTATAACGTAAAGCCGTACAATTAAAAAATCACACTTTTTCCCAAAAAATGATCTTTTCACCCACAATTTTTATTTTCCCAAGGGTAACAGGACCCTAAAAGTTATTGTGCAATTTGTCCTGTGTACGCTGATACCCCATATGTGGGCGTAAACGACTATTTGGGCGCATGGCAGAGCTCGGAAGGGAAGCAGCGCCATTTGACTTTTTGGCTGGAATTGAGATCGGACACCATGTCGCGTTTGGAAAGCCCCTGATGTGCTAAAACAGTGGAAACCCCCCACAAATGACACCATTTTGGAAACTAGACCCCCCAAGGAACTTATCTAGATGTGTGGAGAGAACTTTGAACTCCCAAGGGCTTCACAGAAGTTTATAATGTACAGCCATACAATTAAAAAATCATATTTTTTCCACAAAAATGATCTTTCCACCCTGAATTTTTATTTTTCCAAGGGTAACAGGATATCAAAAGTTATTGTGTAATTTGTCCTGAGTATGCTGATACCCCACATGTGGGGGCAAACCACTATTTGGGCGCATGGCAGAGCTCGGAAGGGAAGCAGCGCCATTTGACTTTTTGGCTGGAATTGAGATCGGACGCCATGTCGCGTTTGAAAAGCCCCTGATGTGCCGAAACAGTGGAAACCCCCCACAAATGACAACAATTTGGAAACTAAACCCCCCCAAGGAACTTATCTAGATGTGTGGTGAGAACTTTGAACCTCCCAGGGCTTCACAGAAGTTTATAACGTACAGACGTAAAATTAAAAAATCACAATTTTTCCACAAAAATGATCTTTTTACCCCCAATTTTTATTTTTCCAAGGGTAGCAGGACCCTAGAAGTTATTATGCAATTTGTCCTGAGTACGCTGATACCCCACATGTGGGGGGGAAAACCACTATTTGGGCGCATGGCAGAGCTCGGAAGGGAAGCAGCGCCATTTGACTTTTTTGGCTGGAATTGGGATTGGACACCATGCCGCGTTTGGAAAGCCCCCGATGTGCCTAAACAATGGAAACCCCCACAAATGACACTATTTTGGAAACTAGACCCCCCAAGGAACTTATCTAGATGTGTGGTGAGCACTTTGAACCCCCCCAGTACTCCACAGAAGTTTATAACGCCCGGGCGTGAAAATAAAAATCATATTTTTTCCACAAACATGATATTTTAGTCCCCAATTTTTTTATTTTCCCAAGGGTAACAGGAGAAATTGGACCCCAAAAGTTGTTGTCCAATTTTTCCTGAGTACGCTGATACCCCATATGTGGGAGAAAACTACTGTATGGGCACACGTCAGGGCTCGGAAGGGAAGTAGTGACGTTTTGGAATGCAGACTTTGATGGAATTGTCTGCGGGTGTCATGTTGCCTTTGGAGAGCCCCTGATGTACCTAAACAGTGGAAACCCCCCACATGTGACCCCATTTTTGAAACTAGACTCCCTAAGGAACTTATCTAGATGTGTGGTGAGCACTTTGAACCCCCCAGTGCTCCACAGAAGTTTATAACGCCCGGGCATGAAAAAAAAAAAATCATATTTTTTTCCACAAAAATGATATTTTTGCCCCCAATTTTTTATTTTCCTAAGGGTAACAGGAGAAATTGGACCCCAAAAGTTGTTTTGCAATTTGTCATGAGTAGGCTGATACCTGTGGGGGTAAAACACTGTTTGGGCGCATGGCAGAGCTTGGAAGGGAAGGAGCACCGTTTGACTTTTTCAACGCAGAATTGGCTGGAATTGAGATCAGACACCATGTTGCGTTAGGAGAGCATCTGATGTGCCCAAACAGTAGAAACCCCCCAACCCTAACACCAACACACCCCTAACCCTAATCTCAGCCCGAACCCTAGCCCTAACCCTAACCCTAATGGGAAAATGGAAATAAATACTTTTTTTAATTTAATTATTTTTCCCTAACTAAGGGGGTGATAAAGGGGGGTTTGATTTACTATTTATGGCGGGGTTTTATGTTTGGCAGCTGTCATGCACTAAAAGACGCTTTTTATTGTAAAAATAGTTTTTGCATCACCACATCTTGAGAGCTATAATTTTTCCATATTTTGACACACCGAGTCATGTGAGGTCTTATTTTTTGCAGGACGAGTTTACGTCTTTATTGGTACCATTTTCGGGCACGTGAAATTCTTTGATCGATTTTATTCCGATTTTTGGGACGCAGAATGAACAAAAACCAGCATTTCAAGAATTTCTTTTGGGGGGTGCGTTTACACCGTTCCGCATGTGGTAAAATTGATAAGGCGGTTTTATTCTTCGTGTCAGTACGATTGCAGCGATAGCTCATTTATGTCTTTTTTTATGGTTTGGCGCTTTTATGCAATTAAAACAATTTTATATAAAAAATAATTATTTTTGCATCGCTTTATTCTGTGAGCTATAACTTTTTTATTTTTTTGCTGATGATGCTGTGTGGCAGCTTGTTTTTGCGGGACAAGATGATGTTTTCAGGAGTACCATGGTTATTTATATCCGTCTATTTGATCACGCGCTATTGCACTTTTTGTTTGGCGGCATGATAATAAAGCATTATTTTTTGCTTTGTTTTTTATTTTTTAAGGGGTTCACTAAAGGGGTTAACTAATGGGAAAGTGTTATAGGGCGGGTCGTTACGGATGTGGCGATACTAAATATGTGTACTTTTATTGTTTTGTTTTTTTCTTATTTGCAAAAAATGAATTTATTAGGGAATTTTTTTTAATTTATTTAGCGATTTTTTTTTTATAAATTATTTTTACACTTTTTTTTTACTTTATTATACTGTCCCAGGGGGGACATAACTGTCATGTGACAGATCGCTGATCTGTCACATCACAGATCGTGTGACAGATCAGCGATCTGTCACAGGCAGTGCTGGAGGTTTCCTCATGCCGGCGCTGTGCAGGCATGAGGAAGCCGGCTCCCTGCAGGCCCCCGAAGGTCACCGCCGCCATTTTGGATCCGGGGACCTGCAGGGAAGGAGACCCCCGCAGCAGTGCTGCACATCGCATTGCTGTGGGGGTCGCAGGGAAGCAAGGAGGGAGCCCCCTCCCTGCCGATGCTTCCCTAAATATCCGGTACACTGCGATCGTGTTTGGTCGTGGTGTGCCAAGGGTTAACGTGTCTGGGACGGTCCATGACCGCCCCTGACACATAGTGCCGGGTGTCAGCTGTCATAATCAGCTGACACCCGGCCACGATCAGTGGAGGTCACTGATCGCTATGACGTACTATCCCATCCATGGGCATAGGGGCCCGGGTCCCATGGACGGGATAGTACGTCAGATGGCAGAAAGGGGTTAATAGTGCTATATAAATGAGTAAAATAAATCTATATTTTGGCAAACTGCAGTCTAGCTTTTTTATGTCTCTATGTCTAGCTTTTTTATGTGTCAGCAGTGGAGTCCTCCTGGATCTCCTGCCATAGCATTTAATTTCACGTAAATCTCGACTGATAGTTCGTGCTGACACTGATGCACCCTGAGCCTACAGGACCTTTTGATTGGGGCTGCTTATTCACCTTCTGGTTCATCCTGCATTTCAACCTTTCATCAATTTTTCTCTGCCATCCGCATCCAGGAAGATTAGCTACAGTGTCTTGGGTTGTAAATTTCTTTATTACGTTGCACACCATGGACAAAGGAACATAAGATCTGTGTAGATGGACTAGTAACTGTGAAATTGCTGATATTTTTCAACAATTTTGATTCATAAGTCCTTGGACAGTTCTCTTTTCTTTTTTTATATTTTCAATACTTAGTGTGGTACACACAGACGCACAATGCAAAGATTTAGTCAACTTTTCTCCTTTTTATCTGGTTTCATATTGCCCACAACTGTTCCTTGCCAGAGGTGAATTTAAACGAGCATCACATGCTTGAAACAAAGTTGTTTACCCACAATTTTAGAAAGGTGCCAACATGTCCATTTTGCCTATTTTCTCTCTATATATGTGTATAATGTAATATGTGTAATTGCAATAATTTTCTGGGAAAAATACTTCTGGAACAATTTCAAGGGTGCCAAGACTTTTGGCCATGACAGTATATTACAAAATATCCTTTCTATTCATTGCAGCCAATAGCGGACTTATGCCTATTTGCAATAAAAAGAGAGAAGAGCCAGCACTGCCAGTGGTCAGAACGCATAACATGAGGTGCATATGCACATATCTTACTGCATTCAAAATGAGACATTTAGCAAAATATTGATCTATATATTGAGCCACCCCGCCACGCCAAGGCAATCTCATATGGGGGGTCCTACTCTACATTTTTATTTATTCACTGTGCCATTGCGGCCTCCTAAATGTTTTAAAAGCAAGACCATATCAAATGCAATTCATACCTGAAGCATATCTGCATCACTCCCGTGCAGCCAGATGGAGCAGGTGCAGATGAAGGCCAACCAGGTCTGAACACAGACATCTCAGGCTTGACCTCCACACACTGCCTGACCAGCAAACACAGATGAAGGGCAATGCAGGCTATACAGCCTTATGAGGTACAATTTCTCCTTGTGAAGACAACTGGCATAGGGAGTTTCGTACACAATGTTGAAAAAAATATGCAAATGGCCCTTCTTTAGAAAAAGAAAACTGCTTCTCTGGTTCTGAATATTGGAAAAAATCAGGATCTAATCTTGAATGCCTTGAAACATGACTAAAGATATGAACCAAATCAGATTCTCCTCCAAAAGTAAAAAAAAAAATCCCTGAGGTCAGACAAGTTTATTGTGAATCCTTCTGCTTCTCAGCGCAGAGAAGGGCACTTATTGCCTTAGCGATAAGCATATATCTGTAGGGAATACCGTTTCTTCTTGTGAAGACCACCAGCTGGTATAGGGACTTACAAAGCCTGTTAATGGGATGGACATTGGCTTATAGGGTGATTATGTCTAATAGGAAGGTCATAGCTTTCTCTTCTGTAGGTAGATCTAATAAGCATGGGAATTAAAGGACGTATGTTAGAGGTTTAAGGGCTGATAAACTAGGGATTGACAAAAAGCGCACATAGGGCATTAACCACACAGCATACGTTTTTATTGCGTTTTTTTGCACTCATCTTATAATGCTGTGATAAACTAACGCATATATATATATATACATTAGGGTTTTGTACTCACTGCAGCTAAGGTAGGCACGGGTTTCATGAAAGTGTCCAGGCGGGTCTATTAAAACTGCAGAAATCCGCTTCTTTAGCTATTAGCACAGATCAACATAAAGGAGATGCACACATCTCCAGACCCAGATACTGAATGAGTCATTTCCACCCATCTATTGACTGCTTGTAAAATGCGACCCTGGAATGGCCTAATAACTCTCTCAGCACTATATGTGCTGGAGCATGCTTTCCGAACTTGCATCACCGAAGCTACCAACCTCAATGATACATATCTCCCCATAAAAACCCGTCCAGCGGCCATCTTGGGATCCAGACAGACTCTTGCATCTTTCATGCAGCCACTGACGTTTCTGGATTGTGAGTCATGGGGAAAGCAAAAGAATTGTCAATGGATTTACGGAAAAAGGAAGTTGAACTGTATAAAACAGGAAAGGGATACAAAAAGATATTCAAGGAATTGATAATGCCAGTCAGCAGCGTTCAAACTGTGAATAACAATTGGAAAATCAGGGGCTCTGTAAAAACAAAACCATGGTCAGTTAGAAAAACAAAAATTTTGTCCACAACTGCCAGGAAAATGCAAAGAAAAACCCACAAATAACATCAGCTGAAATAGTGGACTCTCTGAAAACTAGCAGTGTGACTGTTTCAAGAAGCACAATAAGGAGGCACTTTAAGACAAATGGGTTGCATGATCGAGTCACCAGAAGAAAGCCATTACTGCGCAAATGCCACAAATTACCTCACCTACAATACGCAAAACAGCACAGAGACAAGCCTTAAAACTTCTGGAACAAGGTAATTTGGAGTGATGAGACAAAAATTGATTTTTTTGGCCACAGCCATAAACATTACATTTGGAGACATGTCAACAAGGTGTTAGGCGTCGGGTTCCTGCAGCAGTTAAACAGTAATCCAGAGCCTCACATTCTGCGGTCTCCCATTGTCTTTCGATTGCAGAGGAGATTGCTCAGCAATCCTGGCTTCCCAGACGCTCTGCCCAGACCTGCTCTGTGGGGCTGGCTATTGCTGCCACCTTTGGGTCAGCAATGGCAATGCAGGCTGCTCAGCAGCAAATCGCTCCAGAGGCTAAGTCCTTCTGTCACTCCACTGAGCATGCTCATGAAACGATCTCCCATTGGAGATCGGGAGCCCCATGTCCAGGTCCTCCAGATCTGATTGGTCCATCTCAGGGATCTGAAAGCTTCCGGAAGGTCCTGGCTATAAAAGGTTCGCATGGCCGCTTGGCCATGCGCCAGTATAGTCTCTAGTTGCTACTGTGTGAATGGTGAAGGATGCATGAACCTGTAAATGACTCATTAAGATCCCCTCCCTCTGATATTATGAGTGTGTATAGGGACTTAGCTATAGAGTCAGCGCCAGCCAGTGGCAAGCTACAAGCCACTACAGCATCCTCCACAGTGCTAGCGTCCGACAGTGCGCCTGCTTCCGGGCATTGTCGCATTGCGACTGGGTCAGTTGCCGCGCTGCTGTAGCATTACTAGTTGGCATCCGCAGTTGTGACGCCGCACGCACGGTAGGTCTAGACGGATGCAGACCCTCTGCCTAGGGCCCAGCTCCTGTGACCATTTACCATGCTGTTATGAATGGGTCACCGAGGAGAAAAAAGCAAAACAAGCTAAGTCACAGAAAACCAGAGAGGTTGGTAACTATGCAGATTGCAGATCCCTGATCCTACCACACAACTAGCAGCAGCCGTGGAGCGTACCTACGATGTTCCTAGATGCTTCGCCACAGCCGGAGGACTAAATAAGCCTGAAGCATGAAAAGGGGAAAACTAACTGCCCCAGAGTAGACCCCAAAGGAATAGATAGCCCCCACACATGTATTGACGGTGAAACAAGATGAAGCCACAAACACAGGCAGGAAAATGGGCTGAGCAAACGATGGGGCCCAAACTAACTTGAAAGGAAAGGAAAGACACTGTCTGCAACCTGCAAAAAACCCTACAAAAATAATGTCCAACACTTCTGATAGCAAAATTAACCCTGTAGTCACTAGACTTCTCCCACTATATCAGCACTCTGAAATATTCTGAGACAGAGCAAAAAGAGACCAAACTAGTAAGGGACAAAAAGCAAATTGGCAAAATACTGATAAATAAGAGTGGAAATTCAGCACAGCCCCCAGCCGGGGCTGGCTGACCACACAAAAAACGGAATAGACCAACAAAATCAAGTGTGAACATTAGCAGAAAAACTTTACTTTAGATGACTGGAACAGAGCTGAAAACCAAGAGCTGACAAGCCAGAAGGAATCACCAGCAACTGAATAGGGCGTCGGCTGTCTTAAATCCAATCTGAGACTCCTGAGGTCCAATCGTCATCCTCATTCTCAGGTGGCAGATCTCCACCGATCAAATCAGCCTCACTACCTCCTGTTACCACCAGAGGGAGTCTGGAAGGAGAACTCACAACTGGTGAACCAGAGAATGAACTCACAACACCGTGCGTGCACTTCTCTGAGACCTGTGACGCTAACAGGCTCAGCCTTTTTGTGTTTTTCACTTTAGGCATCTCTGTGAGTAAACAGAGATCGCTCACAGCACCTGGATGACGTTCAACCCACGTGCGTAATACCGCCATATTGCACGTCTGCCATTAGCTAGCAGCAGTGTTAACACCTTCTGCATGGTGGACCCCGGGCGGCGAACGCACTTTACATTATTTTATATTTAGTGCGTTCCGCAGCAGCTTTTGCAGTACATTCGCCAGCTGGAGGGCAGGTTAGCGACTCTCGAGAGTTCCGCCTCAGCTGCGAAGGTTACTGAGGCTGCTGCGCAGGCAGTCGCAGAGGCTGTCTCGCGTGTGTCCATGGCCACGCCTGCGCCGACAGTATCCCGCCTCCCGTTGCCCGATAAATTTTCTGGTGACAGCGCCTCCTGTAGGGTTTTGTGAGCCAGTGCTCTATCCAGCTTGAGTTACTGGCCACGCGATTCCCTACAGAGCGGGCTAAGGTGGGGTTTATCGTTTCCCTTCTGTCGGGCAGGGCATTGGAGTGGGCCACGCCACTGTGGGAGCGTGGTGACCCTGTGGTTTGGACCGCTGCTCAGTTCCTAACATCTCTGAAGCAGGTCTTTTTGGGGCCACGAGTCACTCACGACACCTCTCTCCAGCTTTAGCACAGGGATCCCTCTCGGTCAGCCAGTACGCCGTCCGTTTCCAGACACTGGCTTCCGAGCTGGAATGGCCTGATAAAACCCTCATCCCTGTGTTCTGGAGAGGTTTGGCAGAGCATGTTAAGGATGCTCTATCTACCAGAGAGTTTCCCGTAAGTCTGGAAGAGCTGATTGCCATTTCCACCCGCATTGATCTCCGTTTTTCAGAATGCGGGCTGGAGTGTGCTCTATCTAGACGGAAGGTTAGCTTGGCTCCCAACCTCTTTGAACCTCTAGAACCACTCGAACCGGAGAGTTTACCTCCAGAGCCTATGGAGGTGTCCCGCGCCAGTTCCCAGACGCGTCCGGCACAAAGCTCCACACGCTGTTACCAGTGTCGACAGTCTGGTCACCTGGCTAACAGGTGTCCGCAGCAGCCGAAAAAACGATCGCGTCCATTGGTAATTGGTGGGGGTCTATTCGCTATGGAGACCTTTTCCCCCAAACTGGCGCTCCAAGGGACAATAGATAGTGGTGCTTCATCCTGGGAGGTACAGGTCACAGTGGACTCCGGGGTAGAAGGGAACTTTATGTCTTCATCCTTCGCCCAACAACACGCTATCTCGTTGGTACCACTTCCTCACCCAGTGCCCTTCAGGGTGGTCAACGGGGTGACCTTATCATCCCAGATTACCCACCAAACAGCACCCCTTAGGCTCTCAATTTCACCATCTCACCAGGAGACGCTTTCCCTGCTCATTATGCCAGAGGGCATCGATCAGGTGCTCCTCTGGGTTCCCTGGCTCCCTTGCCATTCCCCTCATAGAGAGTGGTCCTCAGGGAGAATACTGGGATGGAGCAAAGACTGTGTGGGAAGGTGCATGGGGGGAGGCATCCAAGTAGCCTCTGCGGAAGTGCCTGCGGATCTTTCCGCGCCCCTTACTGGGAATCTGAAGACCGTGGCTCTGGTCGTCCTCGAGTCAGTGCCGCCAGGCAAGACCTTTGCCCGCCTCACCTGTGGTCCAAGGTTCTCGCGTGGGCACATGCGTCCAGGGTGGATGGTCACTTTGGCTACAAGCAGACCACAAAACTCCTGGCAAGCTCTTATAGGTGGCCGCACAGGGCTCGGGACACTAAAAAATACATTCTGGCATGTGCCTCTTGTGCTCGGAGCAGCCCCTCTAAACAGAGGCCGGCTGGGTTACTGTATGCCTTGCCGGTGGCAGACCGGGCAATGGAGGTTCACGACAGTCTGGGTCGCACCCTGCATGTCACTCTATCTTCTAAAGTGAGAGTAAAGATGCCCGCCGACATACATCGGCACCCCGCTCCAACTTCTGCTCCTGACGACTTAGCCATCCCTGATGCCTTCCTCGTGCCCCTTCTCAAACCTTTTCACATGTCCCGGTTTTCTGAGTGATCTGCCGGGACATCAGACTTGTCTTCGGACGAGCCTGTGGCCTGTGCCTTTGTGGGACACAAGGTAGTACGTGGCAAAAAACTTTATTTGATGGATTGAAGGCTCAGGAGGGAGGGGGCCCTAGGGGGGTAATGTTAGGCATCGGGTTCCTGCAGCGGTTCAACAGGAATCCAGAGCCTCACATTCTGCGGTCTCCCATTGTCTTTTGACTGCAGAGGAGATTGCTCAGCAATCCCAGCTTCCCAGACGCTCTGCCAAGACCTGCTCTGTGGGGCTGGCTATTGCTGCCACCTTTGGGTCAGCAATGGCAATGCAGGCTGCTCAGCAGCAAATCGCTCCAGAGGCTAAGTCCTTCTGTCACTCCACTGAGCATGCTCACGAGACGATCTCCCATTGGAGATCGGGAGCCACATGTCCAGGTCCTTCTTCAGATCTGATTGGTCCATCTCAGGGATCTGGAAGCTTCCGGAAGGTCCTGGCTATAAAAGGCTCGCATGGCCGCTCGGCCATGAGCTAGTATAGTCTCTAGTTGCTACTGTGTGAATGGTGATGGATGTATGAACCTGCGAATGACTCATTAAGATCTCCTCCCTCTGATATTACGAGGGTGTATAGGGACTTAGCTATAGAGTCAGCGCCAGCCAGTGGCAAGCTACAAGCCACTACAGCATCCTCCACAGTGCTAGCGTCCGACAGTGCGCCTGCTTCCGGGCATTGTCGCATTGCGACTGGGTCAGTCGCCGTGCTGCTGTAGCATCACTAGTTGGCGTCCGCACTTGCGACGCCGCACGCACGGTAGGTGTAGACGGATGCAGACCCTCTGCCTAGGGCCCAGCTCCTGACACCATATACCGTGCGTGCACTTCTCTGAGACCTGTGACGCTAACAGGCTCAGCCTTTTTGTGTTTTTCACTTTAGGCATCTCTGTGAGTAAACAGAGATCGCTCAGCACATCTGGGTGACGTTCAACCTGCATGCGTAATACCGCCATATTGCACGTCCGCCATTAGCTAGCAGCAGTGTTAACATCTTCTGCATGGTGGACCCCGGGCAGCAAACGCACTTTACATTATTTTATATTTAGTGCGTTCCGCGTCCCTAGCACAAGGCCTATGATTAAAGGAACATCATTCCTACTGTAAAGCACAGAGGTGGATTGCTGGTGTTTTGGGGATGTGTGAGCAAGAAAAGCACAGGAAACTTGGTCAAAGTTGAAGGAAAGATGAATGCGGCATGTTATCAGCAAACTCTGGAGGCAAATTTGCAATCATCAGCCCGGAAGCTGTGCATGGGACGTACTTGGACATTCCAACATGACAGCAGTCCAAAACACAAGGCCAAGTCGACCTGTCGTTGACTACAGCAGAACTAAGTGAAGGTTCTGGAGTGGCCATTGTTGTGAATTTGCTTTCTGGCCTACCTCTGGTTACTAGTGAAGGTAGTGGAGCTGGTTATATTGACAGGGGGGTCGCGAGAGCTCTTTCTGGGCTCTCTCTGGTGGTCACTGGAGGTAATGGAGCTGATCTGATTAACAGAGGCTTGCCACCTGATAATGAGGAGGACGATTGGAGATCTGGAGTTTCTGACTGGATTTAATACAGCCAACTCCCTCTCTCCCTGCTGGTGACTTTTTCCTGCCTCCTGAGGTCTTAGTTTCCAGCTCAGTCCCTGCATGCTCAGCTAAATGTTCTTTTGCTATTGTTCACATTTGATCTGGTTTTGTCTATTTCTGTTTTGTGTGGTCAGTCAACTCTGGCTAGAGCTGTGCTGAATCTCCATCCATATGTTACTGCTTGTGCCAGTTTGTTTTTGTCCCTTATTAGATTGGCCTCTTTTTGCTCTGCTTTCAGAATATACCAGAGTGCTGATATAGTGGGCGAAGTCGTGCGACTTCAGTATTTTTCTATCAGACGTGTAGGACATTTTTTGCAGGATTTTTTGCATGATTGCAGACAGTGTCTTTCCTTTCCTGTCCTGTCTAGTTAGTGTGGGCCCCATCGTTTGCTTAGTCTATTTTCCTACCTGCATTTGTGTTTTCATCTTGTCTCATCGACAATATATGTTTGGGGGCTATATATTCCTTTGGGGTCTGCTCTGGGGCAGTTTAGATTTCCCCTTTCTTGCTTTAGGCTTATTTAGCTCTCCAGCTGTGTCGAGGCATCTAGGATCATTGTAGGTATGCTCCATGGCTACTGCTAGTTGTGTGGACAGGATCAGGGGTCTGCAATCCGCTTAGTTACCAACCTCTCTGGTTTTCTGTGGCTTAGCATGGTCTTGCTCTCCTCCTCGGTGACCCAATCATAACAGGCCATGTCAGTCTCCTGACCTCATTATCATTAAGCCACTCTGTGGAGATGTCAAGCGCGCAGTTCATGCTAGACAGCTCAATAATTTACAGGAACTGGAGGCTTTTTGCAAAGAAGAGTGGGCAGCTTTACCAAAAAAAAAGAACCTCATCCACTACTAACACAAAAGACTTCAAGCTGTCATTGATGTTAGCAGGGGCAATATACGGTATTAAGAAATGGGGTATGGAAACATGTGATCAGGGTCATTTGGATGTTTTAGGTTGTCATTATTATTTAACCCCTTCATGACCTAGCCTATTTTGACGTTAATAACCAGGCCATTTTTTGCAATTCTGACCAGTGTCCCTTTATGAGGTAGAAAAATATTCAGGATTGAGAGTCCTCAGTAGTTGATACCTTTTAATGGCTAACTGAAAAGATGGTAATACATTGCAAGCTTTCGAGACTACTCAGGTCTCTTCATCAGGCTAGACTAATACAAAATCTGAAATCACATATTTTGTATTAGTCTAGCCTGATGAAGAGACCTGAGTATCTCGAAAGCTTGCAATGTATTACCATCTTTTCAGTTAGCCATTAAAAGGTATCAACTACTGAGGACTCTCAATCCTGAATATTTTTCTATCCACTGGCTAACACGGTACAAAGATATACATCTTTCCTGTACCTTTATGAGGTAATAACTCAGGAACGCTTCAACGGATCCTAGTGATTCTGAGATTGTTTTTTCGTGACATATTGGGCTTCATGTTAGTGGTAAATTTAGGTCGATAATTTTTGCGTTTATTTGTGAAAAAATCAGAAATTTGGCGAAAATCTCGCAATTTTCAAATTTTGAATTTTTATTCTGTTAAACTAGAGAGTTATGTGACACAAAATAGTTACTAAATAACATTTCCCACATGTCTACTTTACATCAGCACAATTTTGGAAACAAAATATTTTTTGTTAGGAAGTTATAAGGGTTAAAAGTTGACCAGCGATTTCTCATTTTTACAACAAAATTTACAAAACCATTTTTTTAGGGACCACCTCACATTTGAAGTCACTTTGAGGGGTCTATATGGCAGAATATACCCAAAAGTGACACCATTCTAAAAACTGCACCCCTCAAGCTACTCAAAACTGCATTCAAGAAGATTATTAACCCTTCAGGTGTTTCACAGGAACTAAAGCAATGTGGAAAGAAAAAATGGACATTTTAATTTTTCCAACAAAAATTTTCTTTTAGCATCAATTTTTTCATTTTCACATGGGCATCAGGATAAAATGGATCCTAAAATTTGTTGGGCAATTTCTCCTGAGTACACCGATACCTCATATGTGGTCAATAACCACTGTTTGGGCGCACGGCAGGGCTCAGAAGGGAAGGAGCGCCATTTGACTTTTTGAATGAAAAATATGCTGGAATATTTAGCGGTTGCCATGTCGCGCTTGGAGAGCCCCTGTGTGCCTGAACATTGGAGCTCCCCCACAAGTGACCCCATTTTGGAAACTAGACCCCCCAAGGAACTTATCTAGATGCATAATGATCACTTTGAACCCCCAGGTGCTTCACAAATTGATCTGTAAAAAAAGTACTTTTTTTTCACAAAAATTTTCTTTTAGCCTCAGTTTTTTCATTTTCACATGGGCAACAGGATAAAATGGATCCTAAAATTTGTTGGGCAATTTCTCCTGAGTACACTGATACCTCATATGTGGTCATAAACCACTGTTTGGGTGTACGGCAGGGTCCGAAATGGAAGGAGCACTGTTATGAATGAATCACCGTAGGAGGCAAAAACAGAACTACTAGCTAAGTCCAGAAAACCAGAGAAGTTGGCAGCTATCGGATTGCAGACCCCTGAACGTAACAACAACTAGCAGTAGCCGTGGGGGGTTCCTACGGTGCCCTAGACCCCTCGATCACAGCCGGAGAACTACATAGCCTAAAGACAGAAAGGGAAATCTAAACTGCCCCAGAGCAGACCCCAAAGCAATAGGCAGCCCCCAACATATAATGATGGTGAAGCAAGATGAAAAAACACTCAGACAGATAGAAAGATAGGCTGAGCAAATGATGGGGCCCAAGCTAACTAAAATAGGACAGGATAGAAAAGCTGCTGTCTGCAATCCGCCAAAACCCTCTCAAAACAAGAGCCAACAGACTGAGAGGGAAAAAAGCCCTGAAGACGCTAGGCTTCAAAAAGACTATATCAGTACTCAGGTATTTTCTGAAGACAGAGCAAAAAGGAATTCAGCTCACCCAGCAGGGGAAGGCAGAAATCCAGAAAAACAAGGCAAAACAAAACCCAAAACACAAATGCAAAAAGCAGAGCAGAAAACTTAGCTTTTGAGGAGCAGGAATCAGACTGGTCTCCTAGAATCCCTCAGAGAAATCACCCGCAAGGCAGAAGGGCGTCGGCTGCCTTATATCCAGTCAGCAATTCCAGTCACCCAGTCATCATCATTCTGCTCAGGTGCTTTGTAATCAGCCTCACTACCTTCCTTCACCAGAAGAGGGAGTTCATCAGACCTCAATGGTGAAGGGGAAAATGAACTCACAACAGAGCACCATTTGACTTTTTGAATGGAAAATTAGCTCCAATCGTTATCGGACAGCATGTCGCGTTTGGAGAGCCCCTGTGCACCTAAACATTGGAGCTTCCCCACAAGTGACCCCATTTTGGAAACTAGACCCCTTATGGAACTTATGTAGATGTGTAGTGAGCACTTTGAACCCCCAAGTGCTTCACAAAATTTTATAAAAAAGAGCAGTGAAAATAAAACATAATTTTTTTCCTCAAAAATGATTTTTTAGCACGCTATTTTTAATTTTCACAAGGCTAACAGGAGAAATTGGACCACAAAAGTTGTTGTCCAGTTTGTCCTGAGTACGCTGGTACCCCATATGTGGGGGGGAACCACTGTTTGGGCACACGTCAGGGCTCAGAACGGAAGGAGCGCCATTTGACTTTTTGAAATGCAAATTCTAATCGTTAGCGGACACCATGTCGTGTTTGGAGAGCCCCTGTGTACCTAAACATTGGAGCCCCCCACAAAGGACCCCATTTTGGAAACTAGACACCCTAAGGAACTTATATAGCTGCATAGTGAGCACTTTGAACCCCCAAGTGCTTCACAAAAGTTTATAACGCAGAGCCGTGAAAATAAAAAATATATTTTTTTCCTCAAAAATTATTTTTTAGTGCGCATTTTTTTATTTTCACAAGGGTACCAGGATAAATTGGACCCCAAAAGTTGTTGTCCAGTTTGTCCTGAGTACGCTGGTACCCCATATGTGGGTAGGGACCACTGTTTGGGCACATGTCGGGGCTTGGAAGAGAAGTAGTGACATTATGAAATGCTGACTTTGATGGAATGGTCTGTGGGCATCATGTTACATTTGCAGAGCCCCTAATGTACCTAAACTGTGAAACCCCCCACAAGTGACCCCATTTTGGAAACTAGACCACACAAGGAACTTATCTAGATGTGTGGTGAGCACCTTGAACTCCCAAGCGCTTCACAGAAGTTTATAAAGCAGAGCCGTGAAAATAAAAAATATTTTTTTTTCCTAAAAAAAATTTTTTTAGTGCGCAATTTTTTATTTTCACAAGGGTACCAGGATAAATTGGACCCCAAAAGTTGTTGTCCAGTTTGTCCTGAGTATGCTGGTACCCCATATGTGGGTGGGGACCACTGTTTGGGTACACGTTGGGGCTCGGAAGGGAAGTAGTGACATTATGAAATGCTGACTTTGATGGAATGGTCTGCGGGCATCATGTTACATTTGCAGAGCCCCTGATGTACCTAAACTGTGGAACCCCCCACAAGTGATCCCATTTTGGAAACTAGACCCTCCAAGGAACTTATCTAGATGTGTGGTGAGCACCTTGAACCTCCAAGCGCTTCACAGAACTTTATAACGCAGAGCCGTGAAAATAAAAAATATTTTTTTTCCTCAAAAAATGATTTTTAGCCAGCAATTTTTTTTTTCACAAGGGTAGCAGGATAAATTGGACCCCAAAAGTTGTTGTCCAGTTTGTCCTGAGTATGCTAATACCCCATACAGTCATATGTTAAAGTTTGGGCACCCATATTAATGTTAACCTTTTTTCTTTATAACAATTTTGGTTTTTGCAACAGCCATTTCAGTTTCATATATCTAATAACTGATGGACTCCGTTATATTTCTGGATTCAAATGAGGTTTATTGTACTAACAGAAAATGTGCAATCTGCATTTAAACAAAATTTGACCGGTGCAAAAGTATGGGCACCTCAACATAAAAGTGACATTAATATTTCGCAGATCCTCCTTTTGCAAAAATAACAGCCTCTAGTCGCTTCCTGTAGCTATTAATGAGTTCCTGGATCCTGGATGAAGGTATTTGTGACCATTCCTGTTTACAAAACAATTCCAGTTCAGTTAAGTTTGATGGTCGCCGAGCATGGACAGCCCGCTTCAAATCATCCCACAGATGTTCAATGATATTCAGGTCTGGGGACTGGGATGGCCATTCCAGAACATTGTAATTGTTCCTCTGCATGAATGCCTGAGTAGATTTGGAGCGGTGTTTTGGATCATTGTCTTGCTGAAATATCCATCCCCTGCGTAACTTCAACTTCGTCACTGATTCTTGCACATTGTTGTCAAGAATCTGCTGATACTGAGTTGAATCCATGCGACCCTCAACTTTAACAAGATTCCCGGTGCCGGCATTGGCCACACAGCCCCAAAGCATGATGGAACCTCCACCAAATTTTACTGTGGGTAGCAAGGGTTTTTCTTGGAATGCTGTGTTTTTTAGCCTCCATGCATAACGCCTTTTTGTATGACCAAACAACTCAATCTTTGTTTCATCAGTCCACAGGACCTTCTTCCAAAATGTAACTGGCTTGTCCAAATGTGCTTTTGCATACCTCAGGCGACTCTGTTTGTGGCGTGCTTGCAGAAACGGCTTCTTTCGCATCACTCTCCCATACAGCTTCTCCTTGTGCAAAGTGCGCTGTATTGTTGACCGATGCACAGTGACACCATCTGCAGCAAGATGATGCTGCAGGTCTTTGGAGGTGGTCCGTGGATTGTCCTTGACTGTTCTCACCATTCTTCTTCTCTGCCTTTCTGATATTTTTCTTGGCCTGCCACTTCTGGGCTTAACAAGAACTGTACCTGTGTAATTCCATTTCCTTACCATGTTCCTCACAGTGGAAACTGACAGGTTAAATCTCTGAGACAACTTTTTGTATCCTTCCCCTGAAAAGCTATGTTGAATAATCTTTGTTTTCAGATCATTTGAGAGTTGTTTTGAGGAGCCCATGATGCCACTCTTCATAGGAGAATCAAATAGGAGAACTACTTGCAAGTGGCCACCTTAAATACCTTTTCTCATGATTTGATACACCTGGCTATGAAGTTCAAAGCTCAATGAGGTTACAAAACCAATTTAGTGCTTCAGGAAGTCAGTAAAAAGTAGTTAGGAGTGTTCAAATCAAGAAAATGATAAGGTTGCCCATACTTTTGCACCAGTCAAATTTTGTTTATATGCAGATTGCACATTTTCTGTTAGTACAATAAACCTCATTTGAATCCAGAAATATAACTGAGTCCATCAGTTAATAGATATATGAAACTGAAATAGCTGTTGCAAAAACCAAAATTGTTATAAAGAAAAAAGGTTAACATTAATAGGGGTGCCCAAACTTTAACATGTGACTGTATGTGGGTGGGGACCACTGTATGGGTACACGTCGGGGCTCGGAAGGGAAGTAGTGACATTATGAAATGCTGACTTTGATGGAATGGTCTGCGGGCATCATGTTACCTAAACTGTGAAACCCCCCACAAGTGACCCCATTTTGGAAACTAGACCCCCCAAGGAACTTATCTAGATGTGTGGTGAGCACCTTGAACCCCCAAGTGCTTCACAGAAGTTTATAACGCAGAGCCATGAAAATAAAAAAAAAATTTTTTTCCTCAAAAAAAATGATTTTTAGCCAGCAATATTTTTTCACAAGGGTACCAGGATAAATTGGACCCCAAAAGTTGTTGTCCAGTTTGTCCTGAGTACGCTGGTACCCCATAGATGGGGGGGAACCATTGCTTGGGCACACGTAAGGGCTCGGAATGGAAGTAGTGACGTTTTGAAATGGAGACTTTGATGGAATGGTCTGCAGTCATCATTACGTTTGCAGAGCCCCTGATGTGCCTAAACAATAGAAACCCCCCACAAGTGACCCCATTTTGGAAACTAGACCCCCCAAGGAACTTACCTAGATGCCTGGTGAGCACTTTGAACCCCCAAGTGCTTCACAGAAGTTTATAACGCAGAGACGTGAAAATTAAAAAAAAAATTTTTTCCACAAAAATAATATTTTAGCCTCCAATTTTTTATTTTCCCAAGGGTACCAGGAGAAATTAGACACCCAAAGTTGTTGTACAATTTTTCCTGAGTACGCTGATACCCCATATGTTGAGGTAAACCACTGTTTAGGCACACGTCGGGGCTTGGAAGGGAGGGAGCACCGTTTGACTTTTTGAACGCAAAATTGGCTGGAATCAATGGTTGTACCATGTCGCGTTTGGAGACCCCCGTGATGTGTCTAAACAGTGGAAACCCCCCAATTCTAACTTCATCCCTAACCACAGCCCTAACCCCAACACATCCCTAAACCTAATCCCAACCCTAACCATAACCCTAACCCAAACACACCCCTAACCTTAATCTCAACCCTAACCATAACTCTATCCACAAGCCTAACCCTAATTCCAACCCTAACCCTAATTCTAACTCTAATTCCAACCCTAACCCTAATTCCAACCCTAACCCTAATTCCACCCTAACCCTAACCCTATTTCCAACCCTAACCCTAACTCTATTTCCAGCCTTAACCCTAACCCTCTTTCCAACCCTAACCCTCGTTCCAACCCTAACCCTAACCCTCTTTCCAACCCTAACCCTAATGGAAAAATAAAAATAATTTCTTTATTTTATTAGTTGTTCCTGCCTATGGGTGTGATAATTGGGGGGTTTATTTATTTTTCATTCTATTTTGATCACTGTGAGAGTTTATCACAGTGATCAAAATGAATGAAAGGAAATTGCAGCAGGCGGGCGCACTGCGCATGCGCCCGCCATTTTCCAGTATGGCGGCGGCCATGGTCCGGGACCGCGGGAAACCGGGAGCCATAGCGGCACTCGGTGAGTACCGGGGGGTGGGAGGGGGGCGATCCGAAGGTGGGGGAGTGGAGTTAAGGCGGGGGGTAGATGATGATAGCGGCGTTAACCGGTGGGGGGGTCGGATCGGTGTCACCAGCCATGTCTGATGCTACAGCAGCGTCGGGCATGGCTGGATTGTAATATTTCATCAATTTTCATTGATGAAATATTACTATCGCTCTTATTGGCTGTTTCACTTTTAACAGCCAATCAGAGCGATCGAAGCCACGTGGGGGTGAAGCTACGCCTCCCGTGGTGAAGTACAAAGCCCCCTGTATCTGCGGGTCGGGTGACCTTTCCGTGACCTAGGTCACCCGACCCGCAGGGGGGCTTTGAAGTCATGACACAGGGTATGCGTCATTGGTCGGAATGGCACCGACTTTCATGACGCATACGCTGTGTCACTGGTTGTGAAGGGGTTCAAAAGAGAAAACACAGTAGTTTGACAATAAATGGCTTACCCAACCACTAACCATGAGTGGAGAAAAAGTTTTGGTGTTATTATTCATATTCTCTGCAAAAAGTCCAAGAAATCAAAAATTCTGTTGAGGTACAGTTGTGGCCAAAAGTATTGACACCCCTACAATTCTGTCAGATAATGCTCAGTTTCTTCCTGAAAATGATTGCAAACACAAATTCTTTGGTATTATTATCTTCAATTAATTTGCCTTAAATGAAAAAACACAAAAAGAATTGTCCTAAAGCCAAATTGGATATAATTCCACACCAAACATAAAAAGAGGGTGGACAAAAGTATTGGCACTGTTCGAAAAATCATGTGATGCTTCTCTAATTTGTGTAATTAACAGCACCTGTAACTTACCTGTGGCACCTAACAGGTGTTGGCAATAACTAAATCACACTTGCAGCCAGTTGACATGGATTAAAGTTGACTCAACCTCTGTCCTGTGTCCTTGTGTGTACCACATTGAGCATGGAGAAAAGAAAGAAGACCAAAGAACTGTCTGGGGACTTGAGAAACCAAATTGTGAGGAAGCATGAGCAATGTCAAGGCTACAAGTCCATCTCCAAAGACCTGAATGTTCCTGTGTCTACCATGCGCAGTGTCATCAAGAAGTTTAAAGCCCATGGCACTGTGGCTAACCTCCCTAGATGTGGACGGAAAAGAAAAATTGACGAGAGATTTCAACGCAAGATTGTGCGGATGTTGGATAAAGAACCTCGACTAACATCCAAACAAGTTCAAGCTGCCCTGCAGTCCGAGGGTACATCAGTGTCAACCCGTACTATCCGTCTGAATGAAAAGGGACTGTATGGTAGGAGACCCAGGAAGACCCCACTTCTTACCCCGAGACATAAAAAAGCCAGGCTGGAGTTTGCCAAAACTTACCTGAAAAAGCCTAAAACGTTTGAATGTTCTTTGGTCAGATGAGACAAAAGTAGAGCTTTTTGGGCAAACGCATCAACATAGAGTTTACAGGAGAAAAAAAGAGGCATTCAAAGAAAAGAACACGGTCCCTACAGTCAAACATGGCGGAGGTTCCCTGATGTTTTGGGGTTGCTTTGCTGCCTCTGGCACTGGACTGCTTGACCGTGTGCATGGCATTATGAAGTCTGAAGACTACCAACAAACTTTGCAGCATAATGTAGGGCCCAGTGTGAGAAAGCTGGGTCTCCCTCAGAGGTCATGGGTCTTCCAGCAGGACAATGACCCAAAACACTTCAAAAAGCACTGGAAAATGGTTTGAGAGAAAGCATTGGAGACTTCTAAGGTGGCCAGCAATGAGTCCAGACCTGAATCCCATAGAACACCTGTGGAGAGATCTAAAAATGGCAGTTTGGAGAAGGCACCCTTCAAATATCCGGGACCTAGAGCAGTTTGCCAAAGAAGAATGGTCTAAAATTCCAGCAGAGCATTGTAAGAAACTCATCGATGGTTACCGGAAGCGGTTGGTTGCAGTTATTTTGGCTAAAGGTTGTGCAACAAAGTATTAGGCTGAGGGTGCCAATACTTTTATCTGGCGCATTTTTGGAGTTTTGTGTGAAATGATCAATGTTTTGCTTTTTGCTTCATTCTCTTTTGTGTTTTTTCATTTAAGACAAATTAAATGAAGATAATAATACCAAAGAATTTGTGTTTGCAATCATTTTCAGGAAGAAACTGAGTAGTATCTGACAGAATTGCAGGGGTGTCAATACTTTTGGCCACAACTATATGTAAACTTTTGAGCACAACTGTATATATTTATATAATATATATATACAGCTCTGGCAAAAATTAAGAGACCACTGCACAGTTTTATAAAAATCAGCTTCTCTTCATGTCTGACAGCCATTCCATTCCAGTGTCAGTTGAATTCCAACCAGAGTACACCTCATTCTACTTAATGTGCTTCACCTGAACCAAATCTTATTTAATGAAGGAAAGTCTAAATAACCCTGCTGTGGGATTCACAATCCCCTTGCAATAGGACAAGCTGGATGGGAAAACAAGTGCTAGTAATATCCCAAAAGTAATAGGAATGAAAAAATAACTTTTAACCAGTGAGGAAAAGAAGGGCTCAATTCTAGCTTTACTAGCAGAGGGACACTGTGAGCATCATGTTGCCTCCATCCATGAAAAAAGCCTGATTTCCCATTTATTTCTCTCAGACATTATCTAGCATACCAGGGGACAGAGAAATGGGGTCCCCTGAGCCCCCGGTACCTCTGGCATCCACTGACCCTCCCCCTCCATCCCATGGCCCTCCATGTCCTCTTCCCAGAAGAAAACGATGGGCGCATGTGCAGTTCACCTGCTGGTTTCTGCCAGACGGCAGCCGGCAACAATAGGAAATTTTTTCTATTGGTTCATTTTGATCACTGTGATAGGGTCTATCATAGTGATCAAAGTAAAAAAAAGTAAATCAAACCCCTCTATATCACCCCCTTAGGTAAAAATAATAAATTAAACTTTTTTTTCTATTTTTCCATTAGGATTAGGGTTTGGGCTATGGTTAGGGTTGAGGTTAGAGCTAGGGTTAGGGTTGGGGCTAGGATTAGGGTTGTGGTTGGGGTTGTGATGGGGTTAGGGTGGTGTTGGGGTTAGGGTTATGGTGGTTATGGTTGGGATTATGGTTAGGGTTGGGATTAGGATTAGGGGTTTGTTGTGGTTAGGGTTGTGGTTAGGGTTATGGTTGTGGTTAGGGTTGGGATTAGGGTTAGGGGTGTGTTGGGGTTAGGGTTGGAGTTAGAATTGAGGGGGTTCCACTGTTTAGGTACATCAGGTGGTGTCGAAACGCGACATGGCACCCACCATTGATTCCAGCCAATTTTGCGTTCAAAAAGTCAAACGGTGCTCCCTCCCTTCTGAGCTCTGCCATGCGCCCAAACAGTGGCTTTCCCCAACATTTGAGGTATCGGTGTACTCTGGAGAAATTGCACAACAAATGTTTTGGTACATTTTCTCTTGTTACCCTTGTGAAAATAAAAAAGTTTGGGCCTAAAGTAAATTTTTTGTAAAGAAAAGTAAAATGTTCATTTTTTCCTTCCACATTGCTTTACTTCTCATGAAGCACCTGAAGGGTTAATAAACTTCTTGAATGTGGTTTTGAGCACCTTGAGAGGTGCAGTTTTTAGAATGGTGTCACTTTTGAGTATTTTCTGTCAAATTGATCCCCCAAATTCACTTCAAATGTGATGTGGTCCCTAAATAAAATGGTTTTGTAAATTTTGTTGGAAAAATGAGAAATCGCTGGCCATCTTTTAACCCTTATAACTTCCTAACATATAAATTATGTTTCCAAAATTGTGCTGATGTGGGAAATGTTATTAACTATTTTGTGTGACACGACTCTGATTTAAAGGCACAAAAATTAAAAGTTGCAAATTTTTCAAAATTTTTGCCAAATTTCCATTATTTTCATAAATAAATGCAAGTCATAGCAAATAAATTTTGCCACTATCATGCAGTACAATATGTCACGAAAAAACAATCTCAGAATCAGTGGAAACCGTTGAAGCGCTCCAGAACCTCATAAAGTGACAGTGGTCAGAATTGTAAAAATTGGCTTGGTCATTAAGACAAAATTGGCTTGGTCACTAGGGTGTTAAGAGTAGAGAGAAGCCCATTTGTTTCCTCTATTTTACCATGCATGGCCAGAGTGTTTGTGCTCAAATGTTTTTCAATAAAGTCAGTCTATATTTTGCAGGTCTCCAGCTCTCCATAGGCAGTAATTTAGTCACTTTCCACCGTAAAAAAAAAACCTATTTGTTATTTACTTGTATAGGGCAAGCTTTAAAACACTTGATTAACGGCACACATCTGTACAAGGCTCTGTGTGAAATATCTGTAATGCAGCCTCCCACACTGAGCTGTGTCTTTGGGATTTATCTGACATATAAGACATTTCCGGTAAACTCAGAACACAGTTTGCCCAGAGCATATGCCACAGTCTCCGGAGCAGACACAGTTTATGGATGCAGTACAGTGTAAAATTATAAAGGGTCCTCTACCGTCTGCATATTAAACACCAAAGAGGACATCATTTGCAGGGTGCACCATGCTATGTTTTTCAAGTATATGGCTATCTGAAAAATGGCCATGCGTGATTAAGATAGCGGATCTCATTACGGACCTTTTCTTAAGTACCCATTTCACAAGATGAAGGGACTGGCACCGAACCAAGTGCATTTCATAATAATAATTTTTGGAGAGGCTGATAGAGGTCAACGAAACATCTCTTCTGCATCTGAAGTGATCAGAATCTACAGAGTTTAGAAAACCCACATTAAATACCCTATTAAATAGTCCTGAATTAATTAAAGGGGTCCATTTAAGTCTCTCATCTGTTTTCCAGGATGGAGCGGAGCCAGCATGCCCATGCATAACATGTAGAAAAACTCAAGGCTAGGTGCACATAGAACATTTGTGGCTAAAACATAATCTAAAGAAAATAACATCACTACCATATGTGCGCCCATGGACAATGCAAAGGACAAATCGGGAAATTAAAATAATGAACGAAGAAAAAACCGAAGTATGTCCGATAATTCAATATATAACATCAACATTTTATACAAAATAATAAGGTGGGGAACAGTTACCAGAAATTGGGGGCACAACACAAGGGACAGCAATGACTGCAAAGTACTATATCAGAGCGGCAAAGAAAAGATCATATTAAAATATGTTGTAAATACAAATTGATAGAGGTGCCATATGTATATGCCATGCATAACATAGGCAGACCATATACTTCGGTTGGCATTGTGTTATAGTTCTTTGCGCTACAGGACCTGCACCACTCTTGTGCATGGGCCGTCTCAGATTTTACAGGTCATCGATATACATAAGTCAATAGCTAGGATACCAGACACTGCACATGCACAACAGAGAGTTTCTGGACAAAAAATATATATTCTGTATATTATTTGGGTCTTGGACTTCAAGGATTTCTTCACCATCAAAATTGTAGTTAAAGGGTTTGTCTCGTCTTCTGCTTTCAGGAGTGCACTGCTCGCCTGCTTCAGAACTTCCAGTCTTCCAGGGGGCAGTGCGCTCGTGAAGATTGACAGACTGTAGACCAACGGCATGGAACATATCGGAGGGAGGCAGCTGCAGCAGCGGAAAAGAACATGGACACTGATTTGTGCCACATCCTTCCAGCTTGAGAGCAGCTCAAGCAGACTGTAAAGCATAGAGCCTGCAAGAGATGCAGACACCTTGCCTAGGGAATCAGCCACTCTGAATCTGCAGAGGTGGCTGGTAACCTAGACAACAATCTGAACACAATAGAAATAAAAATCCATCTGTTTCTAATGACAGAAAGGATTTTTTTTTTATAAAAGGAAACTTGCCAAGTTGCTTGTTTTACCCATTAATGAAGATGAGATGTAAAAAACATTGCACAGTTTTGAAAAATGCTGTATGAAGATTTGCCGCTCAGGATTGTCATCTTTTTGGTCAGAGACTGAGTGGAGAAGGGTTACAAAGAATGTCTTTCGCTCTGGAGCACCAGTCCTGTCCTGCATTACACAGACATTGTATTGATTTGAATAGATACTGTGTAATGTTTCATTTATCCTGAAGTGGCGCTGCAGGCAAATTGAACACTTACTGACTGTGTTTTTCCACCAGCAGGCAGGATGTAATCTGATCAGCTTATTCCCAAGTCATGGTTAAAATAATAGGAGATGATCTGTGGTATCGGGCAGCGGCCAATAAACGGTGTGAAAGAGCTGTGTTCCGCACTATGCACTAACTGCTTCTAGATCTGATAAAAGCTGATCTGTGGCTTGCTGGGTGTCAGACCCCTACTGATTCGATATTGATGACTTAATAGTGGAAAACACCTTTAGAAGTCAAATAATCAGATTTCATCCAAAAATGCATATAACTGGAAATAGTGTGAGAAAATAACAAAGAGTAAGTAAAAAAATGCAATATGGTTGCATTGTTATGTGTTTGACCTCCAAGAATGCCTGCCAACTTGTGCTGCTGGCGCCTGTAGTCATGATGGTAGAAAAATGGAGAAAAAATGCAGCAAGTTCTTCCCTACAGCACTACCACAGGAGAGAAAAGGTATTGCACATGATTGCGCTGCCCACTGTTCAGCAATACATAAATATGAAGCCCTCAGTCCATCATAGAGTATAATTAATCTGTGGAAATAGGCAGTCTATCACCATTGATTTCATAAATGAGATTCACACACAAGAAATCTCACTTGCAGCTAAAGAACTTTTCTTTCCATCCATTTTCTGAAAACTTGCATTTTGGAAAAGTGTAGTATACAAAGCATTTTCATTTCTATATCTCCAGCTACACAGGTCTGCTGAGAAAACAAGTTTTCTAAAAATGTTAGATTCTTCTATAAATTATTCTTTCTAGGAATATCTACTCAATGTGCACAATGGAAATAATGTTGTAAATCTAGAAGACCTGTTGACCGAGACTAAAACTTAGGCCGGGGTCAGACTTGCAAGAAACTAGCATGAGTCTCGCATGTCAATACCCAACACTGCCACCGACACTTGGATCAGAGCGTTCAGCTGCATGTATTTCTGTGCAGCTGAATGCTCTGATCCGATTGTCGGCGGCAGTGCCGGGAATTGACATGTGAGACTCGTGCTAGTGTCTCGCAAGTCTGACCCCGGCCTTACATAGCTGCTCAAGCCCCAAGGAGCTGAATTACTAAAAATGCACCAAATTTTCAGACTGGCTCCTGCTGAGCATTTAATGGAACCTGTCAGCAGGTTTTTGGATCCCAAAACTAACGACATTTTTGTAAAGTTGATTACATCCATACCTTTGCTTTATAAGGGCATATCTCCATTGTATAGAAATCCATTGGCCAATTTTTATACAAATATGCTGTAATTGCACAAGGCTTAGCCCTGGCTCTCCGGTCTCTTCCCCGCTGGCCTCCTGACGGCACTTGCTCAAGATCTCAAGTGATAGGTCGGGTCACACTTGCAAGTGTGATATGAGAAACTCGCGCAAGTCTCTCGCATCCATACCCAGCCCTCGGGACCGGAGTTTGTGGCCGTATAGAAATAGATGCAGCCACACACTCCGGTCCCGAACGCCAGCGGCAGTGCTGGGTATTATAATTGTCATGTCGGACGCTGTTCACACCACAGCGTCCGGCAGGCAGAGGTAGTTCCACCTCCAGCCACTATAGCCTCAGGGGCGCCGGCTTGATCTTCAGGCTCTCGGGGGTTAATCCTGCTGGAGACCAGGTTGGAAGGTTAGTCACGCCCACGGTCTTTAAATAGTCATACTGGCATATGGGCGTCGCCGATTATAGCTTGTGTTTTCATACCAAGTGGTTCCGGTCTGGAGTGGAGGTGTTGCAGAGAGAGAGATTCGTATCTGGTGTCGTATGATCCGTCGTTATCCTTTCTCCGTCCCATATTTGTGTTTAGTTGTGCCCTGTTCACATTACTGTATATTCCTGTGTGTGTGCGGCGCAGTGCAGTTTAAGTTCTCCCTGTCTGTCATTATTTGTGTAGGGGCTTTGGTGGTGTGTCTCCTCACTGGGTGGAGGGTTAAGTGCAGGGCTGAGCAGGAGATAAGGAAAGGTTGGAGGCTCAGGCATTTGCACCTTCAGCAAAAACCCTGGGTTGAGGGTCAGACAGGGTTTTCCCTAGTTATAGGGACATCTCAGGGGCCCCGGGAATTACAGCCTTAGTTGAACTAAGCCCCCGTGACATTATAATCGGCCACATTTTTTCAGGAGTCCATGGATCCATTAGATTCCATAACCCGCCAGTTGGCGACGCTGTCCTTACAGGTCTCCGACTTGAAAGGGGCAGTTCAGCAGCAGGGCCTGGTAGTAGCGAAGGTTCAAACGGGATCTGCAGGTATCGGTGCAGAGCCGAAGTTTCCGCTGCCAGAACGATTTTCAGGCGATCGCAGCATATTTGTCGTATTTCGGGAGGCCTGCAAATTATACTTCCGCATGCGGCCAATCTCCTCAGGTAATGAGGCCCAGCGAGTAGGGCTGGTGTTGTCATTACTGAGTGGTGACCCCCAAGCATGGGCATTTTCCTTACCAGCTGACTCTGCTACATTTCATTCGGTCGATAATGTTTTTTCTGCCCTCGGGCTCATTTACGATGACCCTGACAGACTGGCTCTAGCGGAATCTAAAATCCGCGCCCTCCGCCAGGGGGAGCGCTTTGCAGAGGACTATTGTTCAGAATTTCGCCGCTGGGCTGTAGACACACAGTGGAATGACCCAGCACTGCGGAGCCAGTTTATTCATGGGGTATCAGGGAGGGTGAAACAAGCCCTCCTGATGTATGAGACTCCGGCATCATTGGAGTCTGCCATGAGTTTGGTGATACGTATTGATCGCCGTTTTCGTCAGGGGGCACAGGAGACGCTACCTCTGGGGGAAAGCAGAGGTGCAGGTGTGGTTGAAGTAGATGAGTCCCCTGAACCTATGCAGATTGCTGGCGTGGCACAGGTTCAGCCTCGCGCTCCGGGATTCCGGATGCCCGGACCATGTTTCTACTGTGGTAAAAGAGGTCATTATGTTAACGTTTGCCCGGTACTACCTAAGAGGGTCACACCGGCGGAAAACTGTTAAGCTCAGAGGGTATGGAGGAGACCCAACTGAGCGTATGCATATCCTCCATGATGGTATCTCAATGTATGCTCCCTGCCAAGGTTATTATCGCCGGCAGAGAGCTACCTATATCAGTGTTTGTGGATAGCGGTTCCGCCACCAATCTCATAGATGAGGAGTTTGCACACACCGCCGGGTTTAAGATCGAAAGACTTCCTCACCCCATACAGGTGGTGACCATTAATGCTGTTCCCCTCCCTCAAGGGGAGATTACTGAGTTTGTGGCAGAGGTGAAACTCCACATTGGGGTCCTACATTCTGAGTCGGTTACATGTAGGGTCCTCCGTAATCTCCCAGCTCAAATGGTCCTGGGTTTTCCATGGCTGTCCAGGCACAACCCGGTAATTGATTGGAAAACTCAGGACATAGTACAATGGAGTGGTTTCTGCCAAGACAATTGCTTGGCCACATGTGTGTCCGCCGTGACGCCCAGCCTGCCGGAGGCTTTGCAGGATTTCGCGGATGTTTTCTCTGAGAAGGGTTGCTCAGAACTGCCTCCACATAGAGCCTATGACTGTGCGATTAGGTTAAAACCCGGGGCCAAATTACCTAAGGCCAGGATGTTTAATATTTCTGGTCCTGAGAGAGTCTGAGCAAAGGACACATCCGGCCTTCGTCCTCACCTGTCGCCGCGGGGTTTTTCTTCATTAAGAAGAAAGATGGGGGGGTTACGCCCGTGTCTGGATTTCCGAGAGTTAAACCAGATTACTATCCGTGATCCCTACCCAATGCCGTTGATCCCGGATTTGTTCAACCAGGTAGCGGGGGCGAAATGGTTTTCCAAGCTGGACCTCAGGGGGGCGTATAACCTCATAAGGGTCCGTCAGGGGGATGAGTGGAAGACGGCGTTTAACACTCCTGAGGGTCATTTTGAGAGTCTGGTTATGCCGTTTGGGTTGACCACCGCGCCTGCCGTTTTCCAACATTTTATTAATGATGTATTTGCTCATGTCCTGGGGAGATTTGTGATTGTATACCTGAATGATATCCTCATTTATTCTAGCGATCGGGACACTCATTTGGACCATGTTAGGCAGGTGTTACAGTTGCTCCGGGAGAACCAGCTCTATGCTAAGCTGGAAAAATGTTTATTTTTTGTCCAGGAGTTGCCCTTTTTGGGTTATATTGTGTCCGCAGCCGGTTTTAAAATGGACACCGCTAAGGTGCAAGCGGTGCTGCAATGGGAGAGGCCGGAGAGTCTGAAAGCACTCCAGCGGTTCCTTGGGTTTGCGAATTATTATAGGAAATTTATAAAACACTTTTCGACTATCGCCAAACCGCTCACGGACATGACAAAAAAGGGTGCCGATCTGGCGAACTGGCCTGAGGTGGCTATACGTGCATTTGAGCGTCTGAAGAATAGTTTTGCTTCAGCCCCCATTCTGGTGCAACCAGACGTGTCTAAACCTTTTGTGGTAGAGGTTGATGCGTCGGAGGTGGGAGTGGGGGCAGTACTGTCTCAAGGCTCGTCCTTGAGCGAGATGCGTCCATGCGCCTACTTCTCCAAGAAGCTGTCGCCGGCCGAACGGAATTATGATATCGGCAACAGGGAGTTGTTGGCCATCAAACTGGCTTTTGAGGAATGGCGACACTTCTTGGAGGAGGCGGCTCACCAGGTCACAGTTATCACCGACCATAAGAATCTGCTCTACCTGGAGTCGGCCAAGCGTCTGTCTCCTAGGCAGGCTCGCTGGGCATTGTTTTTTACTCGTTTCAATTTTCTTGTGACGTACCGTCCCGGGGCTAAAAACACCAAGGCGGATGCTTTGTCTAGGTGTTTTCCGGGGGGAGAACCTCGGGAAGAGCCGGTACCCATCCTCCAGAAAGGGGTAGTGGTCTCGGCTCTCACGACGGAGGTAGAGGCGGAGATTGCCGAGGCCCAAGAGGAGGTACCACCAGGACTTCCCGCCAACAAATCATTTGTACCCCTGCATCTTCGGCTTAAGGTGTTGAAGGAACACCACGATTCGGTACTGGCTTGTCATCCAGGGGTGAAGGGCACCTTAGAGCTGGTATCGCGTTGTTTCTGGTGGCCCAAAATCCGGCAGGACGTGGTCTCGTACGTGGCAGCTTGCATCACGTGCGCTAGGGCTAAGTCACCCCGAACCCATCCTGCTGGCATGCTACAGCCTCTGGGGGTACCCAATAGGCCATGGACGGAAATCTCCATGGATTTTATCACTGACTTGCCAGCCTCGGCAGGGAACACGGTCATCCTGGTGGTGGTTGACCGTTTTTCAAAGATGGCGCATTTTGTGGCGTTGTCTTCTTTGCCCAATGCTAAGACGTTGGCTCAGGTATTTGTGAAGGAGGTGGTCAGACTCCACGGAGTACCGTCTGACATAGTATCTGATAGGGGTACGCAATTTGTGGCGAGGTTTTGGAAAGCTTTTTGCTCAAGGTTGGGGATCAAGTTGTCACATTCATCGGCGTTTCATCCACAGTCTAATGGACAAACTGAGCGCATGAACCAAAATCTAGAACAGTATTTACGATGCTTTGTGTCCGACAACCAGGAGGAGTGGTCTACTTTCCTTCCTCTGGCCGAATTCGCGTTAAATAATCACCGCCAAGAGTCATCAGGAGAGTCTCCATTCTTTTGTGTGTACGGTCAACATCCTCAGTTTTGTACCTTACGTCAGGGTGACTCCGGGGGTGTCCCGGAGGAGGATCAGCTAGGAGCCCAATTGTCATCAGTCTGGAGGCGGGTGAAACAGCGTTTGTTGAGCATGAGTGCCAGGTACAAACGGGTGGCTGACAGTAGACGCGTGCCAGGTCCGGACCTGTGTGTGGGTGAATGGGTGTGGTTGGCTACTAAGAACATAAAACTCAAAATTCCATCTTTAAAACTGGGTCCAAGGTTTATTGGGCCTTTTAGGATTTCTGCCATCATTAACCCAGTGGCTTATCGGTTGGAACTTCCTGTGGTGTACAAAATACATAACGTTTTTCACAGGGCTTTATTGAAAAAGGTGGTAGGCTTGGTGGACACGACGCCGATGCCACCTCTAGTCATGGTGGACGGCGATTTAGAGTTTGAGGTCGCCAAGGTAGTGGACTCTCGAGTAGTACGCCGTACTCTTCAGTATTTGGTGCACTGGCGGGGGTATGGTCCGGAGGAGAGGTCTTGGGTTCCAGCCTCAGACATACATGCGGATCGGCTGGTCAGTTCTTTTCACCGTCGTCATCCGGACAAGCCGGGTCCTATGAGTCTTGAGGGCCCTGGGGTCCCTCGTAGAAGACGGGGTACTGTCATGTCGGACGCTGTTCACGCCACAGCGTCCGGCAGGCAGAGGTAGTTCCACCTCCAGCCACTATAGCCTCAGGGGCGCCGGCTTGATCTTCAGGCTCTCGGGGGTTAATCCTGCTGGAGACCAGGTTGGAAGGTTAGTCACGCCCACGGTCTTTAAATAGTCATACTGGCATATGGGCGTCGCCGATTATAGCTTGTGTTTTCATACCAAGTGGTTCCGGTCTGGAGTGGAGGTGTTGCAGAGAGAGAGATTCGTATCTGGTGTCGTATGATCCGTCGTTATCCTTTCTCCGTCCCATATTTGTGTTTAGTTGTGCCCTGTTTACATTACTGTATATTCCTGTGTGTGCGGCGCAGTGCAGTTTAAGTTCTCCCTGTCTGTCATTATTTGTGTAGGGGCTTTGGTGGTGTGTCTCCTCACTGGGTGGAGGGTGGAGGGTTAAGTGCAGGGCTGAGCAGGAGATAAGGAAAGGTTGGAGGCTCAGGCATTTGCACCTTCAGCAAAAACCCTGGGTTGAGGGTCAGACAGGGTTTTCCCTAGTTATAGGGACATCACAGGGGCCCCGGGAATTACAGCCTTAGTTGAACTAAGCCCCCGTGACAATAATGTACTGTAAGGCATGATGTTTCTGGAACATGCTAGAATCTCCCATTTCACTCTGAGGAGAAAATCTCCTTGTCACACAGCTGCAGCCCCCAACCTTTTGTTTCTCCCCCTCCTTAGCAGCTATGTGTGTATCTGCTCTGCCTGCATTTGGGTAACAGGACACCATCCTTTTCCTGTTGAGAAAGGAATGTTAATTAGTTAAGGGAAAGGATTCCTTTGTCCTGGCCAAGAAGCTGGATACAGGTATAGGAAATATTAAAAAAGCCTAGCATGCACTTTGCTTGTGCCAGAGATATAATAATTATATTTCTGTGATCTGAGTGGACCCAGCTTCGCTACAGTGGCTCTTGCGAAGTTTTCGGACCTCCAGAGCCTGAGATATGGATTGCTCCCAAATGGAATGTCTTAATTACGGCATGCTTGATGTTGTTTTATTGTATTCGATAAACTACAAACAATGATACCCTTGGTGAGTTTATACAAGCTTCCGTCATTAAGATATGGATATTATAAGTTTTTAGTGAAATTGCAACTTAGAGAGTAGGGGGTTGAACCTCACCAGACTGCCCCTTTGTGATGTTGCTGACCCTAGGCTATAAGATACCCCTCCCTTAAGACTCCTCCAGTTTGAGCTGCAGATGCCATGCTAGAAAGATCTGCCGATGTCTTGGGATGTCTCGTTGTGGCCCATCCCCCGAGCCACATGGGATGCCTAATACCAACTAAGCACATGTAAGTGTTACTCTTTGTTTTGATCCTTGTTATTTTTTATATATTTGCATTGTACATATTTAATGTCTCAATTTATAACAATTTTTATCTGTGTAATCACTGCCCACATTTTGGGAATAAATGATAAAATCTATCAGTCTGCCTTCATACTCTAAGAAACGAACTATGCACCTTTGTTAGATAATCGCTACTAATTTGCGGGTTTGCCGCAGACCCTCTTAATTAACTCTTTGATTAAGTGAATTGTAGCTGGTGGCAGCGTGGTGTGTACGGTTGGTTAGGCTAGTTGGCAGTACGGAAGGGTCTTATATGCTGAATAAGCGGGGCTGCGGCCACAGCATTGATAATTCCCTTACTGCAGTAGTCTAATTGCCCGTGCACAAGAAGCAGCCCATCCGGCGACTAATTATCCTAGGTGCAGTTCCCTGACTGACCTGAGGGTAAGGGCGGCGCCGGAGAGCTGCGAGTTCCAAAGTGGATCGGAGAAAGTGGGATATACATAAATCCCCACAGTTCTTGGAAGGTCATTAGCAGTGGTGGGGCATCCAAAATACCCCCCTGTGGTAAATTGTTAGGGCAAGATTAGCTTGCTGTATATTTTTGTCACATGGTGCCGGTGGTGGGATAACTAAGATAAGCCCCCACCATGCCTGTGATAGCCATGTGCTGGCAGTGCATCGCGTCTCTCCATCCGCTGACTTACCGGTGTCAGTGGTGGGATCGTGACATATTGATGGCACAGGGTGCTCGTCGTCACAGGTTTAATGCGAGAGACTGGTGCGAGTTTCTCTTATCACACTCGCAAGTGTGACTCTGGTGATACAACAGGTCACAGAGAAGAGTGACCAGACAGGCAGGCGAATAAGGAGTCAATCCCCCTGAAATCAAGGTCAATCCCCCTGCACTTGAGGCTCATTAGCATACAAATTCGCCAATGGATTACTATGAAACAAATACACTAAATTATCAAACAAAAGTTTGGTTGTAATCAACATTAGAGGGACTTTACAAAAATGATAATGATAACAATAAAACCATGTCAAGTCTTGGAGCATCTTCTGGTATTTTGTTTGGATCGTCTTCAGCAGCGTAGAAGAACCACTTATTATCCAAAATTAAATTCCTAAATCACAATACATGTTAAGCCCCTACCTCAGTCATGTCCAGGAATGCCCCCAAAATATTAAGATACTCCTTTTTATTAAAAATATGCACAATCCACACCCCATTTTTGGACTTTGTAACTAAACTTTCCTGCGAAAATCAGGTCGGGGTCTTTGAGACCCATCAGGCATTAGGGCACTGGGGAGAATGCCGAGTCTAATCCATATGCTAACACCCCTGGGAAATGTATGAGTATAAAGAAGCCTACAACCAACCTTTCAACCAGCCTCTTAGTTATATCGTGGGGGTAGAATATGGACAAAATTGATTTTGTTAGATCATAATTTATGTCTCAACATTAATGCCTCAGTCCAATGTGGTGGGATTTTCAGAATATAAAGTCTATGGAGCCCGTCGGATGAAAGCTGTGCTTCTTCTGATTCATTTTAGTGATCTATGGGGGTCTCAGTATCCAAACTCCCACCGATCAAAACTTATAACACATCTCTATGGTATGTCAAAAGTTTTTTTTCGAAATAACAATAATACGTTACGGAGTCTTTGTATTGTGTGCACTTCCCCTTAATCTGATATTGATGACTTATCCTAAGGATATTGTTATCCTAGTATTATCCTTTAATGGTAGCTTCTGGTCATCAGGCAACATATACAGATCCACCTTAAATATTCCAGTCTATTTTAGGTTGACTGACATCTACCGCTAAAGGAAACTGAAATATTCTGTAGGCTACAGACGATAAGGAATCACAAAAGGGAGCAGCTGAGCTCCTGGAAGATAATGGAATAGCATTGTAACATGCTGCAGAATGCTCCTTGATTTAATACATTGTGCCCTTTTCTTTACTGAAATAAAATCAATTGCTGTCAGCATTTTTTAAAAAGAAGTTTTAAAAGAAATGTTATGGTAAAGTCAGAAAATAAAATGCAATCTAAAATGAATCAGATCCGGCACGCAGTAAAAAAAAATCTCCCTTTATTAAATATCCATGAAGAATACAACAAAATGTTCCACTCCATGTACATTCTGTCCGATAGAACCACAAGTCCCAGAAGAAGCATTACTGGTTGATGAGTATCAAATCTAGATGGTTGTTACTAGTATCCTGATGCTTCGCTAATATTGGTATAGCGATAGGTAATGAGTAAGAACCAACAAGGTTTGAAGCGCGTCAACCAGTAACGCTTCTCCTGAGAGTTGTGGTTCTATCGGACAGAATGTAGGTGGAATGGAAAGTTTTATAATGGATATAAAAGTATAACGTTTTACTATGTGCTGAATCTGACTCTTTTGGATTGCTTCTTGTATTGTAGATGAAGGATCATGTGCTCAGAAAGCAAAGGTGAATGGATGTCATGCATATTCCCAGAAAATAAAACATTTAGTAATGTATGTACAATATTGATTATTGGTTTATTGTTGTTCCTATGTAGCCTGAGATCCATAAACCTCTGCCACCTAACTGATTTATGGGGTGTAGAGTTGACAATGAATGCAATGGCAGGTAGGACAATTTTTACCAATAGCTATTATGTTGCATATTATGATAAGGTGCCTGTACACTTTTAAGACTCATTTAAATTTGTATACAATGTTGAGATAGTCTCACCTCTCCTGACATGTCCTGTTTTTAGTAAGTAATTGTATACTGTATGAAATAATTAAAGGGAATCTGTCACCAGGTTTTTGTATCTCCATCTGGCATCAGCATGATGTAGGAGCTGAGACCCTGATTTCAGCAATGTATCACTTAGTTGACTGGGTGCTGTAGTTTTTGATTTCTCTGCTGCAGATCTACTAGTTCTCTTGAATGCTAATCTCAGCCCACACCATTGATTGGCAGCTTTCTGTGTACACTGTACATAGGCAGAAAGCTGCCAATCAGTAGTAACTGGCAGCATGATTACTAATCCTGAGTATGGAAAACTACATGGCAGTAGGTTTACTAGTCCTCTAATGATAACCTCCTAACGATAAAATAGTGTTTTTATCAAAATTATAGAAGGTAGCTCAGTAAGTGACATATCGCTGGAATCAGGGTCTCTGTCTCTATATCATACTTCTCTCTCTTTAGGTGGCAAAAATCTGGTGACAGATTCCCTTTAAGGAATATTTTAACCAGTTTAACCCCTTACTGACATCGGGCATTTTCTGTTACATGACATGGTAAAACCAGTGGTGTCATTCAAAAAAGTTATGGCTCTGGGAAGAAGGGGAGCGAAAAACGAAAACGCAAAACCACAGAAAGCTACGGTCATGAGGGGAATAACACTGGGCTACTCAACCTTGTTACTAACCAGGCCATTTTTGGGTGTATTCGTACATGATTTTGTAGGAAATCAAGGTAGGATTGGGGTAAAACCTAGTACTAGAGGTCCTGATTAGAGGCACCCGGCAAGTTTTGACTAGAACCAAGGCATGCGTTCACTTGTGGCTGTCAGCTGGGGGAGCTGAGCAGTGTGAGGTGTTGGAGCTGGTGAGTATCCAGTGAAGGTGAGCACACAGAGCCTAAAGCAGGACCTGAATTGGTGTCTGGGTGAGACCCTGTTATTTCTTTGCCTTCATTGAAAAAGGACTGTGATTGTTGTTATTACATTTGTGCTGGAAAAAGACTGTTGTCATGTAAAGACATGTACAAGTTTATGGAGTTCAATAAACCTCACTCTGTTTTGACACAAGAATCCGGTGCCTGTGTGAACTCTAATGCCTACCTGGGAGAGTGAACTCTTGTCAACACCAAGTATAGGCGCTCGGTGCTTCACGGCAAGGCCAATCTACACCTAACTACACTTTCCCACGTGCTTGTTTTCCATTTATTTCCACCCTTCTCTGGCCCTATGAAGTCAGAGTTCTCAATCAAAGAAAAGGAAAGGTGGAGATTGAGGGAAAGCAAATAGGTATGAAGGTGTGTATAAATGATTGGCTGCACCGTGAAGCCCCGAGCAGCGGGACTTAGTTTGGACAGTCATTCTGAGCTGACAATCTTCTTAAAGGCACAAAAATCAATTAGTGTGAATATGAACATGAAACTGTCGTCCAGGACACACCACAAGAACCATAAGAGTAATTGAGTTTGTTTAAAAAGTAATTTTTTATTAATACGTATTAAAAAATAAATGAACCAATTTAATAGAGAATCATGTACAAGATGCCTCAAAAAGATAGAGAAATGCTACCAAAGCACAAAAAGTAAATAAATAATATAGACACTGCAAATAAACTCAAATTTAGACCAACCAATATAATTCAATGGTACCCACTTGTAGGAATTAGTTTAAGAGATGAATAAAGTTTTCTTCCGTGACACAACATATATAGTAATGGAGAAAGGTACCAGTGCCTTAATCCAAAATCCCATATAACTACCTATCAATTAATTCCATATAAAGATCATAGGGGTGGGGGAAATGCCACTTGCACTTACAGCACTTTACTGGACCCCTGTGGACCTGACACAAATATAGGTAAATGTACAATATGCTCTACATCTAGAAAAGGGACATGGGAATAGCTCTCCAAACTCGATAATTCCTCCAAACGGTAAATTTCTTTAACCTTATCAAGCCATTCCCCAAACTCGGAGGGTTGCTTTGTTTCTACTTTAATGCAATTAGATGTTTTGCAGCCCCAAGTAGTAGCAGGAGCAGGTCATGTTTTCTAGGTTTGTAATTTGCCGTGGGGAGCGATAATAGAACCTCCTGTGCAGTCAGTCTGAGTGTGACACAACCATCGCCTTCAAGATGTCATTGACTTTCTGCCAAAAAGATTTCAATTTTTGACATGACCAGAAGATATGTGTTAATATGCCTCTTGAGTTTCCACATCTCCAGTACATAGGGGAATCACTTAGACCCAAGTGAAAGAGTTTTTCCGGTGTGAAATACTACCTGGAAAGTATTTTGTATGCAGACTCTTGCAACAGTATGCATCTTGAAAAGCCATGGAAGTTGGTTCAAATCTTATCTTGATCTTGAGTGGATAAGGTGATATTCAATTCTATTTCCCAAGAATGTAGAAATAGAGGGAAAAAGGTATTTTTAGAATTTATCAGATTAATATATATTTTTGAAATCAGTCTCGGAATTGGTGGTTTTATTTTTATTAGTACGGTAAGTCAAGCCACAGCCACTTGGGGGGTGGCATTGTCAATTTTATGATAAGTTTCATATAATGCGTGACGTGTAACTGTTGAAGGAAATTAATTGGACATTTGGTGGATTCCAAGGGCCAAAGATTGACGCAAGGGATTTTGTTGTCTAGAAGATTAGAAAATTGGTTTGTTCAGGAGAGTCGACCACAGATCATAAGGCTCTGTGAAGTCTGGGTTATATATGTAGGGAATCAAGCTTAACAGAATTTTATCAAGGAAGCAGCATGCTGGTGGGTTGTTTCGTATCAGAACTTAGGTGAGACGAATGTTGGAGTCATTGGAATTCAATCCCGCCATAAAATCACACAACTAGCAATGGGACCCTGCCAGATAAAGAGTACATCATCGATGTATCAAAACCATCCGAGGATCTGGTGGCGGCATGTGCACCATCCGAAAAAATCCCTCGTTCCCAAAACCAAATTTGCATAGGATTGCGCACATGTCGCTCCCATGGCAGTCCCCTGTTTCTGTAAGAAAAACCATAAAGAAGTTGTGGGTCAGAATGAATTCCAACAACTCCAGCACCAACTCACGCATGTCAGCATCAAGATTGCTTGACTCAAGAAAGAATCTGGCAGCCCTTAATCCATCATCATGGTGGATGCTGGTATAAAGTGACTCAACATCTTCCGTGACGAGTACCACATCCGAGTCCACAAAAAGGCCATCCAAACGGCAAAGGACGTCCTTCGTGTCTCTAATATAGGAGGGCAATGTTTCCACCTGTGGTCATAAATAATGTTCAATGTACTTATAAATTGGGCCACAGAGCCCCCATGCCAGAGACAATGGGAGGTCCAGAGGGAGAGACAGGATCTTTATGGACCATGGAAAGAAGATAAAATGTGGGAAATACTGGAAATTAGACTAAAAGTCCATCCAACACTTTTTTTTTGTAATAATACCCCTTTCATAAGCCATCTCCAAGATGTTATGTAAATGGCTTTGGTAATTAGAGGATTCTGGGGTAACTGAATGTAAGTATCTTTATCTCTCAGTTGCCTTATGGCTTCCCTCTCATACCTCTCGACCACCCAAATGACCACATTTCCCCTCTTGTCTGCCGGTTTTATAACCACAACATTCCATGATTTCACCTCCTTCAGAGCTTGTCTCTGTAACAAAGTCAAATTGTCCCTCTTTTTATAGTTGTTAATTACTTTAAAATCTTTGGTTACCAAATGAGTAAAAATTTACACTTGGGGACATAAAGACAGAAGAGGAAATCTGGTACATCTAGCAGAGATGGGACGAAGAGAGGTACCTACCATATCAGAATTGGATTCAGATTCCAAATCTTCCAAGATGCGTACTGCCTCCTCCTCAGCAATCCCAACATCCGAATTAGGCAAAGATCATGAATGAAGCCTTTTCAGGATGATCTTGTGGGAGAACAGATGGAGGTCTTTCAATGCTGTGAAGAAGTCATAGTTATTGACAGGAGAAAAGGACAGTCCTAACTCTAGTACTTGCTTCTGAGACTCAGAGAGTACATGTGAGGATAAATTTATTACCTCTAAAGAATTTGCATGGGCTTTCTTATCGCCCTTAGGTGAGGCCATAGATTTCCTTTTATTATTATTCTTTCCACTTTTACGTCGACTATCTTCACATGATCTCTCCTGTTCCAGAGTGATCTGATATCTTCAGGACCATGGCCTGTGTCTTTAATCGAAAAAATAGATGAAACTGAAGTGGATCTACCCCTCACGGAGGTTTTTTTAAAGTTCAAATGGCGACCACGCCATCTATAGATCCGATCGTGCTGTCGATCTGCCAGATCACGTTGATATTTTTTGTTTTTCTCTGGATAATTTCTGTTTCCCATTTCTTTAGGGATTCATCGACCTCAGTTTTGAATTTCCCTACCAATTCTACAGTTAAATGTTTAGTAATTTCATCCTGTATAGTCCCCAATTCCAAATCTAACTCTTTCAGCTGTTTTTTATTAAATGTAGAAAGTAACTCCATAAATTTCTTAGAACAACAAGAAGCAGCATCTTCCCATTGTGTAACAAAATCATCATGGTTGATTTTAAACGAAGGGAACACCTGGACACGTAGGCCTCTAGGTATCAAACCACAACTCATACACCTCTTCAGAAATACTTTGTTCCACCATAAACGTGATCATTTATTTAATAGTTCCTTGGATTTAACAGTAAGTACAACAGTGTCTCAAGACTAAAGATCAACACCACTACCAGATCCTTCGCTAAAAACTCTATCAAGCTGAGTCAGCCATGCTTTTTCACGTTCACGATAATCCATATGTTCCGTAATGGAGACTGTGAAAACACAGAAGGCAATCAGATGAATAAAAACCATATAAGGAACCATAAATGACAAAAATACCAACTAACACCCTAAGCCAAGTGGCTAAGTGTTAGGAACGAAGCTAGGACACTCCAAAAAGTCATATGAAAACCATGAGAAGCGGAGTACATAGTCCAAAAATTATATAAAAAAAGTATAATTCTATTGAAAACAAAATGAATATGAATAATACATGTACAGATGATTTATATGCAAAAAAGTAACAACAATAGTACAAACAAAGTACAAAGAAACAATTAGCAATAGGATCAATACAGTAGTGGCAAAAATGTGCTTTATCATGGATGGACTAGAGTCACAATAAAGTGCAGAAGTGCCAGTATTATAATAGGTATACCTTTTCACTGTCCCACTAATGTTGTTAGTGTAGTAGCAGTCAGCATGCACTGACAGGGGTGCTGAGTGCGCATGTTTCCTGTTCATCTTTTTCCGCGACATTGCCGATGGCGCCTGGCAGTGATGCGTGTGGGTCAGTGACGTCAATCTGGCGTTCATGACCCGCAGCTCCATCTTGCCATGCTGGAAGCAAAGTCACACGCGGACCGGTGTTACTGGACACATGCGCCGCTATGAGCAACACCTGTGACATGGGCAAGTGTTATGATATAAAAGGTGATCTGTACACACAATCCAGCACCGCACCTTGACAAAGCAGAACGCTAAGGCTGAGTTCACAAGTGGCGTTTTTTTCGCGTTTCCGCGGCGGTTTTAACCGCGTGATTTTGCCTCGAAAAATAAGCATCCCATGCATTCCTATGGGATTCCGCAATGCTGTGCTAATGTTGCGGTTTTTACCGCGGCGGAATCGCTTCGCGGTAAAAAACGCAGCATGCTCATTAATTTGCGGAATCGCGGCGATCCCGCACCCATAGGAATGCATTGTTCCGCTTACTTCCCGCATGTGGCTGTGCACACCATGCGGAAAGTAAGCAGAACAATTGCAGATGGTACCCACGGTCCGGAGGAGAGGAGACTGTCCTCCGGGCTCTGGGTACCATATCCCTGTAAAAAATAGAATTTAAAATAAAAAATATTGTTATTCTCACCTTCCGGCGTCCCGTGCAGCATTCCCGCCTCTCTCCACGCTCCCGGTCCCAGTAAGCCTTTGCGAAAATGCCCGCGATGGCGTCCGTTCTCGCGGGATCGCGAAGTCTCGCGGTCATTCGCGCGACGTCATCGCGAATAACCGCAAGACATCGCGATCCCGCGAGAACGGACGTCATCGCGGGCATTTTCGCAAAGGATTACTGGGAACGGATGCGCGAGACGTCGGAAGGTAAGAATAACACCATTTTTTATTTTTTTTACATTCTATCTTTTACTACTGAAGCCGCATAGGCGGCCTCAGTAGTAAAAAGTTGGTCACACTCGTCAAACACTGTGTTTGATGAGTGTGACAACCTGTCAATCAGTTCTCCAAGCGATGCTACAGATCACTTGGAAAACGCTAGCATTTTGCAAGATAATTACGCTTGCAAAATGCTAGTTTTTCCGCGGGAAAATCGCTGGAATTTAAAATGCGATTTTCCCGCGGAATGGAATTCCGGAATTCTCGCTGTAATTTCCGCGAGAGTTCCGGTACGTGTGCACTTAGCCTAAATGTGCGTCGGTGGCGGCGTGGTACATGTCCTTCGTGTACGGACTATGGGTAAGCACTGTGTATGTGGGATGGCTTAGTCTTGAGTATTTTTGTGCACATTACTATTGCTTCGCTTTAAGCATTATATGTAGCACATCTATACCGATTATAATACTGCACTTCTGCACTTTATTGTGACTCTAGTCCATCCATGATATAGAACATGTTTTGCCATTACTATATTGATCCTATTGCTAATTATTTCTTTGTACTTTGTACTATTGTTACTTTTTTGCATATAAATCATTTGTACATGTATTATTTATATTCATTTTGCTTTCAATAAAATTATACTTTTTAATGTAATTTTTGGACTATGTACTCCGTTTCTCATTGTTTTCCAAATGGCTTTTTGGAGTGTCCTAGCTTCGTGCCTAATACTTAGCCACTTGGCTTAGGGTGTTAGTTGGCATTTTTGTCATTTATGGTTCCTTATATGGTTTTTATTCATACTATATAGAGTCTGCTTCTGGGGGTGCATTATATAGTATAGAGTCTGCCTATGGGGGTGCATTATTTTATACAGAGTCTGCCTATGGGGGTGCATTATTTTATACAGAGTCTGCCTATGGGGGTGCATTATACTACAGTTTAAACTAGATAAATAAAATGCCTTAAAACATTCTCTCTCTTTCATTATTGTGGCATTCGGCAAATATTAACAATTATGGTAATCCTAATTGACCTAAAACGCTAAAGATTTATTCTGATTTCATGTCAGATATTGAGAAAAACATGCATATGTGTTTTTATATAGTGTATGTAAACTTTTGGTTTCATACATGCAGTATATATGTGTCCCTATAGTTAGATTTCCTTTCTGTGGTAGAAAGATAAATAGTGTTGGATGATTACCATTGTCCCTTCATTGTCTGCGCTGTTGCATCCAAATACCCTGTTCACAATATCAAAGTATGTCATTGAGTGGGCAAGGGTTAATCAGTCAGTTTTGGTGACATCACAAAGCACATAAACATCATATGACATCACAATTGGCGTAGAATGAGGAAAGTGCAACACATGAGCCATCTTGTTTCATTAGAGCCTGACAGATTGAAGGAAACAAGTCCAGGTAGGGAACTCTTCACTTATGACCTCACTCAAATTGTTTAGATGGGGGATTAGAAGTGGGATTCAGAACTGCATCATTCACATGAAAATCTTTTTAAAAAGTGCTATATCCTGTGTCCTGTGAAATTTATAATGATTCTATGATTAAAAAAATGCTATTGATCAGATTCTAAGGAAAATCTGCACATTTGGGTTCTTTACCAAGCCTGGCCTAACAGGAGTTACCAATCTGGACCACCTCTTCCGTAGTTGAGGACTTGCTGGCGATCAACTGATCACTGTCACTGGTCTTGAAGATCCTCAGCAATCGGCTGGTTTTGCCCTCTGTGAAACCAATGTACTCTAATAAAAGCATATAGAAAGTAGTAGCACGATGGAAGCAGGAGGACTAGAACTGGAACCACAGGATATCATGAGCAGAACTGATTTAATGGCAACTGCTGTAAGAGTTGCAGACTCCGATCAGGCACAGATCAGAGTTGCATCAGTTTTCCTTGCACGTGGAGAGGGGGAAAAAAAGGTTTCTCCACCTTCTGCATTATGTCAAAATTATGTGAAAATCAGACACACTTAGATGTCATCCAAGTGGGGTCCAATTTTTTCATGGGCCCATAGACTTACATTGCCGATTTTGATCTGACACCGGGATCAAAATGGGAATTGTATCCGATTTTTTTTTTTTTTTTTTCCATGGAGCACTGGGTCCGAGCAAAAAATCTGACATTTGCACCATCCCATAGAATATCATAGGTACGAGTGTTATCCGTCAAAGCCACGGATGGCAAACTCCTATATATTTATTTATTTTACTCGTTTACATAGCGCCATTAATTCCACAGCACTATGTATACATAATATATACAGAAATGAATTAAATATTTATAAATAAATATAAAAATATTTATAGATAAATATTTACTTATATATGCTCTTTGATTTTCACAGACTGACAAAATGGAGAAACTTTTTTCCCCCTCTCCACTTCCAAGAGAAACTGATGCCACACTGATCGCACTCTAATCAAAGCCTGATCGGGGTCTGCAACTCTATTAAGTATGTGTGTTTGTGTGAATGTGTATAGTATAGTATAGTAGAGTATATGTAATGTATAGTATACGTATTTTATATGTATTGTATAGTATATGTATGATATACACTGTGTTCCAAATTATTATGCAAAAAATATTTCCTCCTATTTTCTCTAAATTACCTATATGAATTGCAGTCATTGTTATTTTCCAGTCATCTAATATTCTAGTATAATTGCAATGTTTTTGAGCAAACTGCCTATGAAAACAGTATATTTTTTAAAATAAGAAACACTCAAAATGCATGTTCCAAATTATTATGCACAGCAGAGTTTAACCTTATTTTTATTTTGAACAAAAAAAGGTCAATTGTGAAATGATAAGCATTATCAGCTTATTACAAAATGAAATCAAACAGTTTTCAAGTCAAAACGTTATTCTAGGTGATGTTACATTTGCACATAGGACCCCTTGTTCGAAAGAAGCTTCTGAACTCTCTCGTCCATTGAATTTGTCAGTTTTTGGATGGTTTGTGCTTCAATTGTTTTGCATGTGGCCAGAATACCCTCCCAGAGCTGTTGCTTAGATGTGAACTGCCTCCCGCCATCATAGACACTCCTTTTGATGATGCTCCAGAGGTTCTCAATGGGGTTGAGGTCAGGGGAAGATGGTGGCCACACCATAAGTTTGTCCTCTTTTATGCCCATAGCAGCCAGAGATGCAGATGTGTTATTTGCAGCATGAGACGGTGCATTATCATGCATGAAAATGATCTTGCTGCGGAAAGCACGGTTCTTCCTCTTGAACCATGGCAGGAAGTGCTGTTTTAGAAACTCCACATAGATTATGGAGTTCATCTTTACCCCTTCAGGGATACTAAAGGGGCCGACAATCTCTCTCCCCATGATTCCAGCCCAAAACATTACTCCACCTCCTCCTTGTTGGCGCCTTAGCCGTGTTTTCATGGGGTGTCCATCAACCAGCCATCCTCCACTCCATCCATCTGGACCATCGAGCGTTGCAAGGCACTCATCGGTGAACAAAACAGTTTGGAAGTCAGTCTTCATGTATCGTTTGGCCCACTGGAGCCGCTTCTGCTTGTGTGCAGTGGATAGAGGTGGTCGACAGGATGGCTTACGCACAGCTGCAAGCCTCTGAAGGACCCTGCATCTTGTTGCTCGGGGGACGTTGGAGGCACCAGCAGCTTCAAAAACTTGTCTGCTGCTATGACAAGGCATTTTTGCTGCTGCTCTTTTAACCTGACGCAATTGCCTGTTGGAAAGAGTCCTCAATTTTTCCTTATCAGCACGCACACGTGTGTGCTGGGAATCAGCTACATACTTCTTGATTGTGCGATGATCACGATGAAGTGTCTTGGCATTGTTGATTGTAGTCATGCCTTGACCTAAATACTCCACAATTTGTTGCTTCTCAGCAGCCGACACATCCTTTTTCTTTCCCATTTTGGCAAAAAATGTAGGCTGCTTAATAATGTGGAACAGCCTTCTTAAGTAGTCTTGCCTTTATTTGGACACACCTGCCAAACTAATTTGCACAGGTATCTGCAATTGCTTTCAGTGATATAAAGAGCCCTGGCACACATCACCATCAATGAGTTTAAATGACAAACAAAAAAATTCTAACCTTATCACTCCGAAACTCTTTTTCCATAATAATTTGGAACACAGTGTAGTATAGTATAGTAAATGTGTAGAATACGTGAATGTCTGTTGCATAGCATACCTCAAAGTCTGTTGCATGGCATGTGTCTATGTCTCCTGCATAGCACACGTCTATGCCTATTACATAGCATAAGTCTAAGTCTGTTGCATAGAATACGTCTGTCTGTTGCAAAGCATATATCTATGTCCGTTGCATAGCATACATCTATGTCTCTTGCATAGAATACGTCTATGTCTATTGCACAGCATGTCTTTGTCTGTTGCAGGATACGTCTATGTTTCTTGCATAACATACGTCTATGTTTTTTGCATAGCATACGTCTATATTTGTTGCTTAGCATACGTCTATATCTGTTGCATAGCATATGTATATGACTCTTGCATAGCATACATCTATGTTTGTTGCATAGCATATGTCTTTGTCTGTTTCATAGAACACGTCTATGTCTGTTGCTTAGCATACGTCTATTTATGTTGCACAGCATACGTCTTTGTTGCATAGGATACGTCTATGTCTCTTGCATAGCATATGTCTGTGCTTGTTGCTTAACATACGTCTATGTCTGTTGCATAGCAAATGTCTATATCTGTTGCATAGCATACGTCTATGTCTCTTGCATAGCATATGCCTATGTCTGTTGCATAGCTTACGTCTATGATTCTTGCATAGCGTATGTCTGTCTCTTGCATAGCACACATCTATGTCTCCTGCATAGCACATGTCTATGTCTATTACATAGCATACGTCTAAGTCGCTTGCATAGCATACGTCTATGTCTCTTGCATAGTATATGTCTATTTATGTTGCATAGCGTACGTCTATGTCTGTTACATAGCATACGTCTATGTTTCTTGCATAGCATACGTCTATGATTCTTGCATAGCATATGTCTATGTCTCTTGCATAGCACACATCTATGTCTCCTGCATAGCACATGTCTATGTCTATTACATAGCATACGTCTAAGTCGCTTGCATAGCATACGTCTATGTCTCTTGCATAGTATATGTCTATTTATGTTGCATAGCGTACGTCTATGTCTGTTACATAGCATACGTCTATGTTTCTTGCATAGCATACGTCTATGATTCTTGCATAGCATATGTCTATGTCTCTTGCATAGCACACATCTATGTCTCCTGCATACCACACGTCTATGTCTATTACATAGCATACATCTAAGTCTGTTGCATAGCGACCGTCTATGTCTGTTGCATAGCGTACGTCTATGTCTGTTGCATAGCATACGTCTATGATTGTTGCAAACCATACATCTGTCTGATGCATAGCATACGTCTATGTCTTTTGCATAGCATATGTCTGTCTGTTGCACACCATATGTCTATGTCTGTTGCATAGCATAAGTCTGTCTGTTGCATAGCATAAGTCTGTCTGTTGCATAGCAAACATCTGTCTGTTGCATAGCATACGTCTATGTCTGTTCCACAGCATACGTCTATGTCTGTTGCATAGCATATGTCAATGCTTGTTGCATAGCATACGTCTGTCTGTTGCATAGCAGACGCCTATGTCTGTTGCATAGCAAACATCTGTCTGTTGCATAGCATACGTATATGTCTGTTGCATAGTACACGTCTATGTCTGTTGCATAGCATACGTCTTTGTCTGTTGCTTAACATATGTCTATGTCTCATGCATAAGTCTGTCTGTTGCATAGCATACGTTTATGTCTGTTGCATAGCGTACGTCTGTGTCTGTTGCATAGCATACTTCTGCCTGTTGCATAGCATACGTGTATGTCGGTTGCATAGCAGAAGTCTGTCTGTTGCATAGCATGCATCTATGTCTGTTGCATAGTCAATGTCTGTTGCATGGCATACGTTATGCCTCTTGCGTAGCATACGTCTTTGTTTCTTGCATAGCATACGTCTGTGTCCGTTTCATAGCAAAAATCTATGTCTCTTGCATAGCATACGTCTGTCTGTTGCATAGCACACGTCTATGTCTATTACATAGCATACGTCTAAGTCTGTTGCATACCATGCGTCCATGCCTCTTGCATAGCATAAATCTATTTCCGTTGCATAGCATACGTCTATGTTTGTTGCATAGCGAACATCTATGTCTATTGCATAGCATACGTCTGTCTGTTACATAGCATATGTCTATGTCTCTTGCCTAGCATACATCTGTCTGATGCATAGCATACGTCTGTCTTTTGCATAGCATAAGTCTGTCTGTTGCACAGCAAACATCTGTCTGTTCCATAGCATACGTCTATGTCTGTTGCATAGCATACGTCTATATCTGTTGCATAGCATACGTCTATGTCTGTTGCATAGCATACGTCTGTCTATTGCATAGCATACGTCTGTCTATTGCATAGCATACGTCTTTCTGTTGCATAGCATACTTTTATGTCTGTTGCATAGCATACATCTGTCTATTGCATAGCATACGTCTATGTCTGTTGCACAGCATACATCTGTGTCTCTTGCATAGCAGATGCCTATGTCCGTTGCATAGCATTCGTCTATGTTCCTTGCATCTATGTCTCTTGCATAACATACATCAATGCCTGTTGCATAGCATACGTTATGACTCTTGCATAGCATACGTCTGTCTGTTGCATAGCATATGTCTGTATCTGTTACATAGCATACGTCTATGTCTGTCGCATAGCATACGTCTATGCCTGTTTCGTAGCATACGTCTATGTCTGTTGCATAGCATACGTCTGTCTATTGCATAGCATAGGTGTGTCTGATGCATAGCATATGTCTATGACTGTTGCATAGCATATGTCTGTCTCTTGCACAGCATATCTGTCTGTTGCATAGCGTATGTCTGTCTGCTGCATAGCATACATCTATATCTGTTGAATAGCGTACGTCTGTCTGTTGCATAGCATACATATGTGTCTCTTGCATAGCAGATGCCTATGTCTGTTGCATAGAATACGTCTATGTCTGTTGCACAGCATACGTCTATGTCCCTTGCATCTATGTCTCTTGCATAATATGCGTCAATGTCTGTTGCATGGCATACGTTATGCTGCTTGCGTAGCATACGTCTTTGTTTCTTGCATAGCATACATCTGTGTCCGTTGCATAGCAAAAATCTATGTCTGTTGCATAGCATACGTCTATGTCTCTTATATAGCATACGTCTGTCTGTTGCATAGCATACGTCTGTCTGTTGCATAGCACACGTCTATGTCTATTACATAGCATACGTCTAAGTCTGTTGCATACCATGCGTCCATGCCTCTTGCATAGCATAAATCTATTTCCGTTGCAGAGCATACATCTATGTTTGTTGCATAGCGAACATCTATGTCTGTTGCATAGCATACGTCTGTCTATTACATAGCATACGTCTGTCTCTTGCATAGCATACATCTGTCTGTTGCACACCATACGTCTATGTCTGTTGCATAGCATAAGTCTGCCTGTTGCATAGCATAAGTCTGTCTGTTCCATAGCATACGTCTATGTCTGTTGCATAGCATACGTCTATATCTGTTGCATAGCATACGTCTATATCTGTAGCATAGCAGACGCCTATGTCTGTTGCATAGTGTACGTCTATGTCTCTTGCATAGCATAAGTCTATGTCCCTTGCATTTATGTCTCTTCCATAACATACGTCAATAACTGTTGCATAGCATACATTATGTCTCTTGCATAGAATTCGTCTAAGTCTGTTGCATAGAATATGTCTGTCTGTTGCATAGCATACTTTTATGTCTGTTGCATAGCATACGTCTATGTCTGTTGCACAGCATACATCTGTGTCTCTTGCATAGCAGATGCCTATGTCCGTTGCATAGCATTCGTCTATGTTCCTTGCATCTATGTCTCTTGCATAACATACATCAATGCCTGTTGCATAGCATACGTTATGACTCTTGCATAGCATACGTCTGTCTGTTGCATAGCATATGTCTATGCCTGTTTCGTAGCATACGTCTATGTCTGTTGCATAGCATACGTCTGTCTCTTGCACAGCATATTTATGTCTGTTGCATAGCGTACGTCTGTCTGCTGCATAGCATACATCTATATCTGTTGAATAGCGTACGTCTGTCTGTTGCATAGCATACGTCTGTCTGATTCATCGCTTACGTCTATGTCTGTCGCATAGCATACGTCTGTCTGTTACACAGCATACTTCTGTCTCTTGCATTGCACACATACTTGTCTTTTTCATAGCATACGTTTATGTCTTTTGCATATCATATATCTATGTCTGTTGCGTAGCATACGTCTATGTCTGTTGCATAGCATACGTCTTTGTCTGTTGCATAACATATGTCTATGTCTCATGCATAGCATAAGTCTATGTCTGTTGCATAGCATAAGTCTTTGTCTGTTGCATAGCATACGTTTATGTCTGTTGCACAGCATACGTTTATGTCTGTTGCATAGCATACGTCTATGTCTGTTGCATAGTATACGTTATGCCTCTTGCATAGCATACGTTTATGTCTGTTGCATAGCATACGTCTATGTCTGTTGCATAGTATACGTTATGCCTCTTGCATAGCATACGTTTATGTCTGTTGCATAGCATACGTCTATGTCGATTGCATAGCATAAATCTGTTTATTGCATAGCATACGTCTATGTCTCTTGTATAGCATACGTCTATGTCTGTTGCATAGCATACGTCTATGTCTGTTGCATAGCACACGTCTATGTCTGTTGCATAGCATACATATGTGTCTCTTGCATAGCAGATGCCTATGTCTGTTGCATAGAATATGTCTATGTCTGTTGCAAAACATACGTCTATGTCCCTTGCATCTATGTCTCTTGCATAATATACGTCAATGTCTGTTGCATGGCATACGTTATGCCTCTTGCGTAGCATACGCCTTTGTTTCTTGCATAGCATACGTCTGCCTGTTGCATAGCATACGTCTGTGTCCATTGCACAGCAAAAATCTATGTCTCTTGCATAGCATACGTCTATGTCTCTTGTATAGCATACGTCTGTCTGTTGCATAGCACACATCTGTCTATTACATAGCATACGTCTAAGTCTGTTGCATAGCATGCGTCTATGCCTTTTGCATAGCATAAGTCTATTTCTGTTGAATTGCATACATCTATGTCTGTTGCATAGCATACGTCTATGTCTGTTGCATAGCATATGTCTGTATCTTGCATATCATACGTCTGTCTGTTGCATAGCATACGTCTATATCTCTTACATAGCATACGTCTATGTCTGTTGCATAGTATACGTCTATGTCTGTTGCATAGTATACGTCTGTCTGTTGCATAGCATATGTCAATGCTTGTTGCATAGCATACGTCTGTCTGTTGCATAGCAGATGCCTATGTCTGTTGCATAGTGTACGTCTATGTCTTTTGCATAGCATACGTCTGTCTGTTGCACACCATATGTCTGTCTGTTGCATAGCATAAGTCTGTCTGTTGCATAGCAAACATCTGTCTGTTCCATAGCATACGTCTATGTCTGTTGCATAGCATACGTCTATATCTGTTGCATAGTATATGTGTATGTCTGTTGCATAGCATACGTTTATGTCTGTTGCATAGCATATGTCAATGCTTGTTGCATAGCATACGTCTGTCTGTTGCATAGCAGATGCCTATGTCTGTTGCATAGTGTACGTCTATATCTCTTGCATAGCATAAGTCTATGACCCTTGCATTTATGTCTCTTCCATAACATACGTCAATAACTGTTGCATAGCATACATTATGTCTCTTGCATAGAATTCGACTAAGTCTGTTGCATAGAATATGTCTGTCTGTTGCATAGCATACGTCTATGTCTATTACATAGCATACGTCTGTCTGTTGCATAGCATACTTTTATGTCTGTTGCATAGCATACGTCTGTCTATTGCATAGCATACGTCTATGTCTGTTGCACAGCATACATCTGTGTCTCTTGCATAGCAGATGCCTATGTCCGTTGCATAGCATACGTCTATGTTCCTTGCATCTATGTCTCTTGCATAACATACATCAATGCCTGTTGCATAGCATATGTTATTCCTCTTGCATAGCATACGTCTGTCTGTTGCATAGCATATGTCTGTATCTGTTGCATAGCATACGTCTATGTCTGTTGCATAGCATACGTCTGTCTATTGCATAGCATAGGTGTGTCTGATGCATAGCATATGTCTATGACTGTTGCATAGCATACGTCTGTCTCTTGCACAGCATATCTCTGTCTGTTGCATAGCGTACGTCTATCTGCTACATAGCATACATCTATATCAGTTGAATAGCGTACGTCTGTCTGTTGCATAGCATACGTCTGTCTGATTCATCGCTTACGTGTATGTCTGTCGCATAGCATACGTCTGTCTGTTACACAGCATACTTCTGTCTCTTGCATTGCACACATACTTGTCTTTTTCAAAGCATACGTTTATGTCTTTTGCATATCATACATCTATGTCTGTTGCATAGCATACGTCTATGTCTGGTGCAAAGCACACGTCTATGTCTGTTGCATAGCATAAGTCTATGTCTGTTGTATAGCATACGTTTATGTCTGTTGCACAGCATACGTCTGTCTGTTGCATAGCATACGTCTATGTCGCTTGTATAGCAGAAGTCTGTCTGTTGCATAGCATACATCTATGTCTGTTGCATAGTATACGTTATGCCTCTTGCATAGCATACGTTTATGTCTGTTACATAGCATACGTCTGTCTGTTGCATAGCATACGTCTATGTCGATTGCATAGCATAAATCTGTTTATTGCATAGCATACGTCTATGTCTCTTGTATAGCATACGTCTATGTCTGTTGCATAGCATACGTCTATGTCTGTTGCATAGCACACTTCTATGTCTGTTGCATAGCATACATATGTGTCTCTTGCATAGCAGATGCCTATGTCTGTTGCATAGAATACATCTATGTCTGTTGCACAGCATACGTCTATGTCTCTTGCATAATATACGTCAATGTCTGTTGCATGGCATATGTTATGCCTCTTGCGTAGCATACGTCTTTGTTTCTTGCATAGCATACGTCTGTGTCCGTTGCATAGCAAAAATCTATGTCTCTTGCATAGCATACATCTATGTCTCTTGTATAGCATACGTCTGTCTGTTGCATAGCATACGTCTATGTCTCTTGCATAGCATACGTTTTTGTCTGTTGCATAGCATACCTCTGTCTGCTGCATAGCGTACGTCTGTCTGCTGCATAGCATACGTCTGTCCGTTGCACAGCATACGTCTGTCTGTTGCATAGCACACATCTGTCTGTTGCACAGCATACATCTATGTCTGTTGCATAGCATATGTCTGTCTGTTGCACAGCATACCTCTGTCTGTTGCATAGCGCACGTCTGTCTGCTGCATAGCATACGTCTGTCTGTTGCACAGCATACGTCTATGTCTGTTGCATAGCATATGTCTGTGTGTTGCACAGCACACCTCTGTCTGTTGCATAGCGCACGTCTGTCTGATTCATCGCTTACGTCTATGTCTGTTGCATAGCATACGTCTGTCTTTTGCACAGCATACTTCTGTCTGTTGCATTGCGCACATCTATGTTTGTTGCATAGCATACGTCTATGTCTTCTATATGGCATTCATCTATGTCTGTTGCATAGCATAAATCTATGTCTGTTGCATAGCACACGTCTATGTCTGGTGCATAGCACTTGTCTATGTCTGTTGCATAGCATTCGTCAATGTCTGTTGCATAGCATACATCTGTGTCTGTTGCATAGCATATGTCTATGTCTCCTGCATAGCATACGTCTGTCTGTTGTATAGCATATGTCTATGTCTCTTGCATATCATGCATCTGTCTGTTGCTTAGCATACGTCTGTTTGTTGCATAGCATACCTCTATGTCTCTTGCATGGCATACGTCTTTATCTCTTGCAAAGCATACGTCTGTTTCATGCATAGCATACATCTATGTCTGTTGCATAGCATAAGTTTATGTCTCTTCCATCTATGTCTCTTTCATAACATACGTCAATGTCTATTGCATAGCATACGTTTGTCTCATGCATAGCATAAGTCTATGTCTGTTGCACAGCATACGTCTATGTCTGCTGCATATCATACGTCTATGTCTCTTCCATAGCATAGGTCCATGTCTCTTGTATAGCATATGTCTGTTGCATAGCATACGTCTATTTCTGTTACATAGCATACATCTATGCCTGTTTCATAGCACATGTCTATGTCTGTTGCATAACACACGTCTATGTCTGTTGCATAGCATACTTCTATGTCTGTTGCATAGCCTACGTCTGTCTCTTGCATAGCATACGTCTATGTTTGTTGCATAGCATACGTCCATGTCTGTTGCATAACATACATCTGTGTCTCTTGCATACCAGATGCCTATGTCTGTTGCATAGCATACGTCTGTCGGTTGCATAGCATACGTCTGTCGGTTGCATAGCATAAGACTATGTCCCTTGCATAACATAGCATACGTTATCCCTCTTGCATAGCATACGTCTGTCTGTTGCATAGCATACGTCTATTTCTCTTGCAAAGCATACGTCTGTCTGTTGCATAGCATTCATGTTTCTGTTGCATAGCATACCTCTGTCTGTTGCATAGCGTATGTCAGTCTGCTGCATAGCATACGTCTATATCTATTGCATAGCATACGTCTGTCTGTTTCATAGCATACTTCTGTCTGTTGCATAGCATACGTCTATGTCTGTTGCATACCGTACGTCTGTCTGTTGCACAGCACACCTCTGTCTGTTGCACGCCATACGTCTGTCTGTTGCATAGCATATGTCTGTCTGTTGCATAGCAAACATCTGTCTGTTCCATAGCATACGTCTATGTCTGTTGCATAGCATACGTCTATATCTGTAGCATAGTATATGTGTATGTCTGTTGCATAGCATACGTTTATGTCTGTTGCATAGCATATGTCAATGCTTGTTGCATAGCATACGTCTGTCTGTTGCATAGCAGATGCCTATGTCTGTTGCATAGTGTACGTCTATGTCTCTTGCATAGCATAAGTCTATGTCCCTTGCATTTATGTCTCTTCCATAACATACGTCAATAACTGTTGCATAGCATACATTATGTCTCTTGCATAGAATTCGTCTAAGTCTGTTGCATAGAATATGTCTGTCTGTTGCATAGCATACGTCTGTCTGCTGCATAGCATACTTTTATGTCTGTTGCATAGCATACGTCTGTCTATTGCATAGCATACGTCTATGTCTGTTGCACAGCATACATCTGTGTCTCTTGCATAGCAGATGCCTATGTCCGTTGCATAGCATACGTCTATGTTCCTTGCATCTATGTCTCTTGCATAACATACATCAATGCCTGTTGCATAGCATATGTTATTCCTCTTGCATAGCATACGTCTGTCTGTTGCATAGCATATGTCTGTATCTGTTGCATAGCATACGTCTATGTCTGTTGCATAGCATACGTCTGTCTATTGCATAGCATAGGTGTGTCTGATGCATAGCATATGTCTATGACTGTTGCATAGCATACGTCTGTCTCTTGCACAGCATATCTCTGTCTGTTGCATAGCGTACGTCTATCTGCTACATAGCATACATCTATATCTGTTGAATAGCGTACGTCTGTCTGTTGCATAGCATACGTCTGTCTGATTCATCGCTTACGTGTATGTCTGTCGCATAGCATACGTCTGTCTGTTACACAGCATACTTCTGTCTCTTGCATTGCACACATACTTGTCTTTTTCATAGCATACGTTTATGTCTTTTGCATATCATACATCTATGTCTGTTGCATAGCATACGTCTATGTCAAGTGCAAAGCACACGTCTATGTCTGTTGCATAGCATAAGTCTATGTCTGTTGCATAGCATACGTTTATGTCTGTTGTATAGCATACGTTTATGTCTGTTGCACAGCATACGACTGTCTGTTGCACAGCATACATCTATGTCTGTTGCATAGCATATGTCTGTCTGTTGCACAGCATACCTCTGTCTGTTGCATAGCGCACGTCTGTCTGCTGCATAGCATACGTCTGTCTGTTGCACAGCATACGTCTATGTCTGTTGCATAGCATACATCTGTCTGTTGCACAGCACACCTCTGTCTGTTGCATAGCGCACGTCTGTCTGATTCATCGCTTACGTCTATGTCTGTTGCATAGCATACGTCTGTCTTTTGCACAGCATACTTCTGTCTGTTGCATTGCGCACATCTATGTTTGTTGCATAGCATACGTCTATGTCTTTTATATGGCATTCATCTATGTCTGTTGCATAGCATAAATCTATGTCTGTTGCATAGCACACGTCTATGTCTGGTGCATAGCACTTGTCTATGTCTGTTGCATAGCATTCGTCAATGTCTGTTGCATAGCATACGTCTGTGTCTGTTGCATAGCATACAGTATGTCTATGTCTCCTGCATAGCATACGTCTGTCTGTTGTATAGCATATGTCTATGTCTCTTGCATAGCATGCATCTGTCTGTTGCTTAGCATACGTCTGTTTGTTGCATAGCATACCTCTATGTCTCTTGCATGGCATATGTCTTTATCTCTTGCAAAGCATACGTCTGTTTCATGCATAGCATACATCTATGTCTGTTGCATAGCATAAGTTTATGTCTCTTCCATCTATGTCTCTTTCATAACATACGTCAATGTCTATTGCATAGCATACGTTTGTCTCATGCATAGCATAAGTCTATGTCTGTTGCACAGCATACGTCTATGTCTGCTGCATATCATACGTCTATGTCTCTTCCATAGCATAGGTCCATGTCTCTTGTATAGCATATGTCTGTTGCATAGCATACGTCTATTTCTGTTACATAGCATACATCTATGCCTGTTTCATAGCACATGTCTATGTCTGTTGCATAACACACGTCTATGTCTGTTGCATAGCATACTTCTATGTCTGTTGCATAGCCTACGTCTGTCTCTTGCATAGCATACGTCTATGTTTGTTGCATAGCATACGTCCATGTCTGTTGCATAACATACATCTGTGTCTCTTGCATACCAGATGCCTATGTCTGTTGCATAGCATACGTCTGTCGGTTGCATAGCATACGTCTGTCGGTTGCATAGCATAAGACTATGTCCCTTGCATAACATAGCATACGTTATCCCTCTTGCATAGCATACGTCTGTCTGTTGCATAGCATACGTCTATTTCTCTTGCAAAGCATACGTCTGTCTGTTGCATAGCATTCATGTTTCTGTTGCATAGCATACCTCTGTCTGTTGCATAGCGTATGTCAGTCTGCTGCATAGCATACGTCTATATCTATTGCATAGCATACGTCTGTCTGTTTCATAGCATACTTCTGTCTGTTGCATAGCATACGTCTATGTCTGTTGCATACCGTACGTCTGTCTGTTGCACAGCACACCTCTGTCTGTTGCACACCATACGTCTGTCTGTTGCATAGCATATGTCTGTCTGTTGCATAGCGTACGTCTGTCTGATTCATCGCTTACGTCTATGTCTGTTGCATAGCCTACGTCTGTCCGTTGCATAGCATACTTCTGTCTCTTGCATTGCACACATACTTGTCTTTTTCATAGCATACGTTCATGTCTTTTGCATATCATATATCTATGTCTGTTGCATAGCACACGTCTATGTCTGTTGCTTAACATATGTCTATGTCTCATGCATAAGTCTGTCTGTTGCATAGCATACGTTTATGTCTGTTGTATAGCATACGTTTATGTCTGTTGCATAGCATACGTCTATGTCTGTTGCATAGCATACGTCTGTGTCTGTTGCATAGCATACTTCTGCCTGTTGCATAGCATACGTCTATGTCGGTTGCATAGCAGAAGTCTGTCTGTTGCATAGCATGCATCTATGTCTGTTGCATAGTCAATGTCTGTTGCATGGCATACGTTATGCCTCTTGCGTAGCATACGTCTTTGTTTCTTGCATAGCATACGTCTGTGTCCGTTTCATAGCAAAAATCTATGTCTCTTGCATAGCATACGTCTGTCTATTGCATAGCATAGGTGTGTCTGATGCATAGCATATGTCTATGACTGTTGCATAGCATATGTCTGTCTCTTGCACAGCATATCTGTCTGTTGCATAGCGTATGTCTGTCTGCTGCATAGCATACATCTATATCTGTTGAATAGCGTACGTCTGTCTGTTGCATAGCATACATATGTGTCTCTTGCATAGCAGATGCCTATGTCTGTTGCATAGAATACGTCTATGTCTGTTGCACAGCATACGTCTATGTCCCTTGCATCTATGTCTCTTGCATAATATGCGTCAATGTCTGTTGCATGGCATACGTTATGCTGCTTGCGTAGCATACGTCTTTGTTTCTTGCATAGCATACATCTGTGTCCGTTGCATAGCAAAAATCTATGTCTGTTGCATAGCATACGTCTATGTCTCTTATATAGCATACGTCTGTCTGTTGCATAGCATACGTCTGTCTGTTGCATAGCACACGTCTATGTCTATTACATAGCATACGTCTAAGTCTGTTGCATACCATGCGTCCATGCCTCTTGCATAGCATAAATCTATTTCCGTTGCATAGCATACGTCTATGTTTGTTGCATAGCGAACATCTATGTCTATTGCATAGCATACGTCTGTCTATTACATAGCATATGTCTATGTCTCTTGCCTAGCATACATCTGTCTGATGCATAGCATACGTCTGTCTTTTGCATAGCATAAGTCTGTCTGTTGCACAGCAAACATCTGTCTGTTCCATAGCATACATCTATGTCTGTTGCATAGCATACGTCTATATCTGTTGCATAGCATACGTCTATGTCTGTTGCATAGCATACGTCTGTCTATTGCATAGCATACATCTGTCTATTGCATAGCATACGTCTTTCTGTTGCATAGCATACTTTTATGTCTGTTGCATAGCATACATCTGTCTATTGCATAGCATACGTCTATGTCTGTTGCACAGCATACATCTGTGTCTCTTGCATAGCAGATGCCTATGTCCGTTGCATAGCATTCGTCTATGTTCCTTGCATCTATGTCTCTTGCATAACATACATCAATGCCTGTTGCATAGCATACGTTATGACTCTTGCATAGCGTACGTCTGTCTGTCGCATAGCATACGTCTATGCCTGTTTCGTAGCATACGTCTATGTCTGTTGCATAGCATACGTCTGTCTATTGCATAGCATAGGTGTGTCTGATGCATAGCATATGTCTATGACTGTTGCATAGCATACGTCTGTCTCTTGCACAGCATATCTGTCTGTTGCATAGCGTATGTCTGTCTGCTGCATAGCATACATCTACAGTATATCTGTTGAATAGCGTACGTCTGTCTGTTGCATAGCATACATATGTGTCTCTTGCATAGCAGATGCCTATGTCTGTTGCATAGAATACGTCTATGTCTGTTGCACAGCATACGTCTATGTCCCTTGCATCTATGTCTCTTGCATAATATGCGTCAATGTCTGTTGCATGGCATACGTTATGCCTCTTGCGTAGCATACGTCTTTGTTTCTTGCATAGCATACGTCTGTGTCCGTTGCATAGCAAAAATCTATGTCTCTTGCATAGCATATGTCTATGTCTCTTATATAGCATACGTCTGTCTGTTGCATAGCATACGTCTGTCTGTTGCATAGCACACGTCTATGTCTATTACATAGCATACGTCTAAGTCTGTTGTATACCATGCGTCCATGTCTCTTGCATAGCATAAATCTATTTCCGTTGCATAGCATACATCTATGTTTGTTGCATAGCGAACATCTATGTCTGTTGCATAGCATACGTCTGTCTATTACATAGCATACGTCTGTCTCTTGCATAGCATACATCTGTCTGTTGCACACCATACGTCTATGTCTGTTGCATAGCATAAGTCTGTCTGTTGCATAGCATAAGTCTGTCTGTTCCATAGCATACGTCTATGTCTGTTGCATAGCATACGTCTATATCTGTTGCATAGCATACGTCTATATCTGTAGCATAGCAGACGCCTATGTCTGTTACATAGTGTACGTCTATGTCTCTTGCATAGCATAAGTCTATGTCCCTTGCATTTATGTCTCTTCCATAACATACGTCAATAACTGTTGCATAGCATACATTATGTCTCTTGCATAGAATTCATCTAAGTCTGTTGCATAGAATATGTCTGTCTGTTGCATAGCATACTTTTATGTCTGTTGCATAGCATACGTCTATGTCTGTTGCACAGCATACATCTGTGTCTCTTGCATAGCAGATGCCTATGTCCGTTGCATAGCATTCGTCTATGTTCCTTGCATCTATGTCTCTTGCATAACATACATCAATGCCTGTTGCATAGCATACGTTATGACTCTTGCATAGCATACGTCTGTCTGTTGCATAGCATATGTCTATGTCTGTTGCATAGCATACGTCTATGCCTGTTTCGTAGCATACGTCTATGTCTGTTGCATAGCATACGTCTGTCTCTTGCACAGCATATCTATGTCTGTTGCATAGCGTACGTCTGTCTGCTGCATAGCATACATCTATATCTGTTGAATAGCGTACGTCTGTCTGTTGCATAGCATACGTCTGTCTGATTCATCGCTTACGTCTATGTCTGTCGCATAGCATACGTCTGTCTGTTACACAGCATACTTCTGTCTCTTGCATTGCACACATACTTGTCTTTTTCATAGCATACGTTTATGTCTTTTGCATATCATATATCTATGTCTGTTGCGTAGCATACGTCTATGTCTGTTGCATAGCATACGTCTTTGTCTGTTGCATAACATATGTCTATGTCTCATGCATAGCATAAGTCTATGTCTGTTGCATAGCATAAGTCTTTGTCTGTTGCATAGCATACGTTTATGTCTGTTGTATAGCATACGTTTATGTCTGTTGCACAGCATACGTCTATGTCTGTTGCATAGTATACGTTATGCCTCTTGCATAGCATACGTTTATGTCTGTTGCATAGCATACGTCTATGTCTGTTGCATAGTATACGTTATGCCTCTTGCATAGCATACGTTTATGTCTGTTGCATAGCATACGTCTATGTCGATTGCATAGCATAAATCTGTTTATTGCATAGCATACGTCTATGTCTCTTGTATAGCATACGTCTATGTCTGTTGCATAGCATACGTCTATGTCTGTTGCATAGCACACGTCTATGTCTGTTGCATAGCATACATATGTGTCTCTTGCATAGCAGATGCCTATGTCTGTTGCATAGAATATGTCTATGTCTGTTGCACAACATACGTCTATGTCCCTTGCATCTATGTCTCTTGCATAATATACGTCAATGTCTGTTGCATGGCATACGTTATGCCTCTTGCGTAGCATACGCCTTTGTTTCTTGCATAGCATACGTCTGCCTGTTGCATAGCATACGTCTGTGTCCATTGCACAGCAAAAATCTATGTCTCTTGCATAGCATACGTCTATGTCTCTTGTATAGCATACGTCTGTCTGTTGCATAGCACACATCTGTCTATTACATAGCATACGTCTAAGTCTGTTGCATAGCATGCGTCTATGCCTTTTGCATAGCATAAGTCTATTTCTGTTGAATTGCATACATCTATGTCTGTTGCATAGCATACGTCTATGTCTGTTGCATAGCATATGTCTGTATCTTGCATATCATACGTCTGTCTGTTGCATAGCATACGTCTATATCTCTTACATAGCATACGTCTATGTCTGTTGCATAGTATACGTCTATGTCTGTTGCATAGTATACGTCTGTCTGTTGCATAGCATGTCAATGCTTTTTGCATAGCATGCGTCTGTCTGTTGCATAGCAGATGCCTATGTCTGTTGCATAGTGTACGTCTATGTCTTTTGCATAGCATACGTCTGTCTGTTGCACACCATACGTCTGTCTGTTGCATAGCATATGTCTGTCTGTTGCATAGCATAAGTCTGTCTGTTGCATAGCAAACATCTGTCTGTTCCTTAGCATACGTCTATGTCTGTTGCATAGCATACGTCTATATCTGTTGCATAGTATATGTGTATGTCTGTTGCATAGCATACGTTTATGTCTGTTGCATAGCATATGTCAATGCTTGTTGCATAGCATACGTCTGTCTGTTGCATAGCAGATGCCTATGTCTGTTGCATAGTGTACGTCTATGTCTCTTGCATAGCATAAGTCTATGTCCCTTGCATTTATGTCTCTTCCATAACATACGTCAATAACTGTTGCATAGCATACATTATGTCTCTTGCATAGAATTCATCTAAGTCTGTTGCATAGAATATGTCTGTCTGTTGCATAGCATACGTCTATGTCTATTACATAGCATACGTCTGTCTGTTGCATAGCATACTTTTATGTCTGTTGCATAGCATACGTCTGTCTATTGCATAGCATACGTCTATGTCTGTTGCACAGCATACATCTGTGTCTCTTGCATAGCAGATGCCTATGTCCGTTGCATAGCATACGTCTATGTTCCTTGCATCTATGTCTCTTGCATAACATACATCAATGCCTGTTGCATAGCATATGTTATTCCTCTTGCATAGCATACGTCTGTCTGTTGCATAGCATATGTCTGTATCTGTTGCATAGCATACGTCTATGTCTGTTGCATAGCATACGTCTTTGTCTGTTGCATAGCATACGTCTGTCTATTGCATAGCATAGGTGTGTCTGATGCATAGCATATGTCTATGACTGTTGCATAGCGTACGTCTATCTGCTACATAGCATACATCTATATCTGTTGAATAGCGTACGTCTGTCTGTTGCATAGCATACGTCTGTCTGATTCATCGCTTACGTGTATGTCTGTCGCATAGCATACGTCTGTCTGTTACACAGCATACTTCTGTCTCTTGCATTGCACACATACTTGTCTTTTTCATAGCATACGTTTATGTCTTTTGCATATCATACATCTATGTTTGTTGCATAGCATACGTCTATGTCTGGTGCAAAGCACACGTCTATGTCTGTTGCATAGCATAAGTCTATGTCTGTTGTATAGCATACGTTTATGTCTGTTGCACAGCATACGTCTGTCTGTTGCATAGCATACGTCTATGTCGCTTGTATAGCAGAAGTCTGTCTGTTGCATAGCATACATCTATGTCTGTTGCATAGTATACGTTATGCCTCTTGCATAGCATACGTTTATGTCTGTTACATAGCATACGTCTGTCTGTTGCATAGCATACGTCTATGTCGATTGCATAGCATAAATCTGTTTATTGCATAGCATACGTCTATGTCTCTTGTATAGCATACGTCTATGTCTGTTGCATAGCATACGTCTATGTCTGTTGCATAGCACACTTCTATGTCTGTTGCATAGCATACATATGTGTCTCTTGCATAGCAGATGCCTATGTCTGTTGCATAGAATACATCTATGTCTGTTGCACAGCATACGTCTATGTCTCTTGCATAATATACGTCAATGTCTGTTGCATGGCATATGTTATGCCTCTTGCGTAGCATACGTCTTTGTTTCTTGCATAGCATACGTCTGCCTGTTGCATAGCATACGTCTGTGTCCGTTGCATAGCAAAAATCTATGTCTCTTGCATAGCATACATCTATGTCTCTTGTATAGCATACGTCTGTCTGTTGCATAGCATACGTCTATGTCTCTTGCATAGCATACGTTTTTGTCTGTTGCATAGCATACCTCTGTCTGCTGCATAGCGTACGTCTGTCTGCTGCATAGCATACGTCTGTCCGTTGCACAGCATACGTCTGTCTGTTGCATAGCATATGTCTGTCTGTTGCACAGCATACCTCTGTCTGTTGCATAGCGCACGTCTGTCTGTTGCATAGCGCACGTCTGTCTGATTCATCGCTTACGTCTATGTCTGTTGCATAGCATACGTCTGTCTTTTGCACAGCATACTTCTGTCTGTTGCATTGCGCACATCTATGTTTGTTGCATAGCATACGTCTATGTCTTTTATATGGCATTCATCTATGTCTGTTGCATAGCATAAATCTATGTCTGTTGCATAGCACACGTCTATGTCTGGTGCATAGCACTTGTCTATGTCTGCTGCATAGCATTCGTCAATGTCTGTTGCATAGCATACGTCTGTGTCTGTTGCATAGCATATGTCTATGTCTCCTGCATAGCATGCATCTGTCTGTTGCTTAGCATACGTCTGTTTGTTGCATAGCATACCTCTATGTCTCTTGCATGGCATACGTCTTTATCTCTTGCAAAGCATACGTCTGTTTCATGCATAGCATACATCTATGTCTGTTGCATAGCATAAGTTTATGTCTCTTCCATCTATGTCTCTTTCATAACATACGTCAATGTCTATTGCATAGGATACGTTTGTCTCATGCATAGCATAAGTCTATGTCTGTTGCACAGCATACGTCTATGTCTGCTGCATATCATACGTCTATGTCTTTTCCATAGCATAGGTCCATGTCTCTTGTATAGCATATGTCTGTTGCATAGCATACGTCTATTTCTGTTACATAGCATACATCTATGCCTGTTTCATAGCACACGTCTATGTCTGTTGCATAACACACGTCTATGTCTGTTGCATAGCATACTTCTATGTCTGTTGCATAGCCTACGTCTGTCTCTTGCATAGCATACGTCTATGTTTGTTGCATAGCATACGTCCATGTCTGTTGCATAACATACATCTGTGTCGCTTGCATACCAGATGCCTATGTCTGTTGCATAGCATACGTCTGTCGGTTGCATAGCATACGTCTGTCGGTTGCATAGCATAAGACTATGTCCCTTCCATAACATAGCATACGTTATCCCTCTTGCATAGCATACGTCTGTCTGTTGCATAGCATACGTCTATTTCTCTTGCAAAGCATACGTCTGTCTGTTGCATAGCATTCATGTTTCTGTTGCATAGCATACCTCTGTCTGTTGCATAGCGTATGTCAGTCTGCTGCATAGCATACGTCTATATCTATTGCATAGCATACGTCTGTCTGTTTCATAGCATACTTCTGTCTGTTGCATAGCATACGTCTATGTCTGTTGCATACCGTACGTCTGTCTGTTGCACAGCACACCTCTGTCTGTTGCACACCATACGTCTGTCTGTTGCATAGCATATGTCTGTCTATTGCACAGCATAAGTCTGTCTGTTGCATAGCAAACATCTGTCTGTTCCATAGCATACGTCTATGTCTGTTGCATAGCATACGTCTATATCTGTTGCATAGTATATGTGTATGTCTGTTGCATAGCATACGTTTATGTCTGTTGCATAGCATATGTCAATGCTTGTTGCATAGCATACGTCTGTCTGTTACATAGCAGATGCCTATGTCTGTTGCATAGTGTACGTCTATGTCTCTTGCATAGCATAAGTCTATGTCCCTCGCATTTATGTCTCTTCCATAACATACGTCAATAACTGTTGCATAGCATACATTATGTCTCTTGCATAGAATTCGTCTAAGTCTGTTGCATAGAATATGTCTGTCTGTTGCATAGCATACGTCTATGTCTATTACATAGCATACGTCTGTCTGTTGCATAGCATACTTTTATGTCTGTTGCATAGCATACGTCTATGTCTGTTGCACAGCATACATCTGTGTCTCTTGCATAGCAGATGCCTATGTCCGTTGCATAGCATACGTCTATGTTCCTTGCATCTATGTCTCTTGCATAACATACATCAATGCCTGTTGCATAGCATATGTTATTCCTCTTGCATAGCATACGTCTGTCTGTTGCATAGCATATGTCTGTATCTGTTGCATAGCATACGTCTATGTCTGTTGCATAGCATACGTCTATGCCTGTTTCGGAGCATACGTCTATGTCTGTTGCATAGCATACGTCTGTCTATTGCATAGCATAGGTGTGTCTGATGCATAGCATATGTCTATGACTGTTGCATAGCATACGTCTGTCTCTTGCACAGCATATCTCTGTTTGTTGCATAGCGTACGTCTATCTGCTACATAGCATACATCTATATCTGTTGAATAGCGTACGTCTGTCTGTTGCATAGCATACGTCTGTCTGATTCATCGCTTACGTGTATGTCTGTCGCATAGCATACGTCTGTCTGTTACACAGCATACTTCTGTCTCTTGCATTGCACACATACTTGTCTTTTTCATAGCATACGTTTATGTCTTTTGCATATCATACATCTATGTCTGTTGCATAGCATACGTCTATGTCTGGTGCAAAGCACACGTCTATGTCTGTTGCATAGCATAAGTCTATGTCTGTTGCATAGCATACGTTTATGTCTGTTGTATAGCATACGTTTATGTCTGTTGCACAGCATACGTCTGTCTGTTGCATAGCATACGTCTATGTCGCTTGTATAGCAGAAGTCTGTCTGTTGCATAGCATACATCTATGTCTGTTGCATAGTATACGTTATGCCTCTTGCATAGCATACGTTTATGTCTGTTACATAGCATACGTCTGTCTGTTGCATAGCATACGTCTATGTCGATTGCATAGCATAAATCTGTTTATTGCATAGCATACGTCTATGTCTCTTGTATAGCATACGTCTATGTCTGTTGCATAGCATACGTCTATGTCTGTTGCATAGCACACTTCTATGTCTGTTGCATAGCATACATATGTGTCTCTTGCATAGCAGATGCCTATGTCTGTTGCATAGAATACATCTATGTCTGTTGCACAGCATACGTCTATGTCTCTTGCATAATATACGTCAATGTCTGTTGCATGGCATATGTTATGCCTCTTGCGTAGCATACGTCTTTGTTTCTTGCATAGCATACGTCTGCCTGTTGCATAGCATACGTCTGTGTCCGTTGCATAGCAAAAATCTATGTCTCTTGCATAGCATACATCTATGTCTCTTGTATAGCATACGTCTGTCTGTTGCATAGCACACGTCTATGTATGTTGCATAGCATACGTCTATGTCTCTTGCATAGCATACGTTTTTGTCTGTTGCATAGCATACCTCTGTCTGCTGCATAGTGTACGTCTGTCTGCTGCATAGCATACGTCTGTCCGTTGCACAGCATACGTCTGTCTGTTGCATAGCACACATCTGTCTGTTGCACAGCATACATCTATGTCTGTTGCATAGCATATGTCTGTCTGTTGCACAGCATACCTCTCTCTGTTGCATAGCGCACGTCTGTCTGCTGCATAGCATACGCCTGTCTGTTGCACAGCATACGTCTATGTCTGTTGCATAGCATACATCTGTCTGTTGCACAGCACACCTCTGTCTGTTGCATAGCGCACGTCTGTCTGATTCATCGCTTACGTCTATGTCTGTTGCATAGCATACGTCTGTCTTTTGCACAGCATACTTCTGTCTGTTGCATTGCGCACATCTATGTTTGTTGCATAGCATACGTCTATGTCTTTTATATGGCATTCATCTATGTCTGTTGCATAGCATAAATCTATGTCTGTTGCATAGCACACGTCTATGTCTGGTGCATAGCACTTGTCTATGTCTGTTGCATAGCATTCGTCAATGTCTGTTGCATAGCATACGTCTGTGTCTGTTGCATAGCATACAGTATGTCTATGTCTCCTGCATAGCATACGTCTGTCTGTTGTATAGCATATGTCTATGTCTCTTGCATAGCATGCATCTGTCTGTTGCTTAGCATACGTCTGTTTGTTGCATAGCATAAGTCTGTCTGTTGCACAGCAAACATCTGTCTGTTGCATAGCATACGTCTGTGTCTGTTGCATAGCATATGTCTATGTCTCCTGCATAGCATGCATCTGTCTGTTGCTTAGCATACGTCTGTTTGTTGCATAGCATACCTCTATGTCTCTTGCATGGCATACGTCTTTATCTCTTGAAAAGCATACGTCTGTTTCATGCATAGCATACATCTATGTCTGTTGCATAGCATAAGTTTATGTCTCTTCCATCTATGTCTCTTTCTTAACATACGTCAATGTCTATTGCATAGCATACGTTTGTCTCATGCATAGCATAAGTCTATGTCTGTTGCACAGCATACGTCTATGTCTGCTGCATATCATACGTCTATGTCTCTTCCATAGCATAGGTCCATGTCTCTTGTATAGCATATGTCTGTTGCATAGCATACGTCTATTTCTGTTACATAGCATACATCTATGCCTGTTTCATAGCACACGTCTATGTCTGTTGCATAACACACGTCTATGTCTGTTGCATAGCATACTTCTATGTCTGTTGCATAGCCTACGTCTGTCTCTTGCATAGCATACGTCTATGTTTGTTGCATAGCATACGTCCATGTCTGTTGCATAACATACATCTGTGTCTCTTGCATACCAGATGCCTATGTCTGTTGCATAGCATACGTCTGTCGGTTGCATAGCATACGTCTGTCGGTTGCATAGCATAAGACTATGTCCCTTGCATAACATAGCATACGTTATCCCTCTTGCATAGCATACGTCTGTCTGTTGCATAGCATACGTCTATTTCTCTTGCAAAGCATACGTCTGTCTGTTGCATAGCATTCATGTTTCTGTTGCATAGCATACCTCTGTCTGTTGCATAGCGTATGTCAGTCTGCTGCATAGCATACGTCTATATCTATTGCATAGCATACGTCTGTCTGTTTCATAGCATACTTCTGTCTGTTGCATAGCATACGTCTATGTCTGTTGCATACCGTACGTCTGTCTGTTGCACAGCACACCTCTGTCTGTTGCACACCATACGTCTGTCTGTTGCATAGCATATGTCTGTCTGTTGCATAGCGTACGTCTGTCTGATTCATCGCTTACGTCTATGTCTGTTGCATAGCCTACGTCTGTCTGTTGCACAGTATACTGCTGTCTGTTGCATTGCACACATCTATGTCTGTTGCATAGCATACGTGTATGTCTTTTACATGGCAAGCGTCTAAGTCTGTTGCATAGCATAAATCTATGTCTGTTGCATAGCACACATCCATGTCTGGTGCATAGCACTTGTCTATGTCTGTTGCATAGCATTCGTCTATATCTGTTGCATAGCATATGTCTGTTGCATAGCATACGTTTATGTCTGTTGTATAGCATACGTCTATGTCTGTTGCATAGCATACGTCTATATCTTTTGCACAGCATACGTCTGTCTTTTGCATAGCATACATCTGTCTGTTGCATAACATACATCTGTCTGTTGCATACCATACGTCTATGTCTGTTGCATAGCCTACCTCTATGTTTCTTGCATGGCATACGTCTTTATCTCTTGCAAAGAATACGTCTGTTTCTTGCATAACATATATCTATGTCTGTTGCATAGCATAAGTTTATGTCCCTTCCATCTATGTCTCTTTCATAACATACGTCAATGTCTGTTGCAGAGCATTTGTCTGTCTCATGCATAGCATACGTCTGTCTGTTGCACAGCATACGTCTATGTCTGCTGCATAGAATACGTCTATGTCTCTTCCATATCATACATCTATGTCTCTTGCATAGCATATGTCTATGTCTATGTCTGTTGCATAGCATACATCTATGTCTGTTGCATAGCATACGTCTATTTCTGTTGCATAGCATACATCTATGTTTGTTGCATGGCATATGTCTGTGTGTTGCATAGCATACGTCTATGTCTGGTGCATAAGATACATCTGTGTCTCTTGCATAGCTGATTCCTATGTCTGTTGCATAGTATACGTCTATGTCAGTCGTATAGCATACGTCTATGTCCCTTGCATCTATGTCTCTTGCATAACATGCGTCAATGTCTGTTGCATAGCATACATTAAGCCTCTTGCATAGCATACGTCTATGTCTCTTGCATAGCATACTTATGTCTGTTGCATAACATACGTCTATGTCCATTGCATAGCATACGTCAATGTCTCTTGCAAAGCAAAAATCTGTCTGTTGTATTGCATACATGTTTCTGATGCATAGCATACGTCTATGTCTGTTGCATAGCATACATCTGTCTGCTTCATAGCATACGTCTATATCTGTTGCATAGCGTACGTCTGTCTGTTGCATAGCATACTACTTTCTGTTGCATTGCATACGTCTATGTGTGTTGCATGGCATGCGTCTATCTGTTGCACAGCACACCTCTGTCTGTTGTGTAGCGTACGTCTGTCTGATTCATCGCTTACGCCTATGTCTGTCGCATAGCATACATCTGTCTTTTTCACAGCATACTTCTGTCTGTTGCATTGCACATATCTATGTCTGTTGCATAGCATACTTCTATGTCTTTTACATGGCATACGTCTATGTCTGTTGCATAGCATAAATCTATGTCTGTTGCATAGCACACGTCTATGTCTGGTGCATAGTACACGTCTATTTTTGTTGCATAGCATATGTCTATGTCTGTTGCATAGCATACGTCTATGTCTGTTGCATAGCATACGTTTGTGTCTGTTGTGTAGCATACGTGTATGTCTGTTGCATAGCATATGTCTATATCTGTTGCACAGCATACGTCTGTGTCTGTTACATAGCATACGTCAATGTCTCCTGCATAGCATATGTCTGTCTGTTGCATAGCATACGTCTATGTCTGTTGCATAGGATACGTCTATGTCTGTTGCAGAGCATATGTTTATGTCTGTTGTATAGCATACGTGTATGTCTGTTGCATAGCATATGTCTATATCTGTTGCACAGCATACGTCTGTGTCTGTTGCATAGCATATGTCTATGTCTCCTGCATAGCATATGTCTGTCTGTTGCATAGCATACGTCTATGTCTCCTGCATAGCATATGTCTGTCTGTTGCATAGCATACATCTGTCTGTTGCATAGCATATGTCTGTCTGCTGCATAGCATACGTCTGTGTCTCTTGCATAGCATATGTCTATACCTCTTGCAAAGCATATGTCTGTTTCTTGCACAGCATATATCTATGTCTGTTGCACAGCATACATCTATGTCTGCTGCACAGCATATGTCTATGTCTCTTCCATAGCATACATCTATGTCTCTTGTATAGCATACGTCTGTCTGTTGCATAGCACACATCTATGTCTGTTGCATAGCATACGTCTATGTCTGTTGCATAGCCTACGTCTGTCTGTTGCATACCATATGTCTGTTTGTTGCATAGCATATGTCTGTCTGTTGCATAGCATACGTCTATGTCTGTTGCATAACATACATCTGTGTCTCTGCATAGCAGATGCCTATGTCTGTTGCATAGCATACGTCTATGTTGGTTGCATAGCATACGTCTATGTCCCTTGCATCTATATCTCTTGCATAACATACGTCAATGTGTGTTGCATAGCATGTGTATAGTATATGTGTATATCTATTTTATTGTATTCGTATTTGTCTATTGTATAGTATTCGTATGTCTATTGTATAATATATATATGTCTATTGTATAGTATTTGTATATTTCTATTGTATAGTAATCGTATATGTCTATTGTATAGTATTTGTGTATGTCTGTTGTATAGTATTTGTGTATGTCTATTGTATATTATTCGTATATGTCTATTGTACAGTATATGGATATGTCTATTGTATAGTATTTGTATATGTCTATTGTATAGTATTCGTATATGTCTATTGCATAGTATATGTATATTTCTATTGTATAGTATTTGTGTATGTCTATTGTGTAGTATTCGTATATGTCTATTTTATAGTATTCGTATATGTATATTGTATAGTATATGTATATTTCTATTGTATAGTATTTGTATATATCTATTGTATATTTTTCGGATATGTCTGTTTTACAGTATTCGTGTATGTCTATTGTATAGCATTCGTCTATGTCTATTGTATAGTATTTGTATATGTCTATTTTATAATATTCGTGTATGTCTATTGTATAGTATTCGTATGTGTCTATTGTATAGTATTTGTATATGTCTATTGTGTAATATATGTATATGTCTATTGTCTAATATTCGTATATGTCTATTGTGTAGTATATGTTTATTGTATAGTGTTCGTATATGGCTATTGTATAGTATATGTATATGTCTAATGTATAGTATATGTGTGATGACGAGCGCACCCTGTGCCACCAATATGTCACGATCCCACCACTGACACCGATATGTCAGCGGATGGAGGGACGCAATGAACTGCCGGCACACGGCTATCACAGGCACGGTGGGGGCTTAACTTAGTTATCCCACCACCAGCACCATGTGACAAAAATACACAGCAAGCTAATCTTGCCCTAACAATTTATCGCAGGGGGGTATTTTCGATGCCCCACCACTGCTAACAACCTTCCAAGAACTGCGGGGATTTATGTATATCCCACTTTCTCCGTTCCACTTTGGAACTCGCAGCTCTCCGGCGCCCCCTTACCCTCAGGTCAGTCAGGGAACTTCACCTAGGATAGTCACCGGATGGACTGCTTGTTGTGCATGGGCAGTTAGACTACTGTAGTAAGGAAATTATCAATGTGTTGGCCTCAGTCACTCATTCAGCAATATAAGACCCTTCTGTACTGCCAACTAGCCTAACCAACCGCACACACCACGCTGCCACCAGCCACTATTCACTTAATCAAAGATTTAATTAAGAGGGTCCGTGGCAAACCCCCAAATTAGTAGAGATTATTTAAAAATGGCGCATAGTTCGCTTCTTAGACCATGAAGGCAGACTGATAATTTTATCATTTATTCCCAAAAAGGTGGGCAGTGATTACATAGATAAAGTTGCTATAAATTGAGACATTAAATATGTACAATGCAAATATAACATAACAGGGATGAAAGCAGAAAGTACACTTACTTGTGCTTAGTTGGTATTAGGCAACCCATGTGGCTCGGGGGATGGGCAGCAGCCACACATCCCCGGACATCTGGTAGGTCTAGTCAGCGTCAAAGCTCCAGCTTAACTGACTGAATTTTGAGAGGGAATACCTTATCCCTTTGGGTTTGTGACCTCACGAAATGGGCGGTCTGGTGAGGTCCGACCCCCCTACTCTCCAAGTTGCAATTTAACTAAAACTTATAATAACCATATCTTAACGAGGGAAGCTCGTATATACACACCAAAGCTGTCATGTTTCCCAGTTTATCGAATCCAATAGAACAACACCAAGCATGCCATAATTAAGACACTCCATTTGGGAGCAATCCATATCTCAGTTTCTGGAGGGGTTAGAGTTGTGAAGATTAGGGATTAGAAAGCTGGCCTCATTGCCTACGCAGAGATGTGGTTATTATATCTCTGTGGTGTATGGTTTTTACAATATGACTTGTTTTAATACTTTACCTAGCTGAATTCAAGCCGCATGTCTGAGAACAAAAGACATCCTTTCACTCAGCTTAATTAACATTCCTAGCTGTGGAGAGGGGCCAAATGCTTGTATCAGAAAGTGTCCTATTACCAGCAGGCAGAGGGGGGAGGTAAGGGGAATGCTGCAGCTATGTAACAAGTTTTTCTCATCAGAGTGAAATGGGAGATTCTAGAATGTTCCAGAAACATCATACTTTACTTAACATTGCAATATGTACAGTATATGTTTACTGTATAGTATTCATATATGTCTATTGTATAGTATTTGTATATGTCTATTGTATGCTATTTGTATATGTCTATTGTATAGTATATGTATATGTCTATTGTATAGTATTTGTATATGTCTATTGTATAGTATTTGTATATGTCTATTGTATAGTATATGTATATGTCTATTGTATAGTATTTGTGTATGTCTATTGTATAGTTTATGTATATGTCTATTGTATAGATTTGTATATGTCTGTTGTATAGTATTTGTAGATTTCTATTGTATAGTATACTAGCTGAAGAGTCCGGCGCTGCCCGGGCATAGTAACTAACTATGGTTAGTTATAACAAATTATAATTATCCTCCATCCCATAGTCCCGTGCCCATATACCCATCATATATATCCACGATCCCATAGGCCCGTGCCCATATACCCATCATACATATCCTCCATCCCATAGTCGAGTGCCCATATACCCAACACACATCCTCCATCCCATAGTCCCATGCCCATATACCCATCACACATCCTCCATTGCATAGTCCCATGCCCATATACCCATCATACATAGTCTTCATCCCATAGTCCCATGCCCATATACCCATCATACATATTCTCCATCCCATAGTCCCATGCCCATATACCCATCATACATATTCTCCATCCCATAGTCGAGTGCCCATATACCCCTCACACATCCTCCATCCCATAGTCCCATGCCCATATACCCATCATACATATCCGCCATCTCATAGTCCCGTGCCCATATACCCATCATACATATCCTCCATCCCATAGTCCAGTGCCCATATACCCATCACACATCCTCCATCCCATAGTCTCGTGCCCATATACATATCCGCCATCCCATAGTCCCGTGCCCATATACCCATCATACATATCCTCCATCCCATAGTCCAGTGCCCATATACCCATCACACATCCTCCATCCCATAGTCAACCATTATGACATCATAATGAGCGGCGGCAGGGCTTGCAACCTATGATGACATCAGTGTCGCCATGGCAACCATTGTGACATCATAATGAGGGGCGGGGCTTGACACACACACACTATTTCCACATTATGTACAGTGGGGCAAAAAAGTATTTAGTCAGTCAGCAATAGTGCAAGTTCCACCACTTAAAAAGATGAGAGGCGTCTGTAATTTACATCATAGGTAGACCTCAACTATGGGAGACAAAGTGAGAAAAAAAAATCCAGAAAATCATTGTCTGTTTTTTTTTCATTTTATTTGCATATTATGGTGGAAAATAAGTATTTGGTCAGAAACAAAATTTCATCTCAATACTTTGTGATATATCCTTTGTTGGCAATGACAGAGGTCAAACGTTTTCTGTAAGTCTTCACAAGGTTGCCACACACTGTTGTTGGTATGTTGGCCCATTCCTCCATGCAGATCTCCTCTAGAGCAGTGATGTTTTTGGCTTTTCGCTTGGCAACACGGACTTTCAACTCCCTCCAAAGGTTTTCTATAGGGTTGAGATCTGGAGACTGGCTAGGCCACTCCAGGACCTTGAAATGCTTCTAACGAAGCCACTCCTTCGTTGCCCTGGCGGTGTGCTTTGGATCATTGTCAGGTTGAAAGACCCAGCCACGTTTCATCTTCAATGCCCTTGCTGATGGAAGGAGGTTTGCACTCAAAATCTCACGATACATGGCCCCATTCATTCTTTCATGTACCCGGATCAGTCGTCCTGGCCCCTTTGCAGAGAAACAGCCCCAAAGCATGATGTTTCCACCACCATGCTTTACAGTAGGTATGGTGTTTGATGGATGCAACTCAGTATTCTTTTTCCTCCAAACACGACAAGTTGTGTTTCTACCAAACAGTTCCAGTTTGGTTTCATCAGACCATAGGACATTCTCCCAAAACTCCTCTGGATCATCCAAATGCTCTCTAGCAAACTTCAGACGGGCCCGGACATGTACAGGCTTAAGCAGTGGGACACGTCTGGCACTGCAGGATCTGAGTCCATGGTGGCGTAGTGTGTTACTTATGGTAGGCCTTGTTACATTGGTCCCAGCTCTCTGCAGTTCATTCACTAGGTCCCCCCGCATGGTTCTGGGATTTTTGCTCACCGTTCTTGTGATCATTCTGACCCCACGGGGTGGGATTTTGCGTGGAGCACCAGATCGAGGGAGATTATCAGTGGTCTTGTATGTCTTCCATTTTCTAATTATTGCTCCCACAGTTGATTTCTTCACTCCAAGCTGGTTGGCTATTGCAGATTCAGTCTTCCCAGCCTGGTGCAGGGCTACAATTTTGTTTCTGGTGTCCTTTGACAGCTCTTTGGTCTTCACCATAGTGGAGTTTGGAGTCAGACTGTTTGAGGGTGTGCACAGGTGTCTTTTTATACTGATAACAAGTTTAAACAGGTGCCATTACTACAGGTAATGAGTGGAGGAAAGAGGAGACTCTTAAAGAAGAAGTTACAGGTCTGTGAGAGCCAGAAATCTTGTTTGCTTGTTTCTGACCAAATACTTATTTTCCACCATAATATGCAAATAAAATGAAAAAAAAACAGACAATGTGATTTTCTGGATTTTTTTTTCTCAGTTTGTCTCCCATAGTTGAGGTCTACCTATGATGTAAATTACAGACACCTCTCATCTTTTTAAGTGGTGGAACTTGCACTATTGCTGACTGACTAAATACTTTTTTGCCCCACTGTAGATAGGGGCAAAATTGTTTGGTGAATTGGAACGCGCAGGGTTAAAATTTCGCCTCACAACATAGCTTAGGACGCTCTCGGTGTCCAGACGTGTGACTGTGCCAAATTTTTTGGCTGTAGCTGCGACGGTGCGGATGCCAATCCCGGACATACACACATACATACACACATACATACATACATACATACATACACACACACATACATACATACACACGTTGAGCTTTATATATTAGATGTATATGTCTATTGTATAGTATATGTATATTTCTATTGTATAGTATTTGTATATGTCTATTGTATAGTATTCGTATATGATCTATTGTATAGTATTTGTATATTTCTATTGTATATTAGATTGTAAGCTCCTTGGAGCAAGGTGTATAATGCATATTAGATTGTAAGCTCCTAGGAGCAAGGTGCATTTATCTTTTCCCTTCCAGATCGACTCTCCTGAGCTTATAATACGTGCAGATATACAGCAATATGCAGCAGGACAGATGTGATCCAGGGAAATATCCGATCGCCACAACTGGGGTCAGGAAGGAATTTTTTTCCCCCCTGAGGCAGAACTCTCCGGGGGGTTTCTTCGCCTTCCTCTGGATCTTGTGGTCCAGTGGCTCTTAGCTGGTCCTCAATGCCCACAGCTATTTCTGTGGTCTGTATAGAGACTGGCCTGAGAGTCATTGTGATCATGGTTTAATTTCTTAAAGGGCCGGTAATATTTTTATTACAGTGTTGCTTATTGCTATTCCAATAAAAAAACAATAAGAAAGAAAATAAAAGTGTCATGGGAGCTTTTTTCTATTCACTTTATTTTTACACAGTTAGTGATGGGAGGAGTGACCATTACTACCCTTCGTACTCTACAAGTTGAACCAGGAATTATGAGGGGTGCCATTTACAGAAGGTAGACCACATAAATCTCCACCCATTGTGGTATCGTAATGTCAACTCCTGTCCCAAGTTACATTAAAATTGTTATGGAGGCACTGCCCTAAAATAGTATATGTCCTACACAAAAAACTACCTGATAGAAGACTGAAGACAGGGACACAGAGTCGCAGAATACAAGAGACACAAGCAGTGTCGGACTGGGGTGCCAAGGGCCCACTTGTAACCAACTCCAGGGCTCCACTTTTACAGCTACATGCAAATGTGACATCATCCTCAATCACAAATTCATATAACAATGAACTGGGAAGATTGTTACATGAATAAGATGCTTGCATCAGAAAGCCTCCCACCAGAATAGATAGGCAAAAGAATGTATGGTTAAAAATACATGTTATTAATCCAACAAATATTATTACAATACAAAAATATTTCCAATTATAATGATGCCTCAAGCTAATACAGATCAGACTGGATTCCTAACTAGTTGCAAGCATATCACAGAAGCTATACAATATTCAGATCTAAATGCAATCTTATATAAAATTTACCTAATACCCATGATATTATGGGAACGAATTAACGTTCCTAGTACAACGTGTACACCCTAATTAGTGGCGCATGCGCAGAGGGGACAGCGGCCACAAGGGGCACTCCCATCTCTGACAGCAATGGAGCGCATGCATTGAGCCCGGGAAAAAACGGGCTGAATTAATTGTCCCATCTTTTGCCAGAAACAGGAAACCCCAGCCGCTGCACTCACACACATGCGCACATCAGGTGTCACCAACACTAATCTGAATACTCTATGAATTATGAAGGTGAATCGGTAAAGTTAAATGTGAAATAACATTGTGTCAAATCGGCAAATCCAAAATTACACAAATGTGAACAATAAATGCCATAGGGCACTGAGAAATCAAAAAACAGCCCAAATAACTACAGTGATAAATTACGATAAAGACATGTACAATACCAATCTCATGCTTATATTTTAAAGAAAACAATGAATGCTGCTTCATTATAATCTTCTGCGGTTAGCAGTTAGTATATCCCGTGAGGTACCATATTCATGGAATGATTGGCAAAAATGGAAAAAGATCACCACATGGAAAGATGGAAAGGATCATTACGTAGGTAAAACATAAATCTAAAACTAAAAAAAGAAAAATTAAGTATAATAAAAACACACATAAACACACATCCCCAACCCATAAAACCATATCAGAAGTTAAAAGTACACCAGATAAATAAATTACTTGAGAGATAAAGATATTCCTAAAAATGCCCCAAAGCCAAAACCTTCGTTTAAGCCTTGGGGAGCCAAGGTACCCAGTTTGTATATCCATTGGCTTTCTAACTGTGCAAGAGCTTTACCCAAGTCTCTACCCCGGATTCCTAATGATACAGAGTCAATACTGTCATGATCTGACAGTTTTAAATTGCACTGGGTGAATTTTTTTTACTTTGGAAAGTTCAAAGGTGTTTTGACTGTCCCCGGTGGTGGTTGTGGTATTGCACCTTAGGTTAGGTTTGTGCACTTAATTATGAATCAGGTGTGACACCCTATAAACGTGTGCTAGGGGTGCGTTCCAGTGATGAGCAGACTGATGTAGAGTCCGCGGGGTTTACGCCAAATCTTCAAATACCACCGTAGAAGCCGCCCCTCCTGGCCGTGTGGAGGCGGCCAGTGAGTGTATATTTCCTCCATATGCGTTCCCTCTCCTCCTGGTGTGAGCAGCAGGTGTGCTGCGGGGGAGTAGGGACAAATCTCAACCCTCGCCATTAAACCAACCCTGGGAGGCGCAGACCTCATGGTGAAGAGGGTTGGAGGGTGGTGACCCCTTGGTGAATAGCGGGGGTCTGAGTGTGTTGACACAGGGGGACGCCTCTGTTATCAGGTCCTGAATGAGTTCACCAATTTTTTGACAAACGTATGTGTGTAATAAACGTTCAGGTCCGGACCTGTGTGTGAACGAGCGTGTATGTGTGCCACCAAAAAACATCCTGTGGAAGTGTGTTGTGGAGCCTGATCAGCTCATAACAAACAAACATACACATACATAAACTCGTTCCCCAGGTCGGCGCTGTGGAGATGTGGTGCCTCCAAAATGAACTTTATTGCCAATACCAGCGGTGCGTTTGTCATAAACCTGAAGTGTCAGGTAATGGTGGGGTGAACTCAGGGTCTGGGCGTCCCCGCTGTGGGTGTTTCCCTAATGAGGGGTGGTCTTTAGGGTCAGGGTGAGCAAGGGCGTTAAGGTACGCGTGCGGCGACAGGTGCGGAGCCTGTTTAGGGAATGTATGGAGTGCAGGGACACTGGCTCAGGGGAGCTTAGGAGGTCTCCATGTCCCCATTCCCTATCGCAGGGCCCACCATTGTTTAAGTTTCCCAGGTTCCCCCGTTATTATCTGCTTATTGTATGTATAATGTGTAATACCTAAATCCGCCAGGTGGAGGCGGCGTATCCACCTGCACGTTTTATTATTTAAATGCGCCCCACTGGAGGCGGTGTATCCAGGGTCACGTGTGTTATGGGTCCGCCTTGCGGTATCATCTGCGTCCCGACACACGTGACCATGACAAATACCTTAAATAATCAAGCCTCCTGCCTTACAACCATGATATTTCCGAAAATGTTGCAGTAATGTTTTTAGAGTTGACTCATCTTCCACCACTTTAGTCTTCTCAATATCTCAACAAGGTTCTCATATTCTGATTTTCAATTCTCGTGTGATCAACCCAATATATACACTTTACCACACGGGCATGTGGCATGATATATCACCCCACGAGTCGAACAGGTGATATATTTCCGAATATTAGATTTCCTTGTATCATTGAAATTAGAAAAAGATTTTGTCTTGGTTGTATTTAGACAAGCGTTGCATAGGCCACATGGAAAAAAGGCAGCATTTGGAACATCAACAATTTTCTTATTGACCCTAAATGGGTCATACAGGCTATGCACCAGGGTGTCTCGAAGATTCTTAGATATCCGAGCTGTTAATAATGGCTTCTCCAGTAAAATTTCTTTCAAAATTGGGTCCGTGAATAGCACATTCCAATGTTTATTAATCACCTCTCTAAACTGACCCCATTTGTTGTGATACGTGGTGATCATTCTAATCTGATCAATGTCTTTTGGTTCATTCAATCTCCTGATTTCTCCATATAGTAATTCATTCCTAGAACTTTTAGCTGCCCTCCGATATCCTCTCCTAATAGTTCTCTTACTATAACCTCTTTCTCGAAATCGATTAACCAGATCATTGGATTGAACTTCAACATTTGTGGATATCCTTTTGGCTCTTAAAAACTGCACTCCCGGAATCCCTCTAATTGTTGCTGGTGGATGCGATGAGGTGGCATGTAAAAATGAATTTGTAGGATTGGATTTCTGTACAAATTGATAAACAAATATCCTTTTTCATCCACTCCAATAGAAAGATCTAAAAATTCGACACTTCTTCCATATTTGAAAGTAAGCTTGATATTCATGTCATTCTTATTCAAATTCTCAATAAGTCTGTTTAAGTCTTCCTCTGATCCCTCCCATATGAACCAAATGTTATCTATGTACCTCATCCAGCCCGAAATCAAGCTGGAATGAGGTACAGGTTCGGAAACAAAAATTTCCCGCTCCCAAGCCCCCCAAAATAAATTGGTGTACAAGGGGATGGGTGGCAGGTCTGGTGCGGTTCCCCTACTAAGGTAATAATTCTAAGCAAGCATTTTACTTTGATCACATTGGCTAGGAAATAAGTATATGCACTAAAGCACTTTATTCTGATTATTTGAGGGTGATCCTTTAGCCCAACACCCAGGATAATGTTTACAGGCACTTTGACACTTTGTATTAGCGTTAACTGCACATTGCCCGTGCTATGTTGAGAGTTATGTGACACCTTATTATGTATTTTGCAAATGAAAGGAAGTTTATATAAGATTGCATTTAGATCTGAATATTGTATAGCTTCTGTGATATGCTTGCAACTAGTTTTGAATCCAGTCTGATCTGTATTGGCTAGAGGCATCATTATAATTGGAAATCTTTTTGTATTGTAATAATATTTGTTGGATTAATAAAATATATTGTTAAAACATACATTCTTTTGCCTGTCCATTCTGGTGGGAGGCTTGCTGATGCATGCTTTATATTGAATGTGCTTTGGATATATGTTTATATATGCCCATATACCCATCATACATATCCTCCATCCCATAGTCCAGTGCCCATATACCCATCACACATCCTCCATCCCATAGTCCCGTGCCCATATACCCATCATACATATCCTCCATCCCTTAGTCCCGTGCCAATATACCCATCACACATCCGCCATCCCATAGTCCTGTGCCCATATACCCGTCAAACATGTCCTCCATCCCATAGTCAAGTGCCCATATACCCATCACACATCCTCCATCCCATAGTCCCGTGCCCATATACATATCCGCCATCCCATAGTCCCTTGCCCATATACCCATCACACATCCTCCATCCCATAGTCCCGTGCCCATATACCCGTCATACATATCCTCCATCCCATAGTCCAGTGCCCATATACCCATCAGACATCATCCATCCCATAGTCAACCATTGTGACATCATAATGAGCGGTGGCAGGGCTTGCAACCTATGATGACATCAGCGTCACCATGGCAACCATTATGACATCATAATGAGGGGCGGGACTTGATACGCACACACTGCTTCCCCAGTATGCAAATAGGGGCATTATGACATCATAATGAGGGGCGGGGCTTGACGCGCACACACTTTTTTCCCAGTATGTAGATAGGGGCAAAATTGTTTGGTGAATTGGAAAGCGCGGGGTTAAAATTTCGCCTCACAGCATAGCTTACGACGCTCTCGGGGTCCAGACGTGTGACTGTGCCAAATTTTGTGGCTGTAGCTGCGACGGTGCGGATGCCTATCCCGGACATACACACATACACACATACACACACACATACATACACACTTTGAGCTTTATATATTAGATAGAGAATATCTGTCAGGAAATCAGCTCTCAGCCATCAAGTGCCACAACTCCCTCCCCATATCTCCTCTCTTTCACTCTCTACATTTGATCCCATCACAGAATAAGTCTCCAGGCTCCTCTCTTCTTCTCGTCCGACTACATGCACTACTGAGCCCATTCCCTCACATTTCCTCCAGTCTCTCCTGTCGTATCTACCCATCTAACTACAATCTTCAATTTCTCCCTCTCTTCCGGTATTTTCCCCTCCTCCTTCAAACACTTTATCATTACTCCATTATTAAAAAAACCCTTCTCTCGAACGATCCTGCACAAATAGCTACAGACCAGTCTCCAACCTCCCATTCATCTCTAAATGCTTGGAGCGCCTGGTCCACTCCTGCCTTACCCATTATTTCTCCACTCACTCTCTCCTAGATCCATCACAGTCCGGTTTCCGCCCCCTACATTCTATGGAAACTGCACTCATCAAAGTGACTAACGACCTTCTGACAGCAAAACGTAACTGTGACCACTCTCTGCTCGTTCTTCTCGACTTCTCTGCAGCTTTCGACACTGTTGACCACCATCTCCTACTCTCTATGCTCCAGTCAAAAGGCATAAAGGACGCTGCTCTCTCCTGGTTCTCTTCTTATCTTTTGACTGCTCCTTCAGTTTTTCGTTCGCTGACTCCACTTTCTTTCCTCTTCCTCTAACTGTTGGGGTCTATCAGGGCTCAGTTCTTGGCCCACTTCTCTTCTCTCTCTACACGGCCCCAGTTGGACAGACCATCAGCAGATTTGGCTTTCAGTACCATCTTTATGCTGATGACACACAACTATACAAGTCATCCCCTGACCTTACCCTCCGCTGTACTACAGAACACCAGTGACTGAAACTCAACCTTTCCAAAACTGAACCTCTTCTGCTCCCACCGTCTACTAACCTCCCTAAATCTGACATCTCCCTCTCTGTGGGTGGCATCACAATAACGCCCCGGCAGCAGGCAGCACTGTCTGGGTGTTACGTTTGACACAATCTTTCCTTCACCTCCCATATACAATCTCTTGTCCTCTCTTGCCGCTTACACCTAAAGAACATCTCTAGAGTCTGCCCCTTTCTTACCATGGAAACAACAAAGACCCTCACTGTAGCCCTGATCCACTCCCGTCTGGACAACTGTAATGCTCTATTAACTGGCCTCCCCCTCACTCGACTTCCCCATCGCTAGTCCATCCTTAATGCAGCAGCCAGGGTCTTACATCTGGCTAATTGGTACTCAGATGCACTCTTTGCTAGGCATTGTGCTGGCTGCCCATTCACTATAGGATCCAATTCAAACTGCTTGTTCTCACACACAGTGAGGAACCCCACTACATCTCCTCCCTCATTTCTGTTTATTGGCCTACCCGCTTGTTAGGCTCTGCAAGTGACTTTTGACTAACCTCTTGACTAATCAGTACCTCCCACTCCCGGCTCCAAGACATCTACCGGATCTCGCCAATCCTATGGAATGCTCTACCCAAAAAACTTAGGACTATCCACAATTTACACAGTTTTAGGCACTCCCTAAAAACACATCTGTTTAGGGCAGCCTATCACGTTCCCTAATGGAAGTGTGTGTGTGTATGTTTGTGTGTGTGTGTGTGTGTGTGTGTGTACAGCCCATTCACTATCTGAGAATAACCCTCCATCAAACTCCACCACACCCAATAGCACCAAAAATACTGTCTGGTGACTAGCTCATGCAGCTTTTATCTATCCCCCACTCTCTCAAGATGGCTGGACCATCAATGTAATTGAACCCCTGTACTTTGTCTCCCCCACCTCATTGTAGATTGTAAGCTCTCACGAGCAGGGTTGTCTTATTTTGCTTTAATTATTGTATTAATTTTAACGTTGAAACTTATGACTTGTGTTATGAACTGTTAAATTGTAAAGCACTGCGGAATATGTTGGCGCTATACAAATAAAGATTATTATTATTATGTATTTATTTATATAGTCCTTGACACAGTATAATGCAGGTTCTATAAAGTACATATAGTTTAATGCACTGACCTTGGATCTGGATAGAGTATAATGCAGCCCACCTTATAGAGTGTAATGCAGCCCCCTTCATAGAGTATAATTCAGCCCCCTTCATTGAGTATAATGCAGCCCACCTTATAGAGTGTAACGCAGCCCCCCTCATAGAGTATAATTCAGCCCCCTTCATAAAGTATAATGCAGCCCCATCATGGAGTATAATGCAGCCCCCTTCATAGAGTATAATGCAGCCCCATCATGAAGCATAATGAAGCCCCCTCAGAGTATAATGTAGCCCCCTCAGAGTATACTGCAGCCACCCTCAGAGTATACTGCAGCCCCCTCGTAGAGTATAATGAAGCCCTGCACACAGAGTATAATGAAGCCCCACACAAAGTATAATGTAGCCCCCTCATAGAGTATAATTCCACCACCATCATAAAGAATAAAGCAGCCCCCCTCATAAAGTAAGATGCATTCCCTCTCATAGAGTATATTGCAGCACCACACACACAGTATAATGTAGCCCCCTCATATAGTATAATGCAGCCCCACACACAGTATAATGTAGCCCCCTCATAGAGAATATTGCAGCCCCCTAGAGTATAATGCAGCCCTCCTCACAGAGTATAATGCAGCCCCATACCCACAGTATTATTTAGCCCCCGTCATAGAGCATAATGCAGCCCCCCCACACAGTATAATGTAGCCCCCCTCATAGAGCTTAATGTAGCCCCCTCATAGAGCATAATGCAGCACCCTCAGAGTATAATGCAGCCCCCCACACACAGTATAATGCAGCCCCATCATGGAGTATAATGCAGCCCCCTTCATAGAGTATAATGCAGCCCCTTCATAGAGTATAAAGCAGCCCCATCATGAAGCATAATGAAGCCGCCTCAGAGTATAATGTAGCCCCCTCAGAGTATACTGCAGCCACCCTCAGAGTATACTGCAGCCCCCTCATAGAGTATAATGAAGCCCCGCACACAGAGTATAATGAAGCCCCACTCACAGTATAATGTAGCCCCCTCATAGAGTATAATTCCACCACCATCATAAAGAATAAAGCAGCCCCTCTCATAGAGTAAGATGCATTCCCTCTCATAGAGTATATTGCAGCACCACACACAGTATAATGTAGCCCCCTCATAGAGAATATTGCAGCCCCCTAGAGTATAATGCAGCCCTCCTCACAGAGTATAATGCAGTCCCATACCCACAGTATTATTTAGCCCCGTCATAGAGCATAATGCAGCCCCCCCACACAGTATAATGTAGCCCCCCTCATAGAGCTTAATGTAGCCCCCTCATAGAGCAAATGCAGCACCCAGAGTACAATGCAGCCCCCTCAGTGTATAATGCAGCCCCACACACTCAGTATAATTCAGCCCCCCTACACAGTATACAGTGGGTACAGAAAGTATTCAGACCTCTTTAAAAGTTTTACACTTTGTTTCAGTGCATCCATTTGGAAAATTCAAAAAAGTTCTTTTTTTTCTTATTAATATACACTTAACACCCCATCTTTACTGAAATAAAAAATAGAAATGTAGAAATTTTTGCAAACTTATTAAAAAAGAAAAACTGAAATATAACATGGCTTAAGTATTCAGGCCCTTTGCTCAGTATTGAGTAGAAGCACCATTTTGAGCTAGTACAGCCATGAGTCTTCTTGGGAATGATTCAACAAGTTTTTCACACCTGGATTTGGGGATCCTCTGTCATTCTTCCTTGTAGATCCTCTCTAGTTGGTTGGATGGTGAACGTTGGTGGACAGCCATTTTCAAGTCTCTCCAGAGATGCTCAATTGGGTTTAGGTCAGGGCTCTGACTGGGCCAGTCAAAAAAGGTCACAGAGTTGTTCTGAAGCCACTCCTTTGTTATTTTACTTGTGTGCTTAGGGTCATCATCTTGTTGGAAGGTGAACCTTCGGCCAAGTCTGAGGTCCAGAGCACTCTGGAAGAGGTTTTCATCCAGGACATCTCTGTACTTGGCCGCATTCATGTTTCCATCAATTACAACCAGTCATCCTGTCCCTGCAGCTGAAAAATACCCCCATAGCATGATGCTGTCACTACCATGTTTCACTTCACTATTGGGAATGTTTTGGGAAGCTGATGAGCAGTGCCTGGTTTTCTCCACATATACCGCTTAGAATTATCACCAAAAAGTTCTATCTTTGTCTCATCAGACCAGAGAATCTTACTTCTCATTGTCTCGGAGTCCTTCATGTGTTTTTTTTTAGCAAACTCTATGCGGGTTTTCATATGTCTGGTACTGAGGAGATGCTTCTGTCGAGCCACTCTGCCATAAAGGCCCGACTGGTGGAGGGCTGCAGTGATAGTTGACTTTGTGCAACTGACTGCGGAGACCCGTGTGTCTTAAACAGTGCCTTCCCCCCTCCCATCAATCCTGTAATGAAACACAGGCAGGTCTAGATAGGTTGAAACAGTTCGGTCACAGTTTATTAATTACATACGCAGAGAAAGGCAATTACATTTTGCAACAGGCACATTGCCAAAGGCCCTGTCTGCGAGAGACATGCGAGACGGCCAATGAGTGGTTACAAATCTTTGCCCCTCTCTACACTTCCGCCACGTAGGGTCATGTGTATGACCTACACAGGACTCCGACCCCCACCCATCAGCAAGCCGGACAAAAATATGTCGAGCCCAGTGTCAGTAAGGTGAATTCCATCCGTTCTCAGTAGTGCCAGCTGGTGGTGGCGAACCACAATGCCATATCTTCCCTTTACACATTTCGCCATCCACGCATTGATCTTTCTACTTGATCTCTCAAAGGCTTTTACATCCCTTTCTCCGTGCCAGACAACTTTTGGCACTATCTCCGACCATACCAATGCCATATCCGGTAAAAGATATAAAACGCTCTATGTCTGTTGACATCACCGTACAGAGCTCAGCACTTTTTCTCTTACCCAGATCATTGCCACCGGCATGTAACACTAACATCACCGGCCCTTTGACCCTCTTAGTGATGCTGACTATTTCCGGGAAAATTTGTTGCCATTGGAGCCCTCTGATACCTCTCCAGCTGACCTGTAGGCCCAGGAAGCCAAGATTTTTTTCCACCCAGCCGAAGTTCGGCCCTTTTATTTGCCCTGTAGACATATGAATGTCCTAATACCCAAACTGTGGGCTTACAGACACCTGTAAGAGACAAGATGTGTTACTTAAGCAAATCAGGTTTTATATATCTGGCAAAGCATGCGGATTTCCAATGACCCATCCTCTGCACTTCGACCTCCCACACTCCTGCCCTAACTGCTTCGGCGGCTGCTCCAATTCGGAAAAAATGTGTCCCGTATTCCTTTGGATTTATTTTTTTATTTATTGTTTAAAAATTGCCTGAAACTGATGCTTGTTAAGAGGGGACTGAAAAAAGCAATAGCGAAAACTGGTGATGCAAGGTTCGCCTCGTATTGCGACTTGCATATACCGATGGGAATATTGAAATAATGTCATGTGTAAGGTAGCGCTTGTTATTCAGGTTGGGGATACACGCTTCGCTGCAGAAAACCAGGTCCGGCACAGGCTTTTCAACATAAACAAAGTCCATACGGTTTATTAGGCAGCATAAGCCATAGCAGCATGAGGAAAACAACAGTCTTTACAGCAGACAACAATGAATCTTCACAGTGGAGCTCTGCTCCCTCAGCCCTGTGGTCACACTGGCTGTGCTTTATCCAGCCATCAGGCTATACAGTCTCTCAGTTAATATCCCCTGTCCGGGTTACCTCTTTATCTGCTTCATACTCCAGATGTTCATTCCCCCTCCTGAGAACTCTCAGACACGTGCAGCCATGATAGACAGCATCCCCATGTGCACTCAGAAAGGCAGACACATCTCCCTGCATGAGACCTTCCATATGGACCCATCGGGTCCAAGCATTCACTCATGTGACCTACCCTGGCCACCTTATATGGTCTGCAGCCACGCCCACCGGATCACATGGCTATGACCTCACCACAGGTCCTTCAGCCATTCATACACATACTTTACTATGGCGTTTTAGACACCCGCCCCTAGGTGGGTTTGTAGGTGATTGATCCCACCCATCTCATCAATCACCTGAAGGCTTCTCCCTAACACATTGGAACAAAAGATCAGCTCTGCTGATCAGCACATAATCAAGCCTTCATCCCAAGGCCACCCACCTTGGGATACATAACAGTCATTTACGACCCTGCTCCTGTTACCACTCTGAGCATGGCTATCCGTCCGTCCTGGAACACCCACACAGCGCCCCCTAGCGGACACAGTGGTCACTACACCACATATGCAATAATCTTAGTCAAATGGGGCAACGACATTCCTGACTCGGTTGAAGCCTTTTCCAGCCTTTAATGGCTTGATGTATAAAAAAGAACTTAGTAACGTCCGCCCACCCCATTAGTTGAAAGAAAAAGGCTTTCCTGATAAATGCCTTTGTGCCGATGTACCTGACGCCCCTCTTTCTTTGAGTCGAACCAAAAATTCCATTGTATTCCATCTTCACTTTACCTCTTGGTCGGAGCTGAATCAAAAATTCCATTGACACTTTGCAACTTGCTCGGTCACACTTATCAATGAGCCTACCATGAATTAGGGAGCACCACTCCTCCCACACCTTACCATAGACCTGCCAGGCAGCCGGTGTAACCGAGTTGCGTATTAAGGGCATAAGGGATTGACCACTGTGTCCCGTAGGGATAAAGGAACCGATGGTTGCGCATTGGTGGGAAGTACTCTGAAGGCCTGCTAATCGGAAGATAACATTGAGTTAATGAGATTATCATCTACATTTGCCACTAATCTGGCTCGGGTGTTGTGTTTCAAGCATAGTAGCACTAGCCGGCGTAAAAGAGAGTTAGGGTGGGTATGCAGAAGACATATGGTTTAAGCTCATTGCGGTAGTTGGATTTTTTGTTTGAAATCAAATGTTTGCCTTTCTTCATTGTCCCCCCTATTTCCACTGATGACACTATTGCAAAAACAGTGAAGGGTCGCACTCCCCAGCCTGACGGAGTTCATAGCTCTGGCCAGCTGCTTTTGCGCCACTGTTTTTTTGTAGATTGCTGCAAAACTCTCTTTGTTACATCTCTCTTGCCATGATGCAGGTATGGCCATTGTAGGACTGTAGAAATGCTTTCCAGACTAGTAAAACTGCTTCAACGAGCGAGTGAGCATAATTCTATGGCTGGGCTGGGAAGTGCCCTTTGTTGTTAGTGAAAATCGGCGAGAGAAGGCTCTGCAGACTGGTATTACGCAGCTGGCGAATGTCAGCAGACCCTGCAAGGACTGCATCTGTTGAAGTGTGACCTTTTTTAACCTCACAGAAACCTTCATCGATGCCAATCAAAGGCAATACATTACATGGGCCAACTGTTTTTAGGGTGATAGCGGTACGCCAAGATGCCGTGATATAAATTTAAATTTTTCTAGAAAAAGAGCAGAGTTATGAATGTCTGGGGTCAACGAACAAAATCGTAAACGTAATGAATCAGAGAATTGCTGATTGTTTCATAATGGACTACCCAGTCCAGTCCAGGAAAGTACTGAATAGCTCGAAATAGTGACATGAAATGGAACATCCCATTGGTAGGCACATATCAAAGTAATAGTGCTGGTCCACCTTGCAACCTAACAGGTGAAAGCAGTTGGGGTGTACGGGTAGTAGGCAGAATGCCGACTCTATGTCTGATTTTGCTAGCAGGGCGCCAGGCACAACTGTGCGAACTAATTCTACTGCCTTGTCAAGGGACGCTTATGTAACGGAAACTTCTTCTGGGGGGGTGATAGCGTTGTTAACCAATTCGCCTTTCAGTTGTGATGGATGATAGATCAGACAATATTTTCCGGAATTCTTTTTCGGAATGATGACTAATGGCAAGGTTCTTATATTTTGCAAAGATATTGATTGAAAGGGGCCCACCATTCTGCATAGCTCGACATCTTTTTTGATTTGCAAAATTTTGGGGAATTCGCGAGCGGATTTTAGGCTATCAGACAGGGATGGTGTTCTATTGAATTTGAATGGGATAACAAAACTGTATGTAAGACTGGAATGTAATTGCTGTGCCGCTTCTTTATTGGGGTAGGGGGCCCAACGCGGTTACACTCACTGGGGTTATACCTTGTAGGAGGACGAGTACAAATTGCTGCTGGGTGTGCCCTCCACAAGCCGAGCCGTCGTGTCTATATGTGCATCACGCGTGAAAAAGGCGGTCTCCCTCGGTAAATTGCCAGCAAGGCCTGGGTTTTCGTATGACTACTGAGTGTTGACCTGCAGCTGTTGAGTAGTTGAGGGGGTGTTGATTCCGTGATATGTAATCCTTTAAGGAATTATTGTGTTATCCTTGCACAGATAGCATCAGTTGTATTGTAACCCCTCATGTATCGCCTTTAATGCTATATTCTGGATAGAAATATGTCAAGCCCAATAATAATCTAATTTTCTTGTCCTCTGAGCTCTTTCCCAGGGACCCATTTAACACCATCCGCTGAGTCCACCTCAGGGACCCATATTCCACCGTCCGCTAAGTCCACCTCAGAGACTTATATACCACCGTCCACTGAGACCAACTCAGGGACCCGTATACCACCGTGCGCTGAGTCCACCTCAGGGACCCATATACCACCGTCCGCTGAGTCCACCTCAGGGACTCATATTCCACCGTCCGCTGAGTCCACCTCAGGGACCCATATTTCACCGTCCACTGGTGTTATATGTCAACATTATTGTTATTCCGTATTTTTTGTCTAGTCTCTTGATTGTACCGCTTGGTTGCATTAAGTGTTGAAATAGCTCCTTAATGGCTGAGGCTAGCTCATTCTCCCTTGTGTTAAGCACTCCATTCTGCATTGCTTCATCATTGGCTTTGCAACACTCACTGCTATGTGACGCAAGAGGAGTGACATCCAATAATGGAGGAACTCCAGCTTCTCGCTGACACAGGAGGAGTGACATCCGAGGATGGAGAAACTCCAGCTCCCAATAGGGTGATGGACTGGTTATTGCATTGGCCGGAGGCCCAGGGAGATTGAGAAGTGTCTCCCCGGCTGGTAGCCAAAGTGGGAGTGCATGACTGCTGGCAAATGCCGTGCGCTCGAGCCTGACTGAAACCAAGTGATGGCATAACTCCGGCTCACTCTTGGGCGATGGCCTGGTGGTTGACTTGGCTGGAGGCCCTGGGAGATGTGGATGGGTCTCCCCGGCTGACAGCCCCTGATGGAGCACGTGACTGCTGGCGTCTGTCGTGTGCCCGAGCTTGCCTATCGGGACTCTGGAATGCGTTGGACCACTCAGTAGTGGATGGGGAATGCCTTCCAAAGGACTGAGATCAATGGCAGCTCCTATGGTGATAGCGGAAGGAACGTCCTTTAGAGTGACAGCGGGAATAATGGCAGGGGTCGACAGAGGAGGACATGTGGCGTCTATGCCTGTATCCGCTGTGGCTATGAGGTGTGTTGGGGCATTTGAATTAGCAATAAGAGGTGGGTTACGAGCCATATCTGGTAACACTGTGCTGGTTAGTTTTGGGGATGTTACAGCGTTACCATATTCAATATTATGGGTGGAACATGAGAGGGCATTGGTTAATGTGCACCCTTTATTAGCTATTTGGGAAAGGGGTGTTGTGGGAAATTGTATTGGGATTACAATGGGTACATTAGGGTGTCGGATGCAATCACAGAGTTAGTGTGCTTGGTGCAGTCACAGGTTGATTGAAGCTGCAGAGCACGCTCATCGGTAGGGTTGGACTGACCAGCGCACTCTGCAGCTATATACAGAGTCCTCTGCCCTGTCCCCCATGTCCCCTTGTGCAGGCAGTGCGGTTATGACTGCAAGTGGAACGGAGCTGGACTGACACACACAGGAAGTGATGTGGGGATGTGGACGGTGCGTCGCGATGACGTGCTGGAAGTGGGGCAGGGTATTCAGTGGCCTGGGCCCGGCGCGTCCCGTCCTGCACCCACTGTCAAAGAAAAGGGGGCGGAGCCCCCACATGCAGCATGCAGTAGGCCCAAGCCGGGGCCTAAATTTGAATACCGGCAGCACAAAGACAACGATGCCCGAGATGTAACCGGAGCCCACTGCCCACGCTGCCAACCGGACCCACACCCACCGAAAAGAACACATCCATCACCGAAACCGCCACAGAGCAGGATCCGCACAGTGTTGCCGAACCACCGCACAGGTCAGCTGAAAGCTGGACAGTGAATGGTGGAGGGGGCCTGAGGCACAAGTGACCCCACTGGAGGGGAGGCTATTGGAGGATGGCAGAGGGTGAGTTCTCAGGGATGCTGACCGAGGCCAGGACAGGAGGAAAGGAGAGGGCACAGGGAGGTGAGGGCTAAGGTCAGTAATAATGGCTTGAAGCCAGCGCTCACCTTCCCGTGTTGCCCTCTGCCGGGGGAACGTGCAGCCTGGCCTGAGGAGAAATCAGGAGGGGCAGGGGAGGAAACCTGGGGAATGGTTAGGGGGTCATGAGAGGGCACAGGGAGGTGAGCGCCGAGGCCGGTCAAAAGGGCTTTTAACCATAGCTCACCTCCCTGTGCTGCTCTCTGCTGCAGGGCCTCAATCATGGCATCAGACATGGCTGAAGGGGGCTCCGGGGTCCTCAGGAGCAACAGCTTCCATGGGTCAGCTGGGGAGAAAGAAAAAGGCAATGACCCCTGGCACCTGAATTTAACCCATGTAGGAATGGCCGGACGCCCCTTCCCCTTTAACCCCATTGGTCAGTTGGGCGTCCAAATTAGTGCATCACATGGGTGAGTAGTAGGAAGGGAGGAATTGGGCACTGAACAGGATTTTCTCTAGCTTTGGTTATAGGGGCTCCGCAGAAAGAGGCACGTTCCTTAATCAGTACCGTGCCTGCCATTCTCCCATCTCCCTACTGCATCTGTGAAGCTCAGCCACAGTGATCTTGGGGTTCTTCTTTACCTCTCTCACCAAGGCTCTTCTCCCACGATTGCTCAGTTTGGCTGGACGGCCATGTCTAGGAAGACTTCTGGTTTTCCCAAATTTCTTCCATTTAAGGATTATGGAGCCCACTGTGATCTTAGGAACCTTGAGTACTGCAGAAATTCTTTTATAACCTTGTCCAGATGTGTGTCTTGTCACAATTCTGTCTCTGAGCTCCTTTGCCAGTTCCTTTGACCTCATGATTCTCATTTGGTCTGACATGCACTGTGAGCTGTAAGGTCTTATATACACAGGTGCGTGCCTTTACAAATCAAGTCCTATCAGTTTAATTAAACACAGCTGGACTCCAATGAATGAGTAGAACCATCTCAAGGAGGATCACAAGGAAATGGACAGCATGTGACTTAAATAGGAATAGGTCTGAATACTTATGACCATGTGATATTTCAGTTTTTCTTTTTTAATAAATTCGCAAAAATTTCTACATTTCTGTTTTTTTTTCAGTCAAGATGGGGTGCTGAGTGTACATTAATGAGAAAAAAATAAACTTCTTTGAATTTACCAAATGGCTGCAATGAAACAAAGAGTGAAAAATGTAAAGAGGTCTGAATGCTTTCCATAAACACCGTAATGCATCCCCCCACACAGTATAATGCAGCCCCCGCACACACACAGTATAATGCAGCCCCACACAGTTTTAACAGCCCCCACACACAGTATAATGCAGCCCCCCCAGAGCATAATGCAGCAACCTCAGAGTATAATGCAGCCCCCACACACAGTATAATTAAGCCCCCCTCAAACACACACACAGTATAGTGTAGCCCCCCATACACAGTATACAGTGGGTACGGAAAGTATTCAGGCCCCTTTAAATTTTTCACACTTCGTTTCATTGTAGCAATTTGGTAAATTGAAAAAAGTTAATTTTTTTCTCATTAATGTACATTCTGCACCCCATCTTGACTGAAAAAAACAGAAATGTTGAAATTTTTGCAAATGTTTTACAAATGCTCATACCACTGAATGCCCTCTCTATCTCCTTGTGGGCAGAACAGCACACAGACAACACAGGGTTAGGGTAAAACAGTGTGGCCATGCTTTATTGAACCACAACACCCACTAGCAAACAGAACAATTCCAGAAATTTCCCCAAGATTTTGCACATTACAAGGTCTCTCCCTCCGCTGACTCACCGGGATGCTAGTGGATGTTATGTCAGAGCTCCCAGGGTTGCTCTTCCACCTGTGATAACACACAGAGAGGAGGTCACGAGAAGCGTAGGGAGATAACCGAGAGCAGTCTTGTGTTCTTTCAGCCGGGTCTGACATACCCTCAGCTGGGATCCTGAAGAGTTTCTTGTCTGTTGGATGTTTAGCAGAATGTCCGACTAGTAGCTCTATGTGATGAGATGAGACCCCATCTCTCTGTCTCAGGGTCTTTTATACCCGAGGCAGGTAAGCTATTTTTAGAATTACCCAGTGTCCTTCAGTCCATCCTCACAGCCTTTCCCTATCTACAATCAAAGTCAACAAACTGATTCCAGAATATAAACAAACATAAGATAAGCACACACTATGTTACATGGTATATCATTGTGCAAGTCAGTCTTTTTGACCCACCAGAATCCACACCTAAATCCACAAGTCAAATATACAGACAAAAAGTCAATTCTTCCAGGCCTGCAAAAGCTTAGCCGTCTTGCCAATTAAGATATACTCTGGTTTCTTCACATTGCTCCCCCATCTTAATTAATCAGATGTGATAGGCTTCTGGTCATCCTTCTCTACTTGTCGGGACAGTCCGTTAGCATGTCTTTAAACAGAGACACGAATGTAAGAGGTCTCACCTTTATGAAAACAAAACTTTGCATCATCCAGTTTCCTCAAAGCATATTCCATGTCATCCTTGCGAACAAACTCCACAATCCCTGTGCCATCCTTGTGCACATCAGCATAGCAGACATCTCCAGCTTTTCTCATATGATCCTTTAGATCCTGCCAACTTCCCAAGGGGGGAAGCTCTGAGACGAGGACTCTGTATTCAGTTCGCTGAGAAAGTAACTCGTTCCTCCATAACCTTCTCCTGGTCTCCTGCGTGACCTGGGAAACTCTACACGTAAATGACGAGAACAAAACTTGTATCCATTGCTTCCACTCACGGCATTTTCCTCCTCCTGTGGATCCTGGAAAGTGATAAAGGTGAATGATGGGGCCCTGCCCCCCCGATGATTCTTCAACTCGGTGGAACGGATCCTCCCATACTGATGGAATAACTCCTCCAGCTCCTTCTCTCATACATTGGCCGGTAAATTGCCCACAAAAATATGCACATTTTGCAAGCTTGGACCCCCAGTCCGGGAGAAGGCCCCTTTGCAGTCTGGTAAATGGAGTTCTGGTGGTACAATATCTGGGCTGGTTAGGGTGATGGAAGACCCAGTGTTCCGAGGTCCCTGGGCCTCGATGTCACTGACCTTGACCTGGTGCAGAGTGGTCAACCTGCCATATAGTGTGAACAGTGTATATCTGTCAGGAACACCGCACTGCACTAGCTCACTGAGCCAGTGCACGTGTCCTGAGTACAAAGACTGTGCACAAAGATACCTGCGGAGCGGGCAGCAGTGGTGACAATGCATGCTCCAGGATCTGAAGCACGTGACTGCTGGGGGCGTGGCCTAAGCTCCACAGAGCTAGGAGCTGCGGGGAAACTCCTAGAAAGGTAACTACAGGACAATGTTACCAAGGGGCATAGACAGAGACAGAAACCAGATCAAGCCGAGGTCAAAGCACAAGATAGCAATACAGTACCAAAGGATTAGACAGAATGGATAGTCAGGACGTAGCAATAGATCAGAAAACCAGAACGGGCAATAGACAGTACAATAGGGGTAAACTGTAACGGAGTAACGATAGCCAAGCCAGGAGGTCAGAACCAGAAAAGACAATAGTACCAAAACGAGAGACGGAGTACAGAGTGAAGGAACAAGCCGGGTCATACACGGGAAGCAAACAATCAACGCAGAGTACACGCACACCAGGGGTCAGACACACCAGAACAACAGTATAACTGACAGAGAATGCTAGTTTGGAGTGAGTATAAATACCCCTCCCAGATCCAAAGAGAGGCCGGCAAAAGTTAACCCTGTGAGAACAGGACATTAACCATGTCCTAGCCATGACAGTACCCCCCTCTTAATGGGGGGCCACTGGACCCCCAGGTTTCTCAGGGTACCTGGCATGAAAAGCCCACACCAGTCGATCAGTGTGCACCAAACTGGCCGGAACCCACGACCGATCCTCAACGCAATATCCCTTCCAATGGATAAGGTACTGAAGTCTCCGACGCACCCACCGCGAATCAACGATGCGCCCTACCTCGTACTCCAGTTGACCCTCTACCAACACTGGTCGAGCCACAGATGAGGGATCTTCTCTAACTGTCCCCACAGGTTTTAATAGGGACCTGTGGAAGACGTTAGAGATTTTGAAGGAGGTGGGCAACTGTAATCTGTATGCCACCGGGTTGATCACCTCTACAATCTTGTATGGGCCAATAAATTTGGGGCCCAACTTCATAGAGGGTATTTTAAGTTTGATGTTACGGGTGGACAACCAGACTTTTTCCCCCACTGTCAACGCAGGAACCACCCCCCTCCTCCTGTCTGCAAAATGTTTGAACTTCTTCTGGGCTTTGGAGATGTTCTCCTGTACCTCCTTCCAGAGGGTTTTTAATTGTTGTACCATCCCCTCAGCACCAGGGCAATCCGAATCCATACGGGAAAATTCCCCAAACTGCGGAACAAACCCATAATTGACCAGAAAGGGAGACTTTCCAGTAGACTTATTAATCCGACAGTTGAATGCAAATTCTGCCACGCCAGTCTTCCTGTCTGGAGGAGGCCAGGCTTCTCAGAATCTGCTCCAATGACTGTTTGGTGCGTTCCGTTGGATTCCGGATGATAGGCAGAGGAGAATGACAACGTGACCCCCAACTTCATACAAAACGCTTTCCAAAACCTGGCCACAAATTGCACACCCCTGTCCGACACTACATTCACAGGCACTCCATACAGTCGAACAATGTGCTGTATAAACAAGCGGGCCAAGGTTTCAGCGGATGGTAATGCAGGTAATGGCGCAAAGTGGGCTTGCTTAGAAAATCTATCAACCACTACCCATACCACTGAGTTGCCCTTGGAAGGTGGAAGGTTAGTGATAAAATCCATGGACAGGTGTGTCCATGGTTTATCCGGAATTGGCAAAGGCACCAATTCCTTGGTCGGCCGGACCTGAGAGCTTTTAGAGCGCGCACACACCCCACAAGTATTCACCAACCTTTTTATATCAGTATCCATAGAGGGCCACCAAAAACCCCTAGCTACTGCCCCCCAGGTAGCTGCAATACCAGGGTGTGCACTTAACACAGAGTCATGAAATTCTTGAAGGAGTGTGGGACAGAATTGTTCAGGTACAAACAATTTACCTGGGGGTTTATTCCTGGGAGCTTGTGCTTATGCTTCCAGAATCTCTCTCTGTAACTCAGAGGCGATTTCGGCTGCAACCACTCCCAGTTGAAGAATGGAGGAAGGAGGCTCTGGAGGGGACACAGAATCAAAACTTCAGGATAAGGCATTTGCCTTTACATTTTTAGACCCTGGTCGGAACATGATGGTAAAATGAAATCGAGAAAAAAAAGTGCCCACCGAGCCTGTTTGGGGGTCAGTCTCTTAGCAGACTCGATATAGGCCAGGTTTTTGTGATCAGTGATGACCGTAATGGGATGAGCGTCTCCCTCCAAAAAATGCCTCCATTCTTCGAAGGCCAATTTAACTGCTAACAATTCCCTGTTACCGACATCATAGTTTCTCTCGGCCGACGAGAACTTCTTAGAGAAAAAGGCACAGGGTTTGAGGTTAGTCAGGGTAGAGGGGCCCTGTGACAATACTGCCCCCACCCCCACCTCCGAAGCGTCGACCTCGACGATAAAAGGTCTTGACGAACCGGGTTGTACCAACACAGGGGCTGTAGTAAAACACTTCTTTAATGCCAGGAAGGAATTTTTTGCGGCCACGGACCAATTTTTTACATCTGCCCCTTTAAGAGTGAGGTCCGTCAAGGGTTTTACCACCTGCTAGAACCCTTTAATGAACTTCCTATAATAATTAGCGAAGCCCAGAAATCGCTGCAACCCCTTCAGGTCATGAGGCTGCACCCAGTCTGTAATGGCCTGAACCTTCCCTGGATGCATGCGGAATCTCTCCCCGGATACAATTACACCCAGAAAAGACAGTTCTTGCATAAAAAATGAGCACTTCTCCAGCTTAGCATACAAATGGTTCTCCCGGAGTCTCATAAGCACCGTACGCAGATGATGCAAGTGTGACTGACTGTCCTCAGAGTAAATCAAGATGTCATCCAGGTAAATGACTACGTAACATCCAATCAAGTCAGAAAAAACAACATTAATAAAGTTCTGAAAACCGCAGGAGCGTTAGTGAGGCCAAAGGGCATAACCAGGTTTTCAAACAGCCCCTCAGTTGTCAGGAACGCTGTTTTCCATTCGTCCCCCTCCCGGATCCTTATAAGGTTATAAGCCCCTCGTAGATCGAGCTTAGAAAACCATTTGGCCCCCGTGAGTTGATTGCATAGGTTAGGAATCAACGGGAGAGGGTACGTGTTCTTAACAGTAATTTTGTTCAGTTCTCGAAAGTCGAGGCACGGTCGCAACCCACCATCTTTTTTCTTTACAAAGAAGAACCCCGCTACCATGGGTGAGACCGAGAGCCGAATATGCCCCTTGCAAAGGCTTTCTTTAATGTACTCTTCCATAGCTTGGAGCTCAGGCCCGGACAAATTAAACAAACGAGCTCTGGGTAATTTGGCTCCAGGTACTAAATTGATAGCACAAACATATGGTCTATGTGGTGGGAGCACCTCAGCCTCGCTTTCGGAAAACACATATTTAAAGTCTCTCAGGTACTCCGGAATACCCTCCAGACCGACAGATGACACAGATATGGATTTTATCGGATTGACAAAAGGAAACGGGTTACAACACAGACCATTATCATTACATCCCCATCGGGTGATCTCCCCCTTCACCCAATCAATAAGAGGATTGTGGCATTGCAACCAGGGCATTCCCAATACCAAGTCCTGCAGGCAGATTATTCATAATGAAACAACTTAAATTTTCCACATGAGTGGAACCCACTTTCATAGAAAAAACTTCAGACATATAACAAATTCCATCCCGGGTAAGAGGGGATGAATCCACAGCCACAATTTTAACAGGGTCTTTTAACCTGACTGTCCCTATCTTATTAAGAGTCACAACTTGGGCATCAATCAGATTAATGGAGGAACCACAGTCAACAAAGGCGGTGGTCAAAACAGGACCACCAGCAATTTCCAATTCAACCCAGAGCATCATTTTTGTACGTGAGAAAAAATGTACCTGGGAGTCTGGACAACCTCCTCAATTGTTGCCCAGACTCAGTCGTTTCTCTGATGGTTTCTCTGAAGAAGGGCAGGAGGGGCAATTCCTTTTCCAATGTCCAGAGGCTCCACAGTAAAAGCATAGTAGGTTGTCTCTACGGTGCCTTCTCTCTTTCTCCTTAACCGAGACTGACCCAACCTTCATGGGCTCTGATATAGGTGCAGTGTCACACAATTTGGGGTACAAGGGAGACTCTTGTTGAATCATTCCTCTAGCATGGAGCCTCCGGTCCATACGAACCGCCTACATCATGGCGTCCTCCAGGGTATCAGGAGGCGGATGTAATGCCAGAGTGTCCTGCAGATGGTCAGAAAGGCCCCTGCGAAACAACCCCCTCAGGGTGGCTTTGTTCCAGGTTACTTCGGCGGTCCAAAATCTAAACTCTGAGCAGAACCATTCAGCAGAGTGCCTCCCCTGTGTCACACTCATCACCATATCCTCAGCCAGACGCACTCTATCAGGCTTGTCATAGATGTGCCCCAGAGCCTCAAAGAACAAGTTCACTGACATACGTTCAGGAGCAGAGGAAGACAGAGAGAAAGCCCATGCTTGCGGAGCCCCCAGAAGTAGGGAAATAATGACCCCCACCCTCTGGAACTCATCCCCAGAGGAGCGGGGCCTTAGAGGAAAAAAAAGCTTGCATCCTTCTCTGAAAGACCTGAACTCTTTTTTATCCCCTGAGAAAGGGTCGGGCAATTTGACCGGAGATTCGGGGGACGCTAATGACACATCTCTACCCCAGAACTAGAAGCCCCTTCATCGACAGCCCCCTGCACAGTACCCAAGGATTAGACAGAATGGATAGTCAGGACGTAGCAAGTCATATGCACCCCAATAAGCCTTTGATCCCACATACTGGATGGGCCAAGGAAAATCCATTTCACATTATGCATTTTGTACTCCCATTCTGTTTTCTTATTCATTCACTGCAAGGCCTGCCCTGCTACCAAGTCATATGCACCCCAATAAGCCTTTGAACCCACATACTGGATGGTCCCATGAAAATCCACTTCAAATTATGCATTTTGTACTCCCATTCTGTTTTCTTATGCATTGACTGCAAGGCCAGCCCTGCTACCAAGTCATATGCACCCCAATAAGCCCTTGAATTCACATACTGGATGGGCCCATGAAAATCATCCACCAAATTAGTTAACATTGTTCAATCGAGCGCGAAAGCTGTCAGCCCCGTTCCATCAAAAGCATTGGTTACTAATGCAAATAGAGGTATAATCTTGCACAAATTGAATCACCCAACAGTGAAGAAAAGACTGAATATGAAGAAGAGAAAACTGTCAGTACTTGTTAAAAAATCGACAAGGATTTGCAAGTTCTCTCAGTCAGAAGAAAAGATTAAAGTTGTTTTTGGTATGCTGTCTGATGAAGTCGCTCTATGCAAAAACAAGCGCATATCCAAAAAATTAGACCAAGCTATATTGCACTTAAGAAAGCACATAAAAGTTAACAAGTCTCTGCAGCTTGTGGCAAAAGCTGGTGAGAGACAAAATTTGGCCAAATCTTCCAGTGTACAGAAAATTCACAGTGTCAATCAGAAAGAAGTAAATGGAAAACAGGTTGAAAGTACAAGCTGTCAGATCTTACAGACCAAAGATTCTTCTCCAAATATGAAAGCTGCTGACATCCAGAAGTAATTTTCTATAGATAGAAAATGTCTAAGTGAATCTACCCAAGTGATGATTAATGGTGCTCAGTGCAAGATTCCCAACATATCAAAGTAAATGGCAGTTCCCCAACAAAAATATCACACCTCCATACAAAGTGTCGGTTTTATCCCCAGAAACCCTGGAAGATCATTCTAGTTTTTACAGTGGTTTTGTATTAGATAAAGAAAATACTGTTCCTTCCCTGAAATTGTCTTCTGATGACAAAGCAAAGCACTCAGTGAACTGTGAGGCTAAGTGCACACGTTGCAGAAATTTTCTGCTCAAAAACCTGAATCCCTTCCCAGAAACCGCACCTATTTTTCCGCTTGCGTTTTTTGCGCAGTTTTGATACGTTTTTGATGCGGTTTTTTCCGCAGCGGTTTAAAACCGCATGGAAGAGGCCTAAAACGGGGAAAATCCGCAAAATTAATGAGCATGCTGCGTTTTTTACCGCGATGCGTTTTTTTCACGGTAAAAAACGCATCAATGTGCACAAAAAGTGCAAAATGCATAGAAATGACTGTGCAGCTTATTTTTAGCGGTTTTATAGCGGTTTATAGCGAAAACCGCGGTAAAAACCGCTAAAAAAACGCTGTGTGTGAACACAGCCTGAAACTGAAAGTAAAGATCGTACATTGGAAGATGGTGGACATAAAAGAAGGCATGCTTCAAAAAGATTATTTTGTAATGTCAGAAAAATGAGCTCTTCCCCTACCAAATCCATTTCTCAATGTTCAAATAAAAAATTACATAGAAAATCACATAGAGTTAAGGAGAACTACCTGAAAGGAAAAAGAAGCTAAGAATCTGCATCTGTTCCAACAAAAGTTGCTAACACTTCAGAATTGTTGCTGAAAAAAAAATCACAAATTGGGCAAAAAGCGACTGATACAGATTCCTTAAACTCCTTGTAAGACTATAAAGTAATGTGCCAGAAAATGATGGCTGCTTTCATTAAAGCTTTTGAGAAGAAGCAACAATGCAGTCTGAATGACGTGATTGTGGACAGGAGAGCTGTCGAAGCCGTTCTTGAATTGCAAATGGTAATGGAAACCCGACAATATGTTGAGAGCAGGATGCACTATATTGAAGGACGAATTACATTTCACAGTTTTTTATGGTATGATGGTTCCCTCTATGCAGAATTATTTTCAGGAGAATCTGGCTATCATATTTTTATTCAGCCTTTCAAGAAAAACTGAAGCTTAACCCATTGAGTACTCTGGAGAATCATTATTACAATCAACTTTCCCAGTATCTACAGGCAATTAATGAAACAAATAGCTGCTACTATGTATTCCTGAAATATAAGAGAGAACTACAAGAATGTGAAGATGTTCTAAAACATAACTGTGACCATGCAAAATTTTCCCTTACTGTTCATTTCAGCTGTGGATTAAATATTGGAGACACAATAGCTGATCTGACAGCCTTGCAAATAAGAACTTTAGAGATAATATGAGCATTTATTAATCTTCCTGTTTATAATCCAGGAAAGACGGAACATGCAGTCTCCCTCCTAGAAGTTATCTCTGCAAAAATTGTACATTAAGTCCTCTGCATCTACAAGCATTCAGCTGTCACTTTTTTTGGTATTGAACACTAATCATTTGATGCAGGCAAAGTTATGGCTTTCAATGAGAGAAAAAAGTATAGTGGGGATTACTACATTAATACACTTGTGCTCTCCATTTAACATTTTATTGGATAAACCGGAATTTGTTTGGAAATATGAGCCTCCGGTTAGAGAGATCATGCATACAAACCAGGTCTTCCACTTTGCCAGTAGTCTTCTCCCAAAGAAAAAACCCCTACATGTGTCTAGTTTTGAGCAAAAATGCATCTGTGATCCAATGGAAAGAGGAACAATATCTTTAACTAGCTGAAGAGCCCTGCGCTGCCCGGGCATAGTAACTGACTGTGGTTAGATATAGCAAATTATAATTATCCTCCATCCCATAGTCCAGTGCCCATATACCCATCACACATCCTCCATCCCATAGTCCCATGACAATATACCCATCATACATATTCACCATCCCATAGTCGAGTGCCCATATAACCATCACAAATCCTTCATCTCATAGTTCCGTGCCCATATACCCATCATATATATCCTCCATCCCATAGTCCCATGCCCATATACCCATGATACATATCCGTCATCCCATAGTCCCGTGTGTTATGAGCTCATTTTCTCCTTCACCTTTGATGTCCGATGAACTCCCTCTGCTGGTGAAAGGAGGTAGTGAAATTGATTTGGATGGGAAAAACCTGTCATCTGAACAGGTGGAGTGTGATTGGACATCCGGAATCTCTGAGTGGATATAAGGCCGCTGACGCCCTGCTGGGTTGCTGGTGATCCTCTCTGCTCTGAGCTCTGGCCTCCAGTTTAGTCCTGTCTACTAAAGCTAAGTTTTTGCTCTGCTATTGTTCCATGAGATTCTGTCTGGTTTACTTAATGTTTGTGTTCAGCCAGCCCTGGTTGGGACTGGCTGAACCTCATTTTTGTCTCTGATCAGTTGATCTCTTTGTTCTGTTTTCAGGATATACCTGAGTGCTGATATAGTGATTTTGAAGTCTAGTGACTTCAGGGCTTTTTCTATCAGAAGTGTTGGACATTATTTTTTGGCAGGGTTTTTGCGTGATTGCAGACAGTTGCTTTTCTTTCCTGTCCTATCTAGTTAGTGAGGGCCCCATCGTTTGCTCAGCCTGTCTTTTTGTCTGTGTTTGTGTTTTCATCTGTTTTCACCGTCAATACATGTTGGGGGCTGTCTATTGCTATGGGGTCTGCTCTGGGGCAGTTTAGATTTCCCCTTTCTTTCTTTAGGTTTATTTAGTTCTCCAGCAGTGAACGAGGTGTCTAGGACCACCGTAGGAACACCCCACGGCTACTGTTAGTTGTTGTGAATAGGATCAGGGGTCTGCAATCCGCTAGCTACCAACCTCTCCGGTTTTCTGGACTTAGCTTGTATTTTTGTTTTTTCCTCCTCCGGTGACTCATTCATAACACCCGTGCCCATATACCCATCATACATATCCTCCATCCCATAGTCCTGTGCCCATATACCCATCATACATATCCGTCATCCCATAGTCCCGTGCCCATATACCCGTCATACATATCCTCCATCCCACAGTCCAGTGCCCATATACCCATCACACATCCTCCATCCCATAGTCAACCATTATGACTAGTGTTGAGCATTCCGATACTGCAAATATCGGGTATTGGCCGATATTCGCTGTATCGGAATTCCGATACCGAGTACCGATATTTTTTCAATATTGGATACCGGTATCGGAAGTCCCCATAATGCAATGAGCCACTGTTGTGGCTGTGATTGGCTGCTGAAATGATGTCATCATGATGCGCGGTCTGTGCGCATCATGATGCGCGGTCTGTGCCGACTGCGGGGGGTCTGTAGGGCCTCTTGGGGGCCTGTGCCGGCTGTCGGTGGTCTGTGCTGGCTGCCGGGGGCCTGTGCCGGCTGCCAGTGGTCTGTACGGGCCTCTCGGGGGGCCTGTGCCGGCTGTCGGTGGTCTGTGCCGGCTGCCGGGGGCCTGTGCCGGCTGCCGGTGGTCTGTGCGGGCCTGCCGGGGGTCTTGTGTGTGTGCAGGCATCGCCCGATGGGACTACAAGTCCCATCGGGCGATGCCTGCTACAATGACAGTGATTGACACATTAGCCAATGATGGGACAGTAGTAGTCCCATCATCCGGCTAATGTGTTAAATGTAAAAAAAAAAAAACCATACTACATACATACTACATATATACTACATTCATACAACATACATACTACATATTACATACATGCTACATATATACTACATTCATACAACATACATACATGCTACATATATACTACATTCATACAACATACATACTACATACTACATACATGCTACATATATACTACATTCATACAACATACATGCTACATATATACTACATTCATACAACATACATACATACTACATACATGCTACATATATACTACATTCATGCAACATACATACATACTACATACTACATACATGCTACATATATACTACATTCATACAACATACATATATACTACATACATGCTACATATATACTACATTCATACAACATACTACATACTACATACATGCTACATATATACTACATTCATACAACATACATACATACTACATACTACATACATGTTACATATATACTACATTCATGCAACATACATACATACTACATACTACATATATACTACATTCATACAACAGATACATACTACATGCTACATACATACTACATATATACTACATTCATACAACATACATATATACTACATACATGCTACATATATACTACATTCATACAACATACTACATACTACATACATGCTACATATATACAACATTCATACAACATACATACATACTACATACTACATACATGCTACATATATACTACATTCATGCAACATACATACTACATACTACATACATGCTACATATATACTACATTCATACAACATACATACATACTACACACATGCTACATATATACAACATTCATACAACATACATACATACTACATACATGCTACATATGCTACAAAAGTGAGTTTTGTTAGGAATTTATAAGGGTTAAAAATTGACCAGAGATTTCTCATTTTTGCAACACCATTTTATTTTTACGGACCACATCACATTTGAAGCCACTTTGAGGGGTCTATATGATAGAAAATACCCAAAAGTGACACCATTCTAAAAACTGCACCCCTTAAGGTGCTCAATACCACATTCAAGAAGTTTATTAACCCTTTAGGTGCGTCACAGGAATTTTTTGAATATTTTAAAAAAATTAACTTTTAACTTTTTTTGCACAAAAAAATACTTCAGGCTAAATTTTTTTTATTTTACCAAGGGTAACAGGAGAAATTGGACTGCAAAAGTTATTGTGCAATTTGTCCTGGGTACGCTGATACCTGATATGTGGGGGGAAACCACTGTTTCGGCGCATGGCTGAGCTCAGAAGGGAAGGAGCGCCGCTTGACTTTTTCAATGCAAAATTGGCTGGAATTCAGATCGGACGCCATGTCACGTTTGGAGAGCCCCTGATGTACCTAAACAGTGGAAACCCCCACATGTGAACCCATTTTGGAAACTAGACCCCCCAAGGAACTTATCTAGATATGTGGTGAGAAGTTTGAACCCACAAGGGCTTCACAGAAGTTTATAACGTACAGCGGTACAATTAAAAAATCATTTTTTCCACAAAAATGATTTTTTCACCCCCTATTTTTATTTTCCCAAGGGTAACAGGACCCTAAAAGTTATTGTGCAATTTGTCCTGAGTATGCTGATACCCCACATGTGGGGGTAAACCACTATTTGGGCGCATGGCAGAGCTCAGAAGGTAAGCAGCGCCATTTGACATTTTTGTCTGGAATTGATGTACCAAAACAGTGGAAACCCCCCACAAATGACACCATTTTGGAAACTAGACCCCCCAAGGAACTTATCTAGATGTGTGGTGAGCACTTTGACCCCTCCAGTGCTTCACAGAAGTTTATAATGCCCGGGCGTGAAAATAAAAAAAATCGTATTTTTTCCACAAACATGATCTTTTAGTCACCAATTTTTTTATTTTCCCAAGGGTACCAGGAGAAATTGGACCCCAAAAGTTGTTATCCAATTTGTCCTGAGTACGCTGACACCCCATATGTGGGAGAAAACTACTGTATGGGCACACGTCGGGGCTCGGAAGGGAAGTGGTGACGTTTTGGAATGCAGACTTTGATGGAATGGTCTGCAGGTGTCATGTTGCCTTTGGAGAGCCCCTAATGTACCTAAACAGGGGAAACTCCCCACAAGTGACCATTTTGGAAACTAGACCCCCCCCACGGAACTTATCTAGATGTGTGGTGAGCACTTTGAACCCCCAAGTGCTTCACAGAAGTTTATAATGCCCGGGCATGAAAATAAAAAATCGTATTTTTTCCACAAAAATGATATTTTTACCCCCAATTTTTTATTTTCCTAAGGGTAACAGGAGAAAATGGACCCCAAAAGTTGTTTTGCAATTTGTCCTGAGTAGGCTATATGTGGGGCTAAAACACTGTTTGGGCACATGGCAGAGCTTGGAAGGGAAGGACCACCATTTGACATTTTCAACTTAGAATTGCCTGGAATTGAGATCAGACGCCATGTTGCATTTGGAGAGCACCTGATGTGCTCAAACTGTGGAAACCCCCAATTCTAACACCAACCCTAACCCCAACACACCCCTAACCCTAATCTCAGCCCTAACCCTAGCCCTAACCCTAACCCTAATGGGAAAATGGAAATAAATACATTTTCTTTTAATTATATTATTTTTCCCTAACTAAGGGGGCTGATAACGGGGGGGTTTGATTTACTATTTATGGCGGGTTATTATGTTTGGCAGCTGTGACACGCTAAAAGACACTTTTTATAGTAAAAATAGTTTTGCATCACAACATATTGAGCTATAGTTTTTCTGTATTTTGACCCACCGAGTCATGTGAGGTCTTATTTTTTGAGGGACCAGTTGACGTTTTTTTTGGTACCATTTTCACACACGTGACATTTTTTGATCGCTTTTTATTCCGATTTTTGGGACGCAGAATAAACAAAAACCAGCGTTTCATGAATTTCTTTTGGGGGGGTGCGTTTACACCGTTCCGTGTGCGATAAAATTGATAAAGCGGTTTTATTCTTCGGGTCAGTACGGTTACAGCGATACCTCATTTAGGTCTTTTTATATGTTTTGTCGGTTTTATGCAATGAAAACTATTTTATATAAAAAATAATTATTTTTGCATCGCTTTATTCTGAGAGCTATAACTTTTTTATTTTTTCGCTGATGATGCTGTATGGTGGCTCGTTTCTTGCGGGACAAGATGACGTTTTCAGCAGTTCCATGGATATTTATATGCGTCTTTTTGATCGTGCATTATTGCACTTTTTGGTCGGTGGTATGATAATAAATCATTATTTTTTGCTTCGTTTTTTATTTTTATTTTTAAGGGGTTCGCTAAAGGGGTTAACTAATGGGACAGTTTTATAGGGCGGCGATACCAAATATGTGTACTTTTATTTGTTTTTTTTCTTTCCAACAAATGAATTTATTGGAGGAATATTTTTTTTTTTTTTTCTAATTTATTTAGCGATTTTTAAAAAAATTATTTTAACACTTTTTTTTTTAACTATTACCTTGTCCCAGGTGGGACATCACTGTCCTGTGACAGATCGCTGATCTGTCACGTCACAGATCACTGTGACAGATCAGCAATCTGTCACAGGCAGTTTGCAGGCTTCCTCATGCCTGCGCTTTGCAGGCACTGAGGAAGCCAGCTCCCTGCAGGCCCCCGAAGGTCCCCGTCGCCATATTGGATCCGGGGGCCTGCAGGGAAAGAGCCCCCCGCAGCAGCGCTGCACATTGCACTGTGGTGGGGGGCTCAGGGAAGCACGGAGGGAGCCCCCTCCCTGCCGATGCTTCCCTTTAACCCCCGGTACACCGCGATCATGTTTGATCGCGGTGTGCAAGGGGTTAACGTGTCGGGGCGGTCCGTGACCGCCCCTGACACATAGTGCCGGATGTCAGCTGTGATAATCAGCTGACACCTGGCCGCGATCAGTGGCGCTCATCACATGGGCGCCGCTGATCGCGCTAGACGTACTATCCCGTCAATAGGCATAGGGGCCCGGGTACCATGGGCGGGATAGTACGTCTCATGGCAGAAAGGGTTTAAAAGGCAAAAACTAAGCCAATAGAAGCATTTCACAACATATATTTCAACACCAGAGATATTCCACACAGATTTAAATAAATTGGCCAAGTAATGTGAAGTAATCTTGTACTATTTATTTGAGTGCCTTTTGATAAACGACATTCTTAGTTTTTCCTTCAGGTGCAAAGACGAACAGATTTTTGGCTGCTCCAACTCTTGAACAGGCCACATAAAGTTGACCATGAGAAAAACATGGAGATTGTAAATCGATTCCAACTACTTTCAAGGACTGGCCCTGAGCCTTGTTGATGGACATAGCAAATGCCAGTCGGCCAGTCTTCTTCTCTTGTCTGCAAGCCTCTCTTCCCTCTCCTCAGAAAGTTCATTGGCTCTTGAGGAAGCAGCTGCTATTCTCATGTGTGTCAGCCTTGTTTCTCGGTCTTCACATTTTTTATTGGCCCATAATGCAGCTTTTCTTTTTGCATCAGCTGACCTTTGTGCCATGGACTTCCTTATCTGATGAGGCATTATTGTTTTAAAAATCTATTATACCCACAGCCCATATACCCATCACACATCCTCCATTCCATAGTCAACCATTATGACATCAAATTTAGCGGCGGGACTTGCAACCTATGATTAATCAGCGTCACCATGGCAACCATTGTGACATCATAATGAGGGGCAGGGCTTGATACGCACCCACTGTTTCCCCATTATGTAGAGAGTGGCATTATGACATCATAATGAGGGGCGGGGCTTGACGCACACACTTTTTCCCCAGTGGTAACCATGGTATATTCTCCTTCATGCTACCATGTCCTGATCCATCTGCTTTCATCCACAGGTACGTCTGAACCCGCTTAATCCAGAATACCCACTGCACCCCTGAACCCCCATGCATTCCTCACCCTCTGTTTCTTAACTGGTATGTCTGAACCCGCTTAATCCAGGATACCCACTGCACTCCTGAACCCCCATGCATTCCTCACCCTCTGCTTCTTAACTGGTACGTCTGAACCCGCTTAATCCAGAATACCCACTGCACCCCTGAACCCCCATGCATTCCTCACCCTCTGTTTTTGTAACTGGTACATCTGTACTCTGTCTTTTTCCCCTGACTTTAATTCCATGTATCATAATTCAAACTTACTGTATGCATATTGTTATGCCCATGCTCCTAACACCTAGTATTATCCTTCCATCTTATTCTGCCTCTTTCTCCAGCTTTGATGCTAGTCAAATGTCCTATTAACTGCAATCTGTTAATTGCTTCCTGCTGTGAATTGTCCTCCACCCCCTTCTCCTCCTCCCTCTCTCACTCACCAGGCTTCATTTCATGGACATTCGAATGATATAAGTTGAAGGTAAGAAGAACCACTGCTTTCTAATTTTTCTTTTCTTACCCTGCTCTTTAACCATACTCACATTTGCCATCACCATTTTTGCTCCACTAATCTTCACTCTCCTTCACTATCCCCAAACCCCTGCACCCTTGAACCAAATAACTCCCTCACCCTCTCTCTTACCCCCCACCTCGCTTCATCTGCTGACATACTCCTTAACCTCAGACCTCTCCTACTAAGATACAATACAAGACGATCACTGTCCCTCACCCACCTGATTTCCCTTTCTCTGCTTATTCTCATTGCTGTTGACATATCCCCCAATCCTGCCCCCCCTTCCTCATACATCCCACTAATCCTCACCTCTATCTTCCTCACTTTTAGAGAAACTGCCGCAATCCCTCACACTTAAAACATGTGCCACTATCCCCCACCCTCCCCCACCCTCTATCTCCGTCTGCAACAAGCTCCATGTGATCCACGACCTCTTTACCTCCTGCAACCTTCCCTTCCCTTCCTGGCCCTCACTGAGACCTGGCTGGCACCCCCTTACACAGCCTCCCCGGCCGCATGGCGGCCTACATTTTACCCACACTCCTTGCCCTGGCAACAGACATGGTGGAGAAGTGGGTTTCCTCCTTTATAAAAATTGCTCCTTCAACCCTATCCAACCCCCACCCTCCCTTATCCTCCCTTCTTTCGAGGTTCACTCTGTCCATATCTACTCTCCCTCTAATCTCTAAATGGCTGTCATATACTGTCATATACCGACCACCGGGCTCAGCCATTGCCTTCATTGACCATTTCTCCACCTGGCTCCTCCACTTTCTCTCTGTTGACATCCCCACCATCATCATGGTGCACTTCAACATCTCCATTGACACCCACCAGCCAACAGCCTCCAAACTCCTGTCACTTACCTCATCCTTTGGACTTACTCAGTGGTCCTCCACAGCCACCCACACAGACGGACATATATTAGACCTCATCTTCACACTCCTCTGTTCCCTACCCAATCTCACAACCTCTCCCTTCCCCCTATCTGACCACCATCTACTCACCTTCTCATCCTTGTCCTCACCTGCCCCCCATGTCCAGCCACTAGCACATCCTTGCAGAAACCTCGCACACCTAGACATTCATAGACTCTCAGACTTTCTTCTACCTCTGTCCTCCATATCTTCACTCCACAACACGGACAGTGCCACTGCTTTCTACAACGCCACCCTCACATCAGCCATAGACTCAGTCGCCCCTCCCATGCATGGCAAAGTGCGACAAATCAATAGGCAACCCTGGCACAACAACCTCACCAAAAAACTTCAACAAGCATCCAGGGTCGCGGAGCGGCATTGGAAGAAAACACGCCTGCCAGACGACTTCACTGCTTTCAAACAAGCTACACTTGCCTTCAAATCAGCCCCCACCTCTGCTAAACAGACCTATTTCACAAACCTTGTATCTTTGTTATCCCACAACCCAAAACAACTGTACAGCACATTAACCTCTCTCCTCCGCCCACCACTGTCACCTCCAACTCCCCTCATCTCTGCTAAGGACTTTGCCAGCTACTTCAAAAACAAGATCGACCAAACAAGGCAAATCTTTACTGCTTCACCACCCCAACCACTCCACATACCAGACCTCTGCCCTTCCCTAATAACCTCCCTCTCCAACATCACTGAGAGCTTATTCATCTCCTTTCCAAATCACACCTCACCACCTGTGCACTTGACCCCATCCCTTCCCACCTGCTCCCCAACCTCACTAACATGATCATTCCAGCCCTAACCCATCTCTTCAACCTATCCCTAACTTCTGGTACCTTTCCCTCTGCCTTCAAACATGCCACCATAACACCCATCCTCAAAAAATCAAACCCTGACCCAACTGCTATGCCCAGCTATTGCCCCATATCACTGCTCCTGTTTGCTTCCAAACTCCTTGAACAGCATGTCCATGCTCAACTTTCCTCCCACCTCTCATGTAACTCCTTCCTTGACATCCTCCAATCTGGCTTCCACCCCCACCACTCCACTGAATCTGCCCTGACCAAAATTACTAATGACTTACTCACAGCCAAAGCTAACAGACAGTTCTCCATCCTCCTCCTTCTCGACCTGTCCTCTGCCTTCAACACAGTCGATCACTGTCTACTGCTACAGATTCTTTCTTCCCTGGGCATCAAAGACCTTGCCCTGTCCTGGATTGCCTCATACCTTTCTGACTGCACTTTCAGCATTTCCCACTCCCACACTACCTCCTCATCCTGCCTCTCTCTGTTAGAGTCCCCGAAGGCTCTGTTCTGGGGCCCCTACTTTTTTCCATCTATACCCTTGGCCTAGGACAACTCATTAAGTCCCATGGCTTCCAGTACCACCTGTATGCGGACGACACTCAGATCTACCTCTCTGGCCCAGATGTCACCTCTCTGCTGTCCAGAATCCCAGAGTGTCTATCAGCCATATCCTCGTTTTTCACCTCTCGCTTCCTAAAACTCTATGTAGACAAAACTGAACTCATTATCTTTCCTACATCTCACGTATCTTCCCTACCCGATCTATATATTATGGTAAACGGCATCATGCTCTCTCCCGCACCTGAAATCCGCTGCCTCGGAGTAACTCTCGATTGTGCCCTGTGCTTCAAACCACACGTCCAAACTCTTGCCACCTCCTTTCGCCTCCAACTCAAAAATATTTCCAGAATTCGTCCTTTCCTCAGCCCTCAATCTACTAAAACTCTTGTACATGCCCTCATTATCTCCCGCCTTGACTACTGCAACACTCTCCTCTGTGGCCTCCCTGCTAACTCTCTTGCACCACTCCAGTCTGTCCTCAACTCTGCTGCCCGACTAATCCACCTCTCTCCTCGCTACTCCCCTGTCTCTCCCCTCTGCAAATCCCTCCACTGGCTCCCAATTCACCAACGAATCCAGTTCAAACTACTAACACTGACCTACAAAGCCATCCACAACCTATCCCCTCCCTATATCTCTGAACTAATCTCCCAATATCTTCCCTCATGTAATCTTCGATCCTCCCAAGACCTCCTACTCTCCTCCACATTTATTCGTTCCTCACACAACCGCCTCCAAGATTTCTCACGAATATCCAATATCCTCTGGTTTTCCATGCCTCAACACGTCCAATTATCCACCACCCTCGGATTCTTCAAACGGAACCTGAAAACCCATCTTTTCAGGAAAGCTTACAGCCTGCAATAACCATGCTGCCGCCTCACCACCGCCCGCGCCGCCGCCTCAAAACCACCAGAGCTGCTGCACCCCCGACCTTCTGTCTCTTCCCCACTATCCCATAAAATATAAGCCCGCAAGGACAGGGTCCTCTCCCCTCTGTACCAGTCTGTCATTGTAAATTTGTTTACTGTTAATGATATTTATAACTTTGTATGTAACCCCCTTCTCTTGTTCAGCACAATGGAATTAATGGCGCTTATATGACTAATAATAATAATAATAATATATGTTTGTTCTTGGTTCATGGTGCGGATGAGATTGGAATGAAACAATCATGAAAACTAGGGTATCGAAAAGATACTAACGTCACTACCATGTATACTGTGGATTTAATGCTTCCTTTCCCTACTGTTTTATCCTCTTGTTGTAATTGTCTTGTCTTTCCCTTCATTAGTAATATGTTTGTCATGATAAGTTAAAAATTCCCCTGCTAGGGAATATGTTTCAAAGTGTATTGTTTTCTAAAGTTATAAATTTCAATAAAACCATGTTGCAGAAATGACGTGGAAGTGCAATAAGGACTGCGCTTGCTTCTGGTAGAGTAAAGGGTTCTTTATTCAGCTAACGCGTTTCCTGAGCCTGCTGGCTCACTTCATCAGGGCAGATCAATAAAACCATGTTGAAATTAAAAATATAGTGGCCAAAGAAATATTTCTAATGCGCTACTGAGCCAAATTAACAGCATTGCTTTATCAAAGTTATATGAAGTGTATTGCGTCCAATGTGAGCAACCAGCCAACACAAAAAGGATGTTCTGCAGATTATGATTGAAGAATGTCATCATCTGCCAAGTCATATGCCCACCAATATGCCTTTGAACCCAGATACTGGAAGGCCACATGAAAACCCACTTCACAGTCTTCAGTTGGTCCTGCCATACATATTCCTTAAGCATTGAATGCAAGGGCCGCCTTGACCTGAATTTGCATGCACCCCAATCCCCCCTTGGACAAAACATGAAGGAGGGCCTCCTAAGAAAAAAAATTCCCATTACAAATGAGCGGGTCTTCTAGACTTGTAATGCCCATACACGTATTGCATGGGCTGACAAACATTTCCCCATGGGGGTACATATTTTAAAAGTATAATATGGGCATCATAGACACCCTTGCCAAAAATTGGACTGTCTGTAGCAGCACAGAACACGTTATCCCAGGTTATCTAGTGGCGGAGAAGGAGACCTAATGATAAATCATAGTGTACTGAAATCAAACAAATACATTAAAAATGTGACTCCACCTATGAAAGAAACTAACAAAAGGGAGGAGCGAACACAGGTTCATAGATATGAAGCCAGAATGTGTTCAACGAGATATGTTTGTAATTAGCAACAGCTCAGAGGCAGGGATATAAATTAAAATTTAATATAATAGGATTTCAGTATTTTCATATTGGAGGGGTATACACAACATCATAAGTAGATGTTCCACAGATAGGAAAAATGGAAAATATAACAATAAATGGGAAGAAGATACGTACATCTCATTTGTATGACATTTCCCCCTGGAGGAGTAACATTTATTTTCGTTTAATATTATTAACGCGCATCATAAAAGCACACTTGCCAAAAATTGGACTGCCTGTAGCCGCACAGAACACGTTAACCCTGGTCATCTAGTGGCAGAGAAAGAGGAGACATTGATGAAGGCCTCAGTAAACACTAGGCCCATTGTAAAGGAGTGGGTGTCCTAGACTTGTAATGCCCATACACACAGTGTATGGGTTGACAAACATTTCTCCATGGGGGGTACATTTTTAAAAAGTTAAATATTTGCATCATAGACACCCTTGCCAAAAATTGGATTGCCTGTTGCAGCACAGAACATATTAACCCTGGTCATCTAGTGGCAGAGAAGGAGGAGACATTGCTGAAGGCCTCATTAAAACCTCGGCCCAATGTAAAGGAGCGGGTCTTGTTATGAGCTCATTTTCTGCTCCACCAGTTGAGAGTTCCCCTTCCGTTCTCCCTCTGGTGGTGACAGGAGGTAGTGAGGTTGGTTTAATTGGTTGTGATCTGCCACCTGGTGAGGAGGATAACGATTGGATCTCTGGAGTATCAGACTGGATATAAGACAGCCGACGCCCTATCCTGATGCTGGTGATTCAGTCTGCTTCTCAGGTCTTGGACTCAGCTCTGTTCCAGTCTTCTCAAGTTAAGTTTGTTTTTGCTAATGTTCACACTTGCTCTTGTTGGTCAATTCAGTTTTTTGTGTGGTCAGCCAGCCCGGCTGGGCTGTGCTGAATTTTCACTCCTATTTATCTGTATTTGCCAATTTGTTTTTTTTTTGTCCCTTATTAGATTGGCCTCTTTTTGCTCTGTCTCAGAATATTTCAGAGTGCTGATATAGTGGGAGAAGTCTAGTGACTTCAGGGTTAATTTTGCTATCAGATGTGTTGGACACTATTTTTGGTAGGGTTTTTGGCAGATTGCAGACAGTGTCTTTCCTTTCCTGTCCTTTCTAGTTAGTTTGGCCCCATCGTTTGCTCAGCCTATTTTCCTGCCTTTGTATGTGTTTCCATCTTGTTTCACCGTCAATACATGTGGGGGGCTGTCTTTCCTTTGGGGTCTGCTCTGGGGCAGTTAGTTTTCCTCTTTTTCTGCTTTAGGCTTATTTAGTTCTCCGGTTGTGATGAGGCGTCTAGGACCAACGTAGGAACGCTCCACAACTGCTGCTAGTTGTGTGGGTAGATCAGGGATCTGCAATCTGCATAGTTACCAACTACTCTGGTTTTCTGAGACTTAGCCTGTGTTGTTTTTTTTCTCGGCGACCCATTCATAATAGAATCACCAGTGATACCAAAGATTCTAGGGTACTCAAAAGCAGGAAAAAATTGCTTTAAAAAGGAAAAAAAAAAAGAGTGTTGGAATTTTTTTTTTTCTTTTTCTCTGGGGCCGTAGGAGCATTTTTTTTTCTCCTAATGTGTGGAGCAACTTGCTGCTGAAGTACAGGGAATTTCCACCTACCTCATTCAGTCACGTGCTGCTGAGCCCAAGATCCCTACTCCTGATGTGTTTTCTGGGGATCGGTATAAATTTCTGGATTTTAAGAATAATTGTAAATTATTTCTTGCCTTGAAGCCTAACTCATTGGGGAGCTCTCTGCAGCAGGTTAAAATTGTCATCTCCTTGCTGCGCGGCGATCCCCAGGATTGGGCATTTTCTCTGACACCTGAAAATCCTATTCTGACTAATGTGGATGCATTTTTTCAGGCCTTGGGGTTGTTGTATGATGAACCTAATGCCATTGATCACACTGAGAGAACCCTGTTGGCATTAAACCAGGGTCAGGATCCTGCAGAGACATATTGTCAAAAATTCCGAAAGTGGGCGGTCCTTACTACATGGAATGATAGTGCATTGGCAGCCCTCTTTCGGAAAGGTTTATCAGAGACCGTAAAAGATGCTATGGTGGGATTTCCTGTTCCCTCTGGTCTGGATGGCTCTATGTCATTAGTAGAGTTGAGCGAAACGGGTCAAAAAATTTCAAAAGTCGCCGACTTTTGGCAAAGTTGGGTTTCATGAAACGAAACCCGACCCTAGGATGAGGTCGGCCACGAGGTCGGCGACTTACGCGCCAAAGTCGCGTTTCAAAAGTTTGTTTTGCGCTCTTTTTCAGCCAATCAGGATCCACGGACACTGTGGGCAACGTGATGACATAGGCAGGGGTCACCACCATCTTTCAGAAGGGCATGCAAGTGATTGGCTTGCTTTGGTGGGCGTCACAGGGGTTATAAATGGGCGTGCACGCCGACCGCCATCTTACTTCTGCCGATCTTAGCATAGGGAGAGGTTGCTGATTCTGTAGGGAGAGCGTTAGGCAGGGAAGAAGAAAAAAAAACTGCTTCTGCTGCTAGCGATTTTGCCTGTACAACACACCAGTCACTGTGTGTGCAGTGCAAGGGGAGGCTATATTGTGGTGGATCAGCGGTGTTGGTTGTTAGGCTGCCTTCTAAGGCTTCCTGACAGCTGCATTGCTGTTTACCCACTGCTCTGCAAACTGCTTTTTTAAAAGCAATCCCAATTTTTTTTTTTTGTCCTGCTGAGGTACTGAGCGTGCATTTTTTCACACCATACAGCGGTGTACGCTCCTCACACAGTACCGTGTAACGGCTGTTATCACAGCCACAGTGAAGCTATCTGTGTGTCACTGTGGAAGGATAAGTGGAGGACTTTTTCCGTTCTTAGAGACCTACACTCTAGGGAGATTCCTATTCTGCCCAATTCTGCATACACCTTGTAGTTTGTGATACACTAGCCAATTTCTGCCTGTGACATAGCGCTCTGATATTCAGTGGGCCTCACACAATCCAAAAGTGTCCACTAGTGTGTGCAGAAATTCAAAATCTCCCTTATCCTGTAGTCACTTTTTTCACACCTGTGCCATCGAGCCTGTGACATAGCGCACTGATATTCAGTGGGCCTCACACAATCCAAAACTGTCCAGTGTCCACAAGTGTCTGCAGAAATTCAAAATCTCACTTATCCTGTAGTCACTTTTTTCACACCTGTGCCATCAAGCCTGTGACATAGCGCTCTGATATTCAGTGGGCCTCACACAATCCAAAAGTGTCCAGTGTCCACAAGTGTCTGCAGAAATTCAAAATCTCCCTTATCCTGTAGTCACTTTTTTCACACCTGTGCCATCGAGCCTGTGACATAGCGCTCTGATATTCAGTGAGCCTCACACAATCCAAAAGTGTCCAGTGTCCACTAGTGTGTGCAGAAATTCAAAATCTCCCCTGTCCTATAGACACCTTGTACCTTGTTTTACATTACTATATAGTTTGTTGGATTTTGTCTACATTTCTACCAAAAATGAGGAAGGCTGGTGGAAGAGGCCGTGGAATTGGGCGGGGGTTGGCAGCTGGTAATGATGGTGTTGGTGGTGGATCTGATGGTAGTGGCAAAAGCAAAATAGGACCGAATGCAGGAGGTGTTGAGCCTGCGTCATCGTCTGGCTCCACAAGGCCTCGAAGGCTTAGTTTTCTAGGAGTTGGCAAACCGCTTTTAAAGCCAGAGCTTCAGGAAAAAGTTTTGTCTTACATTGCTGACTCAGCCTCCAGCTCTATCGCCTCCTCTTCTGAAGTTGTAAAAAATAAAAGCACTGAGTCATCATTGGAGGCTCATGTTCATGAACCACACCTTTCCTTGTGTCCTTCACCCCAACCAAGATTGAAGGATGACGCAGGCCATACTACTGATTACTCCATGGAGCTGTTTTCACATACCATGCCTGGATTATCAAGTGAAATGGTGAATTACCCAGGCCAAGATGAATCTGACATGGAGTGCACTGATGCACAGCCGCTGATAGATGATTTTGCTGGTACATTCACTCAGAGCACTACATTGTCCTCACAGTGTACAGAGCCAGATTCTGACCCTGATGAGACTCAGGTGCCCCTTCCCGCACACTATACCACCATACACGGTGACACAGAGGAAGGTGCACATGACATTGAAGAGGAGGTGATGGATGACCCAGTTGTTGACCCAGATTGGCATCCATTGGGGGAAGAGGGTGCTGCTTCCAATAGTTCAGATGAGGAGCATCCACAGCAGACATCGACATCGCAACAGCTGTTATCTGGCAGGCCCGGAGCACTCCAAAGACAGGTTCCAAAAATCAAAAGAGTTGCTGGACAGCTTGTCCAGAGGGTCAAAAGATCACAGCGTGCTAGGCCGCAAAATGTCTGCCAAAGTAGGAAGAGTGCAGTGTGGCACTTTTTTGAACAAAATCCTCATGATCAGGCCAAGGTTATCTGTAAGAAGTGTGCAAAGACCTTTAGCCGAGGGAAAAATCTGAAAAATTTGAATACCAGTTGCATGCTTAGACATTTAACCACCATGCACTTGCAAGCATGGACACAACACCAAACCTCAAGTGCCACATGTGCAACTGATCACAAAGAAGGTAGTCAGCAACGCTACATTGTTTCCCCCACTGTAAGCCCACCGGTTAGCACAGCAGCAAATGTTGAGGTGTCGTTGCAAGGCCACAGCAGTCAGGGAATCCCACTGTTATATAAACGAAATACTGAATCTAGGCCATCAGAAAGAACACCAACTCCATCACCATCATCAACCCTCTCTCAGTCCGCCCTGTCCACCGCTACTTCCACCATATGCAGCTCTCAAGTCCAGCTCACCCTCCCAGACACTATGAGTAGGTCAAGAAAGTACTCAGTCTCTCATCCGCGTACACTGGGTTTGAACACCCACATTGCCAAACTGATCTCGTTTGAGATGATGCACTATCGGTTGGTGGAAAGCGCAGCTTTCCGCGAACTCATGGCCTATGAAGTACCACGCTATGACCTACCCAGTCGCCACTTCTTCTCTCGCAAAGCCATCCCAGCCCTCCACCATCATGTAAAAGACCGCATTGTCCATGCACTCAAGCAGTCAGTGAGTGGAAAGGTGCACCTCACAACTGATGCATGGTCCAGTCGGCATGGCCAGGGCCGTTACGTGTCCATCACTGCGCACTGGGTTAATGTGGTGGATGCAGGGTCCACAGGGGACAGCGGTGGTGGGACAGTGCTGCCTAGCCCACGGTATAGGAAACAGTTGGCTGTAGGCGTTCGACCCTCCTCCTCCTCCAGAAGCGAAAGCTCGTCCACAGAGCGCAGTCGTACGAGCACTCCATCTGCAGCTGCCACTGTTGCACATGAGGTGTCCCCCTATCGAGCAGCTAGTGGAAAGCGTCAGCAGGCTGTGTTGCAGATGATGTGTTTGGGCGACAGACACACCGCCGAGGTGCTGGCCGAGTACTTGAAGCGACAAACTGAGTCATGGCTGGGCAGTGTACATCTTGAGGCAGGCAAGGTAGTTAGTGATAACGGCCGTAATTTTGTGGCAGCCATAGCCCTTTCAAAACTCAGCCACATACCTTGCTTGGCTCACACCTTGAACCTGGTGGTGCAGTGCTTCCTCAAAAATTATCCGGAGTTAACAGCCCTGCTCCAGAAGGTGCGAAGACTGTGCGCGCACATCCGCCGGTCGCCTGTACACTCCGTTCGTATGCAGAAGCTGCAGCGATTGCTCCACTTTCCCAACCACCACCTCTGTAAAGTCCTTCAGTGTTTTGAGGAATGCACACGGCTGGTAAGTGCAGACGACGCCATCCTAAGCATGAGCATCCCACTTATGCGTCTGCTCATGCAAACTTTGATGCACCTTAAGGAGCAGGCATCTGCAGCCAATGTTGATGAGGAGGGAATCCTTGATGACATTCAGGCATTGTCTGCTCAGGGACCTCTCCTGGACGAGGTGGAGGAAGAAGAGGAGGAGGAGGATGACGATGGGGATGATTACTTAGGGGAGGAGGATGCATCTCGTGGGGCAAGTGAAAATGTTGGCGTGGCAAGGTCTGGTACAGGGTTTGTGCGTGACTGGAGGGATGTGGATTTGCCAGAAAGTGCTCCTCCAACCAGCACTCGCAGTGCATCATTGACACCGGGAACATTGGCCCACATGTCAGATTATGCCTTGCGGATCCTAAAAAGGGACCCCCGCATTGCCAAAATGATGAACGATAACGACTACTGATTGGCCAGCATCCTGGATCCACGCTATAAAGGCAAATTACAAAACATCATGCCACAGGAGAACCTTGACCTAATATTGGCTAATAAACAAGCAACTCTGGTAAATCGGTTGCTTGAGGCATTCCCAGCACACAGCAGCGGTGATGGTTCTCACACAAGCCGTACGGGCCGGGGGCAGCTTGGCAGAGGTGTTCATAGTGCACACAGCAGAAGTGGCGTTGGAGACAGGGGTTTCATGACAAATGTTGTGGACTGATTTTTCAAGTACCGCTCACACAACTGGTAATACTGCATCGATGGAAAGTGACAGGAGACAGCAGTTGTCAACTATGGATACAAACTACTTTTCCTCCCATATCAATGTTCTCCCACACAGGTCATTCCCCTTTGACTATTGGGCCGCTAAATTGGACACCTGGCCTGAATTGGCACAATATGCCTTACAGGAGCTCGCTTGCCCAGCTGCAAGTGTGCTATCGGAAAGAGTCTTCAGTGCAGCTGGATCAGCCTGCCTCCTGATGTATAGACATATATTTTGAATGTGTACGCTATACATACATGTTATCCTGGGATACGGTACCCTTTATCACCTTTGTGCAATCACGTGCAATCCATACTGGGCCTAACACCGTCTGAGCCTGCCTCCTGATGTATAGACAAATATTTTGAATGTGTACGCTATCCATACATGTTATCCTGGGATACAGTACCCTTTCTCACCTTTGTGCAATCACGTGCAAGCCATACTGGGCCTAACACCGTCTGAGCCTGCCTCCTGATGTATAGACATATATTTTGAATGTGTACGCTATCCATACATGTTATCCGGGGATACGGTACCCTTTCTCACCTTTGTGCAATCACGTGCAAGCCATACTGGGCCTAACACCATCTGAGCCTGCCTCCTGATGTATAGACATATATTTTGAATGTGTACGCTATCCATACATGTTATCCGGGGATACGGTACCCTTTCTCACCTTTGTGCAATCACGTGCAAGCCATACTGGGCCTAACACCGTCTGAGCCTGCCTCCTGATGTATAGACATATATTTTGAATGTGTACGCTATCCATACATGTTATCCGGGGATACGGTACCCTTTCTCACCTTTGTGCAATCACGTGCAAGCCATACTGGGCCTAACACCATCTGAGCCTGCCTCCTGATGTATAGACATATATTTTGAATGTGTACGCTATCCATACATGTTATCCTGGGATACGGTACCCTTTCTCACCTTTGTGCAATCACGTGCAAGCCATACTGGGCCTAACACCGTCTGAGCCTGCCTCCTGATGTATAGACATATATTTTGAATGTGTACGCTATCCATACATGTTATCCTGGGATACGGTACCCTTTCTCACCTTTGTACAATCACGTGCAAGCCATACTGGGCCTAACACCGTCTGAGCCTGCCTCCTGATGTATAGACATATATTTTGAATGTGTACGCTATCCATACATGTTATTCTGGGATACGGTACCCTTTCTCACCTTTGTGCAATCACTTGCAAGTCATACTGGGCCTAACACCGCCTGAGCCTGCCTCCTGATGTATAGACATATATTTTGAATGTGTACACTATCCATACATGTTATCCGGGGATACGGTACCCTTTCTCACCTTTGTGCAATCACGTGCAAGCCATACTGGGCCTAACACCGTCTGAGCCTGCCTCCTGATGTATAGACATATATTTTGAATGTGTACGCTATCCATACATGTTATCCTGGGATACGGTACCCTTTATCACCTTTGTGCAATCACGTGCAATCCATACTGGGCCTAACACCGTCTGAGCCTGCCTCCTGATGTATAGACAAATATTTTGAATGTGTACGCTATCCATACATGTTATCCTGGGATACAGTACCCTTTCTCACCTTTGTGCAATCACGTGCAAGCCATACTGGGCCTAACACCGTCTGAGCCTGCCTCCTGATGTATAGACATATATTTTGAATGTGTACGCTATCCATACATGTTATCCGGGGATACGGTACCCTTTCTCACCTTTGTGCAATCACGTGCAAGCCATACTGGGCCTAACACCATCTGAGCCTGCCTCCTGATGTATAGACATATATTTTGAATGTGTACGCTATCCATACATGTTATCCGGGGATACGGTACCCTTTCTCACCTTTGTGCAATCACGTGCAAGCCATACTGGGCCTAACACCGTCTGAGCCTGCCTCCTGATGTATAGACATATATTTTGAATGTGTACGCTATCCATACATGTTATCCGGGGATACGGTACCCTTTCTCACCTTTGTGCAATCACGTGCAAGCCATACTGGGCCTAACACCATCTGAGCCTGCCTCCTGATGTATAGACATATATTTTGAATGTGTACGCTATCCATACATGTTATCCTGGGATACGGTACCCTTTCTCACCTTTGTGCAATCACGTGCAAGCCATACTGGGCCTAACACCGTCTGAGCCTGCCTCCTGATGTATAGACATATATTTTGAATGTGTACGCTATCCATACATGTTATCCTGGGATACGGTACCCTTTCTCACCTTTGTACAATCACGTGCAAGCCATACTGGGCCTAACACCGTCTGAGCCTGCCTCCTGATGTATAGACATATATTTTGAATGTGTACGCTATCCATACATGTTATTCTGGGATACGGTACCCTTTCTCACCTTTGTGCAATCACGTGCAAGTCATACTGGGCCTAACACCGCCTGAGCCTGCCTCCTGATGTATAGACATATATTTTGAATGTGTACACTATCCATACATGTTATCCGGGGATACGGTACCCTTTCTCACCTTTGTGCAATCACGTGCAAGCCATACTGGGCCTAACACCGTCTGAGCCTGCCTCCTGATGTATAGACATATATTTTGAATGTGTACGCTATCCATACATGTTATCCTGGGATACGGTACCCTTTCTCACCTTTGTGCAATCACGTGCAAGCCATACTGGGCCTAACACCGTCTGAGCCTGCCTCCTGATGTATAGACATATATTTTGAATGTGTACGCTATCCATACATGTTATCCTGGGATACGGTACCCTTTCTCACCTTTGTGCAATCACGTGCAAGCCATACTGGGCCTAACACCGTCTGAGCCTGCCTCCTGATGTATAGACATATATTTTGAATGTGTACGCTATCCATATATGTTATCCTGGGATACGGTACCCTTTCTCACCTTTGTGCAATCACGTGCAAGCCATACTGGGCCTAACACCGTCTGAGCCTGCCTCCTGATGTATAGACATATATTTTGAATGTGTACGCTATCCATACATGTTATCCTGGGATACGGTACCCTTTCTCACCTTTGTGCAATCACGTGCAAGCCATACTGGGCCTAACACCGTCTGAGCCTGCCTCCTGATGTATAGACATATATTTTGAATGTGTACGCTATCAATACATGTTATCCTGGGATACGGTACCCTTTCTCACCTTTGTGCAATCACGTGCAAGCCATACTGCGCCTAACACCGTCTGAGCCTGCCTCCTGATGTATAGACATATATTTTGAATGTGTACGCTATCCATACATGTTATCCGGGGATACGGTACCCTTTCTCACCTTTGTGCAATCACGTGCAAGCCATACTGGGCCTAACACCGTCTGAGCCTGCCTCCTGATGTATAGACATATATTTTGAATGTGTACGCTATCCATACATGTTATCCTGGGATACGGTACCCTTTCTCACCTTTGTGCAATCATGTGTAGGCCATACTGGGCCTAACACCGTCTGAGCCTGCCTCCTGATGTATAGACATATATTTTGAATGTGTACGCTATCCATACATGTCATTCTGGGATACGGTACCCTTTCTCACCTTTGTGCAATCACGTGCAAGCCTTATTGGGCTTAACACCGTCTGAGCCTGCCTCCTGATGTATAGACATATATTTTGAATGTGTACGCTATCCATACATGTTATCCGGGGATACGGTACCCTTTCTCACCTTTGTGCAATCACGTGCAAGCCATACTGGGCCTAACACCGTCTGAGCCTGCCTCCTGATGTATAGACATATATTTTGAATGTGTACGCTATCCATACATGTTATCCTGGGATACGGTACCCTTTCTCACCTTTGTGCAATCATGTGTAAGCCATACTGGGCCTAACACCGTCTGAGCCTGCCTCCTGATGTATAGACATATATTTTGAATGTGTACGCTATCCATACATGTTATCCTTGGATACGGTACCCTTTCTCACCTTTGTGCAATCACGTGCAAGCCTTATTGGGCTTAACACCGTCTGAGCCTGCCTCCTGATGTATAGACATATATTTTGAATGTGTACGCTATCCATACATGTTATCCGGGGATACGGTACCCTTTCTCACCTTTGTGCAATCACGTGCAAGCCATACTGGGCCTAACACCATCTGAGCCTGCCTCCTGATGTATAGACATATATTTTGAATGTGTACGCTATCCATACATGTTATCCGGGGATACGGTACCCTTTCTCACCTTTGTGCAATCACGTGCAAGCCATACTGGGCCTAACACCGTCTGAGCCTGCCTCCTGATGTATAGACATATATTTTGAATGTGTACGCTATCCATACATGTTATCCTGGGATACGGTACCCTTTCTCACCTTTGTGCAATCACGTGCAAGCCATACTGGGCCTAACACCGTCTGAGCCTGCCTCCTGATGTATAGACATATATTTTGAATGTGTACGCTATCCATACATGTTATCCTGGGATACGGTACCCTTTCTCACCTTTGTGCAATCACGTGCAAGCCATACTGGGCCTAACACCGTCTGAGCCTGCCTCCTGATGTATAGACATATATTTTGAATGTGTACGCTATCCATACATGTTATCCGGGGATACGGTACCCTTTCTCACCTTTGTGCAATCACGTGCAAGCCATACTGCGCCTAACACCGTCTGAGCCTGCCTCCTGATGTATAGACATATATTTTGAATGTAATAAATATCAGGAGAAAACACAGAGCAAGCGATATAAAAATTATATTCAATTTTATTCGAGTAAAGTACTACAAAAAACATATATGTATAGTAATGTGCAATTATGGACAAAAACAGATAGTATCCACATACAGTACCCCAAACCTCCAAATAGATGGAAAAAATTCCCAGACCATGTCCCAGGGAAGTGTAAAAAATTCCCACGGTAAGAAATTGTAACCCCCAAGCACAGTGGCCTAAACTAGACATAAGTAAGGGGCATCGTTATAATGAAACAAACCGCAATAGATAAGCGGCGAAAAAAAGGGGGGAAAAAACAAAACCCCAAGGGGCACTTACCAGGAATGGAGGAGAGGGGAAAGGCTGTACCACCTATCCATACATGTTATCCTGGGATACGGTACCCTTTCTCACCTTTGTGCAATCACGTGTAATCCATACTGGGCGTGAGAACGGCTGGCGAGCTGTTACGCAAGCTACAGCACCTGTGGTTTGCACACGTAAGTTTTTCATTTTTTCAGGAATGACGGTTAGGCCTAATTCCGGAACTGCGGTTGACCTGCACTTACTGAGAAATCATCGTTCGCGGGTAATAATTGTAATCAGTGATCCCCATCACTAACGTTGTTCAGCGGGTTATCTGCACCTGTAAGCGACAAACGCTGGCCTTTTCAGTGTAGCGCACATGCAGCCACGGACATGTAAGGGCATGACACACCAGTTATTGGCCAATCTCATGTGCCAGAGCCTCACGTGTCCCTCTAGTAAGCCGGACTCGGACCGCGGGGCATGACGGAGTCTCGTTCGTTAACGGAATTAAGCTTGCAATGTGTGCATTTGTTCTGTAGCTGGCATGGTTGAGGTTTCCCAGGTGGAGTCGAATTTAACCGTAGGCTCCACTCCTGGTGGTGCCCTTCTGGACATTCCTTTAAGGTTCAGCTTTGCAACCATACTGCCCACGTAAAACAAACACTTTGCCTTCATGAACTCTGTTTGGAGGGTCATGACTCGTGGGAATAACGCCGCCCAATCAGTTAACCTGCTAGAGAGATCCTTCGTTGCTCCCAAGCATGACATCACACTCCCTAGGAGGAAGGTAATGCCACTGTGGCGACGGTACTCCTGGGGGCGACACAAGTGCACTGATGCCCAGCCACTGCTCGATGAATCTGCTGGTACATTGACCCAGACCACTACATTCCCCTCGCACGCTACACGGCCTGAATCTGACCCTGATGAAACTCAGGTTACCCTTCCCATATACAGTTCCATCTTACACGGTGACAAAGAGGAAGCTGCAGATGAAAGTGCAGGTTCGGCCCAACCGCCATCAGACACACCACCGTACTATCAGGGGCCCTGTGCCAGTGCCGTCGCCAACGAGTGGGCCCGCCCTGCTTGCTCAGGATCACAGCACTTGCAAGGTTGAAATACTGTGCAGTGAGATGGAAGATGGGGACGACGAGGAGTCCAGACTAGTACAGGGATTCCCTAGCGAGGAGACTTATTTGATTGTTTTCAATGTTGGGACAGCAATTTTTGGGGAGCACTATACTCTGGAGAATGATAGATGGGGCCCACCATACACTGGAACATTCCAAAGGTGGACATCAGACACTGGAGCAGCATTTACAGGGCCAATTACACACTAGAGCATTAGAAATGGGGCCCATTATGTTTGGAGCATTATTTGGGCCCATAAGACAGTGGAGCTTCATCTATGGGGACCAACATATACTGTAGCATTATGTGGAGCTCATCATATACTGTTTCAAACATTATATGGGACCAATGATTCTGTATGGAGAAATAGATGGGCCTCGTCATGAGATGTAAAAAGTGAAGTATTTTTCATTGTACTATACCGCTATTTCTCTGCCGTATCGGAGCATGATGAGTTGTGGTATCTGTTAAAGGGGCGCTCTTTCGCCCAGGGCACATGAAAACCTGGAGCCAGCCCTACCACCCCACTACTTTAGCCAAATAACCCCCATTTTTCAGTGCGTAACTTGTATTATGAAGTTAATTAAGGTTGACAAGCTTAAGTAAGAAGAATTGATGCTTTTGGCATTCAAATGAGCACTGTAGGTGTGTTTCCTGTCCTCCTCTCACTGCCGACTTTTATTCCCCATTGACTTACATTGGGTTTCGTGTTTCGGGACGACCCCGACTTTTCTCTATAATCGGCCGATCTTGCTCGACCCGACTTTTGGAAAAGTCGGGTTTCACGAAACGAAACTCGACCCTAAAAAACCAAAAGTCGCTCAACTCTAGTCATTAGCCATTCAAGTTGATCGGCGTTTACGTGAGCGTAAAACTACACGGGAGGCGCTGCCTTTTGAACAAATGTCAGAACCTGTGCAATGTGATGGGGTTTTGTCTAGGGCGCAACGTCAGGGGTTTAGAAGGCATAATAAGCTGTGTTTTTTCTGTGGAGACGCCTCTCATACTATTTCTGTCTGCCCTAAACGAGAGAAACGTTTTGCACACACTTTTGTTGTGGGCAGTGTACAACCTAAGTTCCTTTTGGCAATTACTCTGATCTGCTCCTTGTCCACGTTTTCCACTAAGGCTTTTGTGGATTCAGGAGGAGCTCTGAATCTGATGGATTTGGACTTTGCTAAACGTTGTGGTTTGTCCATGACACCTCTGCAGATGCCTATTCCTTTGAGGGGTATTGATGCCACTCCTTTGACGGAGAATAAACCTCAGTTTTCGACCCAGGTGATAATGCGAGTTGCCCCAGACCACCAAGAAAATTGTAAATTTTTAGTGCTGCATAATTTGCATGATACTATTGTTCTGGGTTTCCCCTGGTTGCAAACTCATAACCCAGTTTTGGATTGGAGATCTGTGTCTGTGGTGAGTTGGGGTTGTCAGTGTGTTCTTAGGGACGCTCCTGTGTTCTTCACCTCTCCTCAGTCTCATGATATTCCTGATTATCTGGCTGATTTCTCTGATGTATTTAGTGAGAGTAAGTCTGCGTCTTTGCCTCCTCATAGGAGTTATGACTGTGCAATTGAGTTGATGGCTGGGTGTAAATTTCCCAAGGGTCGGCTTTTCAACTTATCTGTACCCGAACATGATGCTATGCGATCCTATATTAAGGAGTCGTTGGAGAAGGGTCATATTATACCATCCTCGTCACCTTTAGGCACTGGTTTTTTTTTGTGGCCAAGAAAGATGGTTCATTAAGACCGTCTATTAATTATCGTTCCCTTAACAAGATGACGGTTAAATATCAGTACCCGTTACCTCTGATGTCTGATTTATTCTCCAGAGTTAAGAGTGCCACCTTGTTTTTCTAAGCTTGACCTCAGGGGGCGTATAATCTTATTCGCATCAAGCACGGGGATGAATGGAAGACGGCGTTTAATACTCCGGAGGGACATTTTGAGTACCTGGTGATGCCTTTTGGGCTCTCTAATGCCCCTTCTGTCTTCCAGTCCTTTATGAATGATATTTTCCGAGACTTTGTGGATAAGTTTTTGATCATCTATCTGGATGATATTTTGATCTTTTCTAGTGATTGGGATTCCCATGTGGAACATGTCCGGACTGTGTTCCGGATTTTTAGGGAGAATTCCCTGTTTGTTAAGGGATCGAAATGTCTCTTTGGTGTACAGAGGATTTCATTTTTGGGATTTATCTTATCTCCATCGACTATTGAAATGGACCCGGCCAAGGTACAGGCCATTTATGATTGGGTTCAGCCTACTTCTTTGAAGGCTCTTCAGAAGTTTTTGGGTTTTGCTAATTTCTATCGTAAATTTATAGGTAATTTTTCTAGTATTGTCAAACCACTGACTGATCTGACCAAGAAGGGAGCTGATGTGCTGAATTGGTCTCCTGAGGCTGTCTCAGCATTTCAGGAGCTTAAGCGGAGATTTACTTCAGCTCCAGTTTTACGGCAACCTGATGTCTCACTTCCATTTCAAGTGGAGGTAGACGCTTCTGAGATTGGTGCAGGAGCTGTTTTGTCCCAAAGAGACCCTGTGACTTCTAAGATGAATCCCTGTGCCTTCTTTTCTCAAAAGTTCTCCCCATCTGAATGCAACTATGACGTGGGGAATCGGGAATTGTTGGCCATGAAATGGGCATTTGAGGAGTGGAGACATTGGTTGGAGGGAGCTAGATATCAATTTGTGTTCCTCACCGATCACAAGAATCTGACTTATCTGGAGCCGGCCAAACGCTTGAATCCTAGACAGGCTAGATGGGCCTTGTTTTCACGCGTTTTAATTTTGTGGTTTCTCTTCTTCCAGGCACTAAGAATGTTAAGGCAGACGCCCTTTCTAGGAGTTTCTTTGCTGATTCTGTTAATGTGACCGAGCCTACTACTATCCTAGGTGAGGGGCTAGTTCTTTCTGCCATTTCGCCCGATTTGAGATGCGCCCTGGAGGAATTTCAGGAGGATAAACCTGAGCGTTGCCCTATGGGAAGATTGTATGTTCCTGACCAGTGGAGAAAGAGAGTGATGTCTGAAGTCCATTGCTCTGCATTGGCTGGTCATCCAGGTATTTTTGCTACCAGAGATTTGGTGAGTCGGTCGTTTTGGTGGCCTGCCTTATCTCGTGATGTCAGGAATTTTGTACAGTCCTGTGGGACTTGTTCTCGGTCTAAACCCTGTTCTCATTCTAGTGGGTTGCTGATGCCCCTGCCGGTGCCCAAGAGGCCATGGACCCATAACTCAATGGATTTTATTTCTGATCTTCCTGTTTCTCAGAGAATGACTGTTATCTGGGTAATTTGTGATAGATTTTCGAAGATGGTCCATCTTGTACCACTCCCAAAGTTGCCATCTTCCGCTGAGTTGGTACCCTTGTTTTTACAACAGGTGGTTCGGTTACACGGTATTCCTGAGAACATTGGGTCCGATAGAGGGGTCCAGTTTGTTTCCAGATTTTGGAAAGCCTTTTGTTCCAATCTGGGAATTCAGTTATCTTTCTCCTCCGCGTTTCATCCCCAGACCAATGGGCAGACTGAGAGAACAAACCAGACCCTGGAGTCTTATTTAAGATGTTTTATATCTGCTGATCAAGATGATTGGGTCTCATTTTTGCCCTTGGCCGAATTTGCGCTGAACAATAGAACTAGTTCTGCCACTTTGATGTCACCCTTTTTCTGTAATTTTGGGTTTCATCCTAGATTCTCTTAAGGGCAAGTGGAATCTTCGTCCTGCCCAGGTGTGGACACTGTGGTTGTGAGGATGCAGCAGATATGGGACCAAGTGGTGGATAAATTGTCACTCTCTCAGGAAAAGGCCAAGCGTTTTTCCAACCGGCATAGGACCATTGGTCCCCGGTTTAAAGTGGGTGAAATGGTTTGGTTGTCATCTAAGAATATTCCTATGAGGGTTGCATCTCCAAAATTTAAGCCAAGATTTATTGGACCTTATAGGATTTTGGAGATTCTTAATCCTGTTTCTTTTTGATTGGCTCTTCCAGTTATGTTCAAAATCCATAACGTATTTCACAAATCACTGTTGAAGAGGTTTGTTGAGCCAGTAGTTCCTGTGGCGGCACCTCCTGACCCTGTATTGGTTAAAGGCAATGTGAAATATGAGGTAGAGAAAATATCGGATTCTCGTTTGGTTAGACGGAGACTCCAGTATTTGGTCAAATGGAAGGGTTATGGCTAGTGTTGAGCATTCCGATACCGCAAGTATCGGGTATCGCCCGATACTTGCTGTATCGGAATTCCGATACCGACATCCGATATTTTTTCAATATCGGGCATCGGCATCGGAATCGGAAGTTCAAAGTTGATTGACAGCCGAAATGACATCATCATGATGCGCGGTGTGTGCGCATCATGATGCGCCGTCATTTCGGGCCTTCCGGGGGTCTCTGCCGGCCTGCCGGGGGGCTGTGCCGGCCTGCCGGGGGGCTGTGTGGACTGCCCGGGGTCTGTACCGGCCTGCCGGGGGGCTGTGCACCCTGTGGGGGTCTGTATCGGCCTGCCGGGGGGCTGTGCCGGCCTGCCGGGGGGCTGTGTGGACTGCCCGGGGTCTGTATCGGCCTGCCGGGGGGCTGTGCACCCTGTGGGGGTCTGTACTGACCTGCCGGGGGGCTGTGTCGGCCTGCCGGGGGGCTGTGCTGATGTCCGGGGGTCTGTGCAAGCATCGTCCGATGGGACTACAAGTCCCATCTGGCGATGCCTGCTACCATGACAGTGATTGACACATTAGCCAATGATGGGACAGTAGTAGTCCCATCATCCGGCTAATGTGTTGAATGTAAAAAAAAATAAAAAAAAATACTACATACATACTACATACATACTACATACATACTACATGCTACATACATACCACATATATACTACATGCATGCTACATACATACTACATGCTACATACATACTACATGCATGCTACATACATACTTCATACATACTACATGCATGCTACATACATACTACATGCTACATACATGCTAGATACATACTACATACATACTACATACTACATGCATGCTACATACATACTACATGCTACATACATACTACATGCTACATACATACTACATACATACTACATGCATGCTACATACATACTACATGCTACATACATACCACATATATACTACATGCATGCTACATACTACATGCTACATACCACATATATACTACATACATACTACATGCATGCTACATACATACTACATGCTACATATATACTACAGACATACGACATATACTACATGCATGCTACATACATACTACATGCTACATATATACTACATACATACTACATATATACTACATGCATGCTACATACATACTACATGCTACATACATACTACATACATACTACATGCATGCTACATACATACTACATACATACTACATGCATGCTACATACATACTACATATATACTACATGCATGCTACATACATACTACATGCTACATACATACTACATACATACTACATGCATGCTACATACATACTACATGCATGCTACATACATACTACATGCTACATATATACTACATACATAGTACATATATACTACATGCATGCTACATACATACTACATGCTACATGCATGCTACATACATACTACATGCATGCTACATACATACTACATGCTACATGCATGCTACATACATACTACATGCATGCTACATACATACTACATACATACTACATGCATGCTACATACAATACATTCATGCAATACATACATAGACATACAGTACATATAACATAGAGTAACATACTTACCAATACTTGTCACATTGTTCCCCGAAGCCATTGTCTTTTACGGAATAAATATTAACATAACAAAAGACAAAAATACTCACCCATGATCCGAAGCAGTCCACGAGTGTGTCCCACGACGTTCTTGGGTAGAGAACTGCAGCATCAGCTGATGCTGCCGCTCTCTACGGGCTGCAGGAATCCAATGACGGAAGGTAGGTATCCTTCCGCACTGTATTCCTCCGCCACTTAAAAAAAAAAAGTCCCTAGTCTCACTTTATGGTAAAAGCTGTGTGGGAAATTCCCACACAGCTTTTACCATAAAGTGAGACTAGAGACTTTTTTTATTTTGTATGTAGTATGTATGTAGCATGCATGTAGTATGTATGTAGTATGTATGTAGTATGTATGTAGCATGCATGTAGTATATATGTAGTATGTATGTAGTATATATGTAGCATGTAGTATGTATGTAGCATGCATGTAGTATGTATGTAGTATGTATGTGGCATGTATGTAGCATGTAGTATGTAGCATGCATGTAGTATATATGTGGTATGTATGTAGCATGTAGTATGTATGTAGCATGCATGTAGTATGTATGTAGTATGTATGTAGCATGTAGTATGTATGTAGCATGTAGTATGTATGTAACATGCATGTAGTATGTATGTAGTATGTATGTAGTATGTATGTAGCATGTATGTAGCATGTAGTATGTATGTAGCATGCATGTAGTATGTATGTAGTATGTATGTAGCATGCATGTAGTATGTATGTAGCATGTAGTATGTATGTAGTATGTATGTAGCATGCATGTGGTATATATGTAGTATGTATGTAGTATATATGTGGTATGTATGTAGCATGTAGTATGTATGTAGTATGTATGTAGTATATATGTAGCATGTAGTATGTATGTAGCATGCATGTAGTATGTATGTAGCATGTATGTAGCATGCATGTAGTATATATGTAGTATGTAGCATGTATGTAGCATGCATGTAGTATATATGTAGCATGTAGTATGTATGTATGTAGCATGCATGTAGTATATATGTAGTATGTATGTAGTTTGTATGTAGCATGCATGTAGTATATATGTACTATGTATGTAGCATGCAGTATGTATGTAGCATGCATGTAGTATGTATGTAGTATGTATGCAGTATTTTTTTTTTTTACATTTAACACATTAGCCGGATGATGGGACTACTACTGTCCCATCATTGGCTAATGTGTCAATCACTGTCATGGTAGCAGGCATCGCCCGATGGGACTTGTAGTCCCATCGGACGATGCCTGCATGGACCCCCGGACATCAGCGCAGCCCCCCGGCAGGCCGACACAGCCCCCCGGCAGGCCGGTCCAGACCCCCACAGGGTGCACAGCCCCCCGGCAGGCCGGCACAGCCCCCCGGCAGGCCGGTACAGACCCCGGGCAGTCCGCACAGCCCACCGGCAGGCCGGCACAGCCCCCCGGCAGGCCGGCAGAGACCCCCGGAAGGCCCGTACAGACCCCCGAGAGGTTGTACAAGGGCAGGAAAGGGTTTTTCCAATTCTGATACCGGAAGTCTCATAGACTTGAATGGGACTTCCGGTATCGGCATCGGCGATACCGATACTTTTTTTAAAGATCGGCCGATCCATTCCGATCCGATATTTTGAAGTATCGGACGGTATCGCTCAACTCTAGTTATGGCCAATAGGATAATTCTTGGGTCTCTTCCTCTGATATTCATGCCAATAAATTGGTTCATGCTTTTCACCGGGCCCATCCTGATCGGCCTGGTGGCATGGATGAGGGTTCGGTGACCCCTCCTCAAGGGGGGGTACTGTTATGAGCTCATTTTCTGCTCCACCAGTTGAGAGTTCCCCTTCCGTTCTCCCTCTGTTGGTGACAGGAGGTAGTGAGGTTGGTTTAATTGGTAGTGATCTGCCACCTGGTGAGGAGGATAACGATTGGATCTCTGGAGTATCAGACTGGATATAAGGCAGCCGACGCCCTATCCTGATGCTGGTGATTCAGTCTGCTTCTCAGGTCTTGGACTCAGCTCTGTTCCAGTCTTCTCAAGTTAAGTTTGTTTTTGCTAATGTTCACACTTGCTCTTGTTGGTCAGTTCAGTTTTTTGTGTGGTCAGCCAGCCCGGCTGGGCTGTGCTGAATTTCCACTCTCATTTATCTGTATTTGCCAATTTGTTTTTTTTGTCCCTTATTAGATTGGCCTCTTTTTGCTCTGTCTCAGAATATTTCAGAGTGCTAATATAGTGGGAGAAGTCTAGTGACTTCAGGGTTAATTTTGCTATCAGATGTGTTGGACACTATTTTTGGTAGGGTTTTTGGCAGATTGCAGACAGTGTCTTTCCTTTCCTGTCCTTTCTAGTTCGCTTGGCCTCATCATTTGCTCAGCCTATTTTCCTGCCTTTGTATGTGTTTTCATCTTGTTTCACCGTCAATACATGTGGGGGGCTGTCTTTCCTTTGGGGTCTGCTCTGGGACAGTTAGTTTTCCTCTTTTCCTGCTTTAGGTTTATTTAGCTCTCCGGTTGTGACAAGGCAACTAGGACCAACGTAGGAACGTTCCACGACTGCTGCTAGTTGCGTGGTTAGAATCAGGGATCTGCAGTCTGCATAGTTACCAACCTCTCTGGTTTTCTGAGACTTAACTTGTGTTGTTTTTTTTCCTCGGCGACCCATTCATAACAGGGTCTCCTAGACTTGTAATGCCCATGCACGCATTGCATGGGCTGACAAACATTTCCACATGGGGGTACATTTTTTAAAAGTATAATATTGGTATCATAGACACACTTGCGAAAAATTGGACTGCCAGTTGCAGCACAGAACAAGTTAACACTGGTCATCTAGTGGCAGAAAAGGAGACATTGATGAAGGACTCAGTAAAAACTAGGCCCAATGTAAAGGAGTGGGTATCCTAGACTTGTAATGCATGTACACGCAGTGCATGGGCTGACAAACATTTCCCCATGGGGGGTACATTTTTTTAAAGTATAATATGGGCATCATAGACACCCTTGCCAAAATTGGACTTCCAGTTGCAGCACAGAACACGTTAACCCTGGTCATCTAGTGGCGGAGAAGGAGGAGACATTGATGAAGGCCTCAGTAAACACTAGGCCCAATGTAAAGGAGCGGGACTCCTAGACTTGTAATGCCCATACACGAAGTGCATGGGCTGACAATCATTTCCCCATGGGGGGTACATTTTTTAAAAGTATAATATGGGCATCAAAAACAACTTTGCCAAAAATTAAACTGCCTGTATCAGCCCAGAACTCATTAAGCCTGGTGATGTAGTGGTGGATAATGAGGAGACATAATGAGAAATCATACTGAAATCAAACAAATAAATATAAAATGTTAATCCACCTATTAAAGAAAATAACAAAAGGGAGGGGCGAACACAGGTTCATATAAATGGAGCCAGAATGTGTCCAACGAGATATGTTTGTCCCTAGCAACAGATCAGAGACAGGGATATAAATAAAAATATAATGACTTTTGCAGCATGGAATACATTGACCCTGGTGTTCTACTGGTTGTGGATGATGAGGATGAGAATGAGGAGGATAATGCCGAACAGACCAAATCAGGACACGGATAACCATGTGTGATTGTGAAGACGTGCATGAGAATACACCTTCCCAACTACCACATAAAGTTATTTGAGGTTATGTTTGGATGTTTTCATTCGGTGGTGTACAGAAGTCTTGGCCAATCCAGCCCTTGTTCATTTTGATAAGAGTCAGCCTGTCAGCATTGTCAGTTGACAGGCAGATGCGCTTATCTGTTATAATTCCACAAGCAGCACTAAAAACCCGCTCTGACAGAACGCTAGCAGCAGGGAGCCAGTTCATGCCACGTGTCCAGCTTGGATACCCAATAATTAAAAGGTACAGAGGAATCCCTTGTGATACCACCCCTTGTCTCTGTGGAGGCACGATGTGAGCGTCTGAGAAAACTGTCCCAGAACTTTGCCATTGTTCCTCTGCCTGAGCTGGATTGTACTTCTGTCTCTCTCGCTTGGACTCCTTGGCTGTACAACAAACTCTGATGTCTGTTGCCAGCATTCTCACATGGGAATTTTTTCAGTAATTCTGCTACAAAGATCCACTGGTACATCATCATTTTTGTACACCTCTCTGCCTCTAGAAGAAGAGAATGAAAGTTTCCCTTGTAGCATGGGTCTAGAAGTGTCACCAACCAGTAATGAGTGTCCCTGAAAATTTTTATAATGCGAGGGTCACAGGAAGCGCAGCGCACCATAAAGTTAGCCATGCGTGCCAGACTACTAACAGGCAAGACTTCCGTGTCCTCACCAACAGGACGACTGAGCGTGTTGTCCTCCTCCTCCCTGTCTTCAGGCCATCCCCGCTGAACAGACAGTATGACAGCTGTGCTTGTAGTACCATCTAAAGCGCTTGAAAGTAGCTCCTGTTCTTCCTCCTCCTCTTAATTGTCTACCAATCCACATTGTGACGACATAAGGCTGGGCTGAGTGTAATCACCCTGTATGGATCCTTGCTCCATGTCCTCGTGCTCTAACTGCAATGCATCATCTTTAATTGTGAGCAGAGAGGTTTTCAGAATGCTAAGAAGCGGGATGGTGACGCTAATGATGGCGTCATCGCCGCTCACCATCTTGGTGCAGTCCTCAAAGTTCTGGAGGACAGTACATATGTCTGATATCCATGTCCACTCCTGAGGTCTTTTGTATGGAATCGCAACTGAATATTAATGGCCTTGTTGATGCTGGTAGTCAACAACTGCCCTCTTCTGCTCACAAATCCTTTCCAACATATGCAGTGTAGAGTTCCAATGCGTGGGGACATCACACACCAGTCGGTGAGCCAGAAGATGCAAATGCTGCTGAAGCCCGGCAAGTGTGGCTGAAGCTGTAACTGACTTTCTAGAATGGGCAGATGGCGTACATTCACTAGCAGATCTGGCAGCTCCGGGTAGCTTTTGAGAGAACGTTAAACCACGAGGTTAAGCACATGGACCAGGCAAGGTACGTGTGTGAGCTCACCTTGCCTCATCGCCGCCACCAGGTTCCAGCCGTCGTCACACGTGACCATGCCTGGCTGTAGGTTCAGCGGTGTCAGCCAAATATCTGACTGCTCTTTCAGTGCTGTCCACAACTCTTCTGCATTGTGCGGTTTGTCACCTATGCAGATTAGCTTCAGCACAGCCTGTTGCCGCTTGGCTGAGGCAGTGCTGCAGTGCTTCCAGCTTCTGACTGATGTGTTCATTCAGAGATGGAGGTTGAAGAAGAGGAGGAGGAGGTGCAGGAGCTGTAGACTGTGGGGGCAACCCTGATTGACGTAGGGCCCGCAATCCTCGGCGTGGGGAGGATGTGTTCCATCCCAAGGTCTGACAGGGTCCCAGCTTCCACTATATTAAACCAGTGTGCCATCAGTGAGATGTACCATCCCTACTGACAGGCACTTGTCCACATGTCCGTGGTTAGGTGGACTTTCCCAGTAACAGCATTGTTCAGGGCACGGGTAATGTTGTGCGACACTTTCTGGTGTAATGCAGGTACGGCACAACAAGAGGAATAGTGGCAACTGGGGACCAAGTACCTAGGTACGGCCGCCGTCATCAGGTTGCGAAAATCTTCTGTCTCAACGAGCCTAAGAGGCAACATTTCAAGCGCAAGCAGATGAGAATTGTACGAATTAAGTACTGTGGCCTGTGGGGAACTGGCTGCGTATTTCTGCTTGCATTCCAATGACTGGGGTATAGACAACTGAAGGCTGGGCTGGGACAAGGACATGGACGGGCTTGATGATGGTGCTGGTTGACTGTGGGCAACAACAGGTGCAGGGCCCGAGGCATCTTCACAGGCATGGTGAACTGGGGATTGGCTTGGATGCGAAACAGTGGAAGAAGCAGTGTTGTCACCTGCAGACAGTATTCCTGGAGCCTGGCGTTCTGCCCACGGAGTTGGGTGCCTTGCTGCCATGTGCCTAATCATGCTGGTGGTGGTCAGGCTGGTAATTTTGCTACCCCTGCTGATGCGGGCATGGCAAGTGCTGCATATGGCCTGTTTGGTGTTCTCAGCAGAGTCCTTAAAAAATAACCAGACTCGGGAAGATCTAACAGAAGGAATGGCAACTTCCATCCTGTTGGTGCTACAGCGAACGGATGCACACCTTCTGTCTGCAGCCACCACACTGCTTCTTCCTGCCTGTTAGGGTGCTATGCCTCCTTCCCCATGTTTGCTGCTTTCCTCGCACTGCATGACCTCCTGCCAGGTTGGGTCAATAACAATGTCATCCACCACCTCGTCTTCAACATCTGCACCCTGCAACTACTCCTGACTTTCTGGCAATTGTGTCTCATCATCATGCACCCAGGTGACCGTGGCTGCTCAAAGATTTGTGCTTCGCTACATGAAATATCATCTTGCCCCGCTTCAAGTGGAGCGGGCGAGAGGCCCAAATCAAATGGAGTACTGAACAGCTCTTCAGAGTATCTGAATGTGGGATCTGTTGTCTCAGGGCACTTGGCTTGGTGGGAGGAAAAAGGATCAGGGTGAGTAATATCCGGTCCACACTCACAGCTACTCAGACTTGATGGTGTGGAAGACATGGTGGTGGTGGTGGTGGCTAAGTTACTGGAAACATTATCCGCTATCCATCCTACAACTGTTTCACACAGCTCTGGATTCAATAGTCGAGCGCGAAGATGTGAGTCTTTGCTGTGGCCCACTTTCTGTTTGACCACGACTTCGTCCTCTACATGCACCATCAGCATCACGTCCACTTCCCCGTCCCTTGCCCCTTGCCTTGCCCATTTTAAATGGACTACTGAAAAATTAGATGTGATAAGTCTGCCTGCAAAGCAAACAATTTTCCACCACAGATACACCAGGGCCTCAGCCTGAGATAGCAGATTGTATTAATTTTTTTATTATATTTGGGATACCATCCCTTATGGGAAATATGCAAAACAGAAGCCGCGGAGACACCATCACATGTTTCTCAACGCAAGCAATGACCAGCCAGGTCTTTCCCCAGGAAGGAACAACCACGGGAAGGGCAGTCTCCAATGAAGGAAGCCACCTATGCCAAAGCATGGCATCCATCCACAGACAGCTGTTTCGGGGTATTGCCCCTCATCAGTGTGGAGTAGGAAACTGGCTGGTAGGAGCAATGCCTAGTAAAAGACTGAAAATGAGGATGAATGAACTCATGGAGATCAACATACAATATAACAACTTTGACAGCCAGGCTAAAAAAATGAAACTAACATAAACTGGCCAAACTTTAACGACGCACAGATAACAGCTGGCACGAAGATACCGCACCAAGAAATGGGTGGCCTTTTTTTTTTTTGTTTTATGGCCTAAATACTGCTTTATTTAAGCAAAATTAAAAGCGAGAAAGAGAAAAAAGCAGTAAACTGGCAACACTCTCACCACGCACAGATAACAGCTGGCACAAAGATACTGCACTAAGAAATGGGTGGACTTTGTTTGTTTTGTGACCTATATACTGCTTTAGGCTAGTTTCACATTAGCGGTTGAATCCGCAGCGTATCTTCCGCAACTTCAAACACACGAAAAACCGCATGTAAACGCATGCAAACGCAGAGTTTTTTTGGTGCATCAGCTTACGCATGCAGTAAAAAAAGCAGCCTTTGCATGCGTTTGCGCTTTTTATGCGCATGACTTGTCAAGGTGAAAAATTTTCCAGGAGGCAAATCTAGATAGCAGACACCACCAATGGGACACCAATGGGCTTGTGTTATGGGATATCTTTATATAGACCCTTTGTACATATGAAATCTTCAGATTTTGCTCTTGTATCCTGCTTCATGATGGATCTTCGCATGGAGAGCTTTTATTTCAACCTGGATTTGGATATAAAGCTGTTTCTTGCCTTTGCTTTTGCTTGTGAGCAACAAAGAAACAGAGAAAGATGGAGAAGACGGGGTCAGCATTTTTGGAGACACCCCATTATCGAAGTCTGGGAGAGCCATGGAGCCTACCACACCCTATACAGCGAGCTCAATGCCAACCCGGAGAAATTTGCGTAATATACGAGGATGTCTTAAGAGACCTTCCGGGATTTGCTTGGCCATGTCCAAGGAGCCATCAGGAAACAGGACACCCAGCTCCGTAGAGCGATTCCTGCTGAGGTACGTCTCCTGGTCACATTAAAATACGTAATTTTTCAAAACAAATGACTGTCATAATTATTATTGTACTGCCATGTATTAATTGTTTTTTCCTTTATGTGTTTTGCAAAACCCCATCATAAATATTATTGTTCGCAATTTTTTTCTTTCTCCTGTTTGGCAGATTCCTGGCTATCGGAGAGAGCTTAACATCGCTCCATTTTCAGTTCCGGCTAGGAATTTCCACCCTGTCTGGAATAATTGCTGATACCTGCCGGGCTTTGTGGAACGTTCTCCGGGATGAATTTATCCCCCTCCCCACCGCGGAAAGGTGGCTGGAAATTGCAGAAAATTTCTGGCGAGTGTGTATTTTCCCCAACTGTTTGGGAGCAGTAGATGGAAAACACATTCGGATTACCAAACCCGCCAGAACTTTATCTGAGTACTTCAACGATAAAAAATATTTTTCCATAGTGCTCATGGCGATTGCAGATGCTGACTGTCGCTTTGTTGCCATGGACATTGGAGCATTTGGCCGTGGCAATGACTCCCAGACTTTTTAAAACTCGGACATGGGCCAATGCTTGTGTGAAAAAAAATTTAATTTTCCCCTGCCACGACCTCTTCCCAACACTTAAGGCCCGCCAATGCCATTTGTTATGGTTGGGGATGAGGCCTTTCAGATGTGTGAAAACCTACTGAAACCATAATCCAGTCGGGACTTGAACCACACAAGAAAAATTTTTAACTATAGACTGACCAGGGCACGAAGAACTGTTGAGTGTACCATTGGGATTCTTGTCTCAAAGTGGCACATTCTTGGAACAGCCATTATTCTAAAAATGGAGACAGTGGATGAGGTTGTCAAAGCCTGTGTGGTTCTGCATAACTACATAATGGCTAAAGAGAAACCCAACAGTGAACTTGATGAACCGGTTTCAAACCCATTGCCAGATTACCATCATCACCCTCTGCGGTCAACAGTTGAAGTTGCCCAAATGAGGGACCAATTACCCGCCTACTTTGTTTCTGATATCGGACATGTGGCATGGCAAGATGAAATGGTTTACTAAAATGTTCTGTTGTGTTTGTGTCTGTACCTGTAATGTAGCTGTTAATGAAACACCTGTATTGATACCTCTACAGAGTGCCCTCTGTCTTTAATCCACTAATGATGTCAGTGCTATGGTAGGTGACGTCTGATTAGATCCAGCGTCTCTTAAGTCTGCAGAATCTATTGGACGCAGAATGAAGAGACGATGGAGGTACAAGGCACATCTATACTCACCAGGACAGGTGTCAGAAATAGTTAATTCAGGATGCTGGGTTTTGTGCATCATGAATTCACTATTTCTGACACCTGACCAGGTGAGTATAGATAGTCCTTATATTATTCATCATCTCTTCATTCTGCATCCAATACATTATGCAGACTGAAGAGATGCTGTAGAAAATACAACCCATATTTGTTTTTGACAACTCATAGCTCCATGACAGACACAAGAAGAAAGCTGCAGTGTTCAAGTTGTGTCATTCCTGGAGATATGAGGTGGCAAAAACACAAGTGTCCGGTGCAGTGTGTTTAGTCGGCGCATGGTGTGTATTGCCGGCGGCAAAATACAAAGAACAAAACAGTAGTAGGGGCCAAAAATATTCACATTTATTTAAAAAAAATTACATGAACTTCGGCGACTTGGGGAAAAGTGACAGAACTGGGGTGTGTTGAGACGAGACGACGTTTGACTGGGTAAAGATGACGAATGGGTTGCCGGGGAAGGGGCGATGAATTTAGTGGGGTCAGGGAGGTCAGGGATTGAACTGGAGGCATGGAATTGGATAGACACACTGGAAGGGAGAGATAAACATCACAGACACATTGGGAGATGAGGGGGGAGGGAGTGCAAGAGTCTGCGGTCTTTTTTTCCTCCTCTCCTGTGGTGTTCTGTGCTGCTGTCTTCTGGGGAGCGTTGGTGTGGTGTCTTCTGGTGGCATGTTGCTGGTGGATGGCCTGGCAGTATCTGGGTGCTGCTGCTGTGGCCTGGTGCTGGTGGACACCTGGCAGGATCCTAGTGCTGCTGCTGTGGCCTGGTGCTGGTGGCCGGCCTGCCAAGGTGCAGTTGCTGCGGCATGTCGGTGGTGGTGCTGGTGGTGGAGGAGGTCCAAGCAGGAGCAGCACTCGGCATGGTGGTGGCGGTGGACTGTGCAGCAGCACTCGGCATGGTGGGGGTGCTGTAGTGGTGTCTGGCAGGACTTGCAATGGTGGTAGCCATGCAGTGGTATGCAGCAGAACTCGGTATTGCGGTCAAGCGTGTCAGTGTTGGCACAGGTGGAAATGCCACCACTGACTGTTGCAAGTACCAAGTCTGCTGCATAGCCTGAATGTAAGCAGCTTTGCAGGCCTGCATGACATTGAGCTGGAGATCAGGATTAAGGTGTTCCGACATGCCCTGTTCTATTTGATTAAAAAAAGATGCGCTGGTCTCTGGAGGTCTACTTTCATATGATCAAGGCATTGGGTGACATCCTGGAAAAGTGTGGTAATATGGTTGAAACCACTTTCCAGTCAGTCTCCCATGGCCTTGAAGCCATTCTGAAAGATCGAGCTCAAGTGAATGAACTCGGGCATGACATTCCTATCCGAGGCCTTCTGCCGCTGGTGGGAATACCCCGAAAAACCAGTGGCAGAGGCCTTGGACAGAGGAACACCTGCTGGACCAGCTTCCTGGTCTCCAGTCAGTATTGCCGGCCCACTTGCTGCTTCGCTGGAGGATAGCTGTGACGCGTCCGTGGCTGTTAGAGGAAGGAGAGCTCCAGATCCAGACTTGAGGGTGCTGCTCCAGGTTCTGTGAAAAGAAAAGAAAAACATTATTACCAAAAATTTACAATAGTGAAAGCGCCAACTCCTGTGGACTATAAAAATACAGATTAGGGAATACAACGCAATGCAATATACGGCAAAAATACTTACGTTCCCTGGGCAAGGACCGGTCTCAAAAACGCCAGCATGTGGTGGTATTTGTACTTTCGGATCCTTGCTGCAGCACCACTGCGAACCTGGCTCTTCTGACGAAGGTCCTTGTTGAAGCGATCCTTCATCGAACACCAGCGAGTTCTGACTTTGAGCACTGTGAAAAAAAATAAAACAGTTTTAGGTATAATGCACTTTCGGCCGTGATCACACAACTGTGTGTGAGGCGATATACTCACAGGAGTTTATTACCTCACACACAGTTGTGTGATCACGGTCAAGGTCACTGCCGCATCACACAACATTGAAATACTTACGAAATGCCTTGCTGACCCGTGGCGTGGCGTTGTCCCAGCCATCCATCATCTCTCAGGCCACCTCATTCCACAGCCGCCGTATCACCACGTTGTCGAAGTGCTGCTAAACCCAGGTGTTCCACAACGGGACTTGCTCCTCGACCAGGGAAATTAGGAGGTCATTATCAAGGAGGTCTTCATCAAGTTCTGGAACCTAGAAAAGAAAGACAGACATTAATATTAAGATAAGAAAAAGAAAGAAAAAAGAGATACAGAAAACAGGAAAGAATAAAGTCAAGAGAAAAAAAAGGAGTCAAGACAAAAAAGGGAAGATAGAAGCAAAGTGAAGAAATAAAAAACACGCAAGAATAGTACAGTTGTAGAGTTGGTAGGCCGAGCTGGGGAGTGGTCCTTTTCTTACCGCGCAGAGATGTAACAGACACGAGGGAGGCAGATGTCGGGTACAACAAGTCCAAGTTTATTTGTCCGCCATCTGCCTGACGGCCACAGATGCACACCGAACTTCACGTTACTTCACTTTACTTCACTTAGCGGCCCTCTGTTTCCAGAGCCGCTTCCCGCACACCGTACTTTACATCGGGGACGTACATATACGTGCCGTCCCCCCTCTGCACTTGTTGACACTCCTGTCAGATCTGCCACTGTGGCCGCCTTAGGCCTGTAACCAACAGTACTTTCACTGAACAGTCGTCTCTCTCACTATGGTATGCTTTGCCTCGGTGCCTCATCTACACTGCGGTATTTTGCTGTCAGGACCACCCCCCTGATGTTCTCTCTCCTCAGTCCCCCTGGTTTGGTTTTCCTCAGAGTGCACAGACTGTCGTAGTCCTCCTGTCACTTGAGCTCCCCCTGGGGACTGGAACCTTCTGGAACCCTCCCTCAGTATTTATACCACTCCCGATTCCCTGTAACTCTGCCCCCCATGACCAACGGTTTCCTAGCCCTAAGCTGCTGTCAAGTCCTTTTCCTCACACTCCCCCCTGCCACCTTGTGGTCACCCAGGATACTGCCTATCACTTTTACTGCCCAGCTGTTATCCATGTGTTATAACTGACAAGTACGTCTGTCCATCAGGTCACTGTCCCTACACTCCCCCTTCCTTTGTCTATTGTCTTCCCCGACAATTGTCGTTCCTGCCTCCATCGTTCTGAAGCTTACCCTACATTCTGTTGTCAGACCAGCTGTTGGGCCTAACCCACTACCTGTGGGGGCCGAACCAAACTGGGAGCGCCATGCTCCGAGCAGCCTACTGCTACTCGCCAGCGCGCACGCCACAAGACAATGTCTTACAAGTTGGGCCAGGTACACCCATATTCTTCTCTATGGCGTGTACCTTCCCCTACTCTCCCCTTCTGTCACTTTCCACTACTCGGTACGCCATGATTGAGGTCTCACACCTACCAGATCATTGTCAGCGCCCGCCTGCTTTCTCCTGGGGATGTCCGTGGTGTCAGGGTACTGACCTGCGACTACTGTACGCTTGTTCTCTTCCATTTCTGTATCTTTCTCTCGATAACGGGTCATGGTCGGTGTCCTGGTCTCCAAGACCTCCTCAACTCTTAGACCCCTACCGGATCTCACAGTTTCCTTTGGTCCTACAGACCTTCCCTTACCCGGACTTCTTGCATTTACTTGTGCCTATTGTATAACAAAACAACTTTACAATACCACAAGTACCCCATTTTTTATATTTTTTTTTCATTTTCTTATTGCTTCAAAATCAACTTACAACAGTAAAACATCATAGGTTCTCCCCCCCTTTCCTTGGACCTGGACACTCTCTCGCTTCTTCATATCCCCGCTCTGTCAGGCAAACATATTTTTGCACATTTTCTTTAAAAGGAACACAGAGAAGAGAGAGAAAGAAAGAAAACAAAATAAGAGATCACGACAACAAAATTCTTTCTCAACGTAGCTGTCCATAGGACCTGCACAACGGTGCATCGAACTCCTGACAGTCCATCCCACTCTCAGTGGTCAGAGGTGAGGGCTCCACAGCCATGGAACTCCTGGGGGAAACCAAGAGTGTCCATACAAGTCCTTTTCACGGGGGTTCACTTTCCTCGGGCTTCGCCTGTAATGCCACCGCATAATATCGACGGGGGCAGTATTCTTTATAGTGGGAGATGAGGTCCCATTACTTCAGGGTCCGGCCGTGACGAATGGAGGCTGCATTCACATACACCTTTTGGCCAGTTGTCACGGATAAAACCGTACCCCCTGTCAACGTTGGTGTACATCAGCCATCCCCGCGATCTCTCCACCGCCATGCCAGCCTCCCCCTTAGAGTGGAGTAGGCCCCATATCTCCTGCTCCCGGGCCTTCTTTTTCCTAATCACCTCCGTGACCCAAACGGAGGGCACCGCGCCAGTCCCAGAGTCCGGTGGGCGGGACTTTGCCGAGAACGAACGTGGGGCAGAGGCGGCCGATGATATCTGCGGCCCAGCAGCCGCTGGGGCCGGGTGTCGGATGGGGGCAGCCGTGTTTCCGGAGGACTGAGTCGCAAGGCCTGTCAAGCAGGCCGCAGCCGGTTCTAGCGCCGGCATAGCCGCAGCCGCAGGGTAGGCCGCATCCTAGACCTCCAACAGAGCTGGGGTGGCGGTCGGTTCTGATGATGAAGCTGTTACCGGCTGGGGGAGCACAGCTGCATCTTCCGTTACCGAGCTCCGCGCTGATGACTCCGGGCGGGATGACTCAGGGACGGGGGCAGGGGCCTCATTCAACTCCGCATACACCATAGGGCCCTCCGCGGCCAGACCTTCCGATACGCAGGAGGCTGCGTGCCGCGGCGGAATGGTGGGGGCCGCTTGTAAAGCCGCTGGCAGGGCCGGGGGAACTCTCACCTTCCCCGGCGCCGCGGCCTCCATCACGTCACCACGCGGCTCCTCCCGCAGTCTCCGCTCCTCAACTCGTTGTCCGGCGGGCCTAGCCTCCAGGCTCAGGGACTCCGCGGGGAAGTTCTCTGCCGGTATCAATGGCGGCCGCTCCTTCTGGCTCCGCACAGGCTCCGCACAAGCTCCGCTTCCTACCCGTGGACCTGAGGATGACGTCTTCTGGCGCAGCTCAGTCTCCCGCTGCCACTGCCACTCCAGGCGGCCGATGCCCCAACACCCGCAGCGTCTCATACCTTCCGGTGGGCAGCAATCTAATGGCAGCCGCACCCAAGCTTTTCTTCGGTTTCACTCCCTCTGTGGGGTGGGGCATCGGCAGGCCTCTCCACCCACCCATCAGGGTCCAATATATGGAAGCGTCAGTCTCCGGGTACATACTGCTTCCCTTGGGGGTACGTTGGAGGGGGTCCCAGTCCATTCTGAACAACTGCGAACACCCGGACCTCTCCTCTGCGCTGAAGCAACATCGCCATACTGCACAGTGCCTGGTACCGCCCTGGATCCTCCGCTGGCAACACAGATCCGCCACAGAGCTCCCCATTTGAATTCCACAGGTAGGTAATTTGTAATCCACAGGTGACTGTAATCCAAGCAGTGTAGTCCAAGTCTTTTTCCATTCTTTAGGCCTGCCGCAGAAGATGACGTATTAGTGGCGGCGATCCTGCCGACTACGCCAAATGTAGAGTTGGTAGGCCGAGCTGGTGGGTGGTCCTTTTCTTACCGCTCAGAGATGTAACAGACACGAGGGAGGCAGATGTCGGGTACAACAAGTCCAAGTTTATTCGTCCGCCGTCCGCCTGACGGCCACAGAAGCACACCGAACTTCACGCTACTTCACTTTACTTCACTTAACGGCCCTCTGTTTCCAGAGCCGCTTCCCGCACACCGTACTTTACACCAGGGACGTACATATATGTACCGTCCCCCCTCTGCACTTGTTGACACTCCTGTCAGATCTGTCACTGTGGCCGCCTTAGGCCATTAACCAACAGTACTTTCACTGAACAGTCGTCTCTCTCACTACGGTATGCTTTGCCTCGGTGCCTCGTCTACACTGCGGTATTTTCCAGTCAGGACCACCCCCCTGACGTTTTCCTCAGAGTGCACAGACTGTCATAGTCCTCCTGTCACTTGAGCTCCCCCTGGGGACTGGAACCTTCTGGAACCCTCCCTCAGTATTTATACCACTCCCGGTTCCCTGTAACTCCGCCCCCCATGACCAGCGGTTTCCTAGCCCTAAGCTGCTGTCAAGTCCTTTTCCTTGTGGTCACCCAGGGTACTGCCTATCACTTTTACTGCCCAGCTGTTATCCATCTGTTATAACTGACAAGTACGTCTGTCCGTCAGGTCACTGTCCCTACACAGTGAGGAAAAAAAAGCAGAGTACAGTCAAGTATACTTACATGGCGTCTTGCCACACGAACTTGTGCTGTCTGCTCCTGCTCTGCCCCCTCTGCACGTGAAGAACTATTCTGAAAAAGGTAAAAAAAAAAAATTGCCACATGTGTATATGTGACAGAAAATACTTACCAATCAGTAGGGCATGTACTCACTTCACTTCACTTCACTTCCAAGGCGCTCCTCAGAAGACGAGGGAGAAGAGGTCATAATGCTGCAGTAAAAAAGAGAAAGAAATTAGTACATACTAAAGAGTGAAAAAAGGACAGACAGACATTAGCTTTTATACTCACATTATCCAAAGTTGTGATTCTGCTGCAGAGGTTCCTGTCTGGGCACTGGCAGTCTGTAGACTGCCTGTGCCCACAACTTGTTTTTATCTATGTTTGAGTGGGGGGCGGCTAATCAGTGTCTAGACAGGTTTACTCTGGAAAACATATGCATATGAAAACACTAGCAATCGCGTGTGCTTGCGAACGCATGCGTTCTCATAGACTGTAATGCATTGTTTCAACGCATTCCTTGAGCAAAAGTCTGCATGCGTATGGAGGCGGCACATATCCGCCTCCAAAATGGCAACATGTTGCATTAGCCACAGGAGCCGAAATTACGCATGCGTGGTCAAACGCTGTCGAAAGCATACGAACGCATGTACCTGCGTCTGCAACATTAAAGATAGGAAAACACGATGCATGCGAATGTTTGTGACTGAAACGCTGCGGCCACAACCCTAAATGTGAAACCAGCCTTATTTCAGCAAAATTAAAAGCGAGAAAGAGAAAAAAGCCATAAACTGGTAATACTTTCACCATGCAAAGATAACTGCTGGCATGAAGATACCGCACTAAGAAATGGGTTGTTTTTTTGGACCTAAGTAATGCTTTATGTCAGCAAAATTAAAAGCGAGAAAGAGAAAAAGCCATAAACTGGCAACACTTTCACCACGAACAGATAACATTTGGCACGAAGATGTTGCACCAAAAAATGGTTTGGTTTTTTTTGGGCCTAAATAATGCTTTATGTCAGCAAAACTGGCAGCCAGGCCAAAAAGAGGAAAAAGCTGTAAACTGGCAACACTTTCACCGCGCACAGATAACAGCTGGCACGATGATACCGCACCAAGAAATGGGTGGATTTTGGTTTTTGGTTTTGTGGCCTAAATGCTGCTTTATTTCAGCAAAATTAAAAGCGAGAAAGAGAAAAAAGCCGTAAACTGGCAACACTTTTACTGTGTTTCACTGGAAATACTTGGTGCTCGCCGAGTACACCGAGCACAGTGATACTCGGGCTAGTAACGAGTAGTGGCAAGCATGTTTGCTCATCACTGATCAGAAGGCGTCTAATCAAAAGGGAGATAGAGAGGATCCCATTGTATCTTATTTTGGGGAAATGGGGAAATTTGTCCAGAGTAATTTCTTTGTATCTTGACCCATGAGTTGTGAATCAATGGTCCTTTGTGAGTCTTATTCTACTGAGTGAACAAGTTTTATCCATCTGGCTAGATGAACAGCGTGATAGTAAGATAGGAGATCTGGTAAATCTAACCCTCCATTCTGTCTAGGTACAATAAGGATTTTAAAGGGAATCTGTCACCCATATTTAGTGATACCATGTAAAGATATCACTAAATTGTGCATCCCATAAGGATTCTATTAGGGCTTTTGACTCCCCCTGACCCCGCACCTTTGAGGCATAAATACCTTTTTTACCTTGTTGAGGTTGCATGCAAATCGCCGTGGTCCGGTCTGATGGGCATGGCTTAGCAGTCTTCCCCCCCTCCTTGACTTGCTTCACGCAATCTTCGTCTGTGAATACCACAGACGCCGTTGGTTTCCGCGCTTGCGCAATGTAAAGGCCCCCGTCCCTCTCACAGCTCTCTTTCGCCCCCATGACCGCGCCGGGACACTGCGTGCACAGAGAGGTAGCAGCTCCGGCATGTGATGATGGCCAATCAGTATTAAAAAAGAAAAGTACTCTGTCAGGGGGGAACGGTGCACAGGAATCACCTCTGGCAGGCCTCAGGACTCCCCGTGGATGTCTCTGCTCCCAGGGGATCGCTGCACTCCCATCCAGGGAATATGAAGTCCCCGTTGGCTTCAGCAGGCTTTTGCTGCCCTTTGTGGGTTGAGATGGTCCCCAGAGATTATGGATTTAGTCCGATTCTTTGTGGTCAGGAGAGGAGCATAAGAGAACACCACCTGTTCCTTCAGTAGCCTGCCACGCCCCCCATAGGGCTTTATTTTTGTGTAATTCTCATACTAATTTTATTTTTTTGAAAATATCAGTGTGAAAACAAAGCAATGAAATGTCCGTTTTTCATTTTTTTATGACTCGAAAGAACCACTAAAATACAGTAAAAAATGTGTTCCACTGTAACGCTCATTTTTATTCATCGGGTGCGATGTTTTGAGGTTTTTTCGACTGTGGTGGGGCTAGTAAAAGTTATTTGCTTTGGCACTTCTTACTTGCATAGAAAAGCACTGCAAAAAGAAAAACGCTGTAAACTTCATGTGAACATAGCCTACTGCCGTCAATTAAAGACAGCGCTCTTGTATTGTTTCTAAGGGTAAAACCCCCGCACATATACAGTCCTATGCTCAGCTGAGTAGTGGATACAGTTGTGTCCAGTGTAGACAATACTCTGTGAGCTAAATACACCAGAAGCAAATGCACAAATCTTTATGGCTTTTTGCCTCCCGAAAAAGCAAAGCGAAACGCGCGTCGGGGCAGAGGGACGTCGTGGATTTTAACAAGACCATCTCCAGGTAACACTCTTTCCTCACATTTATTCTTTAAATACGGTTTTGTTAGGAAGCCTATTATTAAGGTGCTGCTTGCATGGCAGGTTTTTATCTAAATAAAACGCACTAAGTTGCAGCCACCAGTTATAAATGCATGCAGTGATTACAGGTATACATAGGAAGTCTCTTTTAGGATTGTGCCTTTGCCTACCTACTACCTCTATCCTGGTATGTTTTATTTCTGTATTAGCATTCTATTGATTGCACAATTTTGAATTCTTTCATTGAGCCAATTATTTTAGTGCTTCTTTTTAGTTAATACATGGTCTAATATTCTGTGATTCCCTATGACATAGAAGTCTCTCTTTATTGGATCTAGTACCTTTTTTGTCTTTTACTTGTTGTTAATTGAATTATTAATAAAATTATATTTTATCTTCAGTACCATCATTTGGGACCATTATTTATTAGTTTACTCTCTCACATCATGAATCATTTTTGCTATAATGTATACGTCCGGAGACCGGAGTCCAGACTAAATATCTCCCAGTCCATCAGACTGAACTAGATAGGGTTGAATCTCAGCTGCAATCAAGGCTTGGGTACACAGGGATTTGATGCCCCTTAGTTTTTCACTCATTGACGGCAAACAAATGGTGATGAATTGAAAGCAAAGTATATTGGAAAACCCGTGTAATCCCACTGAAGCATCCGGCAGACGGCTTCTTCTCCAGTCTGAAATATAAATTAAAAGATAACGTTGATAAATATTTTATACTCAAATACACAACAAATGATAATACAAGAAAAGTACACACATAAAAACAGGCAGCTATGATGGCTGGAGCTTTGATAGTAACACAGGAGCATTACTCTGCCTCTTTTCATATCAAATCTTCCTAATAACCCGAATTTTATTCCCCTATTATTGTGAGTGTTCTGACATTACATATTGATTGTCCTTAGATATACATGGCTGAGCACGCTGAAGAAAGTCCAAATATAGTGTCACTAAAGAAGCATGCGTCCAAATCCTTATCTTCCTCTAAGCTGCTTGGACAGCGCAGGAGAGAATGTTGAAAAGCTGGCATCAAGACCTGTTCATATCAAATTGTGCCAATTGGTGGGCCGATCGTCCATGGAGATAAATATAACTGGTATGTGGGCGATAACTGGATATCCTCCACACAAGGTACATGAGTCATATTCTTGGGAAGAAAACATCTACATTTCACCAAACTATTTATAAAAATGTTCTACCTTCTGACCCATTTTTAACTGTTACAGAGGGCACATCACATGCGGGCTACGGCCAGGCAAAATCATCACTCCCAACTTCCTCTTAATTCAGTGCAAAATAGAAACAATCACTATAATAACTCAAGTACAACTATTGCTGTTTCCTGGGTAAATGAATGATAAAGAGTTAATGTCTTCTATAGAGCAACAGAACTAATGAAAGTGAAGACTAATTCTATTTTACAGGTCTGATAAAACTTTTTACTATTCTTCAAAAAGTATTTAAGTCCAATACGTTTGAACCTCTTCAGACCTTGGGGCTTTCCGATTTTGAGTTTCCATTTTTTGCTCCCTGTTTTCCTAGAGCCATAACAAATTTTTCTGTCAGTACGGGTGAATGAGGACTTGTGTTAAGTGTGATGATTTGTACTTTTACACAACACCATTGGTTTTACCATATAATGTTCTGGAAAATGGGAAAAAAATTGAAAGTGCAGTGAAATTGCAAAAAAAGCCATGCTACAATAGTTTTTTTTTTTTTTACCATGTTCACTAAATGCTAAAACTGCTCTGCCATTATGATTCCTCAGGTCATTACAAGTTCACAGATGCCAAACATGTCTTAAAAAAATCTAAAGCGTGCAAAAAAAAATTGCGCCTTTTTCCGAGAGCCGTAGCGTCTCCATTTTTCAGGATCTGGTGCTGGGTGAGGTCTTTTTTGTGCTCTGAGCTGACGCTTTTATTGATACCATTTTGGGGTAGATATGATCTTTTGCTCACTTGTTATTGCATTTTATTGCAATGCTGCAGTGCCCAAAAAACATAATTCTGGTGCTTTGATTTTTTTTATCATTACGCCATTTACCGATTATATTTTGATCATATTATCTTTTTAAATTGATAGATCGGGCATTTCTGAATGCAGCGATACCAAATATGTGTATTTTTTATTTTTTGTTATTGCTTTATTTATTGCTCCAATCGCCTGTGTTACACATAACAAGGCTAAAATGATCATCTACACTGTTGTCGGCACTCATAGTAAGTGGGCTGGCAATGACAACCACAGGGGTCTCCTGCAGACCCCGGGTTCTCATGCCAAACCAACGGCGCACTGCGGTAATGTTTTACAGGCGCTGATGGGAAAGATTAGTGATTCGCTTCCAAAGCGACAATGTTAAATGCCGCTGTTGGAGATTGACAGCGACATTTAACATGTTAACAGTTGCAGGTGAAATCAGCTGACATGTGCCAGAAAACATGCGGCTCAGTGCCGTAGCCTGCATGGAGTGCAGGGACATGACCTATGACGTATACATGGGTCATAAGTCATGAAGGGGTTAAAATTTGGTTATACTCCTGGAAGACTAACATATATGCCATGTATGAGTTCTTATCTTGAAGGAGTATTCTCAAGTTTAAAAGTTACCCGCTAGGAACAGGATTATGCTAATCACACTCTGATCAAAAATGAAAAATCTCCATCTTCTCCATTTTGTCAGTCTGTGAAAATTGGTCTACAATCTTATGTCATCCAAGTGCAGTCCAATGTTTTCCATGGACTCATTGACTTGCATGGCTGAGTGTGATTTAATTATTGCATCCAACTCGGGCATGCTACAATTTTTTTATTCAAACCGACCGATTCAAGGAAAATATTGGACATGTGCACAACCTATAGAATAACATTGGTCTGAATGTGATCTGATATTTTGTCGGATCACACTTGGACCTAAATACGGTCATGTGCACGAGGCCTAAAAGTCATTCCCCCTCAATGGGTTTATGGCTGGAGGAAACTATATAAATGAATTGGTGTCTCACAAACAAGATTCAAATATACATCTGTCATGACTCTGTTGTCGGGTGTCCTAGGCCAAGGGGCTCATTCGCTGCCCCTAGCACCCTGGGTTGCCCTGTTCACCAGATTACTTCTAATGGTGAAGATGCTGGAGTCACATGCCTTGCCTTAGTTCCTGGATCAACCCTCCATTTGTTCCCTTCCCCCACTTAGAGAAGAGGGGAATAGTAGTGTACTGTAATACACCAATCAGACAACAAGGTAATACAAACAGGGATAAAGGAAAATACCAAACATGCAAATATACACACAGATATAACAGAGGTATGGACCGGGGAGTGGAGGATGGGGTTAAACCAAAGTAGGAGAAGAAAGGGCATTATCACACAATCAAAACCTAGCAACAGTCACAGATAAAGCCCCCAAACGTCTTCTCCAATAATAACCACCAACAACCTTCAGCCAAGCAGCAAAGGCTATCTCTGATAATGGGGCCCATAATTTATATGAGGGAGGAGTGGCTAACAGTGAACAGCTGAATCTTAATGCAGGAAAGCTTCCAGGAGCTCTCAACTGAGTCAATTAAACCCTTCACTGCTAAAGAAATTTACACTGTTTAATATGAAGGCGAAGTGCTTCTAATCAGTACAGGAGTAGGAAAACTCAGATGCTGGCTCCTCTCTGTTGTGGTAAACTCGTGACAGCATCTATGCATGTCGCTCTCCCTTTAAACATATAGTGTGTGCTGCCTGCTATACTTCCTATATATGGCACTATAGTTGCAGTCCTCTTCGTCTTCGAAGAGACAATTTGCATATTTCCCAGAGGAGCATTGCGGCTTTAAAGTATCCTCACCTTGGCATGTCAGGCTTGACATGTCACTCTCCGCAAGAAGAAACAATACCCCTTGGATCCCTGACATTAGTGAGGCTTCAAATCCAATAAGAAGGACAGTACCATACATTTATCAGCTGCACTAAGCACTTTGAAGATAATTCAGGCAATCATGTTGGCCTGCCCACTGAACAGTGAAGTAGCGGTCTTTTCTGGACAAATATTTGCGTCGTGTTTTGAAATGCGCTATTCATATGCAGCTATCAGACATCTAGTAGAACTGGCCAACATTTTCTTCTGCCAATTAATAAGAGGGGATAGTAGCTGCAAAGATTGGGAGAGACTTACTAAGATCAATGTGCTGAATTTATGATTCAATTTGCACCAAAAAAACTTTTGCACATAACTTGCACCATGTTTATTATTTAAAGTGAATGCATTATCAGAAAATACTACTGTTTAAAAAAAGTTTTTGCGTTAAATGAATTTTCATAGTTTTTAAGGTAGATTTTGGTCCATTGAGGCCAACCTATAACCTAACATGTTGATCCAGAGGATGGCAAAAAACCCATGTACGGTAAATAGCTCCATATTAGGAGTAAAATTCCTTCCCGACCCCAAATGCATCAATCAAACTAGTTCCCTGGATAGACTTTATTTTCAGTGTTTCATTTTCACAATCTGTATTTTAATTTCAGTTTTCACACTTGCGAAAAGGCCATTTTAAACTCAAATTTGTTCTCAATAAAAGGATTGTCTCCAGGTGACCACACATTTCTGAAGCCTGAGAGTGCACGTTATTGGTATTGCCAATAAGGCAAGGTTCACATTTGCGGATGGCCGAACTGAGGAGGGCTGTGGACTTCCTCCGTGAAGCTCCGCCCACTGCTGCACTTCCTCCGGTCAGCTCCGCCTACGTCTGCATGCGGCCTGCGTACCTATCTATAACATTGGGTATGCAGGTCATGCGAATGCCTCCACATGCGTCATTTTGACGATGCGGCAACCGCATCAAATTGCAACATGTTGCGTTCGAAGGCGGTCGCCGCACCATCAAAACGACGCATGCGTAGGCATCTGCATACATCCACATGACCTGCGTACCCAATGTTAAAGATAGGTAAGCAGGCCACATGCAGTCATAGGTGGAGCTGACCGGAGGAGGTGCGGAGCTTCACGGAGGAAGTCCGTAGCCCTCTGCAGTTCGGCCATCCGCAAATGTGAAGCCGGCCTAAGAGCGTGCTTTCACGTCACCACAAGTATACAATTTGTATATCATCCAGCATGAGCCACTGAGAGTAATTTATGATATATTAAGACTAATCTAAGTTAAGTCTAAAAATTAGACCTGATTAGTAACTTGACCAATTTTCTCCATGTTTGGAGAATTTCTGGTATCTGTGCATTACACAGACCACTTAGATTTTAATGGATGCCCCATAATGCTTCAAAAGAAATGAGCAGAAATATAATAAGACCTTAAAATTACACAAATACATGAAAGGAATGTTCTCGATTATTGTGGAGGACACAATATTTTGCCTTCTGACAAAAGTATGATTTCCTTATCATTAGGACAGGTTATTCAATACGCTGACTCTGTAAATCTGCCTTATGTCACATGAATCTTTTACTAATTTGTTTTATTCATTTTGTCAAGTACTTTTCTCTTGGTGAGTGCCTACAAGAGCCTTTCCACTCGTAGCTGAATTCCTTTGTGAATATACCATTCTGAGGGCATAGTGCAATAATACTTATAGACAGAAGAAGATCACTGTGAGTGGTGGCTTTCCGTTGGTGTAAATCTTCTAGAAGTGTTCTGCGTTTCACACATGTCATACTCAGAGCAAAGAAGAAGATTTTAAGAGCTAAACAAATTGTATGGCCAACTGTCAGATTTTTCACAGGTCGTCCAGATTTGCCAAGATCATTCCTAAATTCCAATGTAAAAAAAAAATCACTTAATTAGTGTAAATGTCCAAGCTCCTTCTTTTAAAATTTGAGCACTTGCTTTACAGCTAAAAATATATAAATCAGTACAGTATTTAAATAACCTCTGTCCTTTCAGCAGACTTTTCAAAAATATAAGAAACTTTGTAATATATCTTATGAGGAAAATGTACTTCTTTCTTCACTGATGAGCCACATGTTCAAATCACTTTCCCCCACCTACTGATCTCAGAAAACTGCTATAATCCATCTTGCTCTAGACCAGACTGCCAGTTCACTGAAGGATCAGATTAAAGTTGCATATTTAAGTCAATGTAGAGGAATTGGGGAGCAGGAGATGGTGGCAGAGAGAAAGTGATAAAAGAAAAGAGAAACAAGCACAAACAATGCTATTTCTTTTGAGTGCTTTTTGACACAAGTTCTGGATTCACAGCTACACTGCTCAGTACTGTTGTATAATGTCCTCCATGCTGCTACTGCCTCTGAACATGTGCTACGTAGAGAAAGGAGAGTAAGATCTCCTCATGTCTCTGTGTGTATTTTGTAAGAAAGATGTCAGAGCAGTTAATCTTCACCTAGCATAGCATAGACAACTAAAGATCATAGGAAGAGCCTGCAAAGGGGAAGTCTGGTGAGAAAAAGAAGAATGCCAAGAAATAAGGTTATATATTAGTGGCAAACAATATGACCACTGTTAGGGCAAGTTCAGACATCCATATAAATCGGTCTGAGACTGGATCACATTGCGAGGACCGGCTGTAACTTTCCCGACTCGAGCGTGACAACTTCAAAGAAATACATAATGCAGCCACACTTGGGTCAGGAGGCCCATGGTCAGTCTGTGCATTGCTGTTCGATCCCAGACTGATTTACACAGACATCTCTTAAAAGGGAATCTACTACCCCCGGGACGCATATGACCTATTAATATGGGCATACAGGTAATAAAAATGTTATGCTAGTTCTACCTGTATGCCTCATATTAGCGGTCATGTTGTTGAGAAATGTTATATTCTTTCTTTGTTAGGCTACTTTCACATTTGCGACATGTTGCGCAGCGTTTCGTGTGCTCATAAAACGCATGTAAAAAATGCTTGCAAACGCATGTAAACGCAGCGATTTTTTGATGCATTAGTGTGCGCATGACGACAAAAAAACGCAGCGTTTGTATGCGTTTTCATGCGTTTTTGCATGCGTTTGCATTATCTAGGTGTCACATTTCACAGAAGGAAATTCCTTGAAAAATTCTTGAAACAGACTCCACCATTGGGACACCAGTGGGCGTGTGTCATGGGAATTATTTATATATACCCTGTTTACAGCTGAATTCTTCAGATTTGGTTGCTTTTTCCTTTGCGAACATGGATCTGCGTTGGAAGAGTTTTCACTTAACTTTCATCTGGACATGACGCTGGCTCAGACTTTTGCATTTGCTGGCCAGCAACAAAGAGAGAGTGAGACAGCAAAGACAGCAGCAGGGGCGTTTGTGGATACATCCGATTATTGAACTCCAGGAGAGCCGTGGAGCCACACCCTCTACAGCGAGCTCCAGGGAAACCCGGAGAAATTTAGTGACTATATCCGGATGTTCCAAGGAAGCTTCAGAGATTTGCTTGCTCGTGTTCAAGAATCCATCCGGAGACAGGACACACAGCTCCATCGTGCGATTCCTCCTGAGGAACGGCTCCTGGTCACATTACGGTACATAATATGTAAAAACAAATACATGCATAATTTTCTTTGTTCTGCCATGTATTAAACAAAAGCCTGCTGAATTATTGTTATGCCAGGTACTAATACTTTTTATGTTATAGTTTTAAAAAAACCCTATACCTAAATATTAATTTCTGATCTTTCTCTGTTTCGCAGATTCCTGGCTACTGGAGAGACCCTATGTTCACTCCACTTCCAGTACCGGCTTGGAATATCCACCTTGTCGGGAATAGTTGCGGACACCTGCTGGGCTTTGTGGGACGTTCTCTGTCCTGAATTTATGCCCCTGCCCACCGCCGAAAAGTGAATGGAAATCGCTGAAAAATTCTGGACAGTCTGTAATTTCCCCAACTGTTTGGGAGCTGTGGATGGGAAAAACCAAAAGAAGTGGATCGGAGTACTATAATTACAAAAAGTACTTTTCTACAGTACTCACGGGCATTGCGGATGCAGACTGTCTGTTTGTTGCAGTGGACATTGGGGCATTTGGCCGTGGGAATGACTCCCAGGCTTTTAAGAACTCAGACATGGGCTGGAGGTTGTATGGCAACCATTTCAATTTCCCCATGCCACGGCCTCTTCTCCATACCGAAGGTCTGCCACAGCCATTTGTAATGGTTGGGGATGAGGCATTTCAAATGTGCCAAAACCTGATGAAACCCTACTCCAGCCGGGACTTGGAACACACCGAAAAAAAAATCTTTAATTACAGACAGACCAGGGCCAGAAGAACTGTAGAGTGTGCTTTTGGGATTCTTATCTCCAGATGGCGCATTCTCGGCACAGCCATTAATCTTAAAATGGAAACAGTGGATGAGATGGTGAAGGCGTGGTGGTTCTTCATTTTGTTATGGCTAAAGAGCACCTTAACTTTGAACTCGATGAACCATCTGCCAACCCATTGCCTGAATTCACTCAGCACCCTCTCAGGTCATCAGTTGAAATTGGCCAAATTAGGGACCAATTTGCGGCCTACTTTCTGTCTGATGTAGGACGTGTGGAATGGCAAGATCAAATGGTGTAAAATTGTTTTCTTGTGTGTATGCTAATAAAAAACCTGTTTAGATACCTGTACTGAGTGCACTCTGTTTTTATACACTCCAATACAATAATCACATGCCCAGGTGTACCAGTGAATTTAGGATGCTGTGTTTCGTGCATCCTGAATTTACTAGGACTCCTGGCCAGGTGACTACATACACACAAGTTGCATGACCTTTATCATCTCTCCAGTTTGTGTTCAATGTGCAGCGACGGTGGAGATAATGCAACTAATATTTTTATCCCATGACCTGATGTTACAAATAGTGATTTTGGGGTGCAATAGCATCCATCACTATTTATGACACCTGCCATGTGAGTATAAATATTATTTGTAGGATCTCCACTGTGGCTTCAGTATGAACGCAGACTGGAGAGATGATAAAGTTTATGCAACTTCTACAATCCCCAGGCCTGGTGTCATGGTGAAGTTATCACACCTGGGCAGGTGAATATACATACGAGTACTCCAGCACCGCTCCAGTATGTGTGCAACAGATAATGCAGACTGAAGAGACGGCTGCAGGTTAACTCATATGTGTATTCACCTGCCCACGTGTAATAAATAGTTATGATACGAGGCCAGGGTATTATACATATGACGTGTATTTTCTACATCAGCTCTTCAGTTTATTCACCACACACTGCATAGATGATGTGGGTAATTACAAGGTATATCTAGAATCCCCTGGCCTTGTGTCACAAAGAGTGAAATGATGATGGTAAAATCACACCATCCTCAATTCACGCTTTATGATACCTGGCCAGTTAACAATAGATATGCCTTGCACTCAACACTATCCTCTATTCAGTCTGTGCAATATTAGCAGACTGAAGAGACTGGTGGTGAAAATACAAGTCATATATTTGTGTTTTTGACTACACATATCTCCAGGACTGACACAAGAAACTTGTGTCAGTAGGAGCTATGTGGTGGCAAAAATGCAAAGTGTACAGCGCAGTGTGTGTACGACGCAGTGTGTGTAGCTGGCGAAAGACACATCAAACATTAATTTAAGTGAAACCAGATATTAACATTTATTAAAAAAATAAATAAATAACACAGGTTTTATTTGGAATGACGTTTGGGGGAAGATGGTGGCAATTTAGGGGTATGGAGAGATGAGGAATGGCTGGAAGGCGAGGAAGGGGTTCTAGGGGAAGGGGCGACGAAAGTAGTGGGGGAAGGGAGCTCAGGGATGGAACTGGAGGTAGGGTGAGACTCAGTAGGAGGAGGTGTTACGTGTTACAGAACCACTAAGCACCCAGAATATGTTGTGCGTTTATATGTATGTATAATAGGTTCCATGTGAGATGCATGTACCTAATGCATCAGTTCACAGGCTGTGCCCCTGGGCAGAGGGGACACGATAGTCTCCTTTTGTCCGCCCTCCCCCCACCTTTGTAAATCCCACAGTAAACATCGGCAGGCTCCTGCCACCTGTGGCTTTTGTAATGTATGTCTGGCCTGCCGCTTTTCTATTGGCCGGCCCTCTGTATCTGTGTGATATATTCTGTGTCCTGTGAGTAAAGTGTTGTCAGACTGGAAATACATGGAGAAGCAGTGATCTTTTATATGCGCCCATGTAACCAAGGAATTGGAGCCAATGTCATTCATTCAGACTCCAGCCAACGCAGAGCGGACCTCCGAAAACACGGGGTGGTACTGAAAGAGGTACTCCAGCTTGGTAGACCCCGTTACACTGGTGGCAGCGGCGGGATATGATACCCGTTCTACAAGAGGAAAGGAATGAATGGAAAACAACTACCAGAAGTTAAAGGAGGACTACATTAAAAGATCTGGTGGAAGCCCGAGGGTTGATCGCCAGCAACAAAACAAAAGCGGATTTGATAGCAGCCATCGTGGAACACGACAGTGCAGCGCCCCCCAATGTGAACGTGGAGGAGACCGAATTCCAGAGAGAGGTAAAGAACAGATTGGCGTTCTATGGCCCAAACCCTGCGGGAGAGATTATACGAGAGGTGATGGCTGATGTGCGTACTGATCTGAAGGAAAAGATGGCCGAGCGGACCAGGATAGAGCTAGCCAAGATGAAGATGACAGAGCAGACCAAAGTGGAGCTGGCCAAGATGGAGATGGCAGAGCGGAGAGAGGAGAGTCAGCGAGCAGGGGGAGCTCTGGCCTTTGACCAGGTACCTTCAACAGTAAGCCACAAAAAGATCCAGTATAATGCCTTCCGACAGTTGGGGGAGGCAGAGGAAGACATTGATGGCTTTCTGCAGGACTTTGAGCGGCAGTGTGCCCTTCATCAAGTGAAGCCGGAGGAACGGGTTCAGATTCTGGCCAGCAAGCTGACAGGCCTGGCAGCGGACGCCTATCGCACGGTACCTGATGAGGACTGTATGGACTATGAGCGGATCAAAGAAGTGATCTTGGCCCGGTATGCGCTGACACCAGAGGCATACCGCCAAAAGTTCCGCGGACTTATAAAACGCGTAATCGATACCCACTCTGAAAGGGCCTCTAAATTACGGCGGTCACTGCTACAGTGGGTACAAGGGAGCCAAGCAACCACTAAGGAGGACATCCTCCAGCTCTTCTTGTTAGACCGATTCTTTAATGGACTAACCCCCAAGACACAGGAATGGCTTCGGGACAGGCGGCCAACGACTCTTGAGGAAGCCGCTCGTCTGGCCGATGAACATAATGATGCCAGGAGGCCGCAGTTGTCCGGATCAAAGATGGTCACTTGGGGCCCGCTCATGGACTTGGAGGGTCCCAAACCACCGAAGATTGTAGGGGGACCAGCTAGAAACCCGGCCTACCACAGTCCCCCAGGGGCGCGATGCCACACCTGCCATCAGCTGGGCCACCTGCAAAGACAATGTCCCAACCGGACTCAGCATACCCAGTGGCCAAAGGCAGGAACAGCTACCTTCAGCCGTGCTGCTGTACACTGCTACCAAGGTGAAGCTGACCCGGCATTGGGGGCTACGACTAACCAAGGGGTGGAAGAGATGGAGGAAGTGCTGCATGAAGTAGACCCCGTGCAGGCAGCCCGGGCAGATAATCAACAACAGCATCGACAGGTCGTGTGGGTTAATGGGAAACGTATGCAGGGACTAAGATTCCGGAGCAACTTTGACCCTTGTGAAGCCTCATCTCGTCCGGGACCAAGAGAAGACGGACCGGACAATGGCAGTTCGTGTAGCAGGGGGAGCCATACATCTACTGCCCACTGCCAGGATTCACCTGAACTGGGGAGTCGGGGATGGCCTTGTTGAGGTCGGCTTGATGGAGGATTTGCCTGCAGACGTCTTGCTGGGAAATGACTTGGGGCCCATGTCGTCTGCATTCTCGGTGGCCCCTCTGGCTGAGACATATCCTGTGACCACCCGGAGACAAGCTCGAGCTGCGGAGGCGGAATCACACTCAGAGGAGGCCCAGGTAAGACATCCCAGCCCTACACGTATTCCCATAGCCAGACACATTTCTTGGGCCACCCCAGATGAATTTAAGAGGGAGTTACTTGAGGATCCTTCATTAGAGGGATATCGTGGGAAGGCACAGGAGGGGAGAGGGGTACTGGAAGGGGAACAGTTTGTATGGAAGCAGGGACTCCTGTACCGGATCACAGAGCAGCACCACACAGGGACGAGCCCCAATATAAAACGACAGCTGGTAATTCCCATGAATTATAGGCAGGAGCTACTGCGAATCTCTCATGACATACCCTTAGCCGGGCACTTTGGCGTCAGTCGCACCAGGCATCGTCTTACACAAAACTTCTTTTGGCCGGGGGTAACCTATGATGTTCGTCAGTACTGCCAGACCTGTGACAGTTGCCAGCGCATTCGCAAGAGGGGGGATCGATGCAAGGCCAAATTACGCCCCCTCCCCATTGTGGAGGAACCATTTAGCCGAGTAGAGGTCGATCTGATAGGGCCGTAAGCCAAACCCAGTCCGTCAGGGAAAACGTATATATTGAGAGTGGTAGATTATGCCACACGGTATCCAGAGGCGGTTGCGTTACCTAACATACTGGCAGAGACGGTGGCGGCCGCCCTGCTCCAGGTGTTCTCATGGGTTGGATTTCCCCGGGAGATTATCTCGGACCAGGGTACCCAGTTTACAGCAGAGGTGACCAACCAACTGTGGAAGCTGTGCGGCGTAAAGCCCATTAGAAGTGCCCCCTACCACCCGCAAACCAATGGGTTGTGTGAACGCTTTAACGGGACATTAAAACAGCTCATTGGGACTTTTACCAGGACATACAGGGACTGGGAGAAATTCTTGCCACACCTCCTGTTTGCCTATCGGGAGGTGCCCCAAGAATCCACGGGGTTCTCCCCGTTCGAACTGGTATACGGGAGATGGGTAAGGGGACCCCTAGACTTAGTGCTGGAATACTGGGAAGGGCAGGACCTCATAGAAGGGGTACCTATTGTACCCTATGTGCAGGAATTCTGGGACCGCCTACTGGAGCTGACACAGGCTGTATGTGAGAACATGCAGGCGACCCAGCAGTGCCAGCGCATATGGTACGATCGGAGGGCCAGACAGCGCACTTTGGAAATAGGACAGAAGGTCCTGGTGTTAGAGCCCACTAAGCAGAATAAGTTTCAAGCTGCATGGCAGGGGCCCTACCAGGTAGTGGGGAAAATAGCCGACACAACCTATAATGTCGCCGATTGTGACGACCCCAGGGTTATCCGCATGTTCCACGTGAATATGCTGAAGCCCTACTGAGAGCGCCCTGAAGAGGTAGTGGCCATCTGTGCACCAGAAGCAAAGGATTTAGCCGGACTTCCATTGCCGGATGTCTTAGGGGAAAGGACTCAGTCTAAAACATGGGACCAGGTACACTTGGGTGAAGAACTAGGCCCCCGGGAGAGACAGCAGGCGGAGGAGTTGTTGAGGCAGCGACAGAGGATGTTTTCGGGGAGACCAGCGTACACTCGCCTGGCACAACACAAGGTTGAGACCCAGGATCAGACCCCCCTGCGACAAAACCCCTTCCGCGTCCCTGAGTCTGTACGAGAGGGGATGCGACAAGAGATGCTGCGTTTAGGGGTCATTGAAGAGTCAGATATTCCCTGGGCATCCCCCATAGTGTTAGTGCCCAAGAAGGATGGGACTACAAGGTTTTGTGTAGACTATCGTAGGATCAATGAGAAAACAGTGACGGATGCATACCCCATGCCGCTTCTGGATGAGTTGTTAGACCGGCTGGCGGGGGCCAAGTATTTGACCACCATCGATCTATGCAAAGGCTACTGGCAGATTCCCCTTAGTCCTGACGCTATTCCCAAGTCGGCATTTGTCACCCCGTTCGGCATATTCCAGTTTCGAGTTATGCCATTCGGGATGAAGAATGCCCCGGCAACCTTCCAAGGGCTGGCTGACCGGCTTCTGGATTGTCTCCAGGACTATGCTTGTGCCTACCTGGACGACATCGCCATCTACAGTGCGACATGGGAAGAGCTTCTAAATCACCTAGAGACAGTATTGGACAGGATTCACCAGGCCGGAATCACCCTGAACCCAAATAAGTGTCACGTGGGCAAAGCAGAGGTTCAGTATTTAGGGCATTGGATGGGAAGTGGGAAACAGCGACCAGAACAGCCAAGATTGAGGCCATAGCCAAGTGGCCCATCCCACGCACTAAAACCCAGGTCATGGCGTTTCTAGAGACAGCGGGGTATTACAGGAAATTTGTTCCCAATTACAGCAGCGTAGCCAAGCCCCTCACTGATCTGACCCATAAGAACCAACCCCGCCAGGTAACCTGGACCTCAGAGTGTGAAGAAGCCTTCCACCAACTAAAGGACGCCCTCACCAATACCCCTGTATTGGCCACACCCGATCCAACTAAACATTTCCTTGTTCACACAGACGCTTCTATGTTTGGATTGGGGGCAGTACTGAGCCAAGTCGGGCCGGACGGCCAAGAACACCCGGTAGCTTACCTGAGTCGGAAACTACTGCCCCGTGAAGTAAGCTATGCCGCCATCGAGAAGGAGTGCCTGGCGGTAGTATGGGCACTCAAGAAGTTGCAACTAGAGTTGAGCAAAACGGGTCGAAAAATTTCAAAAGTCGCCGACTTTTGGCAAAGTCGGGTTTCATGAAACGAAACCCGACCCTAGGATGAGGTCGGCCACGAGGTTGGCGACTTACGCGCCAAAGTCGCGTTTCAAAAGTTTGTTTTGCGCTCTTTTTCAGCCAATCAGGATCCACGGACACTGTGGGCAACGTGATGACATAGGCAGGGGTCACCACCATCTTTCAGAAGGGCATGCAAGTGATTGGCTTGCTTTGGTGGGCGTCACAGGGGTTATAAAAGGGCGTGCACGCTGACCGCCATCTTACTTCTGCTGATCTTAGCATAGGGAGAGGTTGCTGCTGCTGATTCTGTAGGGAGAGCGTTAGGCAGGGAAGAAGAAAAAAAAACTGCTTCTGCTGCTAGCGATTTTGCCTGTACAACACACCAGTCACTGTGTGTGCAGTGCAAGGGGAGGCTATATTGTGGTGGATCAGCGGTGTTGGTTGTTATGCTGCCTTCTAAGGCTTCCTGACAGCTGCATTGTTGTTTACCCACTGCTCTGCAAACTGCTTTTTTAAAAGCAATCCCAATATTTTTTTTTGTCCTGCTGAGGTACTGAGCGTGCATTTTTTCACACCATACAGCGGTGTAAACTCCTCACACAGTACCGTGTAACGGCTGTTATCACAGCCACAGTGAAGCTATCTGTGTGTCACTCTGTGAGAATAAGTCGAGGACATGTTCCGTTCTTACAGACCTGCACCTACTAGTTTTGTCTAGCTTTCAAACAGTTAAATATATTTGCTGTTTGATCACATTCAAAACTATAGAGAGACAGCGTGTGTCAGTCCGTATACTTAAAAAACACGGAGCTTGACAAGTTTACGTACACAGGACAGCCGTGTACATGCACGCTCCTCTCAGTACCGTGTAACGGCTGTTATCACGGCCACAGTGAAGCTATATGTGTGTCACTGTGGAAGGATAAGTGGAGGACTTGTTCCGCTCTTACAGACCTACACTCTAGGGAGATTCCTATTCTGCCCAATTCTACATACACCTTGTAGTTTGTGATACACTAGCCAATTTCTGCCTGTGACATAGCGCTCTGATATTCAGTGGGCCTCACACAATCCAAAAGTGTCCGGTGTCCACTAGTGTGTGCAGAAATTCAAAATCTCCCTTATCCTGTAGTCACTTTTTTCACACCTGTGCCATCGAGCCTGTGACATAGCGCTGTGATACTCAGTTGGCCTTACACAATCCATAAGTGTCCAGTGTCCACAAGTGTGTTCAGAAATTCAAAATCTCTGTGATCCTGTAGTCACTTTTTTCACACCTGTGCCATCGAGCCTGTGACATAGCGCTCTGATATTCAGTGGGCCTCACACAATCCAAAAGTGTCCAGTGTCTACTAGTGTGTGCAGAAATTCAAAATCTCCCTTATCCTGTAGTAACTTTTTTCACACCTGTGCCATCGAGCCTGTGACATAGCGCTCTGATATTCAGTGGGCCTCACACAATCCAAAAGTGTCCAGTGTCCACTAGTGTGTGCAGAAATTCAAAATCTCTGTGATCCTGTAGTCACTTTTTTCACACCTGTGCCATCGAGCCTGTGACATAGCGCTCTGATATTCAGTGGGCCTCACACAATCCAAAAGTGTCCAGTGTCCACTAGTGTGTGCAGAAATTCAAAATCTCCCTTATCCTGTAGTCACTTTTTTCACACCTGTGCCATCGAGCCTGTGACATAGCGCTATGATATTCAGTGGGCCTCACACAATCCAAAAGTGTCCAGTGTCCACTAGTGTGTGCAGAAATTCAAAATCTCTGTGATCCTGTAGTCACTTTTTTCACACCTGTGCCATCGAGCCTGTGACATAGCGCTCTGATATTCAGTGGGCCTCACACAATCCAAAAGTGTCCAGTGTCCACTAGTGTGTGCAGAAATTCAAAATCTCTCTTATCCTGTAGTCACTTTTTTCACACCTGTGCCATCGAGCCTGTGACATAGCGCTATGATATTCAGTGGGCCTCACACAATCCATAAGTGTCCAGTGTCCACAAGTGTGTGCAGAAATTCAAAATCTCTGTGATCCTGTAGTCACTTTTTTCACACCTGTGCCATCGAGCCTGTGACATAGCGCTCTGATATTCAGTGGGCCTCACACAATCCAAAAGTGTCCAGTGTCCACTAGTGTGTGCAGAAATTCAAAATCTCCCTTATCCTTTAGTCACTTTTTTCACACCTGTGCCATCGAGCCTGTGACATAGCTCTCTGATATTCAGTGGGCCTCACACAATCCATAAGTGTCCAGTGTCCACAAGTGTGTGCAGAAATTCAAAATCTCTGTGATCCTGTAGTCACTTTTTTCACACCTGTGCCATAGAGCCTGTGACATAGCGCTCTGATATTAAGTGGGCCTCACACAATCCATAAGTGTCCAGTGTCCACAAGTGTGTGCAGAAATTCAAAATCTCCCTTATCCAGTAGTCACTTATTTCACACCTGTGCCATCGAGCCTGTGACAGCGCTCTGATATTCAGTGGGCCTCACACAATCCAAAAGTGTCCAGTGTCCACTAGTGTGTGCAGAAATTCAAAATCTCTGTGATCCTGTAGTCACTTTTTTCACACCTGTGCCATCGAGCCTGTGACATAGCGCTCTGATATTCAGTGGGCCTCACACAATCCAAAAGTGTCCAGTGTCCACTAGTGTGTGCAGAAATTCAAAATCTCTGTGATCCTGTAGTCACTTTTTTCACACCTTTGCCATCGAGCCTGTGACATAGCGCTCTGATATTCAGTGGGCCTCACACAATCCAAAAGTGTCCAGTGTCCACTAGTGTGTGCAGAAATTCAAAATCTCCCTTATCCTGTAGTCACTTTTTTCACACCTGTGCCATCGAGCCTGTGACATAGCGCTCTGATATTCAGTGGGCCTCACACAATCCAAAAGTGTCCAGTGTCCACTAGTGTGTGCAGAAATTCAAAATCTCTGTGATCCTGTAGTCACTTTTTTCACACCTGTGCCATCGAGCCTGTGACATAGCGCTCTGATATTCAGTGGGCCTCACACAATCCAAAAGTGTCCAGTGTCCACTAGTGTGTGCAGAAATTCAAAATCTCTGTGATCCTGTAGTCACTTTTTTCACACCTTTGCCATCGAGCCTGTGACATAGCGCTCTGATATTCAGTGGGCCTCACACAATCCAAAAGTGTCCAGTGTCCACTAGTGTGTGCAGAAATTCAAAATCTCCCTTATCCTGTAGTCACTTTTTTCACACCTGTGCCATCGAGCCTGTGACATAGCGCTCTGATATTCAGTGGGCCTCACACAATCCAAAAGTGTCCAGTGTCCACTAGTGTGTGCAGAAATTCAAAATCTCTGTGATCCTGTAGTCACTTTTTTCACACCTGTGCCATCGAGCCTGTGACATAGCGCTCTGATATTCAGTGGGCCTCACACAATCCAAAAGTGTCCAGTGTCCACTAGTGTGTGCAGAAATTCAAAATCTCCCTTATCCTGTAGTCACTTTTTTCACACCTGTGCCATCGAGCCTGTGACATAGCGCTCTGATATTCAGTGGGCCTCACATAATCCAAAAGTGTCCAGTGTCCACTAGTGTGTACAGAAATTCAAAATCTCCCTTATCCTGTAGTCACTTTTTTCACACCTGTGCCATCGAGCCTGTGACATAGCGCTCTGATATTCAGTGGGCCTCACACAATCCAAAAGTGTCCAGTGTCCACAAGTGTGTGCAGAAATTCAAAATCTCTGTGATCCTGTAGTCACTTTTTTCACACCTGTGCCATCGAGCCTGTGACATAGCGCTCTGATATTCAGTGGGCCTCACACAATCCAAAAGTGTCCAGTGTCCACTAGTGTGTGCAGAAATTCAAAATCTCCCTTATCCTGTAGTCACTTTTTTCACACCTGTGCCATCGAGCCTGTGACATAGCGCTCTGATATTCAGTGGGCCTCACACAATCCATAAGTGTCCAGTGTCCACAAGTGTGTGCAGAAATTCAAAATCTCTGTGATCCTGTAGTCACTTTTTTCACACCTGTGCCATCGAGCCTGTGACATAGCGCTCTGATATTCAGTGGGCCTCACACAATCCAAAAGTGTCCAGTGTCCACTAGTGTGTGCAGAAATTCAAAATCTCCCTTATCCTGTAGTCACTTTTTTCACACCTGTGCCATCGAGCCTGTGACATAGCTCTCTGATATTCAGTGGGCCTCACACAATCCATAAGTGTCCAGTGTCCACAAGTTTGTGCAGAAATTCAAAATCTCTGTGATCCTTTAGTCACTTTTTTCACACCTGTGCCATAGAGCCTGTGACATAGCGCTCTGATATTCAGTGGGCCTCACACAATCCATAAGTGTCCAGTGTCCACAAGTGTGTGCAGAAATTCAAAATCTCCCTTATCCAGTAGTCACTTATTTCACACCTGTGCCATCGAGCCTGTGACAGCGCTCTGATATTCAGTGGGCCTCACACAATCCAAAAGTGTCCAGTGTCCACTAGTGTGTGCAGAAATTCAAAATCTCTGTGATCCTGTAGTCACTTTTTTCACACCTGTGCCATCGAGCCTGTGACATAGCGCTCTGATATTCAGTGGGCCTCACACAATCCAAAAGTGTCCAGTGTCCACTAGTGTGTGCAGAAATTCAAAATCTCCCTTATCCTGTAGTCACTTTTTTCACACCTGTGCCATCGAGCCTGTGACATAGCGCTCTGATATTCAGTGGGCCTCACACAATCCAAAAGTGTCCAGTGTCCACTAGTGTGTGCAGAAATTCAAAATCTCTGTGATCCTGTAGTCACTTTTTTCACACCTGTGCCATCGAGCCTGTGACATAGCGCTCTGATATTCAGTGGTCCTCACACAATCCAAAAGTGTCCAGTGTCCACTAGTGTGTGCAGAAATTCAAAATCTCCCTTATCCTGTAGTCACTTTTTTCACACCTGTGCCATCGAGCCTGTGACATAGCGCTATGATATTCAGTGGGCCTCACACAATCCAAAAGTGTCCAGTGTCCACTAGTGTGTGCAGAAATTCAAAATCTCCCTTATCCTGTAGTCACTTTTTTCACACCTGTGCCATCGAGCCTGTGACATAGCGCTATGATATTCAGTGGGCCTCACACAATCCAAAAGTGTCCAGTGTCCACTAGTGTGTGCAGAAATTCAAAATCTCTGTGATCCTGTAGTCACTTTTTTCACACCTGTGCCATCGAGCCTGTGACATAGCGCTCTGATATTCAGTGGGCCTCACACAATCCAAAAGTGTCCAGTGTCCACTAGTGTGTGCAGAAATTCAAAATCTCCCTTATCCTGTAGTCACTTTTTTCACACCTGTGCCATCGAGCCTGTGACATAGCGCTATGATATTCAGTGGGCCTCACACAATCCATAAGTGTCCAGTGTCCACAAGTGTGTGCAGAAATTCAAAATCTCTGTGATCCTGTAGTCACTTTTTTCACACCTGTGCCATCGAGCCTGTGACATAGCGCTCTGATATTCAGTGGGCCTCACACAATCCAAAAGTGTCCAGTGTCCACTAGTGTGTGCAGAAATTCAAAATCTCCCTTATACTGTAGTCACTTTTTTCACACCTGTGCCATCGAGCCTGTGACATAGCTCTCTGATATTCAGTGGGCCTCACACAATCCATAAGTGTCCAGTGTCCACAAGTGTGTGCAGAAATTCAAAATCTCTGTGATCCTGTAGTCACTTTTTTCACACCTGTGCCATAGAGCCTGTGACATAGCGCTCTGATATTAAGTGGGCCTCACACAATCCATAAGTGTCCAGTGTCCACAAGTGTGTGCAGAAATTCAAAATCTCCCTTATCCAGTAGTCACTTATTTCACACCTGTGCCATCGAGCCTGTGACAGCGCTCTGATATTCAGTGGGCCTCACACAATCCAAAAGTGTCCAGTGTCCACTAGTGTGTGCAGAAATTCAAAATCTCTGTGATCCTGTAGTCACTTTTTTCACACCTGTGCCATCGAGCCTGTGACATAGCGCTCTGATATTCAGTGGGCCTCACACAATCCAAAAGTGTCCAGTGTCCACTAGTGTGTGCAGAAATTCAAAATCTCTGTGATCCTGTAGTCACTTTTTTCACACCTTTGCCATCGAGCCTGTGACATAGCGCTCTGATATTCAGTGGGCCTCACACAATCCAAAAGTGTCCAGTGTCCACTAGTGTGTGCAGAAATTCAAAATCTCCCTTATCCTGTAGTCACTTTTTTCACACCTGTGCCATCGAGCCTGTGACATAGCGCTCTGATATTCAGTGGGCCTCACACAATCCAAAAGTGTCCAGTGTCCACTAGTGTGTGCAGAAATTCAAAATCTCTGTGATCCTGTAGTCACTTTTTTCACACCTGTGCCATCGAGCCTGTGACATAGCGCTCTGATATTCAGTGGGCCTCACACAATCCAAAAGTGTCCAGTGTCCACTAGTGTGTGCAGAAATTCAAAATCTCTGTGATCCTGTAGTCACTTTTTTCACACCTTTGCCATCGAGCCTGTGACATAGCGCTCTGATATTCAGTGGGCCTCACACAATCCAAAAGTGTCCAGTGTCCACTAGTGTGTGCAGAAATTCAAAATCTCCCTTATCCTGTAGTCACTTTTTTCACACCTGTGCCATCGAGCCTGTGACATAGCGCTCTGATATTCAGTGGGCCTCACACAATCCAAAAGTGTCCAGTGTCCACTAGTGTGTGCAGAAATTCAAAATCTCTGTGATCCTGTAGTCACTTTTTTCACACCTGTGCCATCGAGCCTGTGACATAGCGCTCTGATATTCAGTGGGCCTCACACAATCCAAAAGTGTCCAGTGTCCACTAGTGTGTGCAGAAATTCAAAATCTCCCTTATCCTGTAGTCACTTTTTTCACACCTGTGCCATCGAGCCTGTGACATAGCGCTCTGATATTCAGTGGGCCTCACATAATCCAAAAGTGTCCAGTGTCCACTAGTGTGTACAGAAATTCAAAATCTCCCTTATCCTGTAGTCACTTTTTTCACACCTGTGCCATCGAGCCTGTGACATAGCGCTCTGATATTCAGTGGGCCTCACACAATCCAAAAGTGTCCAGTGTCCACAAGTGTGTGCAGAAATTCAAAATCTCTGTGATCCTGTAGTCACTTTTTTCACACCTGTGCCATCGAGCCTGTGACATAGCGCTCTGATATTCAGTGGGCCTCACACAATCCAAAAGTGTCCAGTGTCCACTAGTGTGTGCAGAAATTCAAAATCTCCCTTATCCTGTAGTCACTTTTTTCACACCTGTGCCATCGAGCCTGTGACATAGCGCTCTGATATTCAGTGGGCCTCACACAATCCATAAGTGTCCAGTGTCCACAAGTGTGTGCAGAAATTCAAAATCTCTGTGATCCTGTAGTCACTTTTTTCACACCTGTGCCATCGAGCCTGTGACATAGCGCTCTGATATTCAGTGGGCCTCACACAATCCAAAAGTGTCCAGTGTCCACTAGTGTGTGCAGAAATTCAAAATCTCCCTTATCCTGTAGTCACTTTTTTCACACCTGTGCCATCGAGCCTGTGACATAGCTCTCTGATATTCAGTGGGCCTCACACAATCCATAAGTGTCCAGTGTCCACAAGTTTGTGCAGAAATTCAAAATCTCTGTGATCCTTTAGTCACTTTTTTCACACCTGTGCCATAGAGCCTGTGACATAGCGCTCTGATATTCAGTGGGCCTCACACAATCCATAAGTGTCCAGTGTCCACAAGTGTGTGCAGAAATTCAAAATCTCCCTTATCCAGTAGTCACTTATTTCACACCTGTGCCATCGAGCCTGTGACAGCGCTCTGATATTCAGTGGGCCTCACACAATCCAAAAGTGTCCAGTGTCCACTAGTGTGTGCAGAAATTCAAAATCTCTGTGATCCTGTAGTCACTTTTTTCACACCTGTGCCATCGAGCCTGTGACATAGCGCTCTGATATTCAGTGGGCCTCACACAATCCAAAAGTGTCCAGTGTCCACTAGTGTGTGCAGAAATTCAAAATCTCCCTTATCCTGTAGTCACTTTTTTCACACCTGTGCCATCGAGCCTGTGACATAGCGCTCTGATATTCAGTGGGCCTCACACAATCCAAAAGTGTCCAGTGTCCACTAGTGTGTGCAGAAATTCAAAATCTCTGTGATCCTGTAGTCACTTTTTTCACACCTGTGCCATCGAGCCTGTGACATAGCGCTCTGATATTCAGTGGTCCTCACACAATCCAAAAGTGTCCAGTGTCCACTAGTGTGTGCAGAAATTCAAAATCTCCCTTATCCTGTAGTCACTTTTTTCACACCTGTGCCATCGAGCCTGTGACATAGCGCTATGATATTCAGTGGGCCTCACACAATCCAAAAGTGTCCAGTGTCCACTAGTGTGTGCAGAAATTCAAAATCTCCCTTATCCTGTAGTCACTTTTTTCACACCTGTGCCATCGAGCCTGTGACATAGCGCTATGATATTCAGTGGGCCTCACACAATCCAAAAGTGTCCAGTGTCCACTAGTGTGTGCAGAAATTCAAAATCTCTGTGATCCTGTAGTCACTTTTTTCACACCTGTGCCATCGAGCCTGTGACATAGCGCTCTGATATTCAGTGGGCCTCACACAATCCAAAAGTGTCCAGTGTCCACTAGTGTGTGCAGAAATTCAAAATCTCCCTTATCCTGTAGTCACTTTTTTCACACCTGTGCCATCGAGCCTGTGACATAGCGCTATGATATTCAGTGGGCCTCACACAATCCATAAGTGTCCAGTGTCCACAAGTGTGTGCAGAAATTCAAAATCTCTGTGATCCTGTAGTCACTTTTTTCACACCTGTGCCATCGAGCCTGTGACATAGCGCTCTGATATTCAGTGGGCCTCACACAATCCAAAAGTGTCCAGTGTCCACTAGTGTGTGCAGAAATTCAAAATCTCCCTTATACTGTAGTCACTTTTTTCACACCTGTGCCATCGAGCCTGTGACATAGCTCTCTGATATTCAGTGGGCCTCACACAATCCATAAGTGTCCAGTGTCCACAAGTGTGTGCAGAAATTCAAAATCTCTGTGATCCTGTAGTCACTTTTTTCACACCTGTGCCATAGAGCCTGTGACATAGCGCTCTGATATTCAGTGGGCCTCACACAATCCATAAGTGACCAGTGTCCACAAGTGTGTGCAGAAATTCAAAATCTCCCTTATCCTGTAGTCACTTATTTCACACCTGTGCCATCGAGCCTGTGACAGCGCTCTGATATTCAGTGGGCCTCACGCAATCCAACAGTGTCCAGTGTCCACTAGTGTGTGCAGAAATTCAAAATCTCTGTGATCCTGTAGTCACTTTTTTCACACCTGTGCCATCGAGCCTGTGACATAGCGCGCTGATATTCAGTGGGCCTCACACAATCCAAAAGTGTCCAGTGTCCACTAGTGTGTGCAGAAATTCAAAATCTCTGTGATCCTGTAGTCACTTTTTTCACACCTTTGCCATCGAGCCTGTGACATAGCGCTCTGATATTCAGTGGGCCTCACACAATCCAAAAGTGTCCAGTGTCCACTAGTGTGTGCAGAAATTCAAAATCTCCCTTATCCTGTAGTCACTTTTTTCAGACCTGTGCCATCGAGCCTGTGACATAGCGCTCTGATATTCAGTGGGCCTCACACAATCCATAAGTGTCCAGTGTCCACAAGTGTGTGCAGAAATTCAAAATCTCTGCAATCCTGTAGTCACTTTTTTCACACCTGTGCCATCGAGCCTGTGACATAGCGCTCTGATATTCAGTGGGCCTCACACAATCCAAAAGTGTCCAGTGTCCACTAGTGTGTGCAGAAATTCAAAATCTCCCTTATCCTGTAGTCACTTTTTTCACACTTGTGCCATCGAGCCTGTGACATAGCGCTCTGATATTCAGTGGGCCTCACACAATCCAAAAGTGTCCAGTGTCCACTAGTGTGTGCAGAAATTCAAAATCTCTGTGATCCTGTAGTCACTTTTTTCACACCTGTGCCATCGAGCCTGTGACATAGCGCTCTGATATTCAGTGGGCCTCACACAATCCAAAAGTGTCCAGTGTCCACTAGTGTGTGCAGAAATTCAAAATCTCCCTTATCCTGTAGTCACTTTTTTCACACCTGTGCCATCGAGCCTGTGATATAGCGCTATGATATTCAGTGGGCCTCACACAATCCAAAAGTGTCCAGTGTCCACTAGTGTGTGCAGAAATTCAAAATCTCCCTTATCCTGTAGTCACTTTTTTCACACCTGTGCCATCGAGCCTGTGACATAGCGCTCTGATATTCAGTGGGCCTCACACAATCCAAAAGTGTCCAGTGTCCACTAGTGTGTGCAGAAATTCAAAATCTCCCTTATCCTGTAGTCACTTTTTTCACACCTGTGCCATCGAGCCTGTGACATAGCGCTGTGATATTCAGTGGGCCTCACACAATCCATAAGTGTCCAGTGTCCACAAGTGTGTGCAGAAATTCAAAATCTCCCCTGTCCTATAGACACCTTGTACCTTGTTTTACATTACTATATAGTATGTTGGATTTTGTCTACATTTCTACAAAAAATGAGGAAGGCTGGTGGAAGAGGCCGTGGAATTGGGCGGGGGTTGGCAGCTGGTAATGATGGTGTTGATGGTGGATCTGATGGTAGTGGCAAGAGCAAAATAGCACCGAATGCAGGAGGTGTTGAGCCTGCGTCATCGTTTGGCTCCATAAGGCTTCGAAGGCTTAGTTTTCTAGGAGTTGGCAAACCGCTTTTAAAGCCAGAGCATCAGGAAAAAGTTTTGTCTTACATTGCTGACTCAGCCTCCAGCTCTATCGCCTCCTCTTCTGAAGTTGTAAAAAGTAAAAGCACTGAGTCGTCATTGGAGGCTCATGTTCATGAACCACACCTTTCCTTGTGTCCTTCACCCCAACCAAGATTGAAGGATGACGCAGGCCATACTACTGATTACTCCATGGAGCTGTTTTCACATACCATGCCTGTATTATCAAGTGAAATGGTGAATTACCCAGGCCAAGATGAATCTGACATGGAGTGCACTGATGCACAGCCGCTGATAGATGATTCTGCTGGTACATTCACTCAGAGCACTACATTGTCCTCGCAGTGTACAGAGCCAGATTCTGACCCTGATGAGACTCGGGTGCCCCTTCCCGCACACTATACCACCATACACGGTGACACAGAGGAAGGTGCACATGACATTGAAGAGGAGGTGATGGATGACCCAGTTGTTGACCCAGATTGGCATCCATTGGGGGAAGAGGGTGCTGCTTCCAATAGCTCAGATGAGGAGCATCCACAGCAGACATCGACATCGCAACAGCTGTTATCTGGCAGGCCCGGAGCACTCCAAAGACAGGCTCCAAAAATCAAAAGAGTTGCTGGACAGCTTGTCCAGAGGGTCAAAAGATCACAGCGTGCTAGGCCGCAAAATGTCTGCCAAAGTAGGAAGAGTGCAGTGAGGCACTTTTTTGAACAAAATCTTCATGATCAGGCCAAGGTTATCTGTAAGAAGTGCGCAAAGACCTTTAGCCGAGGGAAAAATCTGAAAAATTTGAATACCAGTTGCATGCTTAGACATTTAACCACCATGCACTTGCAAGCGTGGACACAACACCAAACCTCAAGTGCCACATGTGCAACTGATCACAAAGAAGGTAGTCAGCAATGCTACATTGTTTCCCCCACTGTAAGCCCACCGGTTAGCACAGCAGCAAATGTTGAGGTGTCGTTGCAAGGCCACAGCAGTCAGGGAATCCCACTGTTATATAAACGAAATACTGAATCTAGGCCATCAGAAAGAACACCAACTCCATCACCATCATCAACCCTCTCTCAGTCCGCCCTGTCCACCGCTACTTCCACCATATGCAGCTCTCAAGTCCAGCTCACCCTCCCAGACACTATGAGTAGGTCAAGAAAGTACTCAGTCTCTCATCCGCGTACACTGGGTTTGAACACCCACATTGCCAAACTAATCTCGTTTGTGATGATGCCCTATCGGTTCATGGAAAGCGCAGCTGCCACTGTTGCACACGAGGTGTCCCCCTATCGAGCAGCTAGTGGAAAGCGTCAGCAGGCTGTGTTGCAGATGATGTGTTTGGGCGACAGACACACCGCCGAGGTGCTGGCCGAGTACTTGAAGCGACAAACTGAGTCATGGCTGGGCAGTGTACATCTTGAGGCAGGCAAGGTAGTTAGTGATAACGGCCGTAATTTTGTGGCAGCCATAGCCCTTTCAAAACTCAGCCACATACCTTGCTTGGCTCACACCTTGAACCTGGTGGTGCAGTGCTTCCTCAAAAATTATCCGGAGTTAACAGCCCTGCTCCAGAAGGTGCGAAGACTGTGCGAAGACTGTGCGCGCACATCCGCCGGTCGCCTGTACACTCCGTTCGTATGCAGAAGGTGCAGCGATTGCTCCACCTTCCCAACCACCGCCTCATTATCGACATTGCAACAAGGTGGAACTACACCCTGCACATGGTGGAGCGGCTGTGCGAGCAGAGGCAGGCCATAATGCATTTGTGGGAGGATACACGGCCAGGCACTTTGAGAGCAGACATGGAGTTGACAGGTGTGCAGTGGTCGAAGCTGAAAGACCTCTGTAAAGTCCTTCAGTGTTTTGAGGAATGCACACGGCTGGTAAGCGCAGACGACGCCATCCTAAGCAAGAGCATCCCACTTATGCATCTGCTCATGCAAACTTTGACGCACCTTAAGGAGCAGCCAATGTTGATGAGGAGGAAGAGGAGGAAGGAATCCTTGATGACATTCAGCCATTGTCTGCTCAGGGACCTCTCCTGGACGAGGTGGAGGAAGAAGAGGAGGATGATGATGGGGATGATTACTTAGGGGAGGAGGATGCATCTCGTGGGTCAAGTGAAAATGTTGGCGTGGCAAGGTCTGGTACAGGGTTTGTGCGTGACTGGAGGGATGTGGATTTGCCAGAAAGTGCTCCTCCAACCAGCACTCGCAGTGCATCATTGACACCGGGAACATTGGCCCACATGTCAGATTATGCCTTGCAGATCCTAAAAAGAGACCCCCGCATTGCCAAAATGATGAACGATGATGACTACTGGTTGGCCAGCATCCTGGATCCACGCTATAAAGGCAAATTACAAAACATCATGCCACAGGAGAACCTTGACCTAATATTGGCTAATAAACAAGCAACTCTGGTAAATCGGTTGCTTGAGGCATTCCCAGCACACAGCAGCGGTGATGGTTCTCACACGAGTCGTACGGGCCGGGGGCAGCTTGGCAGAGGTGTTCATGGTGCACACAGCAGAAGTGGCGTTGGAGACAGGGGTTTCATGACAATGTTGTGGACTGATTTTTCAAGTACCGCTCACACAACTGGTAATACTGTATCGATGGAAAGTGACAGGAGACAGCAGTTGTCAACTATGGTTACAAACTACTTTTCCTCCCATATCGATGTTCTCCCACACAGGTCATTCCCCTTTGACTATTGGGCCGCTAAACTGGACACCTGGCCTGAATTGGCACAATATGCCTTACAGGAGCTCGCTTGCACAGCTGCAAGTGTGCTATCGGAAAGAGTCTTCAGTGCAGCTGGATCAATCCTGACAGAAAAAAGGACCCGTCTGTCAACCCAAAATGTGGATGATCTAACCTTCATTAAAATGAACCATGCATGGGTTTCCAAGGATTTTGTCCCATCTTCCCCTGATGACACATAGGGTGACAGAAAAATGGCTTGCTTTGGTCCACCTCTTCCTGGGACTTGACCTATTTCGCCTTTTGCATCAGCTGAATGTCCAACATCAACATATGCCACTTTCTAAAACTCCCTAACTGTGCTGCCTCCCCCCCCATGGCCGGGGTCACCACCTAGCGCACGACACCGTGCGAGTGCCATTGCCCTGGACAGGTGGGTAGGCCGACTCTTGGGCGCGGGCACTGACACAGGGTCCCTCATAGTGCAATCAAGTGTCTCTGACGGTGGTGGTGCACACCCGCCGTCAGACACACCGCCGTACTATGAGGGGCCCAGTGCCAGTACCGACGCCCATGAGTGGGCCCCCGTTGCTTGGGCAGGGCCCCAGCATTTGCAATCTTTACCTCTCCCTGCTCCTCCGCTGTGTAGTCTGGGCCGTCAAATCCATACTGTGCCTGACACCGTCTGAGCCTGCCTCCTGATGTATAGACATATATTTTGAATGTGTACGCTATCCATACATGTTATCCGGGGATACGGTACCCTTTCTCACCTTTGTGCAATCACGTGCAATCCATACTGGGCCTAACACCGTCTGAGCCTGCCTCCTGATGTATAGACATATATTTTGAATGTGTACGCTATCCATACATGTTATCCGGGGATACGATACCCTTTCTCACCTTTGTGCAATCACGTGCAATCCATACTGGGCCTAACACCGTCTGAGCCTGCCTCCTGATGTATAGACATATATTTTGAATGTGTACGCTATCCATACATGTTATCCGGGGATACGGTACCCTTTCTCACCTTTGTGCAATCACGTGCAATCCATACTGGGCCTAACACCGTCTGAGCCTGCCTCCTGATGTATAGACATATATTTTGAATGTGTACGCTATCCATACATGTTATCCGGGGATACGGTACCCTTTCTCACCTTTGTGCAATCACGTGCAAGCCATACTGGGCCTAACACCATCTGAGCCTGCCTCCTGATGTATAGACATATATTTTGAATGTGTACGCTATCCATACATGTTATCCGGGGATACGGTACCCTTTCTCACCTTTGTGCAATCACGTGCAAGCCATACTGGGCCTAACACCGTCTGAGCCTGCGTCCTGATGTATTGACATATATTTTGAATGTGTACGCTATCCAAACATGTTATCCGGGGATACGGTACCCTTTCTCACCTTTGTGCAATCACGTGTAATCCACACTGGGCGTGAGAACGGCTGGCGAGCTGTTAAGCAAGCTACAGCACCTGTGGTTTGCACACGTAAGTTTTTCATTTTTTCAGGAATGACGGTTAGGCCTAATTCCGGAACTGCGGTTGACCTGCACTTACTGGGAAATCATCGTTCGCGGGTAATAATTGTAATCAGTGATCCCCATCACTAACGTTGTTCAGCGGGTTATCTGCACCTGTAAGCGACAAACGCTGGCCTTTTCAGTGTAGCGCACATGCAGCCACGGACATGTAAGGGCATGACACACCAGTTATTGGCCAATCTCATGTGCCAGAGCCTCACGTGTCCCTCTAGTAAGCCGGACTCGGACCGCGGGGCATGACGGAGTCTCGTTCGTTAACGGAATTAAGCTTGCAATGTGTGCATCTTTTCTGTAGCTGGCATGGTTGAGGTTTCCCAGGTGGAGTCGAATTTAACCGTAGGCTCCACTCCTGGTGGTGCCCTTCTGGACATTCCTTTAAGGTTCAGCTTTACAACCATACTGCCCACGTAAAACAAACACTTTGCCTTCATGAACGCTGTTTGGAGGGTCATGACTCGTGGGAATAACGCCGCCCAATCAGTTAACCTGCTAGAGAGATCCTTCGTTGCTCCCAAGCATGACATCACACTCCCTAGGAGGAAGGTAATGCCACTGTGGCGACCGTACTCCTGGGGGCGACACAAGTGCACTGATGCCCAGCCACTGCTCGATGAATCTGCTGGTACATTGACCCAGACCACTACATTCCCCTCGCACGCTACACGGCCTGAATCTGACCCTGATGAAACTCAGGTTACCCTTCCCATATGCAGTTCCATCTTACACGATGACAAAGAGGAAGCTGCAGATGAAAGTGCAGGTTCGGCCCACCCGCCATCAGACACACCACCGTACTATCAGGGGCCCTGTGCCAGTGCCGTCGCCAACGAGTGGGCCCCCCCTTCTTGCTCAGGATCACAGCACTTGCAAGGTTGAAATACTGTGCAGTGAGATGGAAGATGGGGACGACGAGGAGTCCAGACTAGTACAGGGATTCCCTAGCGAGGAGACTTATTTGATTGTTTTCAATGTTGGGACAGCAATTTTTGGGGAGCACTATACTCTGGAGAATGATAGATGGGGCCCACCATACACTGAAACATTCCAAAGGTGGACATCAGACACTGGAGCAGCATTTACAGGGCCCATTATACACTAGAGCATTAGAAATGGGGCCCATTATGTTTGGAGCATTATTTGGGCCCATAAGACAGTGGAGCTTGATCCATGGGGACCAACATATACTGTAGCATTATGTGGAGCTCATCATATACTGTTTCAAACATTATATGGGACCAATGATTCGGTATGGAGAAATAGATGGGCCTCGTCATGAGATGTAAAAAGTGAAGTATTTTTCATTGTACTATACCGCTATTTCTCTGCCGTATCGGAGCATGATGAGTTGTGGTATGTGTTAAAGGGGCGCTCTTTCGCCCAGGGCACATGAAAACCTGGAGCCAGCCCTACCCCCCCACAACTTTAGCCAAATAACCCCCATTTTTCAGTGCGTAACTTGTATTATGAAGTTAATTAAGGTTGACAAGCTTAAGTAAGAAGAATTGATGCTTTTGGCATTCAAATGGGCACTGTAGGTGTGTTTCCTGTCCTCCTCTCACTGCCGACTTTTATTCCCCATTGACTTACATTGGGTTTTGTGTTTCGGGACGACCCCGACTTTTACCTATAATCGGCCGATCTTGCTCGACCCGACTCTTGGAAAAGTCGGGTTTCACGAAACGAAACTCGACCCTAAAAAACCAAAAGTCGCTCAACTCTAGTTGCAACTATATTTGTATGGACGACAGTTTTCCCTCCTAACGGACCATAATCCCCTAGTCTGGCTTAATCGGGTCTCCGGAGACAACGCCAGATTGCTGCGGTGGAGTTTAGCCCTACAACCTCTGGACTTCACCATCCACCACAGACCCGGCAAGCAAAACGGTAACGCCGATGGACTAAGTCGACAAACGGAACTTGTACCAACCCCATAAACTTCGGTCATTCCCAAACTGATCCGTTGAGAATCAGACTGTGTATGCCGATCGTGTCGCTGAAAAGGGGAGCCGTGTTACGTGTTACAGAACCACTCAGCACTCAGAATATGTTGTGCAGTTATATGTATCTATAATAGGTTCCATGTGAGATGCATGTCCCTAATGCATCAGTTCACAGGCTGCGCCCCTGGGCAGAGGGGAGACGATATTCTCCTTTTGTCCGCCCTGCCTCCACCTTTGTAATTCCCACAGTAAACATCGGCAGGCTCCGGCCACCTGTGGCTTTTGTAATGTATGTCTGGCCTGCCGCTTTTCTATTGGCCGGCCCTCTGTATCTGTGTGATATATTCTGTGTCCTGTGAGTAAAGTGTTGTCAGACTGGAAATACGTGGAGAAGCAGTGATCTTTTATATGCGCCCATGTAACCAAGGAATTCCAGCCAGCGTCATTCATTCAGACTCCAGCCAATGCAGAGCGGACCTCCGAAAACACGGGGTGGTACTGAAAGAGGTACCCCAGCTTGGTAGACCCCCTTACAGAAGGGACAGACAAAGTTTTTGGTTTCTTTTTTTTCCTTTGTCCTGAAGTCTCCTGCCTGGACCTCTTGGCGCTGTGTGACCTCCTGGAGCTGGTGCTCCTTGGCCTTGTTTCTACAAAGAGGGAATGCAGGTCACCCCTCTGCTGCTGATGCTCGGTGGTGAAGGTGGTGGCAGTGTTGGTCCAGGCAGCAGTAGTGGTGGCGGTGCTCCTAGAAGAAGGTGGTGGCAGTGCTCCTAGGAGGAGAAGTGCTGGCAGTGCTCCTAGCAGGAGGATCGGTGGCAGTGCTCCAAGCAGGAGTTGTTGTTTCGGCAGTGCTCCAAGCAGGAGTTGTTGTTTCGGCGTTGCTCCAAGCAGGAGTTGTTGTTTCGGCGGTGCTCAAAGCAGGAGTTGTTGTTTTGGCGGTGCTCCAAGCAGGAGTTGTTGTTTTGGTGGTGCTCCAAGCAGGAGTTGTTGTTTTGGCGGTGCTCCAAGCAGGAGTTGTTCTTTCGGCTGTGCTCCAAGCAGGTGGAGCGGTGGCGGTGCTCCTAGCAGGAGGAGCGGTGGCAGTGGTGGTGCTCCTAGCAGGAGGAGTGCTGGCAGTGGTGGTGCTCCTAGCAGGAGTGGTGGCGGTGCTCCAAGCTGGAGGATTGTCTTCAGCGGCGTTGCGCCAAGCAGGAGGAGTTGTGGCACTGGTGGTCCAAGCAGGCATGGTGGTGGCGGTGGTGGTCCAGACAGGAGCAGCGCTTGCCATGGTGGTGGCGGTGAAGTGTCCAGCAGCACTCGGATTTTGGGTGGTGTAGTGGTGTCCGGCTTTGCTTGGAATGCAGGTGGCCAGGCAGTGGTATGCAGCAGAAGTTGGTAGTGAGGTGAAGCGAGTCAGTGGTGGCATAGTTGGAAATGACACCACTGACTGTTGCCTGTACTGACTCTTCTGCATAGCCTGCAAGAAAGCATTGTTGCAGGCCTGCATCACAGTCAGTTGGATTTTTGAACTAAGGTGTTCTGCCATGGCTCGTTCAATTTTACTGAAAAAATGGTGCACTGGTCTGTTGAGGCTGGCTTCCAGACGGTCAAGGCGACTGTCGACAGACTGGAAGCGGTGGTCCACGTGGTTAAAACCACGTTCCATGAGGGCAAAACTGCTTTCCACTTTGTCTGCCAGGGCCTTGAAGCCATTCTGAAAGGCCAAGCTCAAGTGAATGAACTCGGGCTTGACATTCCTGTCCAAGGCCCTCTGCCGCTGGTGGGAAGTGCCCGCAAAACCAGTGACAGAGACCTGGGAAAGGGGAACACTTGATTGACCAGCTTCCTGGTCTCCAGATGTCCGCATTGCTGACCTGCAAGATGCTTCCTTGCTGTTGGATGGCTGGGACGGGTCCGAGGTCATTCGATGAAGGACCGCTCCAGGGACAGGTTGCAGGGTGCTGCTCCAGGTGCTGTGAAAATAAAAGAAAAACATTAGTATCATGCATTTACAAGCGCCAACTGCTGTGGAATAGAAAAGCACAGACTAAAAAACAATACAATCCACCAAAATACTTACGCTCTTGTGGCAAGGATCGGACTTAGGAATGCCAACTCCCGATAATAACGGTATTTTTTTCTGGTCCTTGCCGCTGAACCACTGTGAACCAGGCCCTCATCACGAACATCCCTATTGAAGCGGTCCTTCATCGAGCGCTAACGGGTTCTGACTTTGTTCACTGTGGGAAAAAGAATGAAAAAAAAATTAAACAATGCACTGATGGCCAAATCTCTAGAATCACACACTCCTGTGTGAGCACAGGCAAGAGTCACTGCGGCATCACAAAACAATACAATATACAATGCACTCACTGTTGACCATGATAATATATCTAGCATGATACACACCTGTGTCATCACGCCCAAGAGTCAATGTGGCATCACAGAGCATTGAAATACTTACTTACGAAAATCATTGCAGACCCTGGTATAGGTGTTGTCCCAGCCATCCATCAGCACTGCGGCCACCTCATTCCAGAGTTGGCGGATCACCACCGTGTTCGCGTGCTGCTGGTCACGGCTGTCCCACAACTGGACACGCTCCTGGACCAGGTTGATCAGGGCCTCGTTGTCCAGAACGATTTCTTCATCCCATTGTGGAACCTAGAAAAAAAAGAAAAATATTTTAACCTTGGAAAGATTTGTAAATGAAAATGATAGAAAAAGATACAGAAAAGAAGAAAGATTGAAGATGAAAAACGGGACAGAAAAAAGGCAGGGGAAAAAATAACTTAAAAAAAACGGACATTCAAAATCAGTCTATACTTACATGCCGTCTCCCCGCCGGCACTTGGCTTGGCTGCTCCTGCAATTCGGCCTCTGAAACTGTGTCCGATGATGTCTGAAAAAGAACAAAAATGAATTTGCCACATGTGTAGATACAGCAGCCAATACTTACCCAAAATGTAGGGCAGGAAGATACTCACTTCATACTCTGCTGGGCCAGTTCACCCCGGGACAGTGTGTAATCTGATCCAGAAGACATGCTGCAATAAAAGAATAAATAAGACGCACCAGACCATAAGACGCACCCCAATTTTCAGAAGGAAAATAGGGAAAAAAATAATAATGTGTCAAATGGGGGTCCGTCTTACAGTCCAAATTCAGCTTACCTGGGAAGAGATCCAGCACAGGTGGAGGAGTGGTCACAGGGGTCATTCAGTGGTCCAGGCTTGTGCAGTGGCGGCTCTGTGCTGGGGCAGGTTTGTTGTGCTGGAGCAGCTGGGCTGTACTGAGGCAGCTGGGCTGGGCTGTGCTGGGGCAGGTGGGCTGTGCTGGGGCAGGTGGGCTGGGGCAGGTGGGCTGGGTCAGCTGTGCTGTACTGGGGCAGCTGGGCTGGGGCAGCCGGGCTGGGGCAGCTGGGCTGTGCAGGGGCAGCTGTGCTGGGGCTGGGGCAGGTGGGCTGTGCTGGGGCAGCTGTGCTGGGGCAGCTGGGCTCTGTGGGGTGAGGGTGGCAGCTCTCTGTTCTCCGGTGCAGGGGCGGTGGCTCCACCGGCATTTCCTCCAACTGAAATAGCTGTTGCAAAAACCAAAATTGTTATAAAGAAAAAAGGTTAACATTAATAGGGGTGCCCAAACTTTAACATATGACTGTAAATGGGCAAAGTGAACTTTTTTCCTTTGGCTTGGTGCCAAAGTGGGTTGATTGCCCCCGGTGGCCATTAGAATTATTACACGTGGTGTCATTCATTCTAAGTTGCCCCAGTGGTGGTGAGCGGTAGTGCACTTTAGCTTCTTTAATGTGCACTTAATTACAAATCGGGGGGGGACGGGTCTATAAAAGAGTTCAGGTGTGTTTGTTCACTGTTGTTGATGTTGTGAGTTAGTCTTTCTCAAGGAAGCCTGGGTGAAAGAAGGAGCTGAATGAGAGTCCTGGGCAGCCCAGCCAGAGGGGTTGAGTCAGCTATGGAGTCTGCATGGAGGACTGACATGGCGTGGTGGAGTCGCAGTTTATGGTGTCAACAGGAGGTGCTTGCATGGCTTGGTGGAGTGGCGACGATGGTGAGAGTTGCACTCAGCATGCTGGACTTGGTTGCTGAAAACTGGACTCAAGCATGCTGGACTTTTTAGCAGAAGCTGGACTCATCTTTGGGACTCTGTTGTGAGTTCATTTTCCCCTTCACCATTGAGGTCTGAAGGTAGTGAGGCTGATTACCAAGCACCTGAGCAGGATGATGATGACTGGGTGACTAGAATTGCTGACTGGATATAAGGCACACAACGCCCTTCTGCCTTGCTGGTGATCTCTCTGAGGGATTCTAGGAGACCAGTCTGATTCCTGCTCCTCAAAAGCTAAGTTTTCTGCTCTGCTTTTTGCATTTGTGTTTTGTTTTGTTTTGCCTTGCTTTTCTGGATTTCTGCCATTCCCTGCTGGGGTGAGCTGAATTCCTTTTTGCTCTGTCTTCAGAAAATACCTGAGTACTGATATAGTCTTTTTGAAGCCTAGCGTCTTCAGGGCTTTTTTCCCTATCAGTCTGTTGGCTCTTGTTTTGATAGGGTTTTGGCGGATTGCAGACAGCAGCTTTTCTATCCTGTCCTATTTAGTTAGGCTGAGCAAATGATGCGGCCCAAGCTATCTTTCTATCTGTGTGAGTGTTTTTTCATCTTGCTTCACCGTCATTATATGTTGGGGGCTGCCTATTGCTTTGGGGTCTGCTCTGGGGCAGTTTAGATTTCCCTTTCTGTCTTTAGGCTATTTATTTCTCCGGCTGTGATCGAGGGGTCTAGGGCACCGTAGGAACCCCTCACGGCTACTGCTAGTTGTTGTTGATAGGTTCAGGGGTCTGCAATCCGATAGCTGCCAACTTCTCTGGTTTTCTGGACTTAGCTAGTATTTCTGTTTTTGCCTCCTACGGTGACTCATTCATAACAGGATTCTGTTAACTGGGCAGCTGCAACTGGTGGTGGACTCTGCTCCAAGGCTGCACTATGGTGATGGATCCGGTTATGGTGATGGATCCGGGTGGAGGAGAAGATGCACGCAGGTGGTGGGCTCTGTTGCTAGGAGCATACGAAACAGAGCAAAGCTAAGTGGTGTTCCCCCTGTATTTTCATTTTCCCTTGTGTGTGTTTAGTGCAGTGGTGGGATTAGTTTCCCGCACTGACCAATTCCCTAGTGTGGGTTTAGAGTCAGGGCGAGTCAGGGTTTTAAGGTTCCTGTGCGTCGCCTGGTGCGGAAGCGGCATAGGGAACATTAGGAGTGCAGGGACTCTGGCTCAGGGGAGTGCAGGAGGTCTCCACGTCCCTATTCCCTATCGCAGGGCCCACCATTGTCATTGTTACCCAGGTTCCCCTTTCTTATTTAAATTCGCCTTACTGTAGGCGGGGTTTCCAGACTATTGTATAAATACGTGTAATACCTAAATTCACCAGTTGGAGGCGGTGTATCCAGCTGCACGTCTTTTATTATTTAAATTCGCCCTACTGGAGGCGGTGTATCCAGGGTCACGCGTGTCATGGGTTCGCCTTGCGGTACTCGCTGCGTCCGGACACACGTGACCGTGACAGTAGGACTATCCCGAACAGAGTTACCGTGTCGTGGTGGGATGACTTTCATGCTATTTTTGATCAAAAACAGTATTACTAAAAACTCTGTATTATTTAGATGCACTTTTGCTTTTACTTATTTAGTTACAGCAGGGTTTTTGCTCATTTTGTCTTTTGCAGGTTTTCTGTAGATAGTGGTCTGTCAATGCAAACACCTTCTTTAATCTACTCTAACCCCCAAACAATGTTTCTTGTGTAGGGGGTGGTTTAAACAAGTGTCTAGACATTGCTTACTCAAAAATCACATGTGCTCAAAAGCACAGGCGTGCGCATGTCCATGCTCATGCCAGTGACCCAATAGATTGTAATGTGTTTTTTGGCGCATTCCGTGCGCATGCGTTTTTTTTACGAGGTTGGGCGGAAGAAAAAATGCAACATGTTGCGTCTGGCGTGTCTTTGCGAACACCTGGAAAAAGCATATGCGCACGAAAACGCTAATGAACACGTGCAAGCGCTAGACCATGCGCCCGCCATGTCAAACATAGGGGAGCATTGCGAATGCGCTATAAAACGCTAATGTGAAACCAGCCTTAATGATTTCTTCCAGATTCTGACATTTCTCCACAACAAGACCAATAATATGAGGCATACAGGTAGGACTAGTGTAACATTTCTATCACCTGTATGCCTATAGTAATAGGTCATATACATCTCGGGGGTGACAGATTCCCTTTAAGCTGAGTTTATAATGGCCAGATTTTACACAGATTTAAAGCAAAATTCTGCTTCGAATTTGTATTAAATCCAATAACTATATCGATCCCATGCATGTAAATGGGGTTTCTGCAACCTTTTACACACACTACAGGAAGTTTATGCAGAAAAATAGCCTTCGAGGATAAGTTGGATTCTATAAATTACCTTGAATTCTTGATCCTCATGTAGAATAATGGGAGTAATTTCTGTTGTGGAACTTGTAGTAAAATAAAGGTATGTGCCTGATTCGCAATATATAAATCCAACATTTATGAACGTATGCTCAGAGTAAGACATCATTCAGACTTCAGTATTGAAAATTTCATCAGTCATTTTATATCAGAGCGTCAGAGTTTGGTCAGCGTCAGTTTTTACCATCAGAGTTTGGTCTGAGTTTCTAGGATGAGAAACAAAAAATAGTTTCTTTTCTATCCAAAAGTTCATAAGAAATGGACATCACTCAGATGCCTTCCAAGTGCAGTCCGATTTTTTTTTCATGGACTTGCATTGTCATCTTTAATCTGACACTTTGATCAATATCAGACATAACATTTTATGTAGAGTGCTCTTTCACTATTATACATGCGAGTGCTTCCCGAGAAAAAAACAGATTGCACTCATGTTCAAAAAAACGGACATGTGAGTCCTAATGAGGAGTTTTCTACACTCTTGAATGACAAATTTAGACACTTACATTGCAAACCAGGAACATCACTAAATAAGAAGGCAGTCCATATACAGGAGTCTTTCCATACTGGTTTCCATACTGTTATCCATTGTGATTGTAGATACAGGTCATATTCACATTAATGTCTTATTTAGAAATACCTTTTAACCATTTTATCTTTTACACCCCTGAGTGATGACATAAAATACAGGACACACTAATAGACCTCATCTCTAAATTTAGTCGTGTTACATATTAGATACTGCCAACTTAGTTACCAACATAGTAAAATGACTTCCAAGTACATTTGGAGTTTCATGCAATATAATTAGCAAGATGTCAGGAATCTTATTCTTGCCCCTTTCAAATTCAGGAGGATTGTACATAATGTTTTTTAACACTTTTTATTGATATTTTCTTCTTGTTTTCACTTTTCTAATAGTATGGAAATTATGATGTTTCTTGCAACCTTTTTAAAAACCCCAATTCATAAATCTGTCTTAGAGCTAGTCACATCTCAACCTGGACCTCCTCCTGCAACATTTGCTTCTTGCACCAGCTGCCACTGTATTCATTTTGTGTGGGGCACTAGTGAGGGAAGAGACATCAAGGAACAGATCTGGGTGGCGCATGCCCTGTCCAACCACAGAGGCTACTTTGGCTTAGACCGGTAGTGCCATCCAGTCTGGCAGTATGGATTAGGCCGGTTTCACATTAGCGCATTTTATGCGCGCGCACGGCCGGGGGTAGCTCCGCCCCCGATCCGGCTCTCTGCCCGGCGTGCCCGCCCCTTCCTTGTAGCGCCGCCTCCTAGCGGACAGCGGCGCCTGCGATCGGCGCACCCTATCTTTAGCATAGGGTGCGCCGATCGTGCGCAGGCCGTGCGCTAGTTGCGCTTTGACCTGCGCTGCGCACTTATGACGGTGCGCCGTGCGCGCCAAAATCCGAGAAGTTCGATTTTGGCGCGCACGGCGCACCGTCAAAAGTGCGCAGCGCAGGTCAAAGCGCAACTAGCGCACGACCTGCGCACGATCGGCGCACCCTATGCTAAAGATAGGGTGCGCCGATCGCAGGCGCCGCTGTCCGCTAGGAGGCGGCGCTACAAGGAAGGGGCGGGCACGCCGGGCAGAGAGCCGGATCGGGGGCGGAGCTACCCCCGGCCGTGCGCGCGCATAAAATGCGCTAATGTGAAACCGGCCTTAGTGTGCTATCCTGCAGGAGTAATTAGCCCCCTGCTGTTGTCAGTGGGGAAGCTCTATATCCTATTACAATTTAAGCTTAAGCCCCCGTTACACATAGCAATATCGCTATCAATATCGCTGTAACATCACCGATTTTGTGACGTAGCAGCGTTATTGCTAGCGATATCGCTATGTGTGATACTTACCTCCGACCAGCTCCCCCGCTGCTCATCGCTGGTCGCGTGAGAACATCCTGGACCATTTCTCGTCGGGCGCTTCCTGCTGTGGAGACGAGCGACGCATGGACGCGGGCGGGAGGACGTCAGGATCGCCGCGTCTGACAGGTAAGTAGCGACCCCCGTCTTCAGCGATGTCGCTGGTGAGATCTGCCTGTGTGGCAGCTCACTAGCGACCACTTAGCAATGCACCAGCGATCCATATCGTTGTCGGGATCGCTGGTGCATCGCTAAGTGTAACGGTACCCTAACTCATGGGAGTTGCCAGTTATAGTTTTACTAGCTCCAGTCCAGTCCTTTTTTCAGTTCTTAATCAGTCCATTTGATTCCCTTTTTTGACCTTGGCCCATGTTTTAACTATTCTTTGTCTTTACAAATCTGTTCCTTTCGCTTCCCTCCTGGTTCTGAGCTGCTGACCATTTCTGCCAACCTGCTCCACCGGCTAGCCTCAGGACTCAACCTAGGGACCCTGTAAAAATTCACACCCCTGTATAGGAGTAAAAGGTTGAAGGTCAGTTCTCCCCTGATAGTTGGAGTAGCCAACAGAGAGGCAGTCTGTATCAGCCTTAGGGTCCCGTTACACATAGCAACGCTCCAGCGATCCCGACAATGATGCGACCTGGTAAGGATCGCTGGTGCATCGCTACATGGTCACTAGTAAGCTGTCAAACAGGCAGATCTCTTCAACGACGCAGCAACGATACGGCGATCCGTATAACGACCTCGGCGGTCGTTGGGACCTTGTCACACAGCAGCTATTCTGACGACTCACGCCTGCGTCCCTGAGTTCTGAGTCGCCAATGAGGTCGCTCGTTGTTGTTATGGCATCAAACACAGCGATGCATGCTGGCCAGCAGAACACCAACAATCAAAAAATGGCTCAGGACATTCGAGCACGATCAGCGATATCCAGCGGGTGTGCCGATCGCCGCTATGTGTCACATGTAGCGAGATTGTTGGCGAGGTCGCAGTTGCATGACAAAACCTGTGACGTTTCAGCGATCTCGCTAACAATCTCGCTATGTGTGAAGTACCCCTTATTTAGAGCTCCAAAGTGACCATAGACAGAACCTCCTTACTGATTATTGCCATAAAATTCTTACTCCAACCCACTTCCACATAGAGTGCATTTTACCATTTTACTTATTATTCATAATTCTGGAGGACATGAGCTTTATCACAAGGATAACCATTCATTCTTGCCTTCCCATGGCAAATATAGCAGTTTACCAAAGGTGCCAAGGAATGGAACTTGAGGTAAACAGCTGAGTTCCCATGGGCAGCATTTTGGAAGAAGTTGTCTCTAATGAAAACGAATGTATGTCTTACCTGGTGAAGAGCATATATAAAGATCTTGAGCGGCTGTAATGCAGCACAAGCTGATGGCGTTGATGCAGCAGGATGAATCAAAGTCTGCCAGTCCAATATAACATACTAGATGGTGGCCCGATTCTAACGCATCGGATATTCTAGTCAGTCTCTCTCCCCGCTCTGCACATCTCCCGTTGGAGGCGTGTGTCTTTCGAATGTGCTGATTGGTCGTGGCCAGCCGGGCGCGACCAATCAGCGCAGCGGGATTTCTGTTACAGACAGACAGACAGGCATAGTTAGACAATTATATAGTAAATACATGGTCCTCACTAGTTGTAATATGTCAACTACCGAATACCCAGGAAACATATCACGTAGCCGGTCTATATGTCCCAAGAGAGTATTGTCATAAAAAAATGCCAAGTTGCCATGGCAACACGTCATGCAAAGAGATCCAGCAGTAACAAACCGATGAAACAGTGATCAGTGCTGAATCTAGGTCAAATAAGTAACAATGGAAGGATGAGGGGTAAAGATGAGCGGGTTTGTTCGAAGATTAGAAAAAAATAGCTTAGTGCCAATTCAGCAAAATGGTCCAGTCATATGCCATTTTGCTGAATTGTGGAGGACCAAAAACTGTGTAAAAAATGTATTACTTACCTCACCGATCACCTTTATGGCAACTGCCATCCAATCCTCAGTTCCATATGGCTTCTTCTTATCTTATTCCTCTAGGGCCTAAAGTTCTCTTCAGCTATCTTCACTCCTGAGTAGTGTTGAGCGATACCATCCAATATCGTGAAGTATCGTATTGGATCGTACCGATACCCAAAAAGTATCGGGTATCGCCGATTCCGATACCGGAAACCCCATTCAAGTCAATGGGACAGAAATATCGGAATAAAAAAAAACCCTTTCTTTACTTGTACATCCAGTTCGGGAGGGGGGAAGAGTGTGGGCGGTGCGTGGGCGGACACTGTGCGTGTCTGTGTGTGTGGGCGGGGTCTGTACGGGCCTCTCGGGGGTCTGTGCGGGCCTGCCGGGGGTCTGTGTGGGCCTGCCGGGGGTCTGTGTGGGCCTGCCGGGGGTCTGTGCGGGCTTGCCGGGGGTCTGTGCGGGCCTGCCGGGGGTCTGTGCGGGCTGTCCGGGTTCTGTGCGGGCCTGCCGGGGGTCTGTGCGGGCCTGCCGGGGGTTTGTGCGGGCTGCCGGGGTGTCTGTGCGGGCCTGCCGGGGGTTGTGTGTGTGTGCAGGCATTGTCCAATGGGACTACAAGTCCCATTGGACTATGCCTGCTACAAGGACAGTGATTGACACATTAGCCAATGATGGAACAGTAGTAGTCCCATCATCCGGCTAATGTGTTGAATGTTAAAAAAAAACAAAAAAAAAACATACATACTACATACATACCACATATATACTACATTCATACATACTACATACATACCACATATATACTACATTCATACAACATACATACATACTACATACATACTTCATATATACTACATTCATACAACATACATACATACTACATACATACTTCATATATACTACATTCATACAACATACATACTACATATATACTACATATATACTACATTCATACAACATACATACATACTACATACATACTACATACATACTACATATATACTACATTCATACAACATACATACATACTACATACATACTACATTCATACTACATTCATACAACATACATACATGCTACATACATACTTCATATATACTACATTCATACAACATACATACTACATATATACTACATATATACTACATTCATACAACATACATACATACTACATACATACTACATACATACTACATATATACTACATTCATACAACATACATACATACTACATACATACTACATTCATACTACATTCATACAACATACATACTACATACATACTTCATATATACTACATTCATACAACATACATACATACTATATACATACTTCATATATACTACATTCATACAACATACATACAACATACATACTACATATATACTACATTCATACAACATACATATAACATACATACTACATATATACTACATTCATACAACATACATACATAGTACATACTACATACATACTACATACATACAACATACATAAAACATGCTACAGACATACAACATACATACTACATACAATACATTCATACAATACATACATATAGACATACAGTACATATAATATAGAGTACATACTCACAATCACTTGTCACTGATCCCCGAAGCCAGTGTCATCTTTAAAAAATATTAAAATAACAAACAACCGATATACTCCCTGATCCGCAGAAATCCACGAGTGTCCCACGACGATCCCCCGTGAAGAACAGCAGCATCAGCTGATGCGACCACTCTCTAGGGGCCCCAGGAATGCAATGACGGGAGGTAGGTATCCTTCTGCACTGTATTCCTCCGCCACTGTAAAAAAAATAGTCCCTAGTCTCACTTTTGGCATTGCTGTGTGAGAAAGTTCCCACGCAGCTTTTGCCATAAAGTGAGACCAGTGAACTATAGTAACCTCTCAGTGATGCAATGCAGGAGATCGTCGTGGGACACTCGTGGATTTCTGCAGATCAGGGAGTATATCGCTTGTTTGTTATTTTAATATTTTTTACAGTGAGATGACACTGGCTTCGGAGATCAAAGGGACAAGTGATGGTGAGTATGTACTCTATGTTATATGTATTGTATGTCTATATGTATTTATTGTATGAATGTATGAATGTATTCTATGTAGTATGTACAGTATGTAGTATGTATGTTGTATGAATGTAGCATATATGTAGTATGTATGTATGTTGTATGAATGTAGTATATATGTAGTATGTATGTATGTTGTATGAATGTAGTATGCATGTATGTATGTATGTTGTATGAATGTAGTATATATGTAGTATGTATGTATGTTGAATGAATGTAGTATGCATGTATGTATGTTGTATGAATGTAGTATATATATAGTATGCAGCATGTATGTATGTATGTTGTATAAATGTAGTATATATGTAGTATGTATGTTGTATGAATGTAGTATATATGTAGTGTGTAGTATGTATGTATGAATGTATGTATGAATGTAGTATATATGTAGTATGTATGTATGAATGTATGTATGTATGTTGTATGAATGTTGTATATATGTAGTATTTTTTTTTTTTGTTTTGTTTTTTACATTCAACACATTAGCTGGATGATGGGACTTCTACTGTCCCATCATTGGCTAATGTGTCAATCACTGTCATTGTAGCAGGCATAGCCCGATGGGACTTGTAGTCCCATCGGACGATGCCTGCACACACACACACAACCCCCGGCAGGCCCACACAGACCCCCGACAGCCCGCACAGACCCCCGGCAGGCCCGTACAGACCCCCGGCAGGCCCGCACAGACCCCCGGCAAGCCCGCACAGACCCCCGGCAGGCCCGCACAGACCCCCGGCAGGCCCGTACAGACCCCCAGCAGCCCGCACAGACCCCCGGCAGCTCGCACAGACCCCCGGCAGCCCGCAAAGACCCCCGGCAGGCCCGCACAGACCGCGCATCATGATGTGCACAGACCGCACATCATGATGACATCATTTCAGTAGCCAATCACAGCCACAACACTGGTTCATTGCATTATGGGAACTTCCGATTCCGATTCCGATATCATCCGATACCAGATATTTGCAGTATTGGAATGCTCAACACTAACGGCCAGTTTTATAGTCCTCCGCATCACGGAACCATTTGGTTCTCTTGGTCTCCTCAATATCACCATGGTATTTCACCAATTTTACTTCCAGCTGTATTTTGAAAGCATCTAAGTCGTGTGCTGTCATCTGGGCTGATAACTGCTGTTCAGCATCCGATATCCTCTTGTTAATAGTTTCCATTTCACTGTGGAGAAACTTGATGTTCAAAAGAATTAAATCAAATGCAAATTTGTTTGTAATTGATTCAAACCTCTTGCAGAACTTTGCATTATCTGCCATCATTGTCGGCCGTAAATGTGGCCTCTTTTCTTCCCTATATGCTACTGTTGTGTCATTGCTATGCAATAAAGAATGTAATGTAGTTCAGATGTGATGTTTTTATAAATTCTATTATGTTGTTGGTTATTGCGGCCTATATAATGCCATGGATTTGGTAACAATAAACTTTTGACTCCGCAGGCTGGCTGAGCTTGTGGGCGTCTTGTCAGCGGTGGTAGGTTTGTTTACATGGCAGGTCATGTGACCCGTCATGTGACGACTTCCATGGTCTGTCTGATGCCCACGGCCGCGCTGACTTGAGGATGGGTGCCTTTGCGTGTGCGCGGCTGAGGGTGGGCGGAGCGTGGTCGGCTCTTGCAGATTGCGTCCTGTCTGTGACACCGCGCATGCGCGGTGTTTCTGGCGTGGTTGCATCGCGAGATCCCGCCCCTGTCTCTGCCTATCCTACGGCTGCGTGGCGCCACTGCAGGTTATCTATGAGCCTTGTACACAGGTAATTACGGCAGCCTTTCTTAATCACTTGTGTGGACTGCAGTTATAGGCTATTTGCTTGGCGCCAACACTAGGTAGTGTTCTCATTTGTCTGAGGGAGGTGTCCATGTATTTATGGTATTGATTGGCGGTTTATCACCATAGTGACCGCTATGCCATATGAGGATTGGGCGATCGTTTTGTGGACATTGTTTACAAATATTTGTGTACCTCTGTTTGTGAGATTTTTTGTATTTACATGACTGCACATTGTATTATATATAACACACTGATTGTTTTGTATATTTGATGTCTCATATGATGTGATTTTTATGTATTTTTGACTAATGTTACGTCCGTCTGCAAGTCTGGGCTGCAGAAAGACAGCGCCCCGAGTAGCACCGACACCCTTTACCCCTATACAGGGATCTGGATTTACTGCAGAGCCCAGGAAGCACTGTCTGAACAGGAGCAGAGTGCCAGAGCAGACCGGTCGCAATAGAAAAGCAGTGAGGGAGCCAAAAATGAAGTCGGAAACCAGGCGAGCAGTGGAGGTACAAAATCATCAGGCAGTAGAGGGGGGCCAGAAATCCAGGCCAAGGTCAGCGTCAGTAATCGGTAGAAATGCAAGGTACAAAAACAGCAGGCAATAGAGTAGTCAGAAAATTAGGCTGGGGTCAGAGTTAACGATAGGCAATCACAAAGTAACACGTAGGGGAACCAAGAATATATCAGGCGGCTTGCAAGACCAGTCCCAAAGTATTTGAGGGATCAGGTCATCCCTCACAGGCTCCCGGACTGCTGATGTCATCAGAACCGCCCCCAGGACCAGACCCGATGATGATGCACAATCCCCTTCATGACAGACAGCGGAGCGGAGTCTGCGTCCACTCGACGCCTGCGCAGGAACCCTTTCACTGTTGCTGCCATCCCTCGGGCGCGAACCACAGCGCCTCCCAATGGCCGAGGCGGGAACAGCAGGCCCTGAGCTCGACGGCGATGTGTCAGTCCGGCGCCTCCTGGTGGTCGAGGCCCGAACCGCAGCCCTCGAGCCCACGGGCAGCGTGACTGTCCGTCGCCTTCTCGTGGCTGAGGGCGGAACAGCAGGCCCCGAGTCTGATGGCGACGTGACAACTAAGGGGCGTTTCCTGAATGGTGATTGGTTTGTCCACACCATATAAGGCCGCTCCAATTGCTATTTGATGTACTTGATAAAGACCATGTTATGGTCGAAACGTTGTATCTATTGATGACAGAATAAAAGCTAAAGTTTTTTCTTCACCTGGAATGGATGCTGCTCCTTTTTCATGTTTTCTCTGAGAATGGGCCTAGTCTAGTACCCTACAACTATAGGGTCCTGGTATTATCAGCTGCTCTAATACTTCCCATCTCAGTTTAGTGACCCGATATAGCAAATTATCATTTACCACAAACCTGGAAACCTGGTCTCGGCCCCCGGCTCTTGGGCAACACCATTTATCACAGTAACATTATCACAGGCCCCTTTTAACATAAGGTCCTCCATTTGAGCAGTCCCAAAATTCCCCCCCAGAAACTCAGGAATCTCGGCCTCATGGGTCACCATCTCGTCCTTGTTGTCAGCAAGGACACACAAAGGGAATTCTTCCGCCACTGACTGTGATAGGGATTTTTCATGGTTGGAACGGCTCATATCTGAGTAACTTAGCCTGCCTTTCTCCATAAGTCCTAGAACAAGCTAACGTTCCACCCTATTAACAATGGGTGTAACAGGTTTACTCTAACCTTATGGGACTCAGTGACACAGTTTGTTTTTATAGTCCTTGGCATCACAGTGAATACATCAGATGCTTACGAGTTTCCCGGGAATCAACTGGTTGGGGAGTGTGGCTTTTACCAAGGGTCACCAAACTCACCGAGTCCAAGAGTCCAGACACCAGTACCCCATTTATTGTCACAGGACATGCCTGTGGTCTTCCCTCAGGGTGATACTCAACACTGCAGGATAGATAGGCCTAATACGAACAGTATCTCCCTGCGCTGCAGTCCATCTGTTCGGCGAACATAGTATAACGGAAGGCTATGTGGCCCGGGCCGCAAAAACTCCAACAAATTAAGTCCTTACTAGCAGCCTTTGGCAAACTATCAGTGACCCCTTGGGACCTCCCCCCAGTTATGACTCTATTACCCTTCTTTTGAGAGTCAGGCTCCTTCTGGGTACCCCAATATGGGGATGCAACACTGCCCGGTTTCCTTAAGGACTTCTTGACCGCCTAGTACCTTTTCACTAGGCCAACCAGGGCGTCCCCATTCCGGGGTTCTCCGTGGGCAACCCACGCTTGACCTAGGTTGGAGGACTCCGGTTGCAACCACTTCTGTATCAGATGTAGTAGGTCAAACATTTGGGAGTGACGGGGGTTCTCACTGCATTATTCCAGTGGTGGACACTTTGAGCTGGACCCTTTGAGCTCAAACAGACATAGTCACTCCTGAGCATGCTAATATCTCAGCTTTTAATTTGGCATACTCCTGTGCATCCTGTAAGGCCAGGTCATATTAAGCCTTTTGGGGTTCTCCAATTAGATAGGGGGCCAGTATCTCCATTTAAGACATACAGGTTCTCCACAGCCATCACACTTGGTCACTGGAGAAGTCGCCCGCACTTCTATCACCAACCATGGTAGATTGGCTCACTCGGCTGCACATAGAGGTAGACACAGGTATATCTGGTTTATTAAAGGTACTGCATAAACCATTGCAGAGTTAGCAAAATAAACACAACCTTTCTGGCGTAATGGGAAAACAAAACAAATCATATGGCACAGTCTGTGTTGCTGCGGGAATCCGCCAGCTCAGGAAGCAAAAAAGAAAAAGATTAAACTTTCCTTATCATTAAACACAGCTCTGGAGCTCTCATCTCCAGGCAAACCCAATGCTGAATGAGCCAGTAGGCTGTATATTTATCCCCTGGACTCGACCGTGGGGTGGAGATATGGTTAACAGCCTCCCACCTACTCTATAGCTGTTCACTAAACCTAACCCTGAACAAGTCCAGTTAACCCTTCTCAGCACTTAGTATGCTCTCAGTGTGCTGGAGCATTTTACTAGGTTCATATCACTGAAGCTAATACCCTCAGTGATACATACAGTCATATGTAAAAGTTTGGGCACCCCTATTAATGTTAACCTTTTTTCTTTATAACAATTTTGGTTTTTGCAACAGCTATTTCAGTTTCATATATCTAATAACTGATGGACTCAGTTATATTTCTGGATTCAAATGAGGTTTATTGTACTAACAGAAAATGTGCAATCTGCATTTAAACAAAATTTGACCGGTGCAAAAGTATGGGCACCCTTATCATTTTCTTGATTTGAACACTCCTAACTACTTTTTACTGACTTCCTGAAGCACTAAATTGGTTTTGTATTCTCATTAAGCTTTGAACTTCATAGCCAGGTGTATCAAATCATGAGAAAAGGTATTTAAAGTGGCCACTTGCAAGTAGTTCTCCTATTAGATTCTCCTATGAAGAGTGGCATCATGGGCTCCTCAAAACAACTCTCAAATGATCTGAAAACAAAGATTATTCAACATAGCTTTTCAGGGGAAGGATACAAAAAGTTGTCTCAGAGATTTAACCTGTCAGTTTCCACTGTGAGGAACATAATAAGGAAATGGAAGAACACAGGTACAGTTCTTGTTAAGCCCAGAAGTGGCAGGCCAAGAAAAATATCAGAAAGGCAGAGAAGAAGAATGGTGAGAACAGTCAAGGACAATCCACAGACCACCTCCAAAGACCTGCAGCATCATCTTGCTGCAGATGGTGTCACTGTGCATCGGTCAACAATACAGCGCACTTTGCACAAGGAGAAGCTGTATGGGAGAGTGATGCGAAAGAAGCCGTTTCTGCAAGCACGCCACAAACAGAGTCGCCTGAGGTATGCAAAAGCACATTTGGACAAGCCAGTTACATTTTGGAAGAAGGTCCTGTGGACTGATGAAACAAAGATTGAGTTGTTTGGTCATACAAAAAGGCGTTATCCATGCGCTGTATTGTTGACCGATGCACAGTGACACCATCTGCAGCAAGATGATGCTGCAGGTCTTTGGAGGTGGTCTGTGGATTGTCCTTGACTGTTCTCACCATTCTTCTTCTCTGCCTTTCTGATATTTTTCTTGGCCTGCCACTTCTGGGCTTAACAAGAACTGTACCTGTGTTCTTCCATTTCCTAACTATGTTCCTCACAGTGGAAACTGACAGGTTAAATCACTGAGACAACTTTTTGTATCCTTCCCCTGAAAAGCTATGTTGAATAATCTTTGTTTTCAGATCATTTGAGAGTTGATTTGAGGAGCCCATGATGCCACTCTTTATAGGAGAATCAAATAGGAGAACTACATGCAAGTGGCCACTTTAAATACCTTTTCTCATGATTTGATACACCTGGCTATGAAGTTCAAAGCTCAATGAGGTTACAAAACCAATTTAGTGCTTCAGGAAGTCAGTAAAAAGTAGTTAGGAGTGTTCAAATCAAGAAAATGATAAGGGTGCCCATACTTTTGCACCGGTCAAATTTTGTTTAAATGCAGATTGCACATTTTCTGTTAGTACAATAAACCTCATTTGAATCCAGAAATATAACTGAGTCCATCAGTTATTAGATATATGAAACTGAAATAGCTGTTGCAAAAACCAAAATTGTTATAAAGAAAAAAGGTTAACATTAATAGGGGTGCCCAAACTTTTACATATGACTGTATCTCTCCTCCAGTACTTTTCTAGTAACTTTATCACAATATACTGTACAGTATATATCTATCCTATTATTTCTAAACACCGTTTTTCAGTGATTCCTTTGTATCCCTGTTCATACTGCACCCACACACAAATGATACACCATTTGAAAGGTAAACTTGCCCCCTTCAGAAACAAAATAGCCAAACAAACCACACATCCACAATTTGATCACAAAATACAGTTTAAATATTAAACGTGCAGTAAGGAAAAACGACCTGCAGGTGGCACCAAAGTACCACAAAGCACACTACTAACACATTTGTAAACATGCACTGCTTTTTCGCTCATTACTTCACCCCACACACACACATCATACACAATTTGAAAGGTTAACTTCTCCCTTCAGCAAGAAAACAGCCAAACAAACCACACATTCACAATTTTATCACTAAATACAGTTTAAACATTCATTTTCATAAACCTGCAGAAAGACACAATGACCTGCAGATGGCACCTCAACCGGAAAACATTTTTTGACCTCTCCTTATCAAAACAATTTATTGTATTACCAATCTACATATATAAATATCTGTCGTTGTTCATCAGCTCATGAAATACATTTACATTTGACCAGCTTGCTCTTTCTGAAATTACCTGCACCCCCGATGACCAATATGCGAAAATTTTGAATGGGCCAAGTTAGTATATATATATATATATATATATAATTGTCTTATCATGTCTGTCTGTAACCGAAATCCTGCATCACTGATTGGTCACGGCAGTTAGGCCATGACCAATCAGCGACAGTCGCTTAGTCGTCGCGGCAACACGGCTGCATTGCTTATTGTACAGGCACATTATAGCCGTTAAAGGCATCACTGCTGCATCGCTCATTACACAGGCACAGTCCTGTACATATACAATACATTAGGTAAGCGCAGAACAGTGACTGCAGCTCTGGGTGTAACAGGAGTACATTAGGTAACAGCAGAACAGTGACTGCAGCTCTGGGTGTAACAGGAGTACAATACATTAGGTAAGAGCAGAAAAGTGACTGCAGCTCTCGGTGTAACTGGAGTATAATACATTAGGTAAAAGCAGAACGGTGACTGCAGCTCTGGGTGTAACTGGACTACAATATATTAGGTAAGATCTGAACAGTGACTGCAGCTCTGGGAGTAACTGGAGTACATTAGGTAACAACAGAACAGTGACTGCAGATCTGGGTGTAACTGGAGTACAATACATTAGGTAACAGAAGAACAGTTACTGCAGACCTGGGTGTAACAGGAGTACATTAGGTAACAGCAGAACAGTGACTGCAGCTCTGGGTGCAACTTGAGTACAATACATTTGGTAAGATCTGAACAGTGACTGCAGCTCTGGCTGTAACAGGAGTATAATACATTAGGTAAGAGCAGAATGGTGACTGCAGCTCTGGGTGTAACTGGAGTACAATACATTAGATAACAGCAGAACAGTGACAGCAGCTCTGGGTGTAACTGGAGTACAGTACATTAGGTAACAGCAGAACAGTGACTGCAGCTCTGGCTGTAACTGGAGTACAATACAATAGGTAACAGCAGAACAGTGACAGCAGCTCCGGGTGTAACAGGAGTATAATACACTAGATGGTGGCCCGATTCTATTGCATCGGGTATTTTAGAGTCTCTGTTAAAATAAAAAATAGTTATATACTCACCTTCTGACGGCCCCCGGACTCTTTCTCTCCTCACCACGCACCCTGCATCTTCCGGTTCCAGTAATGCTTAGCGAGAAGGGCTGAAGATGACGTCATACTCGCGAGAGCGCGACATCATCAGCGGTGTTTCGCGCAAAGCATTACTTGAACCTGAAGATGCCGGTCATAGTAACTAACTGTGGTTAGTTACAGCAAATTATAAGTATCCTCCATCCCATAGTCCCGTGCCCACATACCCATCATATATATCCACGATCCCATAGGCCCGTGCCCATATACCCATCATACATATCCTCCATCCCTTAGTCGAGTGCCCATATACCCATCACACATCCTTCATCCCATAGACCCATGCCCATATACCCATCACACATCCTCCATCCCATAGTCCCGTGCCCATATACCCATCATACATATCCACGATCCATAGGCCCATGCCCATATACCCATCATACATATCCTCCATCCCTTAGTCAAGTGCCCATATACCCATCACACATCCTTCATCCCATAGACCCATGCCCATATACCCATCACACATCCTCCATCCCTTAGTCCCGTGCCCATATACCCATCATATATATTCACGATCCATAGGCCCGTGCCCATATACCCATTAAACATATCGTCCATCCCATAGTCGAGTGCCCATATACCCATCACACAACCTCCATCCCATAGTCCCATGCCCATATACCCATCATACATATCCTCTGTCCCATAGTCCCGTGCCCATATACCCGTCATACATATCCTCCATCCCATAGTCCAGTGCCCATATACCCATCACACATCCTCCATCCCATAGTCTCGTGCTCATATACCCGTCATACATATCCTCCATCCCATAGTCCAGTGCCCATATACCATCACACATCCTCCATCCCATAGTCAACCATTGTGACATCATGGTGAGCGGCGGGGCTTGCAACCTATGATGACATCAGCGTCGCCATGGCAACCATTATGACATCATAATGAGGGGCGGGGCTTGATACACACACACTTTTTCCCCGTTATGTACATAGGGGCAAAATTGTTTGGTGAATTGGAACACGTGGGGTTAATATTTTGCCTCACAACATAGCCTAGGACACTCTCGGGGTCCAGACGTGTGACTGTGCCAAATTTTGTGGCTGTAGCTGCGACGGTGCGGATGCCAATCCCAGACATACACATATACACACATACATACATACATACATACATACACACACTTGAGCTTTATATATTAGATATATATATATACTAGCTGACGAGCCTGGTGTTGCCTGGGCATAGTAACCAACTGTGGTTAGTTGTAACAAATTATAATGATTATATTGCACATAAAAATGTTTCACATCATATATTGAACACTACAGATTTGCAACACAAATTAACTAAACGATTACCCAAGTATTGATAGTATTTTATTTTCAACTCATTCAAGATTTTTGGTTTTTCCTTTCGGTGCAAAGATGAACAGATTTTTGGCAGTTCCAACTCTTGAACAGACCACGTAAAGTTGGCCATGAGAAAGGCATGGAGATTGCAAATCAATCCCTACTACTTTCAAGGACTGTCCCTGAGCCTTATTAATGGACATTGCAAATAGCAGTTGAACTGGAAACTGGAGGCGTTTAAAATCAAAAAACAAATCAGATGGAATTAGTGGAATTCTCGGAATGAAAATTTCCTCTCCTTTGGCACATCCTGTTTCTGAGCTGTGTATCTAACCGTATCCTATGTGATAATGTCTGCTGAGCTGTGTACCTAATCCTCTCCTGTGTGATACTTTCTTCTGAGCTGTGTATCTAATCCTATCGTGTGTTACTGACTGCTCAGCCGTGTATCTAATCGTATCCTGTGTGATACTGACTGCTGAGCAGTGTATCTAATCCTATCCTGTGTGATACCGTCTGCTGGGCCTTGTATCTAACCCTATCCTGTGTGATACTGACTGCTGAGCAGTGTGCCTAATCCAATCATGTGTGTTACTGACTGCTCAGCCATGTATCTAATCCTATCCTCTGTGATACTGACTGCAGAGCCGTGTATCTAATCTTATTCTGTGTGATACTGTCTGCTGAGCCGTGTATCTAATACTATTCTGTGTGATACTGTGTGCTGAGCTGTGTATCTAATCCTATGCTGTGTGATACTGTCTGCTGAGCCGTGTATCTATTGCTCTCCTGTGTGATACTAACTGTACTAACTGCTGAGCTGTGTATCTAACCCTCTCCTGTGTGATAATGACTGCTGAGCTGTGTATCTAATCCTATCTTGTGTGATACTGACTGCTGAGCCATGTATCTAACCCTATCCTGTGTGATACTGACTGCTGAGCCCTGTACCTAATCCTATCATTTGTGTTACTGACTGCTCAGCCGTGTATCTAATCCTATCCTGTGTGATACTGACTGCTGAGCCGTGTATCTAACCCTATCCTGTGTGATATTGACTGCTGAGCCGTGTACCTAATCCTATCATGTGTGTTACTAACTGCTCAGCCATGTATCTACTGTAATCCTATCCTGTGTGATACTGACTGCTGAGCCGTGTATCCAATCCTATCCTGTGTGATACTGACTGCTTAGCCGTGTATCTAATCCTATTCTGTGTGATACTGTCTGCTGAGCCGTGTATCTAATAATATTCTGTGTGATACTGTGTGCTGAACTGTGTATCTAATCCTATCCTGTGTGATACTGTCTGCTGAGCCATGTATCTATTCCTATCCTGTGTGATACTGACTGCTGAGCTGTGTATCAAATCCTATCCTGTGTGATACTGACTGCTGAGCTGTGTATCTAATCCTATCCTGTGTGATACTGACTGCTGAGCTGTGTATCTAATCCTATCCTGTGTGATACTGACTTCTGAGCCGTGTATCTAATCCTATCCTGTGTGATACTGACTGCTGAGCTGTGTATCTAATCCTATCCTGTGTGATACTGACTGCTGAGCTGTGTATCTAATCCTATCCTGTGTGATACTGACTTCTGAGCCGTGTATCTAATCCTATCCTGTGTGATACAGGGCTCCCCCTGCAGTCTGTGTCAGAGAGTGGTCTGTTTTGGCACGGTAATAAATTGTGTTATTTCCAGCTTTACAGAATTTCGATAACACCATAGAAATGATAAGAATAATAGGCCAAATTGTTTGATGAATTGGAATACGCGGGGTTAATATTTTGCCTCACAACATAGCCTATGACAGTCTTGGGGTCCAGACGTGTGACTGCAAAATTTTGTGGCTGTACCTGCGAAGGTGCAGATGCCAATCCTGGACATACACACACACACACACACTTTTTCCCCATTATGTACCTAGGGGCAAAATTGTTTGGTGAATTGGAACGCGCGGGGTTAAAATTTCACCTCCCAACATATCCTCTCGGGGTCCAGACGTGTGACTGTGCAAAATTTTGTGGCTGTAGTGTAGGTACCAGCAGGTTCTCAGGATGCAGTGACGAGACACGAGACTGGGTGTGGTTTTGTAAAGCAACTTTTATGAACTGGAACCAGTAGGGCTGTGCTGTGCAACCCAAAAAGGGATAACACCAATTGTCCACGCAGGGACTCAACAACAATAACAGTAATTTGCTTATCGAGAATGCGACTAACCCGGCAAAGCCGGCTATTATGGGCCTCGAAATGGTCAACTATGGGTCCTTAGCTCCTAAAGTCAACTTATCCTGCCAGACGTCCTTCGGCGTCGCTGGTGTGTCTGCTTTGAAGAAGCTGAGGTGCCTGTTTCGACGCCGCTGGTGTGGCTGCTTTGACGTCGCAACCGCTGAGCCCAACTGCTGAAGAACGGCCGCGACTTCTGGGCGTGTCAACACCCAGGAGAAGTTGGGCACAACAGGCACTGAAGGATCTTGGCTGTTGGGGCACAACAGGCCCTAAAGGATCTTGGCTGATGGGGCACAGCAGGCCCTAAAGGATCTTGGCTGATGGGGCACAGCAGGTCCTAAAGGATCTTGGCTGTTGGGGCACAACAGGCCCTGAAGGGTCTTGGCTGTTGGGGCACAACAGGCCCTGGGGTAATCCTCTGGGAAATGACCCCCTGTAAACTCAGCGGGGACGGACTCTCACAAAGTCTCAACCGACTCCAGTCTCCAAAGCGGGAATGCATCACAGTTGCAGAAGTGACGGTTGGCAGGCCTACACTCAGGGTCCCTCGATAGGCGGGGAGTAGGCCTCGATTGACGACTGTGGCGAGATGACGTCCACTGTAGTCGGTGATGAAAAGGCCACAGCCGCGGGCTGAGGCAGGGAGGCAGTGTACAGGCCGCCGCAGAGGGCTGATGTCTCATCACAGAGGAGACTCGGGGTCGCGGGCCAGCTGCACCAGCGCGAGAAGCAGCGGTCACGGCTACGGCTGACCGCACGTGGAGAGTGGCCCCGGATTGAGGTAAAGCGAGAGTCTTTTGCCAGTGTGTTCGTCGCTTACCCTCCACAGACCCCTGACGGTCTTCCCGAGGATCAACGTCTGTCAAACCAGCCCTCTCTACCTTCCACAGCTTCCTGTCTCCTGTCAGCCTTTCTGCCAACTGCCCTCTCAGCGCGCTCCCTGCTCCTTTGATCCTTGCCCCGCCCCCTGCTGCTCTGTCCCCTTCAGTCGCCCGCTCTCCTTCATTGTCCCCCGGGTCCCGTTCCTTCCGGAACCCAGATGGTGGCCCCCTTGGTTCCGGCCCAGACACCTTACGGGAGTCCTCCTCCCTACAGTAGCTGTGACGGTGCAGATGCCAATCCCGGACATACATACATACTGTATATATATACACTCACTGGCCACTTTATTAGGTACACCATGCTAGTAAGGGGTTGGACCCCCTTTTGCCTTCAGAACTGCCTCAATTCTTCGTGGCAGAGATTCAACAAGGTGCTGGAAGCATTCCTCAGAGATTTTGGACCATATTGACATGATGGCATCACACAGTTGGCGCAGATTTGTCGGCTGCACATCCCTGATGCGAATCTCCCGTTCCACCACATCCCAAAGATGCTCTATTGGATTGAGATCTGGTGACTGAGGAGGCCATTTGAGTACAGTAAACTCATTGTCATGTTCAAGAAACCAATCTGAGATGATTCGAGCTTTATGACATGGCGCATTATCCTGCTGAAAGTAGCCATCAGATGTTGGGTACATTGTGGTCATAAAGGGATGGACATGGTCAGCAACAATACTCAGGTAGGCTGTGGCGTTGCAACGATGCTCAATTGGTACCAAGGGGCCCAAAGAGTGCCCAGAAAAAATTCCCCACACCATGACACCACCACCACCAGCCTGAACCGTTGATACAAGGCAGGATGGATCCATGCTTTCATGTTGTTTACGCCAAATTCTGACCCTACCATCCGAATGTCGCAGCAGAAATCGAGACTCATCAGACCAGGCAACGTTTTTCCAATCTTCTACTGTCCAATTTCGATGAGCTTGTGCAAATTGTAGCCTCAGTTTCCTGTTCTTAGCTGAGAGGAGTGGTACCCAGTGTGGTCTTCTGCTGCTGTAGCCCATCTGCCTCAAAGTTCGACGCACTGTGCGTTCAGAGATGCTCTTCTGCCTACCTTGGTTGTAACGGGAGGCAATTTGAGTCACTGTTGCCTTTCTATCAGCTCGAACCAGTCTGCCCATTCTCCTCTGACCTCTGGCATCAACATGGCATTTCCGGCCACAGAACTGCCGCTCACTGGATTTTTTTTCTTTTTCGGACCATTCTCTGTAAACCCTAGAGATGGTTATGCGTGAAAATCCCAGTAGATCAGCAGTTTCTGAAATTCTCAGACCAGCCCTTCTGGCACCAACAATCATGCCACGTTCAAAGGCACTCAAATCACCTTTCTTCCCCATACTGATGCTCGGTTTGAACTGCAGGAGATTGTCTTGACCATGTCTACATGCCTAAATGCACTGAGTTGCCGCCATGTGATTGGCTGATTAGAAATTAAGTCTTAACACACAGTTGGACAGGTGTACCTAATAAAGTGGCCAGTGAGTGTATATATATATATGCACACAGTATATATATATATATACACATATACTACTCAAAAAATAAAGGGAACACTTAACACAATGAACTAGGATGTGTTCCCTTTATTTTTTTGAGCGGTTTATATATATATATATATATATATATATATATACACACACATACACAGTATATATATATATATACAGTATATATATATATTTATATATATATATATATGTATATATACACAGTATATATATATGTATTATGGGAAACATAATTGGCATATAATTAAGTAATACATTTCTCTGAGTCAAAATGAGCTATGTTTGGATATCGCTGTTACCCACTTTTTTGGGCACCTCCTCCTGTTTACTTTCTTGTAAAAACATCCACATGTCAGTGCTGGTGGTCACACATGACCAATAGACAGCCCCACTGACTGAATCCTCTTGTATAGATGAGTGATTCCCACTAGTGTGCAGGTCAGCTAATATGAAATCTAAAGCACTAAAATAATAATGATAAATATTGGACAACTTGGATAAGAGTGGGCAGCAGGACTGCCAAATTGACTTCGTATTTTTTCTGGATAGCTTATTTAAAAATCACGGACACATTGGAATCCTTGATAAAATATTATGATTATCAGTGATACATGTCTACAGCCTATAATTCTGTTATGAGACATCAGCTGCATTCACTGTCAAATGATAATTACAGTCAAAATAATTGATATAAGTTTGTTCAACCTCAAAACAATTACAGACTCCTAGAATATTTTTTATGGACAGGTCAAAAGAGTGCCCTATTTATATGGACTGGTTGGCAACCCTGGTGGGGAGGTAGGATATTTTGCATTATCGATTCATTATTAATAACAGAATATGAAGTTTTTGAAACTGTTCATCAAAGCTGCTGTTCTATCATAACGCTGATTAAGGCAAAGAATACGATAAAGGTTAAAAGTAAACACAGGTCACCAAGTGTTCTTTTTATGGCCATGGAGATGTCCTCTCCATCTATGAAGCTCTAATTTAGGTTCCTGCTTAATAGAAGTCCATACGTCAAATAGAAAAACTTCCAATTATACCAGGCATGGTGTCATTTCTAAAATGGATATAGGATATTGGCATCTGTCCAGCTTGTCCTCTCCTGTGTATCCTGGCACAGGCTCAAAAATGTAGTCGACACTTCACGACTAAAAAAAGCCATGGCATGTTCTGCCGTTAAGCACTCACTATTTACATAGCATGGCTGTCCAAAAAGTTTTAATATGATCCTTAATTAAAATGGAGATTGACGTAATGTGAGAGTCTGCTCTAGATGCTTAGGGTTGGTTTTACGAAAGAGTTTATATCCATGTCAAAGCAATTTTATACTAATTAATTACTTTATAATAATATTTATTCTACCCAAAGTAGAAAATCATAATATGACTGTCTTCCATATTAGGATCGTCTCTATGCGTCTCTTCTTCATTCTACAGTAATAATATTATACAGGTGCTTCTAACAAAATTACGGTAGAATATCATCAAAAAGTTCATTTATTTCAGTTCTTCAATACAAAAAGTGAAACTCATATATTATATAGAGTCATTACAAACAGAGTGATCTGTTTCAAGTGTTTATTTCTGTTAATGTTGATGATTATGGCTTACAGCCAATGAAAACCCCAAAGTCATTATCTCAGTAAATTAGAATAATTAACAAAAACCACCTGCAAAGGCTTCCTAATCATTTAAAAAGTTCCCTTAGTCTGTTTCAGTAGCTCCACAATCATGGGGAAGACTGCTGACTTGACAGATGTCTAGAAGGCAGTCACTGACACACTAAACAAAGAGGGTAAGCCACAAAAGATCATTGCTAAAGAAGCTGGCAGTTCACAGAGTGCTGTATCCCAGCATATTTATGGAAACGTGAGTGGAAAGAAAAAGTGTGGTAGAAAAAGGTGCACAAGCATCCAGAATAACCGCAATCTTGAAAGAATTGTTAAGGCCATTCAAAAATTTAGAGGATATTCACAAGGAGTGGATTGCTGCTGGAGTCATGGCTACAAGAGCCACCACACACAGAAGTATCCAGAGATCATACAGGGCAGGATGGAGACGAATGTAAATAAATTAAAAATCAGCTCACCCCTGAGGTGTAGTTCCAGTCTAGGATAGGAGCACAGGAATCCTGCTGCTGCACAGCACTTAACAACTTGAACACTGTGAAAATGGATCCAGCTCACACACCAGGGTGTTGATAAAAATCTTTCATTCGCCTTTATATGGAAAAATTCTTTTTAAAATAAAGCAACATCAATTAGGATGTCTCAGACAACATTGCAAATATAAAATAGGGTGTGATGTATGAAAAGAACCATACGCTTTCAAACAAAAAAGTTCTTGAACACTGGTCACATGACAGAATGCCACACTAAAGATTTAAATATACCTATACTTGATTATTAGAATGGAAAACACATGAGGAAATCATGGCAATACAAATTAAAAACACAAAAGCTGCACAAGAAATACGGTACTTTGAAAACATTGCAAAGATATAAGTGGATTAAAATTTTGCAAAGACCAAATTAACATGATTTATATGAAAGGTATACTTGGACAAATAGTAAATATAAATGTGTTACAAAAAACAAAAAATATAAAAATATATACAAACTAACGAGTCTGCTGAGATTAAACTCTTATAATTATATCTATATACAAGATGGAGACACCTGGGGCAGGATGGAGACACCAAGGGGCAGGATGGGAGAACACATGGTGGCAGGATGGGAGATTATATGAGGCAGTATGGAGATACCTGGGGCAGGATGGAAACACCTGGGGGCAGGATGGGAGGATATATGGGGGCATGATGGGGATACATGGGGCCAGGATGGAGACACATGGTTAGGATGGGAGGACATATGAATGCAGGATGGAGACACATGGGGCAGGATGAGAGAATATATAGCAGCAGGATAGTGAATGGTATTACAGGAAGGTGCAAGTATGTATATGGGGGCTAATTAAGGACACTATTTTCAGTGGGGGAAGATCCTGTTACTTTGAGGGTTGACACTATGTCACTTTTTTGTCAATCTGGCACAGTGTAGAAGCTGGGGAATGTGCTCTGGATAACTGTGTGTTATTTTCTGCAGAGATTTGACCTGGATGGAAGAAATGATGGCAGTTTGTGCTGGATGAAGAAAAAAGGCTGGAAGAACATTTGGGGCAGGATGAGAGGACCCATGAAGCCAAGATGGAAGGATATATGGGGGCATGATTAAAAGACATAAGGGGGCATGATGTAGCCACATTGGGCCAGGATGAGAGGACATATGGGGTCATGACGGAGACACATGTAACCAGGAAGGGAGTACATATAGGGCCAAGAATGAGACACATTTGGCCAGGATGGGGGATGCTTTTGCAGGAAGGTGCCAGGATGGTATGTTGGACATTATTACTATAGGGGCTATATAAGGAACATTATTACTGCTGTTATGTACTGCTGTTATGTATTTTATTTTTGAGGATATTATTTTCTGTTGGGGGTCCTGTTACTGTGCAGGTGACACTATGTTTCTTTTTTCTCCATCTGGTGCAGTGTAGAAGTTGGGGAAAAATTGTGGAATGTGCTGTAAATAATTGTGTTATTTTCTGCAGAGACAAGTCCTGGCTGGAAGTAATGGAGTTCTGCACTGGATGGAGAAGAAAAGCGAAGATGAATATCTTCACCTACAGATGTCACTCTAAGTCATTGCGTCACCTGTACACTTACACTATACACTGTATATTATGTACAGAGCTCCTGTGTATAATATCACTGATATTCCCAGTATTACCTGTACACTGACACTATATACAGAGCTCCTTTGTATAATGTCACTGGTGATACCTGTATTACCTGTATACTATATACAGAGATTCTGGGTATAATGTCCCCGGTGATCCCTGTATTACCTACTCACTGACACTATATACAAAGCTCCTGTGTATAATGTCACTGGTGAGTTAGTGCATTACCTGTACACTGACACCATACTCAGCATACTATGTACAGAGCTCCTGTGTATATTGACACTAATGGTAATATTAATATTGTGTTTTTTATTAATTATCGGTATTGTAGTATTCACTCACTATGTGGTGGTATTTTGTAATCTGGTCATGGTGTGGCGGTGTTTGTCCCTTGTTTGGGTTATTATTGGGTCACTAGGTATATGTCTCTTGTATGTGGAATTATTGGTCATTTTAAAAAAGTATGTGACACAATCCCTTAAAGAAAAATAAAAAAAATACCTAAAAGAGTATTGAGTATTTTAATAAATGTTTAATAGGTTACATTAGAGTAGGGCCCAGCAATAAGAGTCTACCTTGTTGTGGTGGTATGCTTAAAAAAAAAAACAACTTTTGACCAAAACAAAAATTGATGGCTTTGTATGTGATATGGTGATTGATGGAAACTGTTAGGCTGTGTGCCCACGTAGCGTTTTTTTAAGCGTTTCTGTGGCGTTTTTAAACACGCAATTCTGCTGCGGAAATGCTTAAGTAAAGCATTCCATTCAATCATAATTGATTCCACACATGTTGTTCCAATGGTGCGTTTTTTACCGCTGCGGAATCGCTTAGCGGTAAAAAACGCAGCATGTTCATTAATTTTGCGGAATCGCGTGCGATTCCACATACCATCAATTGTATGGGCAAAAACGCATGGGAAAAAGCATGCTAAAACGCTTGACAAACACTTAAAAAAGCGCGTCAAAAAGCGCATGCATTTTCCTGCGAAGAGGGTGTGCGTTTCTGCTCAGGAATATTCTGCTTAAGAAACGCTACATGTGCACATAGCCTTAATGTGCGATTGGTGAGGGCATGGTGCAGGAGTGGACTTTTTCCAAGAGTGAGCGAGTGGTGGGACTGTGGAAGGTTCAAGGGGTGGAGGCGGAGCTGGATCGAGTTTCAAAGGGGCCCAAAAATTTTTGCCGGTATGGGGCCCTGAAATTCCTGGTGACAGCCCTGATTAGCTGTATTATGATCTGCCAGAAAAGATTCAGGGACATTCTGCTCTCCTTATCTGGTAACACCCCCTTTTACTTATATTAAGCCCTGGATGTAGATTAATTTACATATTAAGAAAGGTGTGGTTTTCTTTGGAATAAAACTTTGGATCACAGAAATGAAGGTATCATTTTTGTCACGCTCGTGCCTTGGCTGAATGGCGCGAGCCGGGGGGTGGTGGCCCCGCTATGCCACAAACCAGACTACCCTGGAAGGGGCGTAACTACGGCAGCTACCTTGGTCTTCACTGGAGCCTCTGATGGTGAGGTCAGGCTTGTGCGGCAGGTAGCTGCCGGGTGCCACTCCAGGGTGGTGTCTGGCTGTGGCTGCTGATCCCACTCGGGAACAGGACACCTGGATAGGTGCGAGTGACAAGCAGGCTGATACACAGGGCAAGAAGGTACGACAGATACAGGGCAAGCAGGCGTGGCTTGGAGACACTGGGCAAGCAGGCGTGGCTTGAGACACAGGACAGGCGGGCACGGCTTGAGACACAGGACAGGCAGGCAAGGCTTGAGACACAGGACAGGCGGGCACGGCTTGAGACACAGGACAGGCGGGCACGGCTTGAGACACAGGACAGGTGGGCACGGCTTGAGAAGGAACAGGTAGGGACCTGTTCACACAGCAGGTGCAGGTATGGATGCAGGCAGGCAGGAGTGGAATATGAAGGAACGGGTTTGGACCTGTTCACACAGGAGGTGCAGGTATGGATGCCAACAGGCGTGGAATATGAAGGAACAGGTCTGGACCTGTTCACACAGGAGGTGCAGGTATGGATGCAGGCAGGAGTGAAATAAGAAGTAACAGGTTTGGACCTGTTCACACAGGGGGTGCAGGTGAAGGCAGGAGTGGAGAGAGAAGCTGCAGAAAGAGGTTCTGCAGCGGCAGCAGGAGTGGAGCAAAGCTGAACCACAAGGTCTGTGGAGAGAAGCTGCATCAAGAGGTTCTGCAGCGGCAGCAGGAGTGGAGCAAAGCAGAACCACAAGGTCTGTGGAGAGAAGCTGCATCAAGAGGTTCTGCAGCGGCAGCAGGACTGGAGCAAAGCAGAACCACAAGGTCTGTGGAGAGAAGCTGCAGCAAGAGGTTCTGCAGCGGCAGCAGGACTGGAGCAAAGCAGAACCACAAGGTCTGTGGAGAGAAGCTGCAGCAAGGGGTTCTGCAGCGGCAGCAGGAATGGAGCAAAGCAGAGTGGCTAAGGGGCCGTGCAGACAGAGCGGCTAAGGAGCCGTGCAGATAGGGAGGACACAAGGAAAGACACGGCAGAGAAGGAACCACAGACAAGGAGACTGACAGACAGGGGTAAGACTGAGTTCAGACAGAGACACCAGGACAAAGACACAAGGACCAGGATATTCTGCCTCCTGGCAAGCGGACAGAGAACAGACAAGGCACTGGGAACAAGACTCAAGGGCCAGAATATACAGCCTCCTGGCAGGCAGACAAGGTACAAAGCAAGACTAGGAGTAAACCTCCAGAGAAGGAGATACACAGAACAGGGCCTGGCTAGTTCAGCAGCAAGGAGCTAACTGAGTTTAGACATTGCACAGGCAATGTTTCAGTGGGAGTGGCGAAACTAAATAGTCAAGGGCTCCAGGTGATTGGTCAGGGACAGATTACCCAGGTGCACCCAGACTGCATAAGAACCAGAGAGTTCAGGCGCCGCCCCCCTATACACACAGTCAGGAAACATGGAGAGCAAGCAGGAAAACAAGAGGCATAGCACATGGAGCTCAGGGCTGGCAACAGACAGATTTCACAGCATGGCTTGAAGCAGAAAGTAAGTAGGTGTGCGGGGGCTGGGAGACCATGCAGTGATGCCAGCAGGGTTGTTACAGTACCCCCCCTTTACGTCCCCTCTTCCTCAAGCCTGCCAGAATGACCAGAAGAAGGAGTACGGGACCACACACAGTCCAGGTTGACACGACATCCTTCAGGTAGGGTGGAGTATGTGTGCCATCAGGAATCACAGATTGCCCGGTTTCTTGGTGCCTAAGGGAGTCAGTTTCCAACACAGAGGGCACAAAGACTTCTTCCTCCTGATTGACAGAGAGCAGGGACCTGGAAGCTTCAGACTTGACCCCTACATCAGCCGGCCATCTAGAAACAGCAGACACCTTCACTAAGTCCGACTTCAGCCCGACATGCCATAAAAATTGGACCTCCTCCTCCTGGTTGATGAGAAATGGAGATACGTGGGTCACTGTTCCAACCTCTTCACCCACCTGCCAAATGGAAGCTGGAGGCATACATACGGGGAGCCACTTCAGCCTGTTACCCTGAAAAAACTGGACCACATCCTCCTGGTTATATGAGTGAAGCTCTGTCTTGGGACCTTCACCCCTAGGCCACAGGGGAGCTGAAGGCATACACTCTGGATCCATCTTCAGCCCTTTATCCTGGGGAAGACAATCAATAGGCAGGGGTGCTCTTGGGAGCAGAACACTGGTATAGTCGCTGGGGATGTGTGAGGAGACTGAGACCGCCTCCCCCTCTTCAGAGGCATCCTCACACCTTGACTCGGCGACTAGCAAACCAGGCAAAGAAGACGACTTTGCTGACTGAATGCGACACAAGGGAACCAGACACCTCTTGTCAATTGGTTGTTTCAAGTGTGGTGCCTTGCTGGGTCTCCAAACATAAATGGGCATCAGGATCTCTGGTTCAGAATGACCCATGGGCATACCAGACAGCAAATGGAAGACGAACTTCTTCGTATACAAAGCTCCGACCTGGAGCTGTAGTTGTCCTTGCAGGACTAGACTGTTCTCCAATAGGGCTCGGCCACCTCGAGACAAAGCCCACGCCGGCTTCGGGAGCTGTATAACAGAGACCACACACTGACTCTGTAAGACTGGCGACTTAAATACACCAAAGCTCCCTGAAGGCAGAGAAACAGTTAAAGAGTTTAATGGATAGGGAGTACTCTCGCCAGGGACAGCCTCTTCTACTGGCCCAGGGTTCTGGAGTACAGGCTTCACAGGACAGAGGCCAGATTCCGGCTGCAACTTGGCCCGCTTCTTCTTTTTAGACCTCTTGGATCTTGCACGGGAGGCCGCATCGGCAGACAGTGGAACAGGTGATGGCTGGACTGTCATAGGTGGTTGAGACGATTCATCCACAGGTTCCTCTTGTCTGGTCTGTATCTGGAAGCTTGAAGGGGAAGACATCTCAAGAGCAGCTGGACGAGGCATGTCGAAAACTTTACGGAAGGCCACCAGGAAGGCCTCCAGGCTCATGACGACAGGGTCCCCTGCTTCCCAAAGGGGACAGATCCAATTCAAGGCATCACCAGCTAGGTAGGACATGATATATGCCACCTTGACCCGGTCAGAGGGGAAACAAACTGCATTCTGCAGGATGTAGTGCAGGCACTTTTTCAGGAACCCTTGGCACTCTTTGGGGTCCCCATAGAACCTAGGCGGATCTGCTGGGTCGTGCTCTTCGTAGGCCAGGAGCTGCTCATAGATGGCCTTAGAGACTATGAGTGGTTCAGAAGTCTCCACAATTGGAACCACACAAGGTGGAACAAACTCTTCCGGTGGCTCACACTGGCAGGGAGAGAGTTCATGACGCTCTGCGAGCGGAAGGACATGGGACTCAGCGGGGACCATGGCCTGTGCAAACTGTCACGCTCGCGCCTTGGCTGAATGGCGCGAGCCGGGGGGTTGTGGCCCCACTATGCCACAAACCAGACTACCCTGGAAGGGGCGTAACTACGGCAGCTACCTTGGTCTTCACTGGAGCCTCTGATGGTGAGGTCAGGCTTGTGCGGCAGGTAGCTGCCGGGTGCCACTCCAGGGTGGTGTCTGGCTGTGGCTGCTGATCCCACTTGGGAACAGGACACCATGATAGGTACGAGTGACAAGCAGGGTGATACACAGGGCAAGAAGGTACGACCGATACAGGGCAAGCAGGCATGGCTTGGAGACACTGGGCAAGCAGGCGTGGCTTGAGACACAGGACAGGCGGGCACGGCTTGAGACACAGGACAGGCGGGCAAGGCTTGAGACACAGGACAGGCGGGCAAGGCTTGAGACACAGGACAGGCGGGCACGGCTTGAGACACAGGACAGGTGGGCACGGCTTGAGAAGGAACAGGTAGGGACCTGTTCACACAGCAGGTGCAGGTATGGATGCAGGCAGGCAGGAGTGGAATATGAAGGAACGGGTTTGGACCTGTTCACACAGGAGGTGCAGGTATGGATGCCAACAGGCGTGGAATATGAAGGAACAGGTCTGGACCTGTTCACACAGGAGGTGCAGGTATGGATGCAGGCAGGCAGGAGTAGAATATGAAGGAACAGGTTTGGACCTGTTCACACAGGAGGTGCAGGTATGGATGCAGGCAGGAGTGAAATAAGAAGTAACAGGTTTGGACCTGTTCACACAGGGGGTGCAGGTGAAGGCAGGAGTGGAGAGAGAAGCTGCAGAAAGAGGTTCTGCAGCGGCAGCAGGAGTGGAGCAAAGCTGAACCACAAGGTCTGTGGAGAGAAGCTGCATCAAGAGGTTCTGCAGCGGCAGCCGGAGTGGAGCAAAGCAGAACCACAAGGTCTGTGGAGAGAAGCTGCAGCAAGAGGTTCTGCAGCGGCAGCAGGAGTGGAGCAAAGCAGAACCACAAGGTCTGTGGAGCGAAGCTGCAGCAAGAGGTTCTGCAGCAGCAGCAGGAATGGAGCAAAGCAGAGTGGCTAAGGAGCCGTGCAGACAGAGCGGCTAAGGAGCCGTGCAGATAGGGAGGACACAAGGAAAGACACGGCAGAGAAGGAACCAGAGACAAGGAGACTGACAGACAGGGGTAAGACTGAGTTCAGACAGAGACACCAGGACAAAGACACAAGGACCAGGATATTCTGCCTCCTGGCAAGCGGACAGAGAACAGACAAGGCACTGGGAACAAGACTCAAGGGCCAGAATATACAGCCTCCTGGCAGGCAGACAAGGTACAAAGCAAGACTAGGAGTAAACCTCCAGAGAAGGAGATAAACAGAACAGGGCCTGGCTAGTTCAGCAGCAAGGAGCTAACTGAGTTTAGACATTGCACAGGCAATGTTTCAGTGGGAGTGGCGAAACTAAATAGTCAAGGGCTCCAGGTGATTGGTCAGGGACAGATTACCCAGGTGCACCCAGACTGCATAAGAACCAGAGAGTTCAGGCGCCGCCCCCCTATACACACAGTCAGGAAACATGGAGAGCAAGCAGGAAAACAAGAGGCATAGCACATGGAGCTCAGGGCTGGCAACAGACAGATTTCACAGCATGGCTTGAAGCAGAAAGTAAGTAGGTGTGCGGGGGCTGGGAGACCATGCAGTGATGCCAGCAGGGTTGTTACAGTACCCCCCCTTTACGTCCCCTCTTCCTCAAGCCTGCCAGAATGACCAGAAGAAGGAGTACGGGACCACACACAGTCCAGGTTGACACGACATCCTTCAGGTAGGGTGGAGTATGTGTGCCATCAGGAATCACAGATTGCCCGGTTTCTTGGTGCCTAAGGGAGTCAGTTTCCAACACAGAGGGCACAAAGACTTCTTCCTCCTGATTGACAGAGAGCAGGGACCTGGAAGCTTCAGACTTGACCCCTACATCAGCCGGCCATCTAGAAACAGCAGACACCTTCACTAAGTCCGACTTCAGCCCGACATGCCATAAAAATTGGACCTCCTCCTCCTGGTTGATGAGAAATGGAGATACGTGGGTCACTGTTCCAACCTCTTCACCCACCTGCCAAATGGAAGCTGGAGGCATACATACGGGGAGCCACTTCAGCCTGTTACCCTGAAAAAACTGGACCACATCCTCCTGGTTAGATGAGTGAAGCTCTGTCTTGGGACCTTCACCCCTAGGCCACAGGGGAGCTGAAGGCATACACTCTGGATCCATCTTCAGCCCTTTATCCTGGGGAAGACAATCAATAGGCAGGGGTGCTCTTGGGAGCAGAACACTGGTATAGTCGCTGGGGATGTGTGAGGAGACTGAGACCGCCTCCCCCTCTTCAGAGGCATCCTCACACCTTGACTCGGCGACTAGCAAACCAGGCAAAGAAGACGACTTTGCTGACTGAATGCGACACAAGGGAACCAGACACCTCTTGTCAATTGGTTGTTTCAAGTGTGGTGCCTTGCTGGGTCTCCAAACATAAATGGGCATCAGGATCTCTGGTTCAGAATGACCCATGGGCATACCAGACAGCAAATGGAAGACGAACTTCTTCGTATACAAAGCTCCGACCTGGAGCTGTAGTTGTCCTTGCAGGACTAGACTGTTCTCCAATAGGGCTCAGCCACCTCGAGACAACGCCCACGCCGGCTTCGGGAGCTGTATGACAGAGACCACACACTGACTCTGTAAGACTGGCGACTTAAATACACCAAAGCTCCCTGAAGGCAGAGAAACAGTTAAAGAGTTTAATGGATAGGGAGTACTCTCGCCAGGGACAGCCTCTTCTACTGGCCCAGGGTTCTGGAGTACAGGCTTCACAGGACAGAGGCCAGATTCCGGCTGCAACTTGGCCCGCTTCTTCTTTTTAGACCTCTTGGATCTTGCACGGGAGGCCGCATCGGCAGACAGTGGAACAGGTGATGGCTGGACTGTCATAGGTGGTTGAGACGATTCATCCACAGGTTCCTCTTGTCTGGTCTGTATCTGGAAGCTTGAAGGGGAAGACATCTCAAGAGCAGCTGGACGAGGCATGTCGAAAACTTTACGGAAGGCCACCAGGAAGGCCTCCAGGCTCATGACGACAGGGTCCCCTGCTTCCCAAAGGGGACAGATCCAATTCAAGGCATCACCAGCTAGGTAGGACATGATATATGCCACCTTGACCCAGTCAGAGGGGAAACAAACTGCATTCTGCAGGATGTAGTGCAGGCGCTTTTTCAGGAACCCTTGGCACTCTTTGGGGTCCCCATAGAACCTAGGCGGATCTGCTGGGTCGTGCTCTTCGTAGGCCAGGAGCTGCTCATAGATGGCCTTAGAGACTATGAGTGGTTCAGAAGTCTCCACAATTGGAACCACACAAGGCGGAACAAACTCTTCCGGTGGCTCACACTGGCAGGGAGAGAGTTCATGACGCTCTGCGAGCGGAAGGACATGGGACTCAGCGGGGACCATGGCCTGTGCAAACTGTCACGCTCGCGCCTTGGCTGAATGGCGCGAGCCGGGGGGTTGTGGCCCCACTATGCCACAAACCAGACTACCCTGGAAGGGGCGTAACTACGGCAGCTACCTTGGTCTTCACTGGAGCCTCTGATGGTGAGGTCAGGCTTGTGCGGCAGGTAGCTGCCGGGTGCCACTCCAGGGTGGTGTCTGGCTGTGGCTGCTGATCCCACTCGGAAACAGGACACCATGATAGGTACGAGTGACAAGCAGGGTGATACACAGGGCAAGAAGGTACGACCGATACAGGGCAAGCAGGCGTGGCTTGGAGACACTGGGCAAGCAGGCGTGGCTTGAGACACAGGACAGGCGGGCACGGCTTGAGACACAGGACAGGCGGGCAAGGCTTGAGACACAGGACAGGCGGGCAAGGCTTGAGACACAGGACAGGCGGGCACGGCTTGAGACACAGGACAGGCGGGCACGGCTTGAGAAGGAACAGGTAGGGACCTGTTCACACAGCAGGTGCAGGTATGGATGCAGGCAGGCAGGAGTGGAATATGAAGGAACGGGTTTGGACCTGTTCACACAGGAGGTGCAGGTATGGATGCCAACAGGCGTGGAATATGAAGGAACAGGTCTGGACCTGTTCACACAGGAGGTGCAGGTATGGATGCAGGCAGGCAGGAGTAGAATATGAAGGAACAGGTTTGGACCTGTTCACACAGGAGGTGCAGGTATGGATGCAGGCAGGAGTGAAATAAGAAGGAACAGGTTTGGACCTGTTCACACAGGGGGTGCAGGTGAAGGCAGGAGTGGAGAGAGAAGCTGCAGAAAGAGGTTCTGCAGTGGCAGCAGGAGTGGAGCAAAGCTGAACCACAAGGTCTGTGGAGAGAAGCTGCATCAAGAGGTTCTGCAGCGGCAGCCGGAGTGGAGCAAAGCAGAACCACAAGGTCTGTGGAGAGAAGCTGCAGCAAGAGGTTCTGCAGCGGCAGCAGGAGTGGAGCAAAGCAGAACCACAAGGTCTGTGGAGCGAAGCTGCAGCAAGAGGTTCTGCAGCAGCAGCAGGAATGGAGCAAAGCAGAGTGGCTAAGGAGCCGTGCAGACAGAGCGGCTAAGGAGCCGTGCAGATAGGGAGGACACAAGGAAAGACACGGCAGAGAAGGAACCACAGACAAGGAGTTTGACAGACAGGGGTAAGACTGAGTTCAGACAGAGACACCAGGACAAAGACACAAGGACCAGGATATTCTGCCTCCTGGCAAGCGGACAGAGAACAGACAAGGCACTGGGAACAAGACTCAAGGGCCAGAATATACAGCCTCCTGGCAGGCAGACAAGGTACAAAGCAAGACTAGGAGTAAACCTCCAGAGAAGGAGATAAACAGAACAGGGCCTGGCTAGTTCAGCAGCAAGGAGCTAACTGAGTTTAGACATTGCACAGGCAATGTTTCAGTGGGAGTGGCGAAACTAAATAGTCAAGGGCTCCAGGTGATTGGTCAGGGACAGATTACCCAGGTGCACCCAGACTGCATAAGAACCAGAGAGTTCAGGCGCCGCCCCCCTATACACACAGTCAGGAAACATGGAGAGCAAGCAGGAAAACAAGAGGCATAGCACATGGAGCTCAGGGCTGGCAACAGACAGATTTCACAGCCTGGCTTGAAGCAGAAAGTAAGTTGGTGCGGGGGCTGGGAGACCATGCAGTGATGCCAGCAGGGTTGTTACAATTTTATTCAGCTTCTATGACCTACAAGTCCATATAGATGGCATAGGAGGGTTGATCCTACTGAGATTCCCTTAAAAGAGTGTTTAACAATAAAGTATGCATTGTCAGTCGGTCAACTGTAATAAAAGGGGATTTCATATTTCATCCTTGTAATAGATATGCATTTCTGTCCTGCAAAAAGCAAAAAGTAGGGAAAACTATAGAATCAGTCAATTTTGTTAATTATTTTTTCAATTCCGCAAACATAAAAGTAGCAGAATTCATACCAAGCAAATTAAATAAAATGTTACATTAAATTAAAAGTTACAGTTACCTACCACATATATCTATTCTCTCTCTGTCTGTCCTATAACAATGTATTTACAATAGGATAGCGACGTGCAGAGCATTTATTCAACTTTTCTTCTCTTCCATTGTGTTCCTCTCCACTGCATCCCACTGGTAAAAGCATGTTATCATGCGGGAGAGTCGGCACAAAAAGCCTTTGCTTAGTCTATGGCTGCTTTTATCAAAATAGCACAATAAACACTGAGTTCAGGATAGTGTGCACAGCTTTATCTTACTGGTACTTTACGTGCTGAGACATATTTTATATTTTCTTATAGTTGTTTAGTTGCGCTGATGCACAGGATAAACACAGCAGCAGTTTTGTCATTCTTAAAGTGTATTCTATGCAGTTTTAAAGGTTTTTTTTAAACGGGGATATTATAATAAAATTATACACAATATACAAAAATTGTACCCAAAAAAGGGAGTGTTCTAAAATTAAGAAACAAAAATTACTTAAAATTCGAATCTACCACTGATCCAGCATTGTCCAGTATGAAGCCAAGAAATCCAACTCGACACAAGTAGTCCCAATGCAGTCTGGAGCACGAAATCTCTGCCGAGGGGCAGCCACAATGAAGAAATGAAGGATTATCCAGCTTCACGAACTTAAAATCTTCCTTTGTTGGCAAGTATATAAAATCATGATAGCATCCATAGAAAACACACACCGACACATTTCTGGTGCGCAAGCCACCCTAAATCATGATGCCAATAAGAGTGCTTTACGCACCAGAAACGCGTCGGTGTTTATAATCATGAGTTTATATAGTTACCTATAAAGTAAGAGTTTAAGTCCATGAAGCTGGATAATCCTTTATTTCTTCAGTTTTCCAAATATCCACATCAAAGGAGAAGTTTCAATTATACGATGCATTTTGAGACTGTACCAGCTCTCTCTGTCTACTGCACTGCATCGCTTTAGATTATCAATAAAAGAAATGAATTTATCCATTAGTGGGGACTCATGGAAAGCAGCACAGCAGACATTTTCCATTATCTGGGGAATTGTAGGTTGATTCTCACAAATTCTAGAGTTTCCTCCATCCCATACCAACAGCAGTTCTGAGTTACTGTTAAAAACTGACCACACAGGTTAAGAAAATTAAGCACTCCCACAAAACTATGGATTGGCTAAACCTGTAAATGTCTATGTAGTGTAGTGTAAGGCCACCTTCACATGTTCAGTATTTGGTCAGTATTTTACATCAATATTTGGAAGCCAAAACCAGGATTGGAACAGAGGAAAAGTATAATAGAAACGCATCACCCCTTCTGCATTTATCACCCACTCCTGGATTTGGCTTACAAATAATGTAAACTACTGATCAAATACTGACCGTGTGAACGTGGACTTAGTGTAATGATCCTCTTCTGAGTCACACAATGGCTATTCTCACTTGCCGGATCACACTGCACTCTATGTGTGAGTTTTTACAACGTAAGTCTATGGAGCCTGAGAACAAGGTCCTGTAGACTTAATAGTGTAAAAGCGAGTTCAGGCTCACAGTGTGTTATCCGGCAAGTCGGAATAGCCATCACATGACCCAGAAGAGGACCAGCGCTGCACTGGAAAGCAGGGAAGATGGCGATCAGTGTGTATATTAATGCACTTACACTATATTACATATACATTTGCAGGTTTGGTCAATAAAAATGCTTTTTTTAATGTCAGACTAATCCAACAATTTTATCGAGACTGGCTAGCTATGTAATGTGGGTTTGTGCCTCACAGAAACGAGGATTGGGCATGTTAAATTTTAATGTCCTAGCCTTTTGTTTCCAGGGGAGATAAACAGCTGCCAGAGGTGTCTGATTGTGGCTTACTCTCTCCCCATTCAGAACACATGAATGCTTGCCTGAGCCAATGCATATTGGGAGGAGTTGGAAAATAGGGCTGTAGCCAAACTAATATTTGGATGTGTTTGGCTGCTAACTAGGAGAGGATAGAAAAAAGGAAAAATCCTGCTCATCCCTCAATGTAGCTCGATCTGCACAGAAGCAGTTTACACCAAGTCTAAGAACGCACTTGAGTTCAAAACGTGTCTGGGATCCTCATTTTTTGGCTTCCCCCCTACTACTCCTCCATCATAGAAGAAGTTTGTTTCCAGTATTTTGGAATTTTTGAATTTTTCTACTGATTTTTAATTCTTATGGAATAAAGATTTCATGATTTTAACCACGTCTCCTTGAACCGTGGATCAGAAGCTAGATCAATTTTCTCCTTCCCTGTGGCTGATAACTACATCATATATATGGTAACTTTAAATGGGGTGTCCGTCCTTAGGGTACAAGTCTGAAACCACTCTGTATGCACTGTGCACTGTCATGATTCTCCGGCGCCACCACCCGGAGCAGGGGGGCATTTGATCACAAGTCTGCGATATGCCAACTTCCAGCTACATCTGACTAGACGAGTCCAGCCTGTTTCTACATACTTGCATTGAGCGAGACCGTGCGCGTCTAGTCGGTATATGACCACATGTATGCCAATAACACACTTGCAGTCACGTACTCGCTGCTCCCGGCGTATAAGATAGACTATAAAGTGTTTCCAAAAGGTCAACTTTGTATGAAGTTGTAAACTGCAAAATGGTAACCATATCAGCACCTGTGCTCTCGGTATGACATCCTACAGTGAGTAAATATAATAATTCCCTCCCCCCATTAGTTATAAAAAAAAACTTAAAAACCAGCAAAATCAGAAAAATCAGAAAAATAGAAATAAGCCATAAAAACAAAACAAAATCTGTAATGTTATAAACAGCTATATTCTAATTATTTTCTCAGACTATTCTGCTACTTAGAGGGTAACTGTAGCAACAAGTCACTTTGAACTTTGCGTGAATATTAAACGCGCTGTTACTGATAAGTGACTCATCCAGCAACGTAGCATTTTCAGCCACTTAGAGCTTTTCTGCCTGTTTTGCTTTCTGATGAATATCATTTTAGTAATATGAAGTATTTATTACTGGTACGTTGGGGAGTTTTGAAGCATGGAGCGTGAAGGTTTTGCACTTGGTTAATGGCAAAGTGAAGATATTTATCTCAAGCTCATAAAGTAAATAAAAAAGCCGAAGCTGTCACATAATCCTTAGATAAATAGCACCGCACTTTTGAATTTCTTTCATATCCAGTCAACATAAGAATTTTCTATTTGCATTCCCTAAGATGAGATAGCTGGGATTTTCTTGTATTTTTTTTTATTTATGAATAAAAATGTAATTTTGATAACTTCTGCAGCCTCTCTTGCCCATTGTATTGTAGCCATCACATTTATAATTTTTTCAAGGATGGAGGGGTGGGGGGGTGATCAGAGGTGGCTATAAGGGTCTCACAGAGGGGATGGACCAAGAGGAAAAGCTATAGGTTAAGTAAATGTAGTCTGTAAGGAGGGTGATCTGCCAGCTCCCAGGTAAGGCAATGAGTGACTTCATTTCTCTAGAAATAATTCCCCTATGAACGATTTTGGAGAGTATTAATGGCCACTTAAAAATTAATGAATGCCTCTGTAAAACAAATAATGGCCCAGCTGTACACCCCTAAAGAAAATAGTGCCTCTTTAGCAATGATTAATGCCCCCTTTAGTGCCCTCTTAAAAATTAATGATAAAAATGTCCAAAATTGATGATTTAACCTCCACCAAGGATAAAAAGCTTATACTCACCTAATCGAAGCGTCTGAGTCCTCTTGTCCCTGTGCACACACAGAACATGCTGGCCCAGGAGGCACAATGGAGAGGTGAAGTCCAATAGCAAAGTTGGCACAGCAATGTGGTAGAGCTGGGTTTGTAATGAAGTCCAATAGCTAAGACATTACTGTGAAGTAGTATTATTATTTTTAATAAAGTTCAAATACAAACTTAAGGAACTGCTTAGTAGCTGACTGGACACCAACTACCTAATTATACAGGTGTCATCCCACCGTATTACTCTGGCTATATGATCCAAGAGAGTGACATCACAGAAGCATGTCCAGTTGTGCAGTGGAAAAAAGGAAACCAGTGACAGTAGTAGGAGAACATCGCAGCCCTCACAGAATCCAGAAGAGGTAGATAACACCTCTTTCTTGGATCAGAGTTGCCAAAAAATTTATAAAAGATAGATGATCGCAAGTTATCTATTACTGTAGTTTTAGACCACATGAGGAATTGGTGTACTCAGGAGATATTGCACAATAAATTTTGGGGTCCATTTTCCCTGTTAACCTTGTGAAAATAAAACATTATTTTCATGGCTCAACGTTATTAACTTCTGTGAAGCACCTGGGGATTCGAGGTGCTCACCACATATCAAGATAAATTCTTTGAGGGGTCTAGTTTCCAAAATGGGGTCACTTGTGGGGGTGTTTTCACTGTTTAGGCACATCAGGAGCTCTCCAAATGCGAAATGACACTGCAGAACATTCCATCAAGATCTGCATTCCAAATTGTCACTCCATTCTTTCTGAACCCTGCCGTGCATCCAAACCATAGTTTCTACCAACATATTCAGTATCTACGTACACAGGGGAAATTGCACAATAAATTTTGGGGTCCAGTTTCTACATTTACCCTTGTAAAAATAAAAAAATTGGGGCTAAAAAGCATTTTTGTGGAGAAAATTAGATTTTTTTATTTTCACCACTCAACGTTATAAACTTCTGTGAATCATCTGATGGTTCAAGGTGATCACCACACTTCTAGATAAGTTCCCTGAGGGGTCTATTTTCTAAAATGGGGTTTTGTAAATTTTGTTGGAAAAATGAAAAATTGCTGGTGAACTTTTAACCCTTATAACTTCCTAAGAAAAAAAAAATTGTGTTTCAAAAATTGTGCTGATGTAAAGTAGACATGTGGGAAAATTTTATTTATTAACTATTTTGCGCAATATAACTCTGATTTAAGGGCATAAAATTAAAAGTTTGAAAATTGCAAAAATTTTCAACATTTTCGCCAATATTTTCACAAATAAATGCAAGTCATGTCAAACAAATTTTACCACTATCATGAAGTACAATATGTCACAAGAAAACCGTCTCAGAATCAGTGGGACCCATAGAAATGTTCAAGAGTTATAACCTCATAAAGTGACAGTGTAAAATTTGGCATGGTCAGGAAGATGAAAACAGGCTTCAGGGTGAAGGAGTTAATAGTGTTACAGCCTCTGTGGCCTTTCAGAAAAGGTGTGCAAATACTGAAAGACCATGTGACACTTAGATTGCACACAGGTGGACTTCCTTTCACTAAGCTTGTTTCTTATGAGGGAATTGTTTGCATCAGAAATTTTTAGGGGCTTCAACGCAAAAGGGGTGAATACATATGCACATGCCAATGTTTAGTTATTTGATCCCATAAAGTTAATTTATGCCTACATTTTTCTCATTTCACGTCACCAATTTGAATAAAATATGCCATCTCCCCGACCTGAACTGCGATTTTCCACGTATGTTGGCCGAGTCTCGCCAATGCAAGTCTAGGGTGCGATAAAAAAAAAAAATCACACACCATACGGATCATCAATGTGACGTGTGAGAAATATGCAAGCATTTGCCAGGTGACAGGAAATTGCCTCGGCCATTATTCAGGAAGCGTTGGCATGCTAATTACCCTGGCAAACTCTAGTAAAAGCCACCACCACGCCTCCACGGAGTCCAGCAAGATGGCCAGACACATTAATGTGGAGATGTTGATTGTTCTGGTGCAGGAGAGGCCAGAAATTTGGGATCAACATGACACATATTATTCTGATCATGGTCACAGGGATGCAGTAAGCAAACGCATTTGCAGCCGAATGTTGACCACTTATGATGAAAGTCCACGTGAGGTGCAGCAGGAAATTAGTAAGTAAAATCATAAAAAATTTACAGTAAAACAGTTTAAATGCATCAACAAATGAACCCAACATCATAATATATGATGTCGTTTACTATCCTGTCTGTTTGCCACTTTACACTTGTCAAGTAGCATGCCACATTAGCCTACATTTGCCTATGCAAACACTGTGATCCAAATGTAAAACATTTCTTGTGTTACTTTTGCAGTGTGTGATGTGACTAGATAGTGGTGCAGCTGCTGGGACCACTAAGCGGGCCAGGAGTGGGGCAGAGGGCACAAATAATTGGAAATATCTATGATCGCTTGAATTGTTCTGGATCTCCGTCCGTATGTGCATGCATCACTACACATTTTACACATGGCCTTATGATACAATAATAATATGTTTTACATTACTGAGCGGGAGACTGCATCGGACTCTGAGGTCCAAGTCGACCCTGTTGGTGAAGGTGAAGAAGTGGCTCGACCATCTTCACAACCATCAACAAGCAACCAACCACCGTCACCAGCACGGCCTTCCGCAGGAAAGGAAGTAATTCAAGAAGAGGAGTACCGTGGGTACAGTAGCAGTCCAACATTACCGCTTGATAGGTCACCACAGCCTGCAGAGATCTCACGCTGTGGCTGGCCCAGGAGGGAGCTTGCCACCACCGGTACAAAGAGACAAGTGGACACTGGGATATTGGACTACCTGTCATAAACTGGCAATGATGACGGTGAGGAGGCCTATGCACGGAGTCTGGTGCGCTATCTGAGAACAGTTCCCCATGAGGTGAGGCTGCGGGCCACAGATCACTCCAAATTGTAATTGATGCATGCACCCCACCTAATAACCCAACTCCGGTCTTGGCATACCTTGAAAGATGTCAACTCTCCAGATAATACCAACTCCAAATGCCTGGAATACCCAAGAAGCAGGCAAGATCAGTCAGTGAACCCCCTCCCACACGGAGTACTTCATCAGAGCCACATGAAGGCCCAATCCAACACCGGCCACAACATGTGCATTTTATGGCTACAGCTGCACCTCCCCAATATGGCCACTTGAACATACCCAGTGTAGGAGAGTGGTCACTACATGGGTATGCTCGACATGGCCATTTTGGGGGGTATACACAAATGGGCCCTGCCAATAAACAGGATTATGTCAATCCGTACCCAAGTGCTCAGTACCACCATGTTACACAACAGGTCCCTTCTTTGCTTCATCATACAGCCTCAGCCACCTCTCAGCCTCTCTCACACTCAGTTAGCCCCACAAAGTAGCCAAACCACTCAGGCTAACTTCCCGCCATCCCCTCCATCTACATACCATAATTTGTGACTGTAAGTGTAATGAGTAAAATTTTGGTCTTGGTTAAAACTTGGTGGCCCTGTAATAGTGGTCCAATATGCCATATGATGTTAATATGGTTGTTTGTTTTGTCAAACATTTTGTAAGTAAACTAAGTTAATTCAGTGTGTGTGTTTTGTTGTGTTTACACTATATAGATGATGTGTTTCATATAAGTATTTTCACATTATTAGCACAACACATCACACACTTCAAACATTAACATAATTTTATTTTACACACATAAAAAAAATTCATAACATAGACACAGCATTGTCTTGCCATGTAGTATATCCCTCCGGTGAAGCAAAATAATTAGTAAACACATCCCGCACTTTAAGTCCAGAGGGCTAACAACGTGAATTATGTGCATGTTTATGTAGTAGCCATGACATTATTTCCATCTGCAACATCATCACCATCATTTGCAGTACAGTCATGAATTCTGGTGAAGTTGTGAAGTACAACACACGCTTTTACAACCTTAGTTGAATGGCTGACTGCAGAACCCGCACAGAGAATGCCAAACACACACTCAACCAGGCGTCGTGTGCGGGATAGGCGGAAATTAAATATTCGGCGCCGGTGGTCCAGGGTTCTACGTGGATAGGGTCTCATGACGTTGTGGGTTAATTGAAAGGCCTCATCAGCAACAATCATGTAAAGCACCGCATCCATTGTAGACCCTGGTAGCTGAGGTGGGAGTGGGAGGTCCAACTGATTATTGCGCAGCCGTCGACCTATTACGGAAGATTTGAAGACTCTTGAGTCTCCAGTTCTTCCATAAGCACCAATATCTACAATTATAAACCTGTATGCGTGTTAGGGCTGTCGGAACGCACCAAATTATAAAATAATGGTAGGTGCGTTCACAGCCCGGGGTCCACCGTGCAGAGGTGGTACACTGCTGCTAAGTAATGGCGGAAGAATTAAGCGGTGTGAAACCAGTCACATGTGGGTTACGTCACCCAATGTGAGCAGGGGCGAAGTCTGTTAATGCACAGAGCCGCACAACCGCTGAACGTAGATACCTGAGCCTGTTAAGCTCACAGAGCCCGGCCAAAAGAGCGCACAGTGTACGGCCACAGAACTCTACCCCAAGGACACGGGGTTAGAGTCCTTCTAGGCCCGCTGAATGCGCGGCGACGCTACTGCGAACGCCGCTATAGACGCTGGCTATAGAGCACGTGCACTGAGGCGTGCCGAGTCCCTGGTGAGGACTGATGCCTGACTCAACCTCTGTCCTACCTACGCCTAAGCCTGGGCGCTAGCAGGCTAGGCTGCACAACACATGCATACCAAGGGTAGGGGTTTCTTAATGAGTCATTCACCAGAAACATTCATGCGTGCATACATCACTCACTCCACATAGTCTGTAAATACAGTCTTATCCTAGCGCATGGCCGAGCGGCCATGCGAACCTTTTATAGCCGCGAGCGTCCGGGACCTTCCTGGCTTCTCGGATGGGCCAATCTGAACAGGAGCAGGACCTGAGCATGTGACCTTCGATCTCCAATGGGAGATCACTCCACGGGCATGCTCAGTGGCCCGACATGGGGACTTAGTCCCTGGAGAATCTCGCTGCTGAGCAGCATGTATTGTCATAGCTGCGCAAGAGGTGGCAGCAGCAGGCAAACCCACAAAGCTGGTCTGGGCAGAGCGCCTGGACCGACGAGTTTGCTGAGCAACCTCCTTTGCGGCTGGAGAGGAATGGGAGACTGCTGGAAGTAAGGCTCAGGATTCTCGCTGCGCAGCGACAGAAATTCGATGCCTAACAATGTGCTGTCAACAAGGGCCAACAGCACTACAGAAAAATATTGTTTGTAATTATAATCTTGGGAGCCTGAGTTTGGTGGCTTACGTACACGGATGTGCTTCCCCTCCAGGAATCCAATGCAGTTTGGAAACTGGCACGTCTTCTCAATGCCATGGGCTATCCTCAGCCAGGCTTGTTTTTTGGGCTCAGGCATTACCGACTGATGCAGTCGGGACCAAATCTCGGAGCAGGTAGAGCGGACAATGCCTGAGATGGTGGATTTGCCTATTAAGAACTCAAGATGCAGTCCCGCCTAGGAGACCCCAGTGGATAGGGATCTAGAAGAAACAAACAAAAAAATAAAATTAGAACAGGACATATCCATCCATCATCACACGAGTTTAGGACACACTAAATTTTTGGGACAGTGCAAACTAAGCCCAGGCTCAACAAGTGACATCAGAATACAATGCCTAGGGAACATATTTCAATTCGAAACAGCAGGAAATGTGAAAGGTAAAATGTTTGACAAACATTACTTAAAAAAAGGGACCAAACCATTAACATAAAAGGAAGGGAACAGTGTATTTAGCAAATAACCACATAAAAACATACGCATCATAGAGGTTTTTGACATATCGTAAAGTAAGTAAAAGGAGCTCCTCGGCGGAAAAACACTTGCGCATCACGGTGTCCTTGTAGGTGATCCCAGGGCGCACAGTCTCCAGAAGAATGTCAAATGTGGCCACGCTCATCCGACAATACTGGTAGAACTTGTTGGGATGGCTGCAGAATAAAGCATACAGATGGTGGAGTCACACACAATGATTAAAAAAATCGGTCTGATTTTTACGGTACGAAATTACACAAAGGTTTCTTGTCCAGAGATCCGTCTGTCATCTGAATTTTCGGCGATGAACCGATTTTATTCGCATCTAAGCATCAAATTGACATCCAATGCCAATGCCTGATGCTCTTTCCTGTTAACCTGGAGAAGTCTTTTGATTTTATCGCAAGTCACACTTGTGGTTCGTTTGTAATCAGATTTTTAATCGCACCCATAGACTTGCATTGGCGAGTCCGATCCGAAAATCAGTGACAGTCGCAGCATGCTGAGATTGTCTCGGTCCGAGGAAACGTTCTGACAAAAAATCGGATGATGGGAGCTGCCCCATAGAATAGCATTGGGACGAATGCAATGCGATTTTTTATCGCATTGCATTCGTCCGATTTTTTCGCTAGTGTGACTCCAGCCTTAGTCACCCGTCGCCTCATAAGCGGATGTACCCACATTAATCTCCGCCTCCTCGGATCCACAATCACTGGGTAAGGCTCCCCAAAATGTTGGGACAAAACTTAGTGTAAAAGCATACGCTCAGTAGTGTTGAAGATAAGTCGATATGACATGCTGCACACTAAGCAGCAATAGCAAAACACCAGCAAGGACTATAATGCAAAGCTAGGAGGAGGGGCCTTGTTGTGGGGCCAGTAAACAGGATTCCTGATTAGTTTATAATTAATTTCAGGCCATGGATCCATAATATGCTCATTTTGCAAGTGTGCGACAAAATCCCGGCATACGCATGCCATACGGATGCCAAACGGATGTCAAACAGATACTTAGATGCGAGGAACTCGCATCATCGCATTGCAAACGGATTACATACGGATCACCATATGGAGAACATTGCTGTGATTCTCGGGCGAGAGAATCAGACCGATTTTTCATATGTTACGTCTGACTCCGGCCTTAGAGACCGGAAACAGTGCAGAGCTGAGAGACCAGAACAGTCAAATATACTGCACTGAATAGCAACGAGATTAGCTGAAGCTGGCCGAGCTTACGTGTCCTAGCAGGCAGGCTTAGATGCAGAGAAACACAGTTTGTAGCATGAGCACCACAGCGAGCTGGAAAGGTTTGCTGGAAAGGCTGAGCCAGATTCTGTGGAGAGGATCAGTCTCTTGCAACACAGAGCCAGGAATTCAAGCAGAATACACAAGCGTGGACTGGAAGGCAAACCATTGTTATAAAGAGAGGGAAGGCGGATCACATGAGCAGAAGCGAGGCAGCAGGTGCCAGCTTAGAAAAGAGCAACAAAGCACCGCAGATGAAACAGGGAATCCAGAGTACTGACATGGGCCCTGACATGATTTCTTATGGTCAATGCTAAAATATAAGTCTTCTATGGCTCCATAAATGGGTTGTCGACAATAAGTTATAAATCCTCAAGTCTCCCCCTTTTTACTTACACTCACATCAAGGCAGTAGCAGAAGAGTATATAGGGCCCTTTGTGGTCCAATAGCTAATCATAATGCACACTTCCACTTGCTTTGGAGGTGTTATTGGCCTCATAAATTTCTACACAAAATGATTGATGTTTTTTCTTACAATTCCTTACTTGATTAAAACAAAGATGACCCCCACAAGTTGCAAATTTCCAGCACCCAAGGAAGCAATGCAGCTTCAAGAGTATTACCAAGCCACTGCCATGCCCCAATGTAGGCATCACTGAGCCACCACCATGCTTCACTGTAAGCAGAGTGTTGTGTCTTGAAATATGTAATATGCTTTATTCTTCTTCCTCTTGACATACTGCTGATCCATCGGCTTTAAACCGTCAAGTTTTCTTACATTGCTCCTCAGAACAGAATTACCTTATTTCTGTGGACCATTTGTAAGGTTTTGAGTGAGTTGAAGACAAATTTAAACAAGCTTTATGTCAAGAGTGGTGGAGTTTAAGCATTGAAACCTTCAGTAATTAGTATTCGCATAAACTGAAACCTCAGTGCCAGCTGCCACCAAATCCTGCTGCATTTCTTTGGCAGTCACTCAAGGGTTTTTGAATATCTGCCTCCTCAGGAATCTGGAAGCAGCTGGTGAGAGTTTCCTCTTTCTGCCACATCCTGGAAGTGTAGCTGGTGTTTCTATAATGTTTTACGCTTCTAACTGTATCTCTACATTCAATGGTTTTGGTATCTTCTTGTTTCATTTTCCTTGTTTGTGCAAGGTAACTTTTTGAACCAATTGATTATAGTAATAGTACCCCATTTTGCCTTCATATAGGAATAGTTCCCTCCTCTGTGCCTTTGTATAGTAATAGTGCCCCTATTGAGCCTCCTTATAGTTATAGTGTCTCCATTATATATTTTGTGATATCCATTCTGTGCTTATAATAATTATGTCCCCATGCAAAAAGTAATATTACCCCTTTATGCCTCTAAACAATAATAGTGTCTACTTCAATGCTTCCCTTATAGTAATACTGACATATTTGTGCCTCCATATATTAATTATGTACCTTCTGTCCCTCTAGACAGTAATAGTGCCCCCCACTGGACCTTCATATGGTAATTGTTCCTCCATCTGTGCCTCTATATAGTAATAGTATGTAACAGGCTTGGCAGTGGAAACACTGTGACTAGACCTAAGGAAAGCCTGGAGGGGCACAACTAGGTGCCTCACAAAATCCAACCTCGGATACACGGTGGCTGGCGATACTGCGATCTGAGGAGAGACCAAGGAGGTGGAACCAGGTGCTACACCAGGTAGATGACCCCCTGAGGACAGGAAGCAGGGACAGCCCAACAGAAAGAACAGTAAATGCAGACAGACACTGTAGGAACACAGGAAGCACAGATATAGACAGGGACCTGTTGACATAGAGATGAGCACTGGCAGGTACAGACTGGATTGGCTGGTGTACAAATGAGCACAGGCAGGTGTGGACTGGGCCAGCTGATGTACAGATGAGCACTGGAAGGTGCGACTTGGACCAGATGTTGTACATATGTGCCCTGGCAGGTGTGGACTGGGCCGGCTGATGTACCAATAAACATTAGCAGGTGGGGACTGGACCAGCTGGTGTACAAATGAGTTCAAACAGGTGGGATTGGACCGGCTGATGTCCAGATGAGCACTGGCAGGTGTGGAGTGGACTGGCTGATGTACAGATGAACATTGGCAGGTGGGGACTGGACCAGCTGGTGTACAAATGAGCACAGGCAGGTGAGGACTGGACCGGCTGATTTACAGATGAGAATTGGCAGGTGCGGACTGGACCAGCTGGTGTACAAATGAGTACAGGCAGGTGCGTATTGGACCAGCTGATGTACAGATGAGCCCTGACAGGTGCGAACTGGACCGGCTGATGTACAGATGAGCAATGGCAGGTGTGGACTGGACCAGCCCAGCCGATGTACAGATGAGCGCAGATAGGTGCATGCAGACTGGACCAGATAATGTACAGATGAGTGCTGACAGGTGTAGACTGGACTGACTGATGTACAGATGATCACTGGCAGGTGTGGACTGGTTAATGTACAGATGAACATTGGCAGGTGCAGAGTGGACCGGCTGAAGTACAGATGAGCACTGGCACGTGTGGACTGGATCGGCTGATGCACAGATGAGCCCTGGCAGGTGTGGACTGGACAGGCTGATGTACAGATGAGCATTGGCAGATAAGGACTGGACAAGTTGAAAATGAGAAAAACAAGCAAGTACAGGAAGACAGGTACGAGGCAGGTAGACTGACTGATAGGTACTGGAGACCTGACAACTAGCAAGCGTGCATAGGGCTAACTAACAACGCTGCTCAGGCATCTCCATGCTGGAGAAAGTGCCTTAAATAAAAGGTGTCACCCAGTTATTGGCTGGGGACACTGTTATGAATGAGTCACCGTAGGAGGCAAAAGCAGAAATACAAGCTAAGTCCAGAAAACCAGAGAAGTTGGCAACTATCAGATTGCAGACCCCTGAACCTATCGACACAACTAGCAGTAGCCGTGGGGGGTTCCTACGATGCCCTAGACCCCTCGATCACGGCCGGAGAATTAAATAGGCGTAAAGAAAGAAAGGGGAAATCTAAACTGCCCCAGAGCAGACCCCAAAGCAATAGGCAGCCCCCAACATATAATGACGGTGAAGCAAGATGAAAACACTAACACAGACAGAAAGATAGACTGAGCAAAGATGGGGCCCAAAACTACCTAGATAGGAAAGGACAGGAAGGCTGCTGTCTGCAATCTGCCAAAACCCTATCAAAGACATAAGCCAACAAGCTGATATGAAAAAGGCCCTGAAGCAGCTAGGCTTCAAAAACTAAATCAGCACTCAGGTATTTTCAGAAGACAGAGCTAAAGGAATTCAGCACACCCCAGCAGGGAATGGCAGAAATCCAGAAAAACAAAGCAAAACAAAGACAAGCACAAATGCAAAAGGCCGAGCAGCAAACTTAGCTTTAGAGGAGCAGGAATTCAGACTGGTCTCCAAGGATCCCACAGAGAAATCACCCGCAGGGCAGAAGGGCGTCGGCAGCCTTATATCCAGTCAGTAACTCCACTCAGCCAGTCATCATCATCAGCCTCAGGTGTTTGATAATCAGGCTCACTACCTTTCTTTACCAGAAGAGGGAGTTCCTCGGGCCTCAGTAATGAAGGGGAAAATGAACTCACAACAGTACCTCCCCCTTGAGGAGGGGTCACCGAACCCTCAACTACGCCACCAGGGAGATCAGGGTGAGCCCGATGAAAGGCACGCACCAATCTTTTGGCATGAATATCAGAGGCAGAGACCCAGGAATTATCCTCCTGACCATAACCCTTCCACTTAACCAAATACTGGAGTCTCGTCTAGCCAGACGGGAATCCAGTACTTTCTCTACCTCATATTCCATGTTACCTTCAACCAATACAGGGTCTGGAGGTGCCACCCCCGGAACAACAGGTTCAACTAACCTCTTCAACAAAGATTTATGGAACACATTATGGATTTTAAATGTGACAGGAAGAGCCAAACGAAAAGAGACCGGATTAATAATCTCCACAATCTTGTAAGGTCCAATAAATCTAGGCTTAAACTTAGGAGAAGCCACCTTCATAGCAATATTTTTTGATTATAACCACACCATATCACCAACCTTAAACTGGGGACCAATGGTCCTATGTCGGTTGGAAAACCGCTGGGCCTTTTCCTGGGAGAGAGATAACTTATCCACCACTTGGTCCCAGATCTGGTGCATTCTCTCCACCACAGTGTCAACACCAGGGCAGGCAGAGGGCTCCACCTGCCCTGAAGAAAATCGAGGATGAAACCCAAAGTTACAAAAAAAGGTGACATCAAAGTGGCAGAACTAGCTCTATTATTTAAAGCAAATTCGGCCAAGGGCAAAAATGAAACCCAATCATCCTGATCAGCAGAAATAAAACATCTCAAATATGACTCTAAGGTCTGGTTTGTTCTCTCTGTCTGCCCATTGGTCTGAGGGTGAAAAGCAGAGGAGAAGGACAACTGAATTCCCAGCCTGGAACAGAAAGTTCTCCAAAATCTAGACACAAACTGGACTCCTCTGTCAGATACAATGTTCTCAGGAATCCCGTGCAAACGAACCACCTGTTGTAAAAACAGGGGCACCAACTCAGAGGAAGATGGCAACTTAGGGAGTGGTACAAGATGAACCATCTTAGAGAACCTATCACAAATCACCCAAATAACAGTCATCCTTTGAGAGACAGGCATATCGGAGATGAAATCCATTGAAATATGGGTCCATGGCCTCTTGGGGACAGGCAAAGGCATCAACAACCCACTAGAGCGAGAACACGATTTAGACCGGGAGCACGTCCCACAGGACTGCACAAAATTCCTGACATCACGAGACAAGGAGGGCCACCAAAAAAACCGACTCACCAGATCTCTAGTACCAAAAATACCTGGATGACCAGCCAAAGCAGAGCAATGAACTTCAGACATCACTCTCTTCTTCCACTGGTCAGGAACATACAACTTTCCACTGGGACAACGCTCAGGTTTGTCCTCCTGGAATTCTTCCAGAGCACGTCTCAAATCGGGCGAGATGGCAGAAAGAACTACCCCTTCGCCTAAGATGGTAGCAGGCTTGGTCACCACAGGAGAATCAGCAAAGAAGCTCCTAGAGAGGGCGTCTGCCTTGACATTCTTCGTTCCAGGAAGAAAAGAAACCACAAAATCAAAACGTGTAAAAAACAAGGCCCACCTAGCCAGTCTAGGGTTCAAGCGCTTAGCCGACTCTAGGTAAATCAAATTCTTGTGGTCAGTGAGGACCACGACTTGATGCTTAGCTCCCTCCAACCAATGTCTCCACTCCTCAAATGCCCATTTCATGGCCAACAGTTCCCTATTCCCCACATCATAGTTACGTTCAGATGGAGAGAACTTTCGGGAAAAGAAAGCACAGGGATTCATTTTAGATGTTACAGGATCCTTTTGGGACAAAACAGCTCCTGCACCAATCTCAGAAGCATCCACCTCTACCTGGAATGGAAGTGAGACATCAGGTTGCCGCAAAACCGGAGCGGAGGTGAATCTTCGCTTCAGCTCCTGAAAGGAAGAAACAGCCTCCGGAGACCAATTTAACACATCAGCACCCTTCTTAGTCAAATCAGTCAATGGCTTGGCAATACTAGAAAATTTTGCTATAAATTTCCGATAAAAATTAGCAAAACCCAAAAACTTCTGAAGGGCCTTCAAAGAAGTGGGATGAACCCAATAGTAAATGGCCTGTACCTTGGCCGGGTCCATTTCAATAGTTGACGGGGACAAAATAAATCCCAAAAAAGAAATCCTCTGTACTCCAAAAAGGCATTTAGATCCTTTGACATACAGGGAATTCTCCCTCAAGATCCGTAACACAGTCCGAATATGTTCCACATGAGAATCCCAATCCTTGGAGAAGATCAAAATATCATCCAGATAGATAATCAAAAATTTATCGACAAAATCTCGGAAAATATCGTTCATGAAGAACTGGAAGACAGAAGGGGCATTAGTGAGCCCAAAAGGCATCACCAGATACTCAAAATGTCCCTCCGGAGTATTAAACGCCGTCTTCCATTCATCCCCATGCTTAATGCGAATAAGATTATACGCCCCCCTGAGGTCAAGCTTGGTAAACCAGCAAGCACCTTTAACTCTGGAGAATAGATCAGAAATCAGGGGTAACGGATACTGATATTTAACAGTAATTTTGTTGAGGGCACGATAATCAATACAAGGTCTTAATGATCCATCCTTTTTGGCTACAAAAAAAAACCCGGCACCTAAGGGTGGCGAGGATGGTCTAATATGACCCTTCTCCAACGACTCCTTAATATAGGATCGCATAGCTTCGTGCTCGGGTACAGATAAATTGAAGAGCCGACCCTTGGGAAATTTACACCCCGGGCTCAGTTCAATTGCACAGTCATAACTCCTATGAGGAGGCAAAGACGCAGACTCATTCTCACTAAATACATCATAAAAGTCCGCCAAATAATCAGGAACATCATGCGACTGAGGAGAGGTGGAAAACACCGGAGCCTCACTAAAGGCACACCAACAACCCCAACTCACCACAGACACAGATTTCCAATCCAAAACTGGATTATGAATTTGTAACCAGGGAAACCCCAGAACAATAGTATCATGCAGATTATGCAACACCAAAAATCTGCAATTTTCTTGATGGTCTGGGGTGACCCGCATTACCACCTGGGTCCAAAACTGAGGTTTATTTTTAGCCAAAGGAGTAGCATCAATCCCTCTCAAAGGGATAGGCGTCTGCAGAGGTGTCATCGGAAATCCACAACGTTTAGCAAAATCCAAGTCCATTAGGTTTAGGGCTGCTCCCGAATCCACAAAAGCCTTGGCGGAAAATGTGGACAGGGAGCAGATCAGAGTAATAGCCAGAAGAAACTTAGGTTGAACACCCCCAACAGAAATCGTATGTGCAAAGCGTTTCTCTCGTTTAGGACAGACAGAAATAATATTCGAGGCATCTCCACAGAAAAAACACAACTTATTACGCCTTCTGAACTCCTGACGCTGCTCTCTGGAAAAAACTCTATCACATTGCATAGGTTCAGACATTTGTTCAACAGGTGGCAACACGTGCAGCTTTGCGTTCGCGCAAACGCCGATCAACCTGAATGGCTAATGACATAGAATCGTCAAGACCAGAGGGAACAGGAAATCCCACCATAGTATCTTTTAGGGCTTCTGACAACCCCTTCCGAAAGAGAGCAGCCAAGGCATTATCATTCCAGGTAGTAAGTACTGCCCACTTTCGGAATTTTTGACAGTACAATTCTGCAGAATCACGACCCTGGTTCAATGCCAGCAGGGTCTTTTCAGCCTGATCAATGGCATTAGGTTCGTCATACAACAACCCCAAGGCCTTAAAAAATGCGTTCACATTAGTCAGAATAGGATCATCTGGTTTCAAAGAAAACGCCCAATCCTGGGGATCGCCACGCAGCAAAGAGATGACAATTTTAACCTGCTGCGCGGAGCTCCCTGACGAGTTAGGCTTCAAGGCAAAAAATAATTTACAATTATTTTTGAAATTCAAAAATTTAGACCGATCCCCAAAAAATACATCAGGTGTAGGAATCTTTGGTTCAGCAGCATGTGAATGAGCAAGGTAGGCGGAAATTCCCTGCACTTCCGCAGCGAGCTGCTCCACACGATCAGACAATTGCTTTATCTCCATTGAGAGAAAAAAAAAAAATTCCCCCTATGGCCTCAGAGATATAGAGGAAAAAATATACACACTTTTTTTTTTTACAATTCTTTCCTGCTATTGAGTACCCTAGGATCTGCGGTATGTCGGGTGATTCTGTTATGAATGAGTCACCGTAGGAGGCAAAAGCAGAAATACAAGCTAAGTCCAGAAAACCAGAGAAGTTGGCAACTATCAGATTGCAGACCCCTGAACATATCAACACAACTAGCAGTAGCCGTGGGGGGTTCCTACGATGCCCTAGACCCCTCGATCACGGCCGGAGAATTAAATAGGCCTAAAGAAAGAAAGGGGAAATCTAAACTGCCCCAGAGCAGACCCCAAAGCAATAGGCAGCCCCCAACATATAATGACGGTGAAGCAAGATGAAAACACTAACACAGACAGAAAGATAGACTGAGCAAAGACGGGCCCAAAACTACCTAGATAGGAAAGGACAGGAAGGCTGCTGTCTGCAATCTGCCAAAACCCTATCAAAGACATAAGCCAACAAGCTGATATGAAAAAGGCCCTGAAGCAGCTAAGCTTCAAAAACTAAATCAGCACTGAGGTATTTTCAGAAGACAGAGCTAAAGGAATTCAGCACACCCCAGCAGGGAATGGCAGAAATCCAGAAAAACAAAGCAAAACAAAGACAAGCACAAATGCAAAAGGCCGAGCAGCAAACTTAGCTTTAGAGGAGCAGGAATTCAGACTGGTCTCCAAGGATCCCACAGAGAAATCACCCGCAGGGCAGAAGGGCGTCGGCAGCCTTATATCCAGTCAGTAACTCCACTCAGCCAGTCATCATCATCAGCCTCAGGTGTTTGATAATCAGGCTCACTACCTTTCTTTACCAGAAGAGGGAGTTCCTCGGGCCTCAGTAATGAAGGGGAAAATGAACTCACAACAGGACACCTTAGGATGGCGTGCAACCTCTTTAAGTTGGAGGGAATGCGCTCGTGCCCTAAGCACAGTGCCTGGGCATCAGCAGAGATTCAAGAAGGAGGAAGTGCTTGATTGGGGCCATAACAGTGTGTAAGCCTGCGGCGTCTCTGCTGGGGAAGAGGGGCAACATGCAGAGATGCTGGTGCTACATAGTGCCTCCCACTGTGCACAAGCAATAAAAATATAAATAACTAAACTCACCTCACGTTGGTTCAGCAATGAACCGTAGTAGATTCTTTCTTCTGCGACCCAGAGCAGCCAGAGTGATAAAGTGATGTCCTCATGCCAGAAAACCAGCCCTTTTATGGTGTTAATTATTAATTTGTCGAACGACAAAAGGTCAAGCCCCTTTCTACTAAGCTCCAGCCACTTAAAAAAAAAATTGGGGACACCTACAAGTTGCTTCAAACATGTGCAATATTTTAGACTGTTTTACACCAGTATTCTGGATAAACTGATGAATTGTCCCCATAATATATAACAGATATCATACTATATAAACTCTGTATCGTGTCACCTGGTATAAAAGGCTATGGGCTACTGCTGTATTGCGGCCCGTTGTGATTGCAATCAATACAACCTGTATGGCTATGACAGTGTATATAGGTACAGTGTTATTATAGGCTGTAATTATTACTGTTGTACAGTAATTAACCCAGCATGGGATTGGGCCTGACTCGGTGTTTATCGGACTGCACTGGGGTGACATCCGAGTGGAGTGTGATGTTTCACTCAGTTCTCTAAGACCCATAGGCTTGTAAAGGTGTGAGTGAGTGGAGCGCTGCCAATAATAATAATAATAATAATAATAATCTTTATTTTTATATAGCGCTAACATATTCCGCAGCGCTTTACAGTTTGCACATATTATCATCACTGTCCCCGATGGGGCTCACAATCTAAATTCCCTATCAGTATGTCTTTAGAATGTGGGAGGAAACCGGAGTACCCGGAGGAAACCCACGCAAACACGGGGAGAACATACAAACTCCTTGCAGATGTTGTCCTTGGTGGGATTCGAACCCAGGACCTCAGCGCTGCAGCCTGCTAACCACTGAGCCACGAGAAAAGGTGAGTAGCAGATGGGGAGAGGGGAAGAGCAATGGGGATGTTGAAATCTCCCATGATGAGGGAGCACGGTGGCTCAGTGGTTAGCGCTGCAGCCTTGCAGCGCTGGGGTCCTGGGTTCAAATCCCACCAAGGACAACATCTGCAAGGAGTTTGTATGTTCTCCCCGTGTTTGCGTGGGTTTCCTCCGGGCACTCCGGTTTCCTCCCACACTCCAAAGACATACTGATAGGGAATTTAGATTGTGAGCCCCATCGGGGACAGTGATGAAAATGTGTGCAAACTGTAAAGCGCTGCGGAATATGTTAGCGCTATATAAAAATAAAGATTATTATTATTAAAAAATAAAGATTATTACTAGGAAGCTTTTGTACAGCTCGCACACATTTTAAGATCTATGGTGGTTGCTGTTTGCGATAATACTGTTGATATCAGGGCACGCTATGATAAGCAATTTAGGTTTAACTCATGAATGGATTTCAATTAAATTTGCTTTCTAGCATTCTAATACAATTTATACGTTAATATATGGATATAATAATTTTTATGTCGTACACTACTACATTGGCAGTGTGACATGAGGTTAATTGCTTAATTGGTTTTCTCAATGAGAGAATATTCTGGAAAGGTGTGTGACTATATACTATGAGGGAGATTTAATAAACTATTTGCGCCAGAGTCCATCAGTCTACTCCAATGGAAAAGCAACTTTCCCATATGAAGATGCTCAGATAAGTTTGTGCAAGGTTTCAGACCTTAGTTAGACTCTTGAAATTATGGTGTGTTCACTATCATCATTAGGAAAGGGCAGGTGATGCAAATTTCCCAGGTTTATAAAAACCTCCTCTAGCACCTTAGTCCCACACTTATGCAAAACCCTACAATTAGCAGCAAATGAAGGGAGCTTCCCAAAAGAAATGCTGACAGCTACTGTGATCACACTCCCAAAACAGGGAAAGCCACTGGAGGTGCCCCAAAACTTCCACCCAATTTCATTGTTAAACACTTATGTCAAAATTTATGCTAAGTGTATTGTTCTGAGATTGGCACCAATCATTCCTTCTCTTATTAACCCAGACCAGGCTGGTTTTGTGCAAGGGCGGACTGCAGCTGACAACACCAGGAAAGTAATTGATTTGATAGATGTAATAAATAGAAGGGGAACACCAGCGGTGGTAGTGGCTTTAGATGCCGAGAAGGCATTCGACCAAGTGAGATGGTCGTTTGTCTTCTCGGTTCTGGAGCGTATGGGGTTTGGGGGTCGGGTGCTGACTGCTATTAAAGCTCTGTATTCTGCTCCGTCGGCCAGGGTTTTTGTGAATGATACCATGTCAGAGACATTCTCCATTACAAATGGCACTAGGCAGGGGTGTCCTCTCTCCCCCCTAGTGTTCATTTTAGCTTTAGAACCACTTGCCCAAGCAATCAGACAAAGTCCAGATATCTGGGGCATAGAGGTGGGGAAACAATCTCATTGCATCACGTTGTATGCTGATGATGTGATATTGACGTTAGCACACCCCCTGGAGTCTTTGCCGGCAGCTCTAGAGATTATTGAAAAATTTGGCCTCCTATCTTACTACAAAACTAATGAGAATAAATCTCAAATTCTACCCCTTAACATACCATTAAAGCAGTTGAAACGCCTTAAGGCCATTATGAGGATGGACTGGCAGATGGAGCAAATTTCATACCTGGGAACGTTGGTAACATCATCCTCCACTAATTTGTACAAAGCCAATTACCTTCCCCTACTAGCAGATATTGAGAATGAGATGAGCAGACTCCAGAAATTTGAAGTCTCCTGGGTGGGTCGTATTGTACTGTTTAAGATGTTACTACTGCCCAAAATGTTATATTTATTTTGCATGGTGCCGATATCACCTCCGAAGGTATTTTTTCAACGTTCTCATAAGCTTCTGAACGCCTTCATCTGGGGAGGAAAGCAGCCTCGGTTGTCAAGACATTTGTTGCAACGCGCAAAGCCAGAGGGGGGGTGGGACTCCCTAATGTGAACGATTACTATATAGAACTCAACTCAGCCGGTTGAAGAATTGGTGGAATCGTGACCCCCCAAGTAGGTGGTCCAAAATAGAGGCACATTTTGCACCCTCACATGATCTCAGGGCGGTGCTATGGGCAGCTCTGGTTGACCTACAGAACCAGGGGGCCCTCCTTCCACTGACTAAGCACTCCCTGTCTAATTGGCTTCAGGTTCACTCCTCCACTCAGACACACATCCCTGCATTGTCTCTCGAGGCACCTTTAGAACTTCTGGAGGTGTTATCAGAGGACCTTGACCTGTACCATTGGAAGATAGGCGGGATCACGGTATTAAGCGATATAGTTTTGCCCAGTTGAAAAACAGGTTTGGCTTGACCTTGAAAGACCATTTCTCATATCTCCGGGTACAATACATTTTAAAGAAATATCTAAACTTCCCATATAGGGTTAATAGTGATATTATTAGGACCCTCTCATCTTCCTCATCCCTAGATATGGGCTTGAGACCCCTTTATGATTCCTTGGGACATAAGAGCAGATTTGTAAAATCTATACCCTTCATATCTTGGGAAAAAGACCTCAGTAAAGCCATACATGACAAGGACTGGTTAAGAGCAATTAAATTGGCAGGACGGACGTTTAGATGTGCGTCCCACTTTGAATCACAATTGAAGCTGATACTCCGCTGGTATTTTACTCCCGTGAAGCTCCATTCCATGTTTCCCAACACCTCACACCTATGTTGGCCAAACTGTAATCAGGTGGGGTCCTTATATCATATATTTTGGGATTGTCCACTTATAACTTCTTTGTGGGATCACGCCTTTAGACTTATTTCACTTGTAGTGGGACAGATCGTCCAGCCGTCTCCCGAGGTGGCGCTCCTCCTCTTAAACATACATGCATTCGCCCCGTGCTCTAGAGTGGTAACGGCTCATATTGTGTTAACGACAAGACTCCTATTAGCTAAAGAGTGGAAAAAAGATGTTATTCCTAAAAAAGAGGCCATAGCTCAAGCAGTTAATACCACGTTTATTTTTGAAAAAATGCTAGCCCACAAAAATAACGCCTTACAGAAGTTCACCTGGGATTGGCAGCTTGGGAAGCCACACAGTTAGCGAGTCACAGTTGAACCAGTCAAATAAAGGTTGGGGGAGGGCCCTGGGTGGGAGAGGGTTAAGACCGGAGCTCTTTGTTTATACTGCAATGGTTGCATAATTACACATTTATGTTACTTTGACCTGTGTTGTACATTTGTGATAATGTTATATTATAGTATTTTCAATGAAAACTAAATTAAGAAAAAAAAAACCTCCTCTAGCTCTGCGCAAAAAAACAACAGTTATGGGTTCTTTTAAGTAGCCGCCTTCACTCTGAAAATGAAAATGCGGGAGGCCCACAAAGCAGGAGAAGGCTATAAGAAGATAGCAGAGTGTTTTCTTGTTGCCCTTTCCTCAATTAGAAATGTAATTAAGAAACTGCAGTTAACAGGAAAAGTGGAGGTCAAGATAAGGTATGGAAGGTCAAGCAAAATTTCAGTGGAAGCTGCTCGTAGGCTTGCTAGAGAAGCAAATCAGAATGCCTGCTTGACTGCAAAAGACCTTCAGAAAGATTTAGCAGACTCTTCAGTTGAGGAATATTGTTCTACTTTCAGAGGCATCTGCACAAATATGGTCTTCATGCAAGAGTCATCAGAGGAAAACCTCTCCTGGGTCCTCACGATAAAATTCAGCACCAGAAAAATGCAAAAGAGCATCTAAACAAGCCTGATGCATTTTGGAAACAAGTCCTGTGGCCCAATGAGGAGCAAATAGAACTCTTTGGCCACAATAATCAAAGATATGTCTGAAGAAAAAAGGGCACACAATTTCAGGAAAAGAACATCTTGCCAACCATTAAGCATAGGGGTGGATCAATCATGCTTTGAGGTTCTTTTGCAGTCAATGGCACGGGGAACATTTCAATGATAGACTGGAGAATGGATTCAATGATTCAATGAAATTTCAACAAATTCTTGATGCAAACATATCACCATCTGTAAAAAAGCTGAAGATGAAAAGAGGAAGGCTTCAACATGTGGAAAATGATCCTAAACACATGTCAAAATCCAAAATAGACTACCTCAAAATGTGCAGGCTGAAGGTTTTACAATGGCTCTTACAGTCCACTAATCTGAACATCATATTGAAAATAGTAGTTGTCACAGGGCAGTGGTTAAAAACAGGAGACGTGGAACCAGGGCCCTGAACTGCCCCTCAGACTAAGGAGGTGCCCTGACTTTCCTTAACTTGGGGGTACACTTAATGGTAGTGAGGCCCAAGTCCCCGACCTGTCCTTATCTCCTGTTTAGCCCTGTTGAGCTAAAGCCCCAACCCCCTCCCCAGGAGGTGAGACAGGGAAAATATGTACTGCACCAATAACACAAAGGAAAGATACAACAGACACCACGGGGTTAAAGCAACTGAACAACAAAACTTATCTTCCTCTGCAGTCATGCACCAGACAGTAGGGTTAGGCACCAGAATGGGAAGTAGCTGGAGCTCCACTGTAACACAGCCTGCTCCTGACTCCAGCTAGGTTGAGGAATAAAATCACCAACTGTGAGTGCAACACATGATGACCCTTATAGGAAGGAGGGAGTGGTCACACCTGCTGACTGATTAAACATGTAGTAACACCAGCGGCCACCGGGGTGGAAAAACCCAGCAGCAGACTCACTAAGCTTGTAGTAACACCAGCGGCCACCGGGGGCAAAATCCCATATTAACCCCCGAGGGCCAGAAAGGAAAAAGGTAAGAGTCCAGACTCTGACAGATCCAAAGATGGATCGTGACAGTACCCCTCCTTCAGTGAGGGACCTCTGGACCCTCAACACCGCACCTCACCAGAAAAACACCTACGGTGAGGATGCCTAGATCCACCAGAGTTCACCTCAGCAACCACCTGACTCGCAAGTTTATGGCAAACGTGGGCAGATGGAAGTGGCAACGTATGCTCAGGAGGCACCACAAATCTCCAGAGCGCCGACCTGGGGAAAGTGATGTGTATGGGCATTATTGGGGGTATCTCCAGCTGGTAAGTCCCCGGGCCGAGGATGGCCAACACCTGATACGGCCCATCACCCGAGAACTCCAGACCCCAGCAGCACACCACCACCGGATGTTTTTGGTGGACAGCCATAAGTACTCATTCACACACAGGCCCAGACCTGAACGTTATTGCCATGCAAACGTTTGCCACAAGATGGTGAACTTTTCACAGCACCGACAACAGAGGCGTCCCCCTGTGTCATCACACTCACATCCCCACAATCCTCAGAAGGAGTCACCACCCTCCTCTGACCCCTCCTCCTAAGAGGACTGCGACACCCAGGGTTAACATGTGGTGAGGGTAGAGACTTGCCCCTACTCCCTGGCAGCACCTCTGCTGCCCCCACTGGAAAAGAAGGGTATGGTTGTAGAATGACGGCAGAGACAGTAGCCCCCAGGCAGCAGCCCTCACACGACTGACCCCAGCGGCCTACTTCCCTGGTCCGCCAATCTATCACCGGGTTGTGTTTTTCCAACCAAGGGAAGCCTAAAACGATAGGTGATGGCATACCCCCCAAGATGTAGCATGACAGGGACTCTTCCTGCTGAGTCCCTATGGGCAGATGTATATTTTCTATGACTTGGGTCAACCTCCCCTGGCTCAGTGGGACAGAGTCAATGGCCTGGACGCTTAGGGGTTTGGCCAACATCCTACACTTCAGGCCATGAGTCTGGACAGAGTGAGCATCCACCAGATTGACTCCTGCTCCACTGTCCACAAACACAGGTATGCCCTCAGGTACCCCGCCAACCACCACTTCAGCTGACATAGTACACTGAGAGGGCAAAATGGAGGAAATATACACTCCCTGGTCACCTCCCTCCACACGACCTGGGGGACACGGCTTCTTAGATGGTACAGAAGATTTGGCGCGTGCTGGGCAGACCCTGAAAACATGACCAGTCTGCCCACAGCTAAAACATGCCCCCACACCACGACGAACCGCAGGCAACACCGCTGGGGAACCACCTCCTCCCACTTGCCTGGGCTCGTCCGCCTGCACCAGTGTGTCCTCCTCCCTAGCAAGGACTATAGGGGGCATATTAGCCAAAGCCGCAAAAACTCGTCCACCGACCGTAGAGATGGTGAATCGGCCGGCAGGGAGAAGGCCCAGGATTGGGGATCACCCTCAAGGAGGGTTATAATGAATCCCACCCACTGTTCTTCACTTCCTAGTGAACGAGGGTGGCGCCTGAAGTCTAGCTTGCAGGCCTCCTGAAAAAACTAAGAATTCTCTCTACCTCCTGAAAACCTATCTGGAAGAGATAACTTGGGCTCTGTTTGAGCCTGCATCTGAGCTGAGACCCCATACCCCACCAACTGCTGCAGCTGCTGCTTCACCACACCACGCAGCACCCCACGCTCCTCAGTGAGGGGCTGCAGCAATTGGACAAAGGTCTGCTTTTGGGCCATGGCTCACCAGAAAAAATGGGATGGTTGGTGACAATGTCACAGGGCAGTGGGGAAAAACAGGAGACGTGGAACCAGGGCCCTGAACTGCCCCTCAGGCTAAGGAGGTGCCCTGACTTTCCTTAACTTGGGGGTACACTTAATGGTAGTGAGGACCAAGTCCCTGACCTGTCCCTATCTCCTGCTTAGCCCTGAGCTAAATTCCCAACCCCCTCCCCAGGAGGTGGGAAAAGATGTACTGCACCAATAACACAAAGGAAAGATACAACAGACACCACTGGGTTAAAGCAACTGAACAAAAAAACTTATCTTCCTCTGCAGACATGCACCGGACAGCAGAGTTAGGCACCAGAAAGGGAAGTAGCTGGAGCTCCACTGTAACACAGCCTGCTCCTGACTCCAGCTTAGTTGAGTAATAATATCACCAACCGTGAGTGCAGCACCTGATGACCCTTTATAGGAAGGAGGGAGTGGTCACACCTGCTGACTGATTAAACATGTAGTAACACCAGCAGCCACCGGGGGCAAAAACCCATATTAACCCCCGAGGGCCAGAAAGGAAAATGGTGAGAGTCCAGACTCTGACAGATCCAAAGATGGATCTTGACAGTAGACCCAAGACGACCCAGGAATCTCACAGACCTGGAAGAATTTTCCAAGTAAGAATGGATATGGGTATGTTTTAAATTTTGTATATGATATCCTGGTTTGCACTATTGGCACTTTATGATCTGATACATCAAGCACTTGCAAATTACTATCATGTTTCAGGATAGACTTTTGCAACATAATTTGCACTAACCCATAGCCCGTTACTTTTTCCACCTTACCATGTGTGTATTACTTGTGTACACTCTTTTCCTCTTACCCTATGTGTGTCATCCATGATTTTTATGAATTTTTGTGTCATATATATTCTTCAATAAAATTTATATTTCTCGAGCCATTGGTAGGATTTCTCCATGTCAGCCACCTCCATTATCTGTCAATGGTACGTCCCATGCAGCGGCTTGTCTTGCCATGGCGCTTCATGTTCCTGTTCTTCCATCCAGATCTGTTGTAGCTGCCTAAGGCCGGGGTCAGACTTGCGAGAAACTCGCATGAGTCTCGCATCTCAATACCCAGCACTGCCACTGGCACTCGGGACAGGAGTGTGCGGCTGCATAGAAAGACATGCAGCCGCACACTTCGGTCCCGAGTGCCAACGGCAGTGCCGGATATTGAGGTGTGAGACTCGTGCAAGTTTCTCACAAGTCTGATCCCGGTCTTAGGCTTTCTCTCAGCATTTCATCTTTTGGTGCCATTTTTCTGATGTATTCCTGGATGCATCCGTGATGGTGGTGATGGTGGCTTGGATGCTTATCAAGCCTTGACCACCCTCCTTTCTGTTGGTATGCAATCTTTGGGTGCTAGACCTAGGGTGGAGACCTCCATGCATTGTGGGGAGCTTTCGTGTCTTTACATCTGCAGCTTCCATCTATTCTTTTGGCCAGCACACAATGCCAGCAAGGTATCTGATAACTTGCAGGGCATATATGTTGATGGCACGGATTTTACTCTTCCCATTGAGCTGGCTTTTCATGACTTGTCTTACCCTTTGATGGTATTTGGATGTTGCTGCTTTCCTTGCCTCTTCATCATGGTTACCGCATCCCTGTGGGATGCCGAGGTACTTGTAGCATGTCTGGATATCTGCTATGTGTCCTGCTGGTAATTCCACTCCATCAGTCTTGACTACCTTGACTCTCTTTATTACCAACCAGTCGTACTTCTCCAGTCCAAAGGACATCCCGATGTCTTCGCTGTAAATCCTTGTCAGGTGGATCAGTAAATTGGTGTCTCGTTTGTTTTTCACATACCACTTGATGTCATTCATGTAGAGGAGGTGGCTGATTGTGCTTCCACTCTGAACTTGTATCCATAGCCAGACTCTGTAATTATTATCTGACTAAGGGGGTTCAATCCTATGCAGATCAGCAATGGGGACAGTGCGTCACCTTGGTATATGCCGCATTTGATGGTAACTCGTGCTAACTGTCTCTTGAGTTGACTTCCAATATTGTTCTCCATAGCCCCATTGAGTTTCTGAGGAAGGTTCTTAATTTCCTATATACCAAACTTTTACATGCCACTGTATACAGCTTACAGTTTATTGTGAAATCTGTAGGTTTCAACAGCTGACATGTGCCCACAATAGCCGCAGGTGGAATTGCGATCCTCCTGCCACTATTAACCAGTTAAATGCTGCTGTCAAACTCTGACAGCAGCATTTATCAAGCGTTTCCAGCAATCCAGCCAGAAATACGCATACTGGTCACCCCTGTCACGTGATTGCGGGTCAACGGTTTGTTGGCATGACAACCGGAGGTCTCCTGGAGACCTCTATGGTTGTCAGTATCAGCTTGCTGTGAGCACCACCCAGTGGTTGGCGCTCATAGCAAGTGAGCAAATATGCTATATAGAGGCGATCTGATCATCGCCTCTATGTAGCAAAGCCGATCACGTTGTCACAGCTTCTAGTCTCTGATGAAGATTACTGAAGCAAAAGTTAAAGAAAAATGTTTTTAAAAATATAAAAAAAATAAAAGTTCAAATCACCCCCCTTTCGCCCAATTCAAAATAAAACAATAAAAATAAAATCAAACATACACATATTTGGTATTGCCACGTTCAGAATTGCTGGATCTACTATTAATAAAAAAATGATTATTCTGATTGCTAAACGGCATAGCGAGAAAAAAGCCAAAACGCCAGAAATACTTTTTTTGGTCTCCGTGAGATTGCATTAAAATGCAATAACTGGCAATCAAAATATTGTATCTGCACCAAAATGGTATCATTAGAAACGTCGGCTTGGCACGCAAAAAATAAGCCCTCACCAAACCCGAGATCACTAAAAATGGAGACACTACGGGTATCGGAAAATGTCACAATTTTTTTTAAAACAAATTTTGGAATTTTTTTTCACCACTTAATATAAAAGAACCTTGGCATATTTGATGTCTATGAACTCATAATGACCTGGAGAATCATAATGGCAGGTCAGTTTTAGCATTTAGTGAACCTAGCAAAAAAGCCAAACAAAAAATAAGACTGTGATTGCACTTTTCTTCAATTTCATGACACTTGGAATTTTTTTCCGGTTTTCTAATACACGACATGGTAAAACTAATGGAGTTGTTCAAAAGTACATCTTGTCCCGCAAAAAACAAGCTCTCAGGCTAGTTTCACACTTGCTTTTTTTTGCAGCGCGTTTTTCCCGCAAAAAAACGCATTGAAAAAACGCATACAAAAGCATACAACTGCTGCGTTTTTTTCAAGCATTTTTATGAGCATGCATGAAAAAAACGCAGCGTTTTTATGCGTTTGTATGCGTTTTTAGTGCGTTTTTACCGCGTTTGCGTTTTTTTCCAACATTAGGTGGCCCCTCACACTAACCCAAACCATGACTTTACTAACCCTAACCCTGACCCTAACCCTAACCCTAACCCTAACCCTGACCCTGACCCTAACCCTAACCCTGACCCTAACCCTTAACCAAACCATACTTAACCCTAACCCAAACCCTAAACCCTAACTAACCCTAACCCTAACCCTAACCCTAACCCTGACCCTAACCCTAACCCTAACCCTAACCCTGACCCTAACCCTTAACCAAACCATACTTAACCCTAACCCAAACCCTAAACCCTAACTAACCCTAACCCTAACCCTGACCCTAACCCTAACCCTAACCCTAACCCTGACCCTAACCCTTAACCAAACCATACTTAACCCTAACCCAAACCCTAAACCCTAACTAACCCTAACCCTAACCCTAACCCTGACCCTAACCCTTAACCAAACCATACTTAACCCTAACCCAAACCCTAACTAACCCTAACCCTAACCCTAACCCTAACCCTGACCCTAACCCTAACCCTAACCCTAACCCTGACCCTAACCCTTAACCAAACCATACTTAACCCTAACCCTGACCCTAACCCTAACCCTGACCCTAACCCTTAACCAAACCATACTTAACCCTAACCCTGACCCTAACCCCAACCCTAACCCTGACCCTGGCCCTAACCCTAACCCTAAACCCCCTTAACTAACCCTAACTCTAACCCAAACCCCTAAATTCCATGGTTAACAAAAAAAAACGCATGTGCAAAAAAACGCATACATGAGCATGCCAGTGCGCATGTATGCGCATCCATAGGCTATAATGGCCATTTTTAGCGCAAAACGTGCGCATATGTGCGCATGCGCTTTTTTGCAGGGCCAAAAAATGCAACATGCTGCGTCTGGAAAATACAAACGCACACCCCAAAAAAACGCAGCGCATGAAAATCGCATACATGCGCTTACCAGCGCGCAGGTATGCGCACCCATGTTAAATATAGGGGAAAAAACGCATGCGCACGTATGCGTTTTTTTCCAGCGCAAAAAAACGCAAATGTGAAACCAGCCTTACATGGCCATATTGACGGAAAATTAAAAAGTTATAGTTCTTGGAAGAAGGGGAGAGAAAAACGAAAACGCAAAACCGAAAAAAGCTGTGGGGGTTAAGGGGTTAAATTACATATTTAATCCCCTTAAGGGAACACTAGACAAAACGCTATATACGCAATGGTAATACAATACAATAGTCAAAAATGCAAATACAATAGTGGTAGTACAAACTATGCAGAATATAAATGTTAGTTATTAGTTCAATGAAAGGCCAGGCTTGCGTGGGAGGGTCTGCCACATTGGAGGCTGGTGGTCCCCTCTGTTATTCGAATTTTCCTTTCATGTCGTTGCGACGTACCCAGAGAAAAAGTACTGGGCCATGGTTTACATGAGCATTTAAGTCTTTGGAGTCACTCCTCTCCTGTTCCCTTGTCTCTAGCAGCTAAAACTTTCAAAAACCAAAGTTGGGTCATAACTCCTTAATGGACAGTCCTAGGGAGGCGGTTTTGACATCATCAGATCTGGCCAGGACCCGGCTATTCACTGAGTCCAAACACAGCTTTTCTACCTGGCTCCTACTAGCTATTCCACGTTTCTCCCCACTCTGGGATGTGAGAACAGATCGAGACCCTGGAAGGTGTTCGGCCCATTTCAGAGATTTTGAAAATGTAACCGGTGTGTGGCTAGGACATACAATAAGTTCATATTCTCCTTGTGAAGTATGTTTCTAGAATATTCCAGAAGCTTTTCTTGGCAGCTTCTATTCAGCAGGAATCTATATTGCAAGCCCTTGTGCTGACCTTAGCTGGCTCAGGGTGTGAAATCTGTCACTCACACCTTTTGAGGTTTGACAACCAGCTGAGCCAGGGCCCAGCTTTCTTCTTTTAACCCCTTCACCCCCAAGGGTGGTTTGCACGTTCATGACCGGGCCAATTTTTACAATTCTGACCACTGTACCTTTATGAGGTCATAACTCTCGAACGCTTCCATGGATCCCGGTGATTCTGACATTGTTTTCTCGTGACATATTGTACTTCATGTTAGTGGTAAAATTTCATTCAAATAACTTGCGTTTATTTGTGAGAAAAACGGAAATTTGGCGAAAATTTTGAAAATTTCGCAATTTTCCAACTTTGAATTTTTATGCCCTTAAATCACAGAGATAAGGCACACAAAAAACTTGATAACTAACATTTCCCACATGTTTACTTTACATCAGCACAATTTTGGAACCAAAATTTTTTTTTGTTAGGAAGTTATAAGGGTTAAAAGTTGACCAGCGATTTCTCATTTTTACAACACCATTTTATTTTTAGGACCACATCACATTTGAAGCCACTTTGAGGGGTCTATATGATAGAAAATACACAAAAGTGACACCATTCTAAAAACTGCACCCCTTAAGGTGCTCAAAACCACATTCAAGAAGTTTATTAACCCTTTAGGTGCGTCACAGGAATTTTTTTGAATATTTAAAAAAAAATGAACATCTAACTTTTTTTCATAAAAAAAATACTTCAGGTTCAATTTTTTTTATTTTACCAAGGGTAACAGGAGAAATTGAACTGCAAAAGTTATTGTGCAATTTGTCCTGAGTACGCAGATACCTGATATGTGGGGGGGAACGACTGTTTCGGCGCATGGCAGAGCTCAGAATGGAAGGAGCGCCGTTTGACTTTTTCAATGCAAAATTGGCTGGAATTCAGATTGGACGCCATGTCACGTTTGGAGAGTCCCTGATGTACCTAAACAGTGGAAACCCCCTACAAGTGACCCCATTTTGGAAACTAGACCCCCCAAGGAACTTATCTAGATATGTGGTGAGAACTTTGAACCCACAAGGGCTTTACAGAAGTTTATAACGTACAGCGGTACAATTAAAAAATCATATTTTTTCCACAAAAATGATCTTTTCACCCCAATTTTTATTTTCCCAAGGGTAACAGGACCCTAAAAGTTATTGTGCAATTTGTCCTGAGTACGCTGATACCCCACATGTGGGGGTAAACCACTATTTGGGCGCATGGCAGAGCTCGGAAGGGAAGCAGCGCCATTTGACGTTTTTGGCTGGAATTGAGATCGGACACCATGTCGCGTTTGGAAAACCCCTGATGTACCAAAACAGTGGAAACCCCCCACAAATGACACCATTTTGGAAACTAGACCCCCTAAGGAACTTATCTAGATGTGTGGTGAGAACTTTGAACCCCCATGGGCTTCACAGAAGTTTATAACATAAAGCCATACAATTAAAAAATCATATTTTTTAAACAAAAATGATCTTTTCACCCTCAATTCTTATTTTTCCAAGGGTAACAGGACCCTAAAAGTTATTGTGCAATTTGTCCTGAGTACGCTGATACCCCACATGTGGGGGTAAACCACTATTTGGGCGCATGGCAGAGCTCGGAAGGGAAGCAGCGCCATTTGACGTTTTTGGCTGGAATTGAGATCGGACACCATGTCGCGTTTGGAAAACCCCTGATGTACCAAAACAGTGGAAACCCCCACAAATGACACCATTTTGGAAACTAGACACCCTAAGGAACTTATCTAGATGTGTGGTGAGAACTTTGAACCCCCATGGGCTTCACAGAAGTTTATAACATAAAGCCATACAATTAAAAAATCATATTTTTTCCACAAAAATGATCTTTTCACCCTCAATTCTTATTTTTCCAAGGGTAACAGGACCCTAAAAGTTATTGTGCAATTTGTCCTGAGTACGCTGATACCCCACATGTGGGGGTAAACCACTATTTGGGGGCATGGCAGAGCTCGGAAGGGAAGCAGCGCCATTTGACGTTTTTGGCTGGAATTGAGATCGGACACCATGTCGCGTTTGGAAAACTCCTGATGTACCAAAACAGTGGAACCCCCCACAAATGACACCATTTTGGAAACTAGACCCCCCATGGAACTTATCTAGATGTGTGGTGAGCACTTTGACCCCCCCAGTGCTTCACAGAAGTTTACAACGCCCGGGCGTGAAAATAAAAAATTCGTATTTTTTCCACAAACATGATCTTTTAGTCACCATTTTTTTATTTTCCCAAGGGTACCAGGAGAAATTGGACCCCAAAAGTTGTTGTCCAATTTGTCCTGAGTATGCTGATACCCCATATGTGGGAGAAAACTACTGTATGGGCACACGTCGGGGCTCGGAAGGGAAGTAGTGACGTTTTGGAATGCAGACTTTGATGGAATGGTCTGCGGGTGTGATATTGCCTTTGGAGAGCCCCTAATGTACCTAAACAGTGGAAACCCCCCACAAATGACACCATTTTGTAAACTAGACCCCCCAAGGAACTTATCTAGATGTGTGGTGAGCACTTTGACCCCCCCAGTGCTTCACAGAAGTTTACAACGCCCGGGCGTGAAAATAAAAAATTCGTATTTTTTCCACAAACATGATCTTTTAGTCACCATTTTTTTATTTTCCCAAGGGTACCAGGAGAAATTGGACCCCAAAAGTTGTTTTCCAATTTGTCCTGAGTACGCTGCTACCCCATATGTGGGAGAAAACTACTGTATGGGCACACGTCAGGGCTCGGAAGGGAAGTAGTGACGTTTTGGAATGCAGACTTTGATGGAATGGTCTGCGGGTGTCATGTTGCCTTTGGAGAGCCCCTAATGTACCTAAACAGTGGAAACCCCCCACAAATGACACCATTTTGTAAACTAGACCCCCCAAGGAACTTATCTAGATGTGTGGTGAGCACTTTGACCCCCCCAGTGCTTCACAGAAGTTTACAACGCCCGGGCGTGAAAATAAAAAATTCGTATTTTTTCCACAAACATGATCTTTTAGTCACCATTTTTTTATTTTCCCAAGGGTACCAGGAGAAATTGGACCCCAAAAGTTGTTTTCCAATTTGTCCTGAGTACGCTGCTACCCCATATGTGGGAGAAAACTACTGTATGGGCACACGTCAGGGCTCGGAAGGGAAGTAGTGACGTTTTGGAATGCAGACTTTGATGGAATGGTCTGCGGGTGTCATGTTGCCTTTGGAGAGCCCCTAATGTACCTAAACAGTGGAAACCCCCCACAAATGACACCATTTTGTAAACTAGACCCCCCAAGGAACTTATCTAGATGTGTGGTGAGCACTTTGACCCCCCCAGTGCTTCACAGAAGTTTACAACGCCCGGGCGTGAAAATAAAAAATTCGTATTTTTTCCACAAACATGATCTTTTAGTCACCATTTTTTTTATTTTCCCAAGGGTACCAGGAGAAATTGGACCCCAAAAGTTGTTTTCCAATTTGTCCTGAGTACGCTGCTACCCCATATGTGGGAGAAAACTACTGTATGGGCACACGTCAGGGCTCGGAAGGGAAGTAGTGACGTTTTGGAATGCAGACTTTGATGGAATGGTCTGCGGGTGTCATGTTGCCTTTGGAGAGCCCCTAATGTACCTAAACAGTGGAAACCCCCCACAAATGACACCATTTTGTAAACTAGACCCCCCAAGGAACTTATCTAGATGTGTGGTGAGCACTTTGACCCCCCCAGTGCTTCACAGAAGTTTACAACGCCCGGGCGTGAAAATAAAAAATTCGTATTTTTTCCACAAACATGATCTTTTAGTCACCATTTTTTTTATTTTCCCAAGGGTACCAGGAGAAATTGGACCCCAAAAGTTGTTGTCCAATTTGTCCTGAGTACGCTGACACCCCATATGTGGGAGAAAACTACTGTATGGACACACGTCGGGGCTCGGAAGGGAAGCAGTGACGTTTTGGAACGCAGACTTTGATGGAATGGTCTGCGGTTGTCATGTGCGTTTGGAGAGCCCCTGATGTACCTAAACTATTGAAACTCCCCACAAGTGACCCCATTTTGGACACTAGACCCCCCACGGAACTTATCTAGATGTGTGGTGAGCACTTTGAACCCCCAAGTGCTTCACAGAAGTTTATAACACTCGGACGTGAAAATAAAAAAATCATTTTTTTTCCACAAAAATGATATTTTTGCCCCCAATTTTTTATTTTCCTAAGGGTAACAGGAGAAATTGGACCCCAAAAATTGTTTTGCAATTTGTCCTGAGTAGGCTGATACCCTACATGAGGGGGTAAAACACTGTTTGGGCGCATAGCAGAGCTTGGAAGGGAAGGAGCACCATTTGACTTTTTCAACTCAGAATTGGCTGGAATTGAGATCAGACGCCATGTTGCATTTGGAGAGCCCCTGATGTGCCCAAACAGTGGAAACCCCCAATTCTAACTCCAACCCGAACCCCAACACGCCCCTAACCCTAGCCCTAACCCTAGCCCTAACCCTAGCCCTAGCCCTAACCCTAGCCCTAGCCCTAACCCTAGCCCTAGCCCTAGCCCTAACCCTAGCCCTAACCCTAACCCTAGCCCTAACCCTACCCCAACACACCCCTAGCCCTAACCCTAGCCCTAACCCTAATGGAAAAATGGAAATAAATACATTTTTTTTATTTTATTATTTTTCCCTAACTAAAGGGGTGATAACGGGGGGTTTGATTTACTATTTATGGCGGTTTTTATGTTTGGCGGCTGTCGCACGCTAAAAGACGCTTTTTATTGTAAAAATAGTTTTTGCATCACCACATATTGAGAGCTATAATTTTTCCGTATTTTGACCCACCGAGTCATGTGAGGTCTTATTTTTTGCGGGACGAGTTGACGTTTTTATTGGTACCATTTTCGGGCACGTGAAATTTTTTGATCGCTTTTTATTCCGATTTTTGGGACGCAGAATGAACAAAAACCAGCGTTTCATGAATTTCTTTTGGGGGGGGTGCGTTTACACCGTTCCGCGTGCGGTAAAATTGATAAAGCGCTTTTATTCTTCGGGTCAGTACGGTTACAGCGATACCTCATTTAGGTCATTTTTTTATGTTTTTGTCGGTTTTATGCAATGAAAACTATTTTATATAAAAAATAATTATTTTTGCATCGCTTTATTCTGCGAGTTATAACTTTTTTATTTTTTTGCTGATGATGCTGTGTGGCGGCTTGTTTTTTGCGGGACAAGATGACGTTTTCAGCGGTACCATGGATATTTATATGCGTCTTTTTGATCTCGCGTTATTGCACTTTTTGTTTGGCGGTATGATAATAAATCATTATTTTTTGCTTCGTTTTTTATTTTTATTTTTTAAGGGGTTCGCTAAAGGGGTTAACTAATGGGACAGTTTTATAGGGCAGGTCGTTACGGACGCGGCGATACCTAATATGTGTACATTTATTGTTTTTTTTTTTTATTATTTTAAAAAAATGAATTTATTGGGGAATATTTTTTTTTTTTTTTACTAATTTATTTGGCGATTTTTTTTAATTTATTTTTACACTTTTTTTTAAATTTTTTTTTACTTTATTACATAGTCCCAGGTGGGACATCACTGTCCTGTGACAGATCGCTGATCTGTCACATCACAGATCACTGTGACAGATCAGCAATCTGTCACAGGCAGTGCACAAGGCTTCCTCATGCCTGCGCTTTGCAGGCACTGAGGAAGCCAGCTTCCCCAGGCCCCCGAAGGCCCCCGTCGCCATCTTGGATTCGGGGGCCTGGAGGATAGGAGTCCCCCGCAGCAGCGCTGCACATTGCGCTGCCGTGGGGGGCTCAGGGAAGCACGGAGGGAGCCCCCTCCCTGCCGATGCTTCCCTTTAACTCCCGGTACACCGCGATCGCGTTTGATCGCGGTGTGCAAGGGGTTAATGTGTCGGGGGCGGTCCGTGACCGCCCCTGACACATAGTGCCGGGTGTCAGCTGTGATAATCAGCTGACACCCGGCCGCGATCAGCGGCGCTCACCACGTGGGCGCCGCTGATCGCGGTAGACGTACTATCCCGTCCCCGGTCATACGGGCCCGGGTACCGTGGACGGGATAGTACGTCTCATGTCAGGAAGGGGTTAAGCTGAGAAGACTGGTCCTTTGGCTGATCCAGCTGTCCTGTTACAGCTACACAAGTTGATGGAGGACTGTATTATGATATGATACAGTTGATGGCATGACTTAAATCCCCTCATATTCTTCACAGTAAGCAATCTGTACAGCATTACTTTTTATAAGTTAGCCGTTATTAAAATTTATAAGACCAAAAACAGTTTCCTGTGTTAAAGAATTGCAATGTATGCATAAAAACTTGAATATGATTAACTCATCTGAAATACACTAGTGCATGCTGCGATTTTTTTTCACGTGGATATTCTGTCCATAAAAAATGGTCATCTGAGCAGCCATGTAGAATAACATTGGTCCGGGTGCTGTCAAGTTTTTTTTCACGGACAGTACTGAGATTGTAAATACGGTCATATGAACGTAGCCTTACTGAGGAAATGAACAATGCACATCTCAATACACTTCCCATAAAGGTAATGTAATCTCTAGGCTATAAAAACATTAAATACTTTTTGAATGTTTCTCCTCAATACAGCTGTACAGAAATGTCATAATGTGATGCTAATCTTAGATAATTATGAAGTAGAAGTTCTATGTAAAGTGTCATCGTCCTGATACATTTAATGAGGGATTAGGGACTCTGCAATTCAGGATAATCACACAGTTTCCATCTCCACTTCATTTTATTAAAATATAAAAACAGCAAAATGAGACAGAATGATGGCACCAAGTTAACGGTAAAACATATTTTACCAATATGTTATGTACGTCTTGAGAAAACATTTCAGATTGGATGATTTGTTAAAGTAAACTGGTTGAATAATCTAAACAGAAATATAGGAGGCACAAAGCTGGACAAACAAAATGTGAAATCCAGAGAACAGTCTTCTTACATGTCTCCATAAATGAGTACACTCCAATCAATATGTCACTGACCAAAAAACAATATCCAAACGTTTGACAAGACCAAGTTTCTTAAAACATCTTTTACCCCATACCATAAACTAAGGTTTATAATATAACTTTCATTATAAAATCAGTTTTAAAACTACTGCATCTAGTACTTTTTATGGCTTCCATGATTTTTAAGGACAGCACCAAGTTTTCTAGAATTAACAATTGGCGAGATATCTTTTTTATTCAAGAGCGACCTCTGTTAAAGCCTGAATGCTGGATGGAGAGTGATGACAGAATTCCCCATAGGTATTTTTGTTTGGGTCAGTTCAGGAGACACTTGGCCATTGAATCACTTTCACCATGTTTTTCATGCAAATAGTCTCTTCAGAGAGGAAGAGGACTAGAACTCTAGTGCCACCTATTGGAAGTAGCAATCCTAAAAGTCAATGTTGACCGTTTAATGAGCCTTTTCACATTCCTTAGGATAAAAGCCAAACCAGAATCTCAATTCACAGACACTGTGTTTTGGGGTACTGCCCCTCGTCAGTGCAAAGTGTGAGATCTGGTTTGGTTGTGTGAGAGGCGTCTGACCGTGAGCGAGTAGTAAGTGACCGTGCATAAGCCCTAAGCACAGTGTGCGGACCATGGTCAACTGTAGCTGCAACAAGAAGTGCGGGACATGGACATTGGTGGTGAGTGATACTACGTTTCTGTCGTGGGAGAAAGGCAGAAGGCAGAGACACCAATGCTACAGTACCCCTCTTTACATCCCCTCTTTTTCAGGCCTGCAAGAAATCTCTTCAGGAGGAGAGGGGCATGGATGTTCTCACTGGGCTCCCAGGACCCTTCCTCAGGACCAAATCCCTTCCAATCCACGAGAAAAAAGGTTCTTTCTCTTACCCTCTTGATGGCCAGAATGTTCTTTACCTTGAAAACATCTTCACTGTGCTAACTGGAGCAGGAGTGGCACCAAGATCTTTAAAAAAGTGACTGAGGATTACAGGCTTGAGGAGAAGCACATGAAAAAAGTTGGGGATCCATAGAGAGGCAGGGCGTTTGTGCTTGTAAGCTACTTAAATCATGTGTATTCCCAAATCCTAGAAAAATCTTTGATGAATTAATTCAGTAGCAGGAATATCGGAGGTAGTGGAAACAGGGAACTTAATAATGGGATGTTGACTCTAGACTACAAAAAACGGTGATTTGGCAGAGGTTTCACTGACATGGTTGTTGTAAGAAAATTCAGCCCAAGGCAGGAGTTCGGCCCAGTGGAGGGCATTGACGAAGAGCCGCAAGAAGTTTGGCAGGATCTGTTTGACCTGCTCCACTTTACAATTAGACTGAAGAGAGACTGTGGAGAAAAATCCAAAGTGACGTCTAATAATTTGCAGGTGGCCCTCCATAAGCGAAAAGTAAACTGGACACCTCAATCCAAGACAATGTGGAGTGGTAGGCCATGGAGGCGGAAGATATTTAAAATAAACTTTTCTGCAATCACTGGAGCAGACGGGAGACCGGATAATGGGGTGAAATGGTCATTTTGGAGAAGCCATCCACAACCACCCAGATGATGGCACACCCAACCGATACTGGAAGATCAGTGATAAAATCCACTGCAATATGCTGTCAGGGTGCAGATGGTACGTAAATGAAGTAGCTGACTGGTTGGAAGCTGTTTTGGATTCTTGTTCTAGGCAAAAGAGGGACAGACAGAGATGAAATCAGCAATATCCTTATGCAGGGTCGATCATCAATAATGTCAGGAAATGAGAAGAGCTGTTTTCTCCTGCTGGACTGTCCAGCCAACTTAGACGAGTGACCCCACAGAAGAACTCGCTTCCTATCAGATTCAGCCAAGTAAGTCTTTCCGGAAGGGAGCCGAGACAAATCCAACTGAGTGACCATAATAATTTTGGAGGGCTCGATGATGTGTTGAAGCTCTTCCTCCTGGTCAGAAGGCTGGAAGGATCAGGAGAGAGCGTCCGCCTTGATGTTTTTATCAGCCGGCCAAAAAAGAGAATTAAATTCTAAGCAGTTGAAGAACAAAGACCACATGGCTTGTCGAGGGTTAAGTTGCCATTGCAGTGTGGATTGCAGATAGGCAAGGTTCTTGTGGTCAGTGTATGTAACCACAGGTGAAAGGATAGCTTCGGGAAGCAGTCTTCCATCCACCAAACAAACCACCAATGGATCTTGTAGACGTTGGATTGGGATCTTTTATTACCTGCAGAACCAGAGTCCAGGTAGGCTGACTCAACAAATCGGATGTCGCCACAAGAAACAGCTACCGAAAGAGTGAGTGATAGAGATAGGTGATTCTCGCCCAGGGTGGCCTCTCCAACAGACCCTAGGCTCTGGAGTATCCCTGTCTCTCTGCACAGGAGCGGATTACATGCTCAGAACTGCCACAATAGAAGCACCTTCCCTCTGCATGACACATCTCCAGACAATGCTTGGTCATCGTCACCTCGTCAACTTGCATAGACTCTGGTGAGGACGCTGAGGCTTGCTGTAAGACCAGCTTTTGAATGAAAGATGCCAGGCATAAATGTCTTCTGTCATGAGTCACCTCCTTGGAATTGTCCTGGAACCTGATGTCAATCCGTATAGCCAGAGACACCAGGTCATCCAGTTAGGTTGGTAAGTTAGCTGGTACTGGGCCAGGTGCTAATAACGGGACAAAGGTTCCCATTCTGCTGTGATCATTCAAGTAGTTACTGTATGTTTCTCTAATACTAGTAGATTGATATATTGGTGAGGGATTTTCTGAGCAGTCATGATTGAGATAGTCAGTACCCAGCACCATGCTGTCCTTTATACTTTTTATGGACATGAGCCCTCTGTTGTTGATAGCCATCCCCGGTGTGCTCATAGGTCTATGTAATCATGAATGGGCACTTTTCCTCAATTCTAGCACTGACCAGCTTGTGCTATAATAAAAATAGGGACTAACCCAACAACCATAGACCACTGGATTGACAGAGAATTCCAAACAGGGAATTAGGTGATAAATATTTTTATTAATTAATGGTGGCATGAAGAATTACATAAAATATACATAAAATCAATGTACATGTATACAGGACCAAAGTATATAAATATATATATATATATATATATATATATATAAAAACCCCACAAAAGGCAATGGCAGCCCTATAAAAAACTCAGATAAAAGTGATTGAATTGCAAATTTGCTAACAATATGTGTGACTAAATCACTGAAAGACACTAAAAAATAAGGTGCAACGATATATATAATAATATCCACACACAGTGTGCAGAAATAGCAGTATGATCAAAACAATGTAGGACAATAAAGTGCATTAAAACACACAATGTGCTAAATAGCAGTATAATCAAAACAATGTGGAACAATAAAGTGCAATAGGTGCTAAAAAAAGTGCCAAAGAGTAAAAATATATGCCGAGGTCAATATACCTTTAAGGGTTTACAGGTCCCATAAACACGCACACCCAAACTAATATAATAAAAATAGAATTGATATAGCGTATTGAATCTTCACAAACAGTTTATTTTCCCATTTAGATCCTAAGAATTGTGGTATCTCTGAAAAAAATGGAGGAGTCAACAAGAGAAGGGGAAACTAGACATCCCCATTTCTGAAAAATAGATTATATTACTACCTAAAGATGTTCACTTTGCTCATACTGTAAATTGCTTCTGGGGTGGGGATACAGCATGTGAGCAAGCCTTAAAACCTTGTCTCTTGGATGGACCACTCCTAATTATAAGAACCCTTTGTTCAGTGTGTGTGCCAACAGCAAAGAAACTAATACATGATTGAAGGACATATAGAGTTAAAATTTAGTACTTTAGATGTTCTTTTTCCTGCCTTTTTGTTCTTTTCTCTGTCATATCTTTTTGGATGAAGTAGTCCATTTGTTTTATCTTTATATATGACAAAAAGATGTTAAATCGAAGATTTTACAGTAGAGCTGCGTTTGAATGAAGACAAAATAAAATACTAGCAAAGTGCATGTTAGGCGTCGGATTTCTGGCTCTGCACAGCAGGAACCCAGAGGCGTACATTCAGCGGTCTCCCATTCTGCTCAGAGCCCTGCTCAGCAATCACAGCGAGCCAAGTGTGCTGCTCAGACATGTTCTGTGAGCCTGGATGTTGCTGCCACCTCTGTGTGGTGCTACTGGGCATGCCCGCAGCTTGACCTCTAACTGGAGGGCAGAGGTCACGTGCTCAGGTCCTGCGTCGGATCTGATTGGTTCCTTCCAGGGTACTGGAAGGTCCCGGAAGCGCATGGCTATAAAAAACCCGCATGGCGGCTCGGCCATGCGCTAGTGTAGCATATTATGCTGAGTGTGAATGGTGATGGATGCATGTTCTGGTGACTGACTTATTAAGAAACCCCTTCCCTCTGATATTACGAATGGTGACAGAGTGTTGGTGATAGTCAGCTCCCATTAGTGGCAAGCCAAGTGCCACTGTGCTTCCTGCACATAAGCGTCCGGCGGTGTCCGGCTTTCCGGCGCCGTCGTCTAGCGGCTATAGTTATTGCCGCGCTGCGGTAGCAGTGTCCATTGGCGGTTGTGGTTGCAACGCCACCCGCTGGTTTCCTGTGAGGCTAACAGGGCCAGCGTCTTTGTGTTGTTCACTGTGAAGCGACTGTGAACAGACCCGCTCTTAGCGTTCGGGTGACGTTAACCCGAGCGCTGTACTTCACCTAGTGGTGTGTCTGCCATTGTCCAACAGCGGTCTTACGATCTACCGCACGGTGGACCCCGGGCGGCGAACGCACCTTCTATTATTTATATCTGGTGCGTTCCTCCAACCCTAACATTATACTAGCGCCAGGGTCTGGCTGGTAATGGCAGACGTGCAGCTGTTGCAGCGCTATATTCGGCAGCTGGAGGGTAGGTTGGCGGCTATTGAGAGCGCCAACTCAGCTGCGAATACTGCGCTAGCTGCCGCTCAGACAGTCGCTGAGGCTGTCTCACGGGCGCCCACACTTTTGCCAACGCCGACAGTTACTCGCCTCCCGCTTCCCAACGAGTTTTCGGGTGACAGCGCCACCTGCAGGGGATTCGTGAGCCAGTGCTCAATTCAGCTCGAGTTACTGGCTGCACGGTTTCCTACAGAGCGGGCTAAGGTGGGCTTTATTGTGTCACTCTTGTCTGGCCAGGCATTACAGTGGGCTACACCGTTGTGGGAACGTGATGATCCTGTGGTTCAGGGTGCTGCTCAGTTCCTCACGGCCCTAAAGCAGGTCTTTTTGGGGCCACGGATTACGCATGACACCTGCCTGCAATTGCTATCCCTAACACAGGGCTCACTCTCGGTCAGCCATTATGCCGTCCGGTTCCGGACATTGGCTTCCAAGTTAGAGTGGCCGGACAAAGCTTTAGTCCCGGTGTTTTGGAGAGGGTTAGCTGAGAACGTTAAAGACGCTCTAGCTACCAGAGAGGTTCCCGCGAGTCTGGAGGAATTGATTGCCGTCTCCACCCGCATTGACCTCCGGTTTACGGAGCGCGGGTTGAAACGGGCACAATCCAGACGTAAGGTTCACTTGGCTCCCTTATTCACCGAGCTGCTAACATACCCCGCACAGGAGCTTTTACCCTCCGAACCTATGGAGGTGTCTCACATCAGCTCAAAGCCACGGCCGATGCGAAGCTCTGTACGTTGCTATCAGTGCCGACAGTTTGGTCATCCGGCTAGCACATGTCCTTTGCGGGCGAAAAAACGTCCACGTCCAGTGACCGTAGTTGGTGGGCTGTCCAATATGAAACCCTTCTCACCCAAACCCGTATTCCGGGGCATCTTAGACAGTGGGTCCTCCACCTGGGAGGCAGAGGTTACTGTGGATTCCGGGGCCGAGGGGAACTTTATGTCTTCAACCTTTGCCCAGAAACATGCCATTCCCCTGGTACTATTACCACAGCCTCTGACCATCAGGGTGGTTAACGGAGCACTGTTACCCTCTCAGGTGACCCATCAGACAGCTCCACTGGGGCTCTTTATCTCACCCTCTCATCGTGAGACTCTGTCCCTGCTCATCTTGCCCGATGGCATCAATCAGGTGCTTCTCGGGGTTCCCTGGCTCCGTTGCCACTCCCCTCATATCGAGTGGGCGACAGGGAAGATACTCACCTGGAGCAGGGACTGTGAGGGAAGGTGTCTGAGGGGCAGTCTTCAAGTGTCCTCCACTGAAGTGCCTGCGGATCTCTCCGCGCTATCTAAACCCTACCACCAGTACACGGAAGTCTTCTCCAAAAAATCTGCGGAGACGCTCCCGCCGCACCGCCCTTACGTTGCCCAATAGACCACATGCCAGGCACAGAACCTCATAGAGGCTGTGTGTATCCACTTTCACTCCACGAGACAGAAGCTATGTCACAATATATCCGGGAGAACCTGGCTAGGGGTTTTATTAGAAAATCAGTGTCGCCGGCTGGTGCAGGTTTCTTCTTCGTTCAGAAGAAGAGCGGAGAGTTACATGCTGTGAGTTCATTCTCTGGTTCACCAGTTGTGAGTTCTCCTTCCAGACTCACTCTGGTGGTAACAGGAGGTAGTGAGGCTGATTTGATCGGTGGAGATCTGCCACCTGAGAATGAGGATGACGATTGGACCTCAGGAGTCTCAGATTGGATTTAAGACAGCCGACGCCCTATTCAGTTGCTGGTGATTCCTTCTGGCTTGTCAGCTCTTGGTTTTCAGCTCTGTTCCAGTCATCTAAAGCTAAGTTTTTATGCTAATGTTCACACTTGATTTCGTTGGTCTATTCAGTTTTTTGGTGTGGTCAGCCAGCCCCGGCTGGGAGCTGTGCTGAATTTCCACTCTTAATTATCAGTATTTTTCCAATTTGCTTTTTGTCCCTTACTAGTTTGGTCTCTTTTTGCTCTGTCTCAGAATATTTCAGAGTGCTGATATAGTGGGAGAAGTCTAGTGACTTCAGGGTTAATTTTGCTATCAGAAGTGTTGGATATTATTTTTGTAGGGTTTTTTGCAGGTTGCAGACAGTGTCTTTCCTTTCCTTTCCTCTCTAGTTAGTTTGGGCCCCATCGTTTGCTCAGCCTATTTTCCTGCCTGTGTTTGTGCCTTCATCTTGTTTCACCGTCAATACATGTCTGGGGGCTATCTATTCCTTTGGGGCCTGCTCTGGGGCAGTTAGTTTTCCCCTTTTCATTCTTCAAGCTTATTTAGTCCTCCGGCTGTGACGAAGCGTCTAGGAACATCGTAGGTACGCTCCACGGCTGCTGCTAGTTGTGTGGTAGGATCAGGGATCTGCAATCTGCATAGTTACCAACCTCTCTGGTTTTCTGTGACTTAGCTTGTTTTGCTTTTTTCTCCTCGGTGACCCATTCATAACAGAATCACCAGCCATACCGCAGATTCTAGGGTACTCAAAAGCAGGAAAAAAGTTGTTAAAAAAAAAAAAGTGTCAGAATTTTTTTTTTTTTTCCTCTTTTTTCTCTGGGGCCGTAGGAGGATTTTTTTTTTCCTAATGGAGATTAAGCAATTGTCTGATCGTGTGGAGCAGCTGGCTGCTGAAGTGCAGGGAATTTCCACCTACCTCATTCAGTCACATGCTGCTGAACCTAAGATCCCTCCTGATGTGTTTTCTGGGGATCGATCTAAATTTCTGAATTTTAAGAATAATTGTAAATTATTTCTGGCCTTGAAGCCTAACTCATCGGGGAGCTCTGTGCAGCAGGTTAAAATTGTCATCTCCTTGCTGCGCGGCGATCCCCAGGATTGGGCTTTTTATCTGACACCTGAAAATCCTATTCTGACTAATGTGGATGCATTTTTTCAATCCTTGGGGTTGTTGTATGATGAACCTAATGCTGTTGATCAAGCTGAGAGAACCCTGTTGGCATTAAACCAGGATCAGGATTCTGCAGAGTTATACTGTCAAAAATTCCAAAAGTGGGCGGTCCTTACTACATGGAATGATAGTGCATTGGCAGCTCTCTTTCGGAAGGGTTTATCAGAGACCGTAAAAGATGTTATGGTGGGATTTCCTGTTCCCTCTGGTCTGGATGATTCTATGTCATTAGCCATTCAAGTTGATCGGCATTTGCGTGAATGTAAAACTACACAGAAGGCGCTGCCACCTTTTGAACAAACGTCTGAACCTATGCAATTTGATGGGGTTTTGTCTAGGGCGCAACGTCAGGAGTTTAGAAGGCGTAATAAGCTGTGCTTTTTCTGTGGAGATGCCTCTCATATTATTTCTGTCTGCCCAAAACGAGAGAAAGGTTTTGCACACACATATGCTCTGGGCAGTATACAACCTAAGTTTCTTTTGGCAATTACTCTGATCTGCTCCTTATCCACGTTTTCCACGAAGGCTTTTGTGGATTCAGGAGCAGCATTGAATCTGATGGAATTGGACTTTGCTAAACGTTGTGGTTTTTCCATGACGCCTCTGTGGACGCCTATTCCTTTGAGGGGTATTGATGCTACTCCTTTGGCGGAGAATAAAACTCAGTTTTGGACCCAGGTGACAATGCGAGTTGCCCCAGACCACCAAGAAAATTGTAAATTTTTGGTGCTGCATAATTTGCATGATACTATTGTTCTGGGTTTTCCTTGGTTGCAAACTCATAATCCAGTTTGGATTGGAAATCTGGGTCTGAGGTGAGTTGGGGTTGTCACTGTATTCTTAGGGACGCTCCTGTTTTCTCCACCTCTCCTCAGTCTCATGGTATTCCTGATTATCTAGCCGATTTTTCTGATGTATTTAGTGAGAGCAAGTCTGCGTCTTTGCCTCCTCATAGGAATTATGACTGTGCAATTGAGTTGATGCCTGGGTGTAAATTTCCCAAGGGTCGGCTTTTCAACTTATCAGTACCCGAACATGATGCTATGTGATCCTACATTAAGGAGTCATTGGAGAAGGGTCATATTAGACCATCCTCATCACCTTTAGGTGCTGGTTTGTTTTTTTTGTGGCCAAGAAAGATGGTTCATTAAGACCGTGTATTGATTATCGTTCCCTTAACAAGATAACGGTTAAATACCAGTACCCGTTACCTCTGATGTCTGATTTATTCTCCAGAGTTAAGAGTGCCTGCTAGTTTACTAAGCTTGACCTCAGGGGAGCGTGTAATCTTATTCGCATCAAGCGCGGGGATGAATGAAGATGGCATTTAATACTCTGGAGGGACATTTTGAGTACCTGGTGATGCCTTTAGGGCTCACTAATGCCCCTTCTGTCTTCCAGTCCTTTATGAATGATATTTTCCGTGACTTTGTGGATAAGTTTTTGATCATCTATCTGGATGATATTTTGATCTTTTCTAGTGATTGGGATTCTCATGTGGAACACGTCCGGACTGTGTTCCGGATTTTGAGGGAGAATTCCCTGTTTGTTAAGGGATCGGAATGCCTCTTTGGTGTACAGAGGATTTCATTTTTGGGATTTATCTTATCTCCATCGACTATTGAAATGGACCCGGCCAAGGTACAGGCCATTTATGATTGGGTTCAGCCTACTTCTTTGAAGGCCCTCCAGAAGTTTTTGGGTTTTGCTAATTTCTATCGTAAATTTATAGGTAATTTTTCTGGTATTGTCAAACCACTGACTGATCTGACCAAGAAGGGCGCTGATGTGCTGAATTGGTCTCCTGAGGCTATCTCAGCATTTCAGGAGCTTAAGCAGAGATTTACTTCAGCTCCAGTTTTACGGCAACCTGATGTCTCACTTCCATTTCAGGTGGAGGTAGATGCTTCTGAGATTGGTGCAGGAGCTGTTTTGTCCCAAAAAGACCCTGTGACTTCTAAGATGAATCCCTGTGCATTCTTTTCTCGAAAGTTCTCCCCATCTGAACGCAACTATGACGTGGGGAATCGGGAATTGTTGGCCATGAAGTGGGAATTTGAGGAGTGGAGACATTGGTTGGAGGGAGCTAAACATCAAGTTGTGGTCCTCACCGATCAGAAGAATTTGAATTATCTGGAGTCGGCCAAACGCTTGAATCCTAGACAAGCTAGATGGGCCTTGTTTATCGCACGTTTTAATTTTGTGGTCTCTTTTCTTCCGGACACTAAGAATGTTAAGGCAGACGCCCTTTCTAGGAGTTTCTTTGCCGATTCTCTTAGTGTGACCGAGCCTACTGCCATCCTAGGTGAGGGGGTATTTCTTTCTGCCATTTCGCCCAATTTGAGATGCGCCCTGGAGGAATTTCAGGAGGATAAACCTGAGCGTTGCCCTATGGGAAAATTGTATGTTCCTGACCAGTGGAGAAAGAGAGTGATGTCTGAAATTCATTGCTTCGCATTGGCTGGTCATCCAGGTATTTTTGGTACCAGAAATTTGGTGAGTCGGTCCTTATGGTGGCCTGCCTTATCTCGTGACGTCAGAAATTTTGTACAGTCCTGTGGAACTTGTTCTCGGTCTAAACTCTGTTCTCGTTCTAGTGGGTTGCTGATGCCCTTGCCAGTGCCTAAGAGGCCATGGACCCATATCTCAATGGATTTTATTTCTAATCTTCCTGTCTCTCAGAGTATGACTGTTATCTGTGTGATTTGTGATAGATTTTCGAAGATGGTCCATCTTGTACCTGTGACGTCTGCCTGCGGTCTGGGCTGCAGCCAGACAACACCCCGAGAAACACTGATACCCTTTACCCCTATACAGGGATCTGGATTTATAGCAGAGCCAGGAAGTGCTGTCTGAATAGGAGCAATGACCAGAGCAGGACGGTCGCCAGAAAGGTGTTCCAATACAGGACACAGATGCAATGATATCCAAGACTAAACCAGTCAAGCAGAAATGGTATAAAAACAGTAGACAGCAGCAAAGTCAGATTCCAGGCCAAGCCAGAGTCATAAACCAGGAGAGTCGCAGAGGTACAGAATCGTTAGGCAGAAGCAGAGTCAGAATCCAGGCCGAAGTCAGAGTCATAAACCAGGAGAGTCGCAGAGGTACAGAATCGTTAGGCAGAAGCAGGGTCAGAAGTCCAGGCAAAAGTCAGAGTCAGTCAAACAGTAATTCACACAGTAACACGCAGGGGAACCAAGAATATATCCGGCGGCCTGCAAGAGCAGTCCCAAGGTATTTGAGGGATCAGGTCATCCCTCACAGGCTCCTGGGCTGATGATGTCATCTGGACCGCCCCCAGGACCAGGCTGGATGGTGATGCACCAGCCCGTTCATGACTGACCGAGGAGCGAAGCCTGCGTCCAGCGGACGCCTGCGCAGGAGCCTCATAACTATCGCCGCCATCACTCGGGGTTGAAGCACAGCGCCTCCCAGAGACCGAGGCCGGGACCGCAGGCCACGGGTCAGACGGTGATAGGACAGTCCGGCGCCTCCTAGTGGTCGAGGCCGGGACAGCAGGCCCTGAGTCTGACTGTGATGTGACAGTCCGGCCCCTCCTAATGGCCGAGGCCGGGACAGCAGGCCCTGAGTCTGACTGTGATGTGACAGTCCGGCCCCTCCTAATGGCCGAGGCCAGGACAGCAGGCCCTGAGTCTGACGGTGACGTGACAGTACCACTCCCAAAGTTGCCATCTTCCGCTGAGTTGGTGCCCTTGTTTTTACAACAGGTGGTTCGGTTACATGGGATTCCTGAGAACATTGTGTCCGACAGAGGAGTCCAGTTTGTTTCCAGATTCTGGAAAGCTTTTGTTCCAATCTGGGAATTCAGTTATCCTTCTCCTCCGCATTTCATCCCCAGACCAATGGACAGACTGAGAGAACAAACCAGACCTTGGAGTCTTATTTGAGATGTTTTATATCTGCTGATCAGGATGATTGGGTCTCATTTTTGCCCTTGGCCGAATTCGCACTGAACAATAGAGCTAGTTCTGCCACTTTGATGTCACCCTTTTTCTGTAATTTTGGGTTTCATCCTCAATTCTCTTCAGGGCAAGTGGAATCTTCGTCCTGCCCAGGTGTGGACACTGTGGTTAAGAGAATGCAGCAGATATGGGACCAAGTGTTGGATAAGTTGTCACTCTCTCAGGAAAAGGCCCAGCAATTTTCCAACCGGCATAGGACCATTGGTCCCCGGTTTAAATTGGGTGATATGGTTTGGTTGTCATCGAAGAATATTCCAATGAAGGTTGCATCTCCTAAATTTAAGCCAAGATTTATTGGTCCATATAAGATTTTGGAAATTCTTAATCCTGTTTCGTTTCGATTGGCTCCTCCAGTTACGTTCAAGATCCATAACGTATTTCACAAATCTCTGTTGAAGAGGTTTGTTGAGCCAGTGGTTCCTATGGCAGCACCTCCTGACCCTGTGTTGGTTGAAGGCAATGTGGAATATGAGGTAGAGAAAATATTGGATTCTCGTTTGGTTAGACGGAGACTCCAGTATTTGGTCAAATGGAAGGGTTATGGTCAGAAGGATAATTCTTGGGTCTCTGCCTCCGATATTCATGCCAATAGATTGGTTCATGCTTTTCACCGGGCCCATCCTGATCGGCCTGGTGGCGTGGATGAGGGTTCGGTGACCCCTCCTCGGGGGGGGTACTGTTGTGAGTTCATTCTCTGGTTCACCAGTTGTGAGTTCTCCTTCCAGACTCACTCTGGTGGTAACAGGAGGTTGTGAGGCTGATTTGATCGGTGGAGATCTGCCACCTGAGAATGAGGATGATGATTGGACCTCATGAGTCTCAGATTGGATTTAAGACAGCCGACGCCCTATTTAGTTGCTGGTGATTCCTTCTGGCTTGTCAGCTCTTGGTTTTCAGCTCTGTTCCTGTCATCTAAAGCTAAGTTTTTCTGCTAATGTTCACACTTGATTTTGTTGGTCTATTCAGTTTTTTGGTGTGGTCATCCAGCCCCGGCTGGGGGCTGTACTGAATTTCCACTCTTATTTATCAGTATTTTTCCAATTTGCTTTTTGTCCCTTACTAGTTTGGTCTCTTTTTGCTCTGTCTCAGAATATTTCAGAGTGCTGATATAGTGGGAGAAGTCTAGTGACTTCAGGGTTAATTTTGCTATCAGAAGTGTTGAACATTATTTTTGTAGGGTTTTTTGCAGGTTGCAGACAGTGTCTTTCCTTTCCTTTCCTCTCTAGTTAGTTTTGGGCCCCATCGTTTGCTCAGCCTATTTTCCTGCCTGTGTTTGTGCCTTCATCTTGTTTCACCGTCAATACATGTCTGGGGGCTATCTATTCCTTAGGGGTCTGCTCTGGGGCAGCTAGTTTTCCCCTTTTCATTCTTCAGGCTTATTTAGTCCTCTGGCTGTGACGAAGCGTCTAGGAAAATTGTAGGTACGCTCCACGGCTGCTGCTAGTTGTGTGGTAGGATCAGGGATCTGCAATCTGCATAGTTACCAACCTCTCTGGTTTTCTGTGACTTAGCTTGTTTTGCTCTTTTCTCCTCGGTGACCCATTCATAACAGTTACGTCCCTGCATTGACTATAGAGGTCTCAATGCCATAACTGTAAAAAATAAATACCCTCTTCCGCTGATCTCTGAACTGTTTGACAGGTTGCGAGGGGCCCGGATCTTTACGAAACTAGATCTACGGGGGCATACAACCTGATCCGCATTCGTGAAGGAGATGAGTGGAAGACAGCCTTTAATAACAGGGATGGCCACTATGAATATCTGGTTATGCCCTTCGGCCTTTGCAATGCGCCTGCTGTCTTCCAGGATTTCGTCAACGACGTCTTCCGCAACATGCTCTCTACCTCGGTGGTGGTCTATCTGGATGACATTCTCATCTTTTCGCCAGATTTGGCCACTCACCGAAGAGACGTCTGCAGGGTCTTCGACCGTTTACGGGCGAATTCCCTTTTCGCCAAGCTGGAAATGTGCCTGTTTGAGCAGGAGTCCTTGCCGTACCTGGGCTATATCATTTCGGCCCAGGGGTTGGCTATGGATCCTGCCAAACTGCAAGTGGTAATGGATTGGCAAGAACCCCATTCATTCAAAGCGGTGCAGCGCTTTTTAGGGTTCGTCAATTATTACCGCCAGTTTATACCTCACTTTTCCACACTGGTTGCTCCTCTGGTTTCTCTTACGAAGAAAGGAGCTAACCCTAATGCTTGGACATAACAGGTCTCCAAGGCCTTCTCGGCTATATAATCTGATTTTGCTGGCGCTCCCATTTTACATCGTTCCGATGTGAACAAACCATTTATACTGGAGGTAGATGCCTCTTCTGTCAGGGCAGGAGCAGTCCTTTTTCAAAAGGATGCTCAAGGTCTGAAGCATCCCTGCTTCTTCTTCTCCAAGACCTTTGCACCGGCAGAGAAGAATTACTCCATCGGGGACAGGGAGCTGCTAGCCATGAAGTTGGCCTTTTCAGAGTGGAGACATCTCCTGGAGGGAGCGCAGTTTCCCTTCCAGGTCTAAACGGACCATAAAAATCTGGTCTACCTACAGACGGCCCAACGCCTGAACTCTCGTCAGGCCAGGTGATTGCTCTTTTTCTCCCGCTTCCGCTTCACCTTGCATTACCTATCAGGAGAGAAGAATGTCCGTGCGGATGCTCTCTCTCACTCGGTGGTTTCGGCGGAGGAAGGGGAGGCTGAGCCTCGGTTAATTCTCCCGCCGGAGAGTTTTACGACCGTGGCTCCAGTGGCTCTCGAGTCAGTGCCCACAGGCAAGACCTTGGTGCCTCCTCAGCTACGGCCTGAGGTTCTCGCCTGGGCACATGCCTCCAGGGTGGGTGGTCATTTTGGTAATAAACGGACCACCGAACTCCTGGCAAGGTCATATTGGTGGCCACATATGGCTCGAGATGTTAAGGAATACGTGCAAGCATGCATCTCGTGTGCTCGAAACAGACCCTCTAGACAGAGGCCGGCAGGGCTGCTGTATCCCCTGCCAGTGGCGGATAGACCTTGGGAGATGGTTTTTCATGGATTTCGTGGTTGGCCTGCCCAAATCTGGTGGCAGTACGGTCATCTGGGTGGTCACCGATCATTTTTCCAAAATGGTGCATTTAGTGCCACTCGCACTGTTGCCGTCCGCTCGTGGTCTTGCCACTTTGTTCATCAAGCATGTATTCCGCCTACATGGCATGCCGGACAAAATTGTTAGTGATCGAGGTCCCCAGTTCGCGTCTCGGTTTTGGAGGGAGTTCTGCAGCTTACTCAGCATCGAGCTAAATCTGTCCTCCGCTTACCATCCCGAGACGAACGGATTGGTCGAGAGAGCCAATCAGACCTTGGTCACCTACCTACGGCATTTTGTTTCTGCCAGGCAGGATGACTGGGCATCCTTGCTACCATGGGCCGAATTTGCCCTAAACAATGTGGTGGCTGATTCCACTGGTCAGATGCCCTTTCTCCTAAACTACGGCCAACATCCACGCGTCTCTGTCCCGATGCCAGTGTCCTCCACTGACTCTAGGGTGGCAGACTGGGCAGTGGAGGCCCGGGACATTTGGGATCGCACTCAGGATGCTATCCGTGCTTCTAAGGAAAGGATGAGGGCGTCCGCCGACACGCATCGGCGACCCGCTCCAAGCTTCTCCCCTGGTGACATGGTGTGGCTCTCCACCCGTAATATCAAACTGCGGGCCGAGTCTCCCAAGTTCGCGCCGCGCTATATTGGACCTTTCAAGATCCTCGAGCAAATTAGCTCGGTGGTCTATAGCCTGGCTCTTCCTCCACATTTAGCCATTTCGGACGTGTTTCATGTGTCATGTGTCCCTCCTCAAACCAGTTCACATGGCCCGGTTTTCTGAGTCATCGGCCGGGTCATCTGACTTATCGGCTGAAGAGTTTGAGGTTAACGCCATCGTAGGGCGCAGGTTTGTCCGTGGCAAAAAATTTTATTTAGTGGATTGGAAGGGTCATGGGCTTGAGGCTCGAACCTGGGAGCCGGTGGAAAACATCCACGCACTGCTCCTGATCTTTGAGCGCAGTGAGGCGCACAGGGGGGGACATGTTAGACATCGGATTTCTGGCTCTGCACAGCAGGAACCCAGAGCCGTACATTCAGCGGTCTCCCATTCCGCTCCGACCGCTCAGGGCCCTGCTCAGCAATTACGGCGAGCCAGGCGTGCTGCTCAGACTTGTTCTGTGAGCCTGGATGTTGTGGCCACCTCTGGTGCAGCAATGGTAGCGCAACCTGCTCAGCAGGGAACCGCTCCAGAGACTAAGTCCTCGTGCCGTGCTACTGGGCATGCCCGCAGCTTGATCTCTAACTGGAGAGCAGAGGTCATGTGCTCAGGTCCTGCGTCAGATCTGATTGGTTCCTTCCAGGGTACTGGAAGGTCCCGGAAGCACATGGCTATAAAAAGCCTGCATGGCTGCTCGGCCATGCGCTAGTGTAGCATATTATGCTGAGTGTGAATGGTGATGATGCATGTTCTGGTGACTGACTTATTAAGAAACTCCTTCCCTCTGATATTACGAATGGTGACAGAGTGTTGGTGATAGTCAGCTCCCATTAGTGGCAAGCCAAGCGCCACTGTGCTTCCTGCACTGCACACTAGCGTCCGGCGGTGTCCGGCTTTCCAGCGCCGTCTTCTAGCGGCTATAGTTATTGCCGCACTGCGGTAGCAGCGTCCATTGGTGGTTGCGGTTGCAACGCTACCCGCTGATTTCCTGTGAGGCTAACAGGGCCAGCGTCTTTGTGTTGTTCACTGTGAAGCGACTCTGTGTCTGAACAGAGCTGCTCTTAGCGTTCGGGTGACGTTAACCCGAGCGCAGTACTTCACCTAGTGTATCTGCCATTGTCCAGCAGTGGTCTTACCATCTACCGCACGGTGGACCCCGGGCGGCGAACGCACCTTCTATTTATATCTGGTGCGTTCCGCCGACCCTAACAGTGCATAAGAGGAGAGAGACAGCTAAAGCAGTGGAGAGACTCACGATCCGGTGCTAGAGCCAGGACAGGAGACTAACAGATCGGTTGTGGATTTTTACTCTTCAGGGGGGAAAATCTGCATTAAATACGCAACTAAACAATTATTATACTGCTGATTTGTCATCTACATATGATTTGCATTTATGAGCAGATTTTTTTGCACTGCATGAATGAGAATTGAGTAAAGATCATATACCCTACTGCATTCTGCAATTCCAGACAGAGAAATTATCAACAGCGTATCCACTGCAAGTAATCGTAGCCTAAGGACATCTGCTATAGAACAATTATGCTAAGCATCATCCTTTTTCTTGTGGAATAGGTTATTGTGAGTCATTTTACTGCCGTGGAGAATATGTTAATCTCTCGTTAAATTCATATCTTGTAAATTAAGTCAAGATGAAGGGTGGTTGATGTGGCTTCTTGTTCTGGAAAGTTATGCAAGACCTGTGTTCTTTATCGTTATCCAGTTTGCACAGTGTGCAGTATTGTTACATTCCCATGATATGAACACATGACCTGTTAATGACTTATTATTCATTATTTCTCATTATGCATCACAAACAACCCTGCTGACTGTTTTTATGTCCTTGCCTGTGGAATATTCCAAGTCTCATGCTTAGAAACATTTAGAAAACATTTGCTTTACCATTCAAATAAAGACTAGGTGATGATGCTTTGTTCATTACAGCCTTTAATCATATGTAAAATATCAGCTTTAATCTTACAAATATATGCAACTAATAATAAAACTAATATAACTATCAAAACAATGATTTTATAAAGTAATTATAATACCGTATATACTCGTGTATAAGCAGAGATTTTCAGCCCATTTTTTGGGGCTGAAAGTCCCCCTCTCGGCTTATACATGAGTCATATACCTGGGGGTCGGCGGGGGAGGGGGATTGGGGGTGTCAGAGATCATACTTACCTCCCATGGCGCGGTCTCTTTAGCCCCCCTGCTTCTCCACGGTCTCCCTTCCTGCCTTCAGCGGTCACATGGTACCGCTCATTAAACTCATGAATATGCGCATATTCATGAGTGTAATGAGTGGTACCACGTGACCACTGAAGGCAGGAAGGGAGACTGTGTAGAAGCGGTGCTGCTGCTGCAGAGACCACGCCAAGGGAGGTAAGTATAGCGATATTCACCTGTCCATGGTGTCCATCGCTGCTCACCGCTGTCTGCTGCATCCTGTGTCAGTGACATTTAGGCAGCAGGGGGCGCGGTGATGTGGTTAGTGAACGCCGTGCCCTCTACTGCCTGAACGTCAATGACAGATGACATGGCAAACAGCGGTGAGCAGCAATGGCCCCCAGACAGGTGAGGTCCTGGGCAGTAGAGGTGAGTATGGTTTTTTTTAAAAAAATTTTGCAGCAGCATATGGGGGCATATCCTATGGAGCAGCATATGGGGGCATATTCTATGGAGCAGCATATGGGGGCATAGTCTATGGGGCAGCATATGGGAGCATAGTCTATGGAGCATTTTATGGGGGCATAATCTATGGAGCATTTTATGGGGGAATAATCTATGGAGCATCTTATGGGGGCATAATCTATGGAGCATCTTATGGAGCCATAACCTTTATGGAGAATAATATAGGGCATATAATTCTATGGAGCATCTTGTGGGGGCATTATTAACCTTTGTACAGCATTATATGGGGTGTATTTTGTATGGAGCATCTTATGGGGCCATCATGAACTGTATGGAGCATTATATGGGGCTCCTAATTCAATATGGATATTCAAAAACATTTAACCTACTGATGTCTCAATTAATTTTACTTTTATTGGTATCTATTTTTATCTTTGAAATTTACCAGTACCTGCTGCATTTTCCACCCTAGGCTTATACGCGAGTCAATAAGTTTTCACAGTTTTTTTGTGGCAAAATTAGGAGGGTCGGCTTATACAGGGGTTTGCTTATACACTAGTATATACAGTATCTCCATTTTGTTATGCTGCTTTTAAGGGCTGTTTTCAAGCTTGAAAGTTATACCCGTTGGATAGGGAATACAGTTGTGCTGAAAAGTTTATATACCCTGGCAGAATCTTTCTTGGAATTTTTTCAGAGAATATGAATGATAACACTAAAACTTTTTCTTCACTCATGGTTAGTGGTTGGGTGAAGCCATTAGTTGTCAAACTATACTGTATTTTCTCTTTTTAAATCATAATGACAACCCAAAACATCCAAATGCCCCTGCTCAAAAGTTCACATACCATGGTGATTTTGGCCTGATAACATGCACAGAAGTTGACATAAATGGGTTTGAATGGCTACTAAAAGCTACTAATAGGCCAAGAAAGCAAATATTCTGCCGGGGTATTTAAACTTTTGAGCACAACTGTAACTTACAGTACCAATTGCTGAGGTCTGTAGCTGGGGACACCACCGATCGTAAGAGATGGAGCTCTTGAATGAAGTATAGGTTGATCATGTGCACTGTCGCTACATTCATTATTAAAGGGATTGAACCATGAACAAAGTACAATTTAATAATACGTCTTGGAAAAATATAATGCAATCAGAACAACAGAATGTAATGACAAAAATTTTAAACATATTTTATTAATTAGCAACAAGAAAAAACATAAAAGAAGACAATAGGATGACAAAGAACCTAATGCACTGGTGACAACAAGTAATAAATATAGTGCAACAGTTGTCAGTATATAAATCTACAACCTAACATGACACGACAGGGATGCATAGAAATATGGAATTGTAAAGCGCTGCGGAATATGTTGGAGCTATATAAATATAGATGATGATTATTGTCATCATTATTATTATTAATAAATACATAGCACTAGTAGATAGGAAGTGAAATACAAATAGAGGTAGCTCACAATGGAAATACATTACACCCCTTCCCCACTATGTTAGTGTAGTATTGCATAACTCACATAGCACCCTTACCCATGTTAAGAAGTTTAAAAAAATCAAAAGGGGTTAGAAATAAGCCCCAACACTTGTTTTGCGTCTTGTATATCACTGTTTCCACGGGGGATAACCAAAAGGACCTTGCACTGTCCTTTAGGCTGGTTTCACATTTGCGTTTTTTTTCGCGGTAATTTAGCGCTAAATAGCGCATGCGTTTTTTTTTCCTATACTTTGCATGGGATGCGCTTATGTGCGCATACACATGCGTTTGTACGCGTTTTACCGCGCATGCGTTTTTTTGCGGTATGCGCTCGGGCGCACAAAATGCAACTTGTTGCATTTTTTGTGCGTCCGATTTGCCTCAAAAAAACGCATGCGCGCGCAATGCGTTTTTTTACAGCAAGACACCCAATATAAGTCTATGGGTGCGCATATGTGCGCATTGGCATGCTTATGTATGCGTTTTTTTGCACATGCGTTTTTTTTTTGTTAATCATGGAATTTAGGGGTTTGGGTTAGCGTTAGGGTTAGTTAAGGGGGTTTAGGGTTAGGGTTAGGGTCAGGGTTAGGGTTAGGGTTAGGGTTAGGGTCAGGGTTAGGGTTAAGTATGGTTTGGTTAAGGGTTAGGGTCAGGGTTAGGGTTAGGGTTAGGGTTAGGGTCAGGGTTAGGGTCAGGGTTAGGGTTAAGTATGGTTTGGTTAAGGGTTAGGGTCAGGGTTAGGGTTAGGGTTAGGGTTAGGGTCAGGGTTAGGGTTAGGGTTAAGGTTAGTTAGGGTTTGGGTTAGGGTTAAGTATGGTTTGGTTAAGGGTTAGGGTCAGGGTTAGGGTTAAGTATGGTTTGGTTAAGGGTTAGGGTTAGGGTTAGGGTCAGGGTTAGGGTTAGGGTTAAGGTTAGTTAGGGTTTGGGTTAGGGTTAAGTATGGTTTGGTTAAGGGTTAGGGTCAGGGTTAGGGTTAAGTATGGTTTGGTTAAGGGTTAGGGTCAGGGTTAGGGTTAGGGTTAGGGTTAGGGTCGGGGTTAGGGTTAGGGTTAAGGTTAGTTAGGGTTTGGGTTAGGGTTAAGTATGGTTTGGTTAAGGGTTAGGGTCAGGGTTAGGGTTAAGTATGGTTTGGTTAAGGGTTAGGGTTAGGGTTAGGGTCAGGGTTAGGGTTAGGGTTAGGGTCAGGGTTAGGGTTAGGGTTAAGGTTAGTTAGGGTTTGGGTTAGGGTTAAGTATGGTTTGGTTAAGGGTTAGGGTCAGGGTTAGGGTTAAGTATGGTTTGGTTAAGGGTTAGGGTTAGGGTTAAGGTTAGGGTCAGGGTTAGGGTTAGGGTTAGGGTCAGGGTTAGGGTTAGGGTTAGGGTTAGGGTCAGGGTTAGGGTTAAGTATGGTTTGGTTAAGGGTTAGGGTCAGGGTTAGGGTTAAGTATGGTTTGGTTAAGGGTTAGGGTTAGGGTTAGGGTTAGGGTCAGGGTTAGGGTTAGGGTTAGGGTTAGGGTCAGGGTTAGGGTTAGTAAAGTCATGGTTTGGGTTAGTGTGAGGGCCACCTAATGTTGGAAAAAACCGCAAACGCGGTAAAAACGCACTAAAAACGCATACAAACACATAAAAACGCTGCGTTTTTTTCATGCATGCTCATAAAAATGCTTGAAAAAAACGCAGCAGTTGTATACTTTTGTATGCGTTTTTCAATGCGTTTTTTTGCGGGAAAAACACGCTGCAAAAAAAAGCAAGTGTGAAACAGGCCTTAGTGTCATCAAAACGCTGTAAAAATCTCAAAGATATTTTGGTTAAGAGCCATTATATTCCAACTAAAACTAACTTCTTCAGGTCTAGAAGTCCAACCAATGAATGTTTTCCGTGCCACCACTGTCTGGCCTGTGCTAATATTTCTCGCAGCGCTGGATTTCAATCTGCCTCTGGTCATTTTTGCCTTTAAACTCTATTGTTCTGTTTGCATTATATGATTTTCTGGAGCAGTGATCTACATCCACATTCATATATTTGAATACATCGATTATGTCACGCACAGTGAAGGAAAGACTAAGTGCAAACAAAGGGATAAGGGGAAGGGAGCCCAACACTATGGAAGTGGGGAGTGGAGACCACTAGGCAGATCTATCATCACCCTGTCTTCCCTAAGCAACCCTAAATAGGCTCCATCCCTATCGCTGGGCAGGATACCTACTTCCAGCATGACCCTAGCAGTAAGCCCTGCTTAGGGATAGATGGGGTATGCACTGGTCAATCCTAAATACCACTAAAGAAAGATGGGATACACAAGCAAGCAGAAGACTTAGCTTGAGTAGACTCAGAGAGAAACACAGACGTCCTCCAAACACCAAAGAGGAAGATAGCTGACTACTATAGCTCCAAGCCTAAACAGGGAAATGGAAATATCACCAGCAACTGCCAGCAGCACGCTGGGAGTTATAAACACCCTGGTCCAGGTGTGTGAACTAGAGCCAGGGGAAGGCTGCCACTGGGTCCTAGAGTCAGAAGGACCAGGAAGAAGTCTACAAAGAAAATTGCTGAGACCCTCTGCAGTCAGATGCAGAGCGACGGTCTGCAGCCTCTGACACACCTGTGACAGTACCTCCCCTTCTACGAGTGGCCTCCAGACACTCAGGACCAGGTTTCTCAAGATAAGAGGTTTGGAACAAATGGACCAGCCTGGGTGTATTCACTTCTGACGCAGAAACCCACATCCTTTTCTCTGGACCATAAACCCTCCAATGCATCAAGTATTGTAGGGAACTACGTTGCAGGTGAGAATATACAATCCTCGAAATATGACACTCTAGGTATTCATCAACCATTATTGGGGTTGTGGTAGGGGCGAGGGTTCAAGAGGTTCCACATGTCTCTTCAGCCAAGACCTGTGAAAAACATTGTAGATCTTAAGAGCTTGAGGTAGCTCAAGACGAAACGCTGCTGGATCAGTGACGGCGATTATCCTGTAGGGAATAATGAATCTAGGTCCCAACTTCCAGGATGGAACCCTCAACCTGGAATTCCTGGTAGACAACCACACAAAATCATTCACACTCAGATCCGGACCTGGCACGCGTTTACAGACAATAATAGGTTTATATCTGTCTCCCCTGACCTTGCTAGGAACAGGTAGTGGCAAAACATTACCAGATGGACGGGTATGCGGTACTTTAGAACGTGCGCAAACAATGCAAGCAGACACCTGTTCAACCACATTCCGATGCAACCCCGACCACCAAAAACTATTAGAAAGGAGGTCCGCGGTTTCTTTACCATCTGGGTGACCAGCAAGTACAGAGTCATGAAATTCTCTAGTTACTTTGCGGTGCAAATTAGATGGCACAAATAACCTCCTCGAAGGGAAGGAGGCAGGGGCATCCCCCTGAGCCTCCAACACCTCAGCCACCGGGTCAGGGTACCAGGCTGAGATGCCTACCCCTTTCTGCAAAATTGGGGCAGGGTCCTCAAAGCCAGACAAAAATGCTGGCAAGGTTCCCATAGATACTGCAGAAAGGGAAACCTTTAGGTAGTTTCCATGACAGTAATCTTACCACTTTACAATCTCTCTGGATTGCCAATCCACAGTTGGATTATGCTTCACCAACCAGGGCAAACCCAGAACAATTGGAGTGTGGAGATGCTTCAGGACATAATTATCAAGGGATTATTTCATAATGCAAAGACCCCACCTTCAGTCTTATGTGATGAACAATCTGTGTCAGTTTCCTCTGTGCAAGTGGTGCTGAGCCGATGGCGCAAATAGGAATAGGTTTAGCCAAGGTACAGCAGACAAAACCATGAGTTCTAGCAAACTCAGCATCCACCATACTGACTCCAACTCCACTGTCCACAAACACAGACATTTTTTCAGACCTGCTCTCTAGCACCACCTCTGCTGTCAGGACAAACTGAGAATTGTAGGCTGAAGACAAACAACCCCCTTGGTTATCAAGCTCCAGGCTCACACAGGGTTAATCAAGTCTTTTTTTGCTTTGGAATCACAGGACAAGTCCAAATAAAATGTCTCTTCCTTCTACAAAAAATGCACCCTTTTTCTTGCCAATGTCGTGGGAAACATACGAAGTGAATGCACTTCCCAACTGAATACCTAATTCCTGCCTGACCCTAGCAGTAAGCCCTGCTTAGGAATGGACGAGGTTACACTGGTCGATCACCACTGCCACTAAAGACAGATGGGATGCACAAACAAGGGGAACACATAGCTTGAGTAGACTTAGAGAGAAACACAGATGTCCTCCAAACACCAAAGAGGAAAATAGCTAACTGCTATAGCTCCAAGCCTCAACAGGGTAATGGAAATGGAAATAACATCGGCAACTGCCAGCAGCAAGCTGGGAGTTATAAACACCCCAGTCCAGATGTGTCAACTAAAGCCAGGGAAGGCTGCCACTGGGTCCTAGAGGCAGAAGGACCAGGAAAAAGTCTGCAAAGCAAACTGCTGAGACCTTCTGCAGTCAGATGCAGAGCGACGGTCTGCAGCCTCTGACACACCTGTGACAGATTATTTATGGATGTCTGATTATTATGTTCCTTATAAATCTATTGCTATTAATAATTTTGGAATAATAATAATAATAAGCTCCATAATTTAATTTGTTAAAAATAATTGATATGGAGTTCCAAGATGGCCACCGCAGGGATCAGACACACAAGAGGGAGCTCCACATCCAGAGGAGTCAATCCATGACATCCTCCCTTAATAGTGCTTCATTAACCATCCTGCTCTGCTCTGGTGGGTGCCCAGTGCCCAGGGGACCAGAAAGCAGCAGTTTTAAACCAACTTCTCCAGCCTGAGATTGCCTGCACAGCCTCTTTAATCTATGCCCTACTACAGGGCCTGAATCGTGGTCCCCCTGCTGGAAAAAGTTTTCCTGTGGCTGGAGATGGTCCTTGTACTCTTTCCCCTCCATCCACCTGTGACAGATCGACAGAGGAGGCCCGACTGAGGGGTGAATGAACTTCTGGGAGCCTCCAGCACATAGCATTTAGGGAGGTCTGCCACCATCATCCATCACGGGGGGCCGCCCCGCTGCATCTGTGGTGAAGACCCTGCAGGCAGTAAGTACCCCTGGGACCAGACCTCTCCCTACCCATCTGCTGTCTTACCTGCTGATGCTGCTGCTTGTTGCCCCCGGGGAGGGCGAGAGGGAAGGTTGCTGACCGGTTCTGTGTGATTGCCGAAAGCTGTGTTTCCTCTCCTCCTGTGCAGTTATACAACAGAGGAATTCCCCATCTGCTGCAGAATCACTGAGCAGCCTGGGGCCTTAGAAGGACACTGCAGAAGATTTCCTCTACTATAGCCTGAGCAGTGCTGTTGCCTCTCCCGGATAGTTGCCAGAGGAGCTTGTTAAGAAACACCAATAACTGTGACTGTGTGTGAGGGGTTTTGAGAGTATCCAGGCACTGGCCTATTATCTGTGGCACTGGTTAACTTTGCTGGGGGCAGCTATCGGGACAGAGCTTTCTTGACCCCCCACACACCCCTTCCCCCCAAGAGGACACATATAAAGCAGGAGACTATCTACTCCAAAAGCCACCTGATCCCTGATTTACTATTTCATCCAACATATTAGTTAAGCTGGAGCTCTGCTGCCATCTACTGCTTGTAACTAAAATAACGCACTGATACAGGTGGCAATATACTACCACTCTTGATACCACTGCTGAGTAGTACTCAGTGCTCTCTTTTATACACAGACGCCTCTCTTAAGTGCTCGTCTTCTGCTGTGGATACCGACCCAACTGGGGACCCTTTTCAGCCTGTTTACCTTTATGATCTTCAGAGAGGTCCGTATCCCTTAAACCATCTTGGATCTCCTCAGAACCAAGTCTCTGTGATGTCCTACCTAAACTACTTACCGTATATACTCATGTATAAGCCGACCCGTGTATAAGCCGACCCCCCTAATTTTGCCACAAAAAACTGGGAAAACTTATTGACTCATGTATAAGCCTAGGGTGGAAAATGCAGCAGCTACTGGTAAATTTCAAAAATAAAAATAGATACCAACAAAAGTAAAATTAATTGAGACATCAGTAGGTTAAATGTTTTTGAATATCCATATTGAATCAGGAGCCCCATATAATGTTCCATACAGTTCATGATGGCCCCATAAGATGCTCCATACAAAATACAACCCATATAATACTGCACAAAGGGTAACAATGGCCCCATAAGATGCTCCATAGAATAATATACCCCATATAATGCTCCATAAAGGTTATGGCCCCATAAAATGCTCCATAGATTATGCCCCATAAGATGTTCCATAGATATTGCCCCATAAGATGCCCCATAAAATGCTCCATAGATTCTGCCCCATAAGATGCTCCATAGATTATTCCCCTATGAGATGCTCCATAGATTATGCCCCAATATGCTGCTCCATAGATTATGCCCCCCATATGCTGCCCCATAGAATATGCCACCATATGCTGCTCCATAGAATATGCCCCCATAAGCTGCCTCATAGAATATTCCCCCATATGCTGCTCAATAGAATATTCCTCCATATGCTGCTCCATAGAATATTCCCCGATATGCTGCTCCATAGAATATGCCCCCATATGCTGCTCCATAGAATATTCCCCCATATGCTGCTCTATAGAATATTCCCAATATATGCTACTCCATAGAATATGCCCCCATTTGCTGCTCCATAGAATATGCCCCCATATGCTGCCCCATAGAATATGCCCCCATATTCTGCCCCATAGAATATGCCCCCATATGCTGCCCCATAGAATATGCCCCCATATGCTGCTCCATAGAATATGCCCCCATATGCTGCTCCATAGAATATTCCCCCATATGCTGCTCCATAGAATATTCCCCCATATGCTTCTCCATAGAATATGCCCCCATATGCTGCTCCATAGAATATGCTCCCATATGCTGCTCCATAGAATATGCCCCTATATGCTGCTCCATTGAATATGCCCCCATATGCTGCTCCATAGAATATGCCCCCATATGCTGCTCCATAGAATATGCCCCCATATGCTACTCCATAGATTATGCCCCTATATGCTGCTCCATAGAATATGCCCCTATATGCTGCTCCATAGAATATGCCCCATATGCTGCTCCATAGACTATGCCCCAATATGCTGCCCCACAGAATATGCCCCCATATGCTGCTCCATAGACTATGCCCCCATATGCTGCCCCCATATGCTGCCAAAAAAAATGCCATACTCACCTCTCCTGCTCAAGACCCAGCACCTGAGATATTCACCTGTCCAGGGTCCATCGCTTCTCACCGCTGTCTGCGCGTCCTCTGTCAGTGACTATTCAGCCAGCAGAGGGCGCGGCGTGCACTAACTACGTCACCGCACCCCCTGCTTGCTAAACGTCATGGACACAGGAAGCAGCAGACAGCGTGAGCAGCGATGGACCGGGGGACAGGTGAATATCGCTATACTCACCCATCCTGGCGTGGTCTCTGCAGCCTCGCTTCTCCACTGTCTCCCTTCCTGCCTTCAGCGGTCACGTGATACCGCTCATTACACTCATGAATATGCGCATATTAATGAGTTTAATGAGCGGTACCACGTGACCGCTAAAGGCAGGAAGGGAGACCTGGAGAGAGAAGCTGGGGGCTGCAGAGACCGTATCGGGGGGTCAGTATGATCTCTGACACCCCCGCTCCCCCTCCCCCACCGACCCCCAGGTATATGACTCATGTATAAGACAAGAGGGGGAATTTCAGCCCCAAAAAATGGGCTGAAAATCTCATCTTATACACGAGTATACTGTATATGGTAGTTATGTAGGTTCTTGCACTTAAATCTCGACTGAGACGTCTCCCCTCTCCTTACAAGTGCATTTCTGTTCATTTTCTTTTCCTCTCTATCTACATGGAAAAATTTGTAAATTCCAGTAGCTCCAAGGCTGCTAAAACCAGGGAACAGGCTGTCAAATCTTCTCCTGAATCACCAAATTCTAACTCTGTCATGTCTAAAGAATCCCTACAAACCATTGCTCCATTGCTGACTCTATCACAAAGCAACTTATGCCAAAAATAGATGCAAGACTTCTTTCCTTTCAATCCTCATTGGACTCGATCACATCCCAGATGTCCGACCATTCCACCAAAATTTTGGCAGCAGAACAGTGGATCAGTGATTTGAAGGACACTGTACAGTCCTATGCTGCTCAGCTTAAAGATAAGGACCATGTAATAGAGCAGCTCCAAGACAAATTCGATGATCTGGAAAACCAGAGCTGCCGAAACAATCTCCGTGTCATCGGGGTTCCCGAGTCGATAAAGGATCTCCACCACTTTACTTCCTCCTGGCTCCCATGAGCACTTAATTTGCCTGACCGACCTGGCTCCATGATAGTCGTATGAGCCCACAGACTTGGACCTCTAACTCCAGAATCCAATGCCCGCCCTCGCCCTGTTATTTTTAAGTTACTTAATTTTCAGGACAAAATGCTAATGTTTCGGGCATTTCGGGCTATGTCTGTTGTGAAATATAAGGGACACTCTCTTCTTATGTTTCAATATTTTTCTGCCATGGTGGCGGCCAAGTGCCGCGCCTTTGCCCCAGTTTGTAAACTTCTGCATGACAGAGGCTCCCGTTTTGCCCTTCTCTACCCAGCACGTCTGAAGGTGGAACTCCGAGGAAAGATGATGTTTTTTGCTGACCCTAATGAAGCCATGGAGGAGGTGAAGCGCTCCTCCCGAGCCTCTTTTCCGGCCACTTGATTTCAAGAAGTTTTTCGAGTTGATAGCCATGTTACATCTCTATTTATCCCCTTAATGATCAGGGGTATTTTTGGTTTTACATTTTCATTTTTCCCTCCCCTTCTTTCCAGAGCCATAACTTTTTTATTTTTCCGTTTATATGGCCATGTGAGGGCTTATTTTTTGCGGGACGAGTTGTACTTTTAAATGACATCATTGGTTTTACCATATCATGTACTCGAAAACGGGAAAAAAATTCCAAGTGCGGTGAAATTGCAAAAAAAGTGCAATCCCACACTTGTTTTTTGCTTGGCTTTTTTGTTAGGTTCACTAGATGCTAAATCTCACCTGCCATTATGATTCTCCAGGTCATTACGAGTTCATAGACACCAAACATGTCTATGTCCTCTTTTATCTAAGTGGTGAAAAAAAATTCCAAAGTTTGCTAAAAAAAAAAAAAAAAAAAAAAAAATTTGCGCAATTTTCCGAGACCCGTAGCGTCTCCATTTTTCATGATCTGGGGTCGGGTGAGGGCTTATTTTTTCCGTGCCGGACTGACGTTTTTAATGATACCACTTTTGTGCAGATACGTTCTTTTGATCGCCCGTTATTGCAAAAAAACGTAATTCTGGCGTTTTTAATTTTTTTCTCACTACGCCGTTTAGCGATCGGTTTAATGCTTTTTTTATTGATAGATCGGGCGATTATGAACGTGGCGATACCTAATATGTGTATGTGGGATTTTTTTTTTACTGTTTTATTTTGATTGGGGTGAAAGGGGGGTGATTTGAACTTTTAGGTTTTTTTAATTTTTTTTTATTTTTAAACATTTTTTTTTTTTACTTTTGGCATGCTTCAATAGCCTCCATAGGAGGCTAGAAGCTTGCGCAACCCGATCGGCTCTGCTACATATGGGCGATGAGCAGATCCCCCATATGTGGCAGATTTACTGCTGTGCTTTCAGCGCCGACCACCGGGTGGCGCTGAAAGCCATATGCCTGGAACAACCATAGAGGTCTCAAAGAGACCTCTGGTTGTCCAGGCAACATGACGCCGACCCCCGATCACGTGACGGGGGTCGGCGGTGACGGAAATGCTATTTAAATGCACGCTGTCAGCTTTGACAGCGGCATTTAACTAGTTAATAGGCGCGGGCGGGCGGCGATTCCGCTCGTGCCTATTGCGGGCACATGTCAGCTGTTCATAACAGCTGACATGTCCCGGCTTTGATGCGGGCTCAGCGCCGGAGCCCTCATCAAAGCAGGGGAAATGTCTGATGACGGACTGTGTCCGTCATTGGACATTAAGGGGTTATATATACCTGCATGACTAATCTTTCGGTTTCTACTTAATGCTCGTTGTTTGTTATTTTTTACTGCATTATGATTATGAGCGGTCTTGGTCGAGATACTGTTATATAATGTTTTTTGTAGTTTCTCTATTGCTTGTGAGTTTGTTGGGGGGTGGGGAGTGGGCTCTTACTCCCTAGGCATGATTTTTTTTTCCTGGGTGTTAGGGTTTGCTTGCTGGGACAGACCTTTGCCCAGTTGTTTCTTCTCTGATATTACTCTTTCATGGCCTCAATGTGGCATAGGCTAATATGGCTGACTCTGATACTGTAGCTCCTCGCATTAAAGTAGACTCTCTCAAATTGTTACCTTGGAACGTGGCTGGGCTCAATACTCCGGTGAAACGCAGGAAAGTTTTAGACCATGTTACCCGTATACGCCCACACATTGTGTTTTTGCAGGGGACACTGGATTAGTGGAAAACATCCTCCGCTCTAAAACAAGCATTACCCGGACTGCATAGAGGCTTCTTTTTCAAGGAAAAAACGTGGGGTTGTGGTCCTGTTCCAGAGATACCTTGAATACTCCATTCAAGATGTGGTAAGAGACAAGGCGGGATGATATTTGCTGATTAGGATCCCTGCTGAGCAGAGGAAATACTTCCTTATTAATGCTTATGCACCTAATGCGGCTAGCCCTTCCTTTTTTTCTAAGCTTGTAGAAGTCATCCATAGCTATCGTCCTACTAATATTTTATTAGGCAGGGATTTAAATGCTCTTCGTGATATCTTTTTAGATAGGTCTACCCCACCGCCTGCATCCTTCTCCTCGATTGGAATGGTTCCCATTTTATTAGATAAGCTTGACGTATTGGATTTCTGGAGACGCTGTCATTCTACGGAAAAAGAATATACATTTTACTCTAGGGTTTACTTCACGACGTACACACTCACATTGATTACTGGCTAACATCTACCCCTCTTTTTTCATCTTTAAAATAGGTTGAGATTCTTCCAATGGTTATTTCAGATTACTCTCCTGTCCTACTTACACTAGACCTTCCCACAAGGAAAACTCTCTCCTTTTGTTAGCGTTTTCCTTCATATCTTTATACGTCGGATGATTTTAAAAAATGTTTGCCTGGCTGATGGGACACATACATGGAGGATAACTTGGAACACTTAGAAGACATCAGTTTATTCTGGGTTACCACTAAAACAGTGCTCAGAGGACATATTATCTCTTATGTGTCTAAGAAAAAGAAGAAATTGTTGTCCTCCTTGTGGCCTCTTCTTGACCAGCTCACTCAAACCTATAGAGATTTCCGGCTACACAATACCTCCTCATCCAAGGAGGCTTACCTCACTGCTAAACATAATATCAACACCTTACTGCATGAACAAGCGCATAACCAACTTGCCTACCAACTTAACCACTTCTTTCGTTGGGGCAATAAACCTGGCATCACTAACGAAACCCTTCAAAACGGCTACTAAAATCACCAACATCAAACATCCCAATGGTTCCATTATCCGTGACCCAGTTCAAATATACGCGGTTTTCAGAGATTTTTATGCAGATCTCTATGGCCCACCCAACGATTCTCAAGAAGAAGGCTATAATTTCCTTCACAAGGTTGATCCACCAAAAACTTTCCATCTCTCAAAGAGAAATTTTAAATAAACCTATCTCTCCTGGGGAAGTTGGATTGGTCATCCAGTCTCTTAAATTGCTTAAAGCTGCTGGCCCGGATGGTTACTCAGCAGAATGCTATAAAATATTGTGACCATTACTTATACCCCAACTTACCTCTCTTTTTAATCATATTATAGATTCAAGTTCCCTTCCTGACCGCTTCAATGAAGCAAGCCTTTCATTACTACCAAAGCCGGGTAGAGACCCCCTTTTCCCTGCCTCGTACCGCCCAATCTCCCTTTAAACGTAGATTTCAAATTGCTCACCAAAATTATGGCCAACAGATTATAATCTATACTTCCTAATATTCTCACCATGTCCCAAATGGGCTTTGTCCATGGCCGATCGATCACCTACAATATTAGAACGGCATTAGCCGCAGTTATTCATAGTTATCAAATCAAAGCTAAACAAAACATCTTAGTTAGCCTTGACGCCAATAAGGCTTTTGACCGGGTATTTTGGTCCCACCTCATCCGAACTCTTAAATACAGAATGTTTGGATTTTCCTTTTTCAATTTTATACGATTTACACCACTCCTCAATCCTCAGTTTGGCTCCATGGTATTCAGTCATCCACTTTCTCAATTTTCAAAAGTACGAGGCAGCAATGTCCTTTATCCCCCTTATTGTTTAATACTGCCCTAGACCCTCTACTTAGATATCTGGAGATTATTCCTTCCTTTGAGGGAATTGGGATAGGCCACCTTATACTCAAGTCCTTGGCATTCGCCGACGACATACTACTCATGATAGCCAATCCTAAGGAGTCCATTCCTTTCATAATGGAGGCTTTCCATGAGTTTGGAGAAATCTCGGGATTCTGCATAAATTTTAACAAATCCAAGGCTTTTAGCAATCTTCAGGGATGCTTGACAAAGGTGACCCTTACCTTTTCCATTTCAGTAGGGGCATGGTTCCTTACAATATCTTGGTATTCTTCTACCCTCCAACCCACATAGTATACTGCTCAAAAAAATAAAGGGAACACTCAAATAACACATCCTAGAGCTGAATGAATGAAATATTCTCATTGAATATTTTGTTCTGTACAAAGTTGAATGTGCTGACAACAAAATCACACAAAAATCATCAATGGAAATCAAATTTATTAACCAATGGAGGCCTGAATTTGGAGTCCCACACAAAATTAAAAAGGAATGTTGAGAGTGAAATAAAGCAGGAATTTGCGCTAATAATACCCACATAAAACCACTCTCTATAGAGAAAGCAAAAATTGATGCCAGAGAATTTTGATATGCGTCTATGTGAAACAATAATATTGGCACCCCTTAGTACTGTGGGGGTGTGATATAAATATATATCTCACTGTAAAAAGTGAGTAGCAGTCTAAAAAATATAACCAGTCTCACTGCCCAATAAACATAAATGAGTCTGTCACTAGAGAGAAAAAAAACATACTGACCGTCCAGGTTACTGTTCATACCATGGGCGATAATAGCAATCTTGAGTTCAGAACATAGCAACTCCTCTCCTGATGGGCTTTGATGAATTCCAGTGGTGGTGTAATGCTCAGTCCAAAAAAATGCAGGCTAATAGTGGGTAGAATCCAAAAAGGTCACCTCAACACGTGACTGTGACGTCACGCAAGGTCCTGTGCCTTGCCGGCACTAACCGCGTCTCCCGCTGCATGTCCCACTGATAACGGGCAGCGCAACATCGGGGGAATTGGGCGATTGCTACCGGCCGGAGCATCGCCCGTGACTATAGTAGAGGTGACCTTTTTGGATTCTACCCACTATTAGCTTGCATTTTTTTGGACTGAGCATTACACCACCACTGCAATTCATCAAAGCCCATCAGGAGAGGAGTTGCTATGTTCTGAACTCAAGATTGCTATTATCGCCCATGGTATGAACAGTAACCTGGACGGTCAGTATGTTTTTTTCTCTCTAGTGACAGACTCATTTATGTTTATTGGGCAGTGAGACTGGTTATATTTTTTAGACTGCTACTCACTTTTTACAGTGAGATATATATTTATAGCACACCCCCACAGTACTAAGGGGTGCCAATATTATTGTTTCACATAGACGCATATCAAAATTCTCTGGCATCAATTTTTGCTTTCTCTATAGAGAGTGGTTTTATGTGGGTATTATTAGCGCAAATTCCTGCTTTATTTCTAATTGTTTTAATATTCAGACGAATAGGTCGCGTAGTCTGCTAATTTGCAGCTGCTATACCCCCACACAGCGCCATTGGTTGTCAAAAATTATATTTTTTTCATTTATGAATGTTGAGAGTGGGTTGACCCCATCTGGAATTTAATGTCCTTAAAACAAGTCAAAATGATGCTCAGTATTGTGACGAGTGGCCTCCACATGCCTGTATGACCTCCCTACAACACCTGAGCATTCTCCTGATGCGGTGGATGGTCTCCTGAGGGATCTCCTCCCAGACCTGGACTAAAGCATCTGTCAACTCCTGGACAGTCTGTGGTGCAACGTGATGTTGGTGGATGAAGCGAGACACGATGTCCCAGATGTGCTCAATCGGAATCAGGTCTGAGGAACCGGTGGGCCAATCCATAGCTTCAATGCCTTCATCTTGCAGGAACTGCTGACACACTCCAGCCACATGAGGTCTGGCATTGTCCTGCATTAGGAGAAACCCAGGGCCAACCGCACCAGCATATGGTCTCACAAGGGGTCAGAGGATCTCATCTTGGTACCTATTATCTTTCAGGCTACCTCTGGCAAGCACATGGAGGGCTGAGTGGCCCTCCAAAGATATGCCACCCCACACCATTACTGACCCACTGCCAAACCGGTCATGCTGAAGGATGTTGCAGGCAGCAGATCGCTCTCCACGGCGTCTCCAGACTCTGTCACGTCTGTCACATGTGCTCAGTGTGAACCTGCTTTCATCTGTGAAGAGCACAGTGTGCCAGTGGCAAATTTGCCAATCCTGGTGTTCTGTGGCAAATGCCAAGAGTCCTGCACGGTGTTGGGCTGTGAGCACAACCCCCATCTGTGAACGTAGGGCACTCAGAACATCCTCATGGAGTCGGTTTCTAACCGTTTGTGCAGACACATGCACATTTGTGGCCTGCTGGAGGTCATTTTGCAGGGCTCTGGCAGTGCTCCCCAATGTTCCTCTTTGCACAAAGGCTGAGGTAGTGGTCCTGCTGCTGGGTTGTTGCCCCCTCCACATGTCCTGGTGTACTGGCCTGTCTTTTGATATCGCCTCCAGCCTCTGGACACTACGCTGACAGACTCAGCAAACCTTCTTGCCACAGCTCGCATTGATGTGCCATCCTGGATGAGCTGCACTACCTGAGCCACTTGTGTGGATTGTAGAGTCCGTCTCATACTACCATGAGTGTGAAAGCACAACCAACATTCAAAAGTGACCAAAACATTAGCCAGAAAGCATTGGAACTGAGATGTGGTCTGTGGTCCCCACCTGCAGAACCACTCCTTTATTGAGTGTGTCTTGATAATTGCCAATAATTTCCATCTGTTGTCTATTCCATTTGCACAACAGCATGTGAAATTGATTGTCAATCAGTGTTGCTTCCTAAGTGGACAGTTTGATTTCATAGAAGTTTTATTTACTTGGCGTTATATTCTGTTCTTTAAGTGTTCCCTTTATTTCTTGAGCAGTGCATTTACCAACTTAGTATCCGACCCTTAATATCTGCCATTACTTGGAAAATACAATCTTGGACGTCTTTTAAATTATCTTTCGCAGGTTAAGCTCACCTTATTAAAATGGTTTCATTCCCTAAAATACTCTTCCCTTTACAATCCTAAGATTTTTTGACATTTTATATGGGGATCGAGGGGGAGATCTAGGATCAGTATTTTAAATTGCAACAGGCTAAATATTTGGAGACCAAACAGACTAAGGAAGCATATTGCCATAAAATACGCATTGCTTTATTAAAGTACATATAAGACACATGTACAAGATAAAAGGAGATGTGTATACCAGAGTGTCACAGATACATGGCATCCAAAAGTGGAAAAAATGGGGCTCAAAACACAGTGCTATGCCGCCAGAAAGAAAAAATGCAATATGATCATAATGTGGGCGCTGTATTAAAATTTACCAAAGTCATGCGCCCCAATGTATCATATAATGCTATATTAGTCTACACAGAAAGTCTGAATATGAGCATAGTCCTGACGGTAAATTAGGAGATATAGTACAGACATGTATTTCCCCAGTAAAGTTAATGTAATAACAGTCCCTCATGGAGGAATATACATGACCTGTGACACCGCGACCCCGACGCGCGTTTCGCCTTAGCTTCGTCCTGGGAGGTGAATGGTAGTGGATCTAAGGTACATGGGGGCATATATAGCTGTGTAATTACCGAAAAGTTTCTTGCACCTGAAAAAAACGGCGCCCGGCGTGTGGCGTTATCATGGCGCGCGCCTCCCGGCCCCTCAGCCACTCCCACCGCACACGTCACGATGTGGAGACAGATGATGAGGGCCTGAGACGACGCGCAACCATGGCAACCCACCACGCTGCAAGATGGCGCTGAAGACATACAAGCCACTCCCCCGCCCGACGTGTAAGGAAGGAGAGACGGCCCGTACATCAAACAGACGCCTCTATGCAGAGTGTGCACAGCGCCCCTGGTAGCGTTAAATAGAATAGTATAAAAACCTGATACCAAGGGTTCAATATTATATTCCAAGTATGCAAAAGGATTGAAATGATATTTTGGAAATTACTTGAGAATAGAGTTGAGCGATACCGTCCGATACTTCAAAATATCGGATCGGAATGGATCGGCCGATCTTAAAAAAAAGTATCGGTATCGCCGATGCCGATACCGGAAGCCCCATTCAAGTCTATGAGACTTCCGGTATCGGAATTGGAAAAACCCTTTCCTGCCCTTGTACAGCCTCTCGGGGGTCTGTACGGGCCTTCCGGGGGTCTCTGCCGGCCTGCCGGGGGGCTGTGCCGGCCTGCCGGGGGGCTGTGCACCCTGTGGGGGTCTGTACCGGCCTGCCGGGGGGCTGTGCACCCTGTGGGGGTCTGTACCGGCCTGCCGGGGGGCTGTGCCAGCCTGCCGGGGGGCTGCGCTGATGTCCGGGGGTCCGTGCAGGCATCGTCCGATGGGACTACAAGTCCCATCGGGCGATGCCTGCTACCATGACAGTGATTGACACATTAGCCAATGATGGGACAGTAGTAGTCCCATCATCCGGCTAATGTGTTAAATATAAAAAAAAAAAAAAATACTACATACATACATACTACATGCATGCTACATACATACTACATACATACTACATATATACTACATGCATGCTACATACATACTACATGCTACATACATACTACATATATACTACATGCATGCTACATACTACATGCTACATATATACTACATGCATGCTACATATATACTACATGCATGCTACATATATACTACATGCATGCTACATATATACTACATGCATGCTACATACTACATGCATGCTACATATATACTACATTCATGCTACATACTACATGCATGCTACATATATACTACATGCATGCTACATACTACATGCTACATACATACTACATACATACTACATGCATGCTACATACATACTACATGCTACATATATACTACATACATACTACATACATACCACATGCATGCTGCATACATACTACATGCTACATACATACTACATGCTACATACATACCACATATATACTACATACATACTACATGCATGCTACATACATACTACATGCTACATATATACTACATACATACTACATGCATGCTACATACATACTACATGCTACATACATACTACATGCTACATACATACTACATACATACTACATGCATACTACATGCTACATACATACCACATATATACTACATGCATGCTACATACATGCTACATGCTACATACATACTACATACATGCTACATACATACCACATATATACTACATACATACCACATATATACTACATACATACTACATACATACTACATGCATGCTACATACAATACATTCATACAATACATACATAGACATACAGTACATATAACATAGAGTAACATACTTACCAATACTTGTCACATTGTTCCCCGAAGCCATTGTCTTTTACGGAATAAATATTAACATAACAAACCACAAAAATACTCACCTATGATCCGAAGCAGTCCACGAGTGTGTCCCACGACGATCTTGGGTAGAGAACTGCAGCATCAGCTGATGCTGCCGCTCTCTACGGGCTGCAGGAATCCAATGACGGAAGGTAGGTATCCTTCCGCACTGTATTCCTCCGCCACTTAAAAAAAAAAAAGTCCCTAGTCTCACTTTATGGTAAAAGCTGTGTGGGAAATTCCCACGCAGCAATGGCATAAAGTGAGACTAGGGACTTTTTTTTTTTTTTAAGTGGCGGAGGAATACAGTGCGGAAGGATACCTACCTTCCGTCATTGGATTCCTGCAGCCCGTAGAGAGCGGTCGCATCAGCTGATGCTGCAGTTCTCTACCCAAGATCGTCGTGGGACACACTCGTGGACTGCTTCGGATCATGGGTGAGTATTTTTGTGGTTTGTTATGTTAATATTTATTCCGTAAAAGACAATGGCTTCGGGGAACAATGTGACAAGTATTGGTAAGTATGTTACTCTATGTTATATGTACTGTATGTCTATGTATGTATTGTATGAATGTATTGTATGTAGCATGCATGTAGTATGTATGTAGTATGTATGTAGCATGCATGTAGCATGTAGTATGTATGTAGCATGCATGTAGTATGTAGCATGCATGTAGTATGTATGTAGTATGTATGTAGCATGCATGTAGTATATATGTAGTATGTATGTAGCATGTAGTATGTATGTAGCATGCAGTATGTATGTAGTATGTATGTAGTATGTATGCAGCATGCATGTAGCATGTAGTATGTATGTAGCATGCATGTGGTATGTATGTAGTATATATGTAGTATGTATGTAGCATGCATGTAGTATATATGTAGTATGTATGTAGCATGTAGTATGTATGTAGCATGCATGTAGTATGTATGTAGTATGTATGTAGCATGCATGTAGCATGTAGTATGTATGTAGCATGCATGTAGTATGTATGTAGTATATATGTAGCATGCATGTAGTATATATGTAGTATGTATGTAGTATATATGTAGTATGTATGTAGCATGCATGTAGTATATATGTAGTATGTATGTAGCATGTAGTATGTATGTAGCATGCATGTAGTATATATGTAGTATGTATGTAGCATGCATGTAGTATATATGTAGTATGTATGTAGCATGTAGTATGTATGTAGCATGCATGTAGTATATATGTAGTATGTATGTAGCATGTAGTATGTATGTAGCATGCATGTATTATATATGTAGTATGTATGTAGCATGCATGTAGTATGTATGTATGTAGTATATTTTTTTTTTTTTTTTTTTTTTTACATTTAACACATTAGCCGGATGATGGGACTACTACTGTCCCATCATTGGCTAATGTGTCAATCACTGTCATGGTAGCAGGCATCGCCCGATGGGACTTGTAGTCCCATCGGACGATGCCTGCACGGACCCCCGGACATCAGCGCAGCCCCCCGGCAGGCCGGCACAGCCCCCCGGCAGGCCGGTACAGACCCCCACAGGGTGCACAGACCACCGGCAGGCCGGCACAGCCCCCCGGCAGGCCAGTACAGACCCCGGGCAGTCCACACAGCCCCCCGGCAGGCCGGCACAGCCCCCCGGCAGGCCGGCAGAGACCCCCGGAAGGCCCGAAATGACGGCGCATCATGATGCGCACACACCGCGCATCATGATGACGTCATTTCGGCTGTCAATCAACTTTGAACTTCCGATTCCGATTCCGGAATCCGATATGACAAAAGTATCGGAAGTCAGTATCGGAATTCCGATACCGCTAATATCGGCCGATACCCGATACTTGCGGTATCGGAATGCTCAACACTACTTGAGAATACTAAAAAAAATGAATGAGGTTGTGAACCACATATTGCATAGTGCACGGCGATATACCTAAATCTAATGTAATATTGTAATCTTTAAAAAGGGGATACAGCATTTTCCACCAAGAACATGCATATATGGAATATATCAAAAATAATATGCACAAAGAGCAATGTCCTGTTCCAACTGCACATATAATAACTAATACAACATACCTGAAAAAATGAAGATTTAAACACACATATGCATATACATACTCACACACATATGCACATACATATGTGAAGGGCATGAGGTGCATTGTGAATATTGGATTGGGATGTCGTCTTCCAGCAACGTGTTGGTGGATCTGTTATATCATCATCATCTGGAGAATTACGGAAGATGTGTGGCCCACATTCGGTGAAAATCGAACTACTCAAAAACTTTGAGTAGTTGTTGTACTGTAAAAATACATATCTACCCTTTAATCAATGTGATCTTATGAGTCATAATATGTACGGTACATTTATTTTGGGGATTGGTTTGTACACTGTTATGTGCTGCTGAGTGGATATCTCTCACACTAGGATCTTCCACATATTGTTATGGAATAATTAGGCTATTTTATGTATATAAAAATCCTCTTTATATTGTGTATTGATTATTCATATTTTACTATAATGTGGAGATAGTCTTGAATTCTTGATGCTTCACGTTATATATTTCTGTAACTGTATTCATTGGCAGGGCTCATATTTGTGCACATATGTATGTGCATATGTGTGTGAGTATGTATATGCATATGTGTGTTTAAATCTTCATTTTTTCAGGTATGTTGTATTAGTTATTATATGTGCAGTTGGAACAGGACATTGCTCTTTGTGCATATTATTTTTGATATATTCCATATATGCATGTTCTTGGTGGAAAATGCTGTATCCCCTTTTTAAAGATTACAATATTACATTAGATTTAGGTATATCGCCGTGCACTATGCAATATGTGGTTCACAACCTCATTCATTTTTTTAGTATTCTCAAGTAATTTCCAAAATATCATTTCAATCCTTTTGCATACTTGTAATATAATATTGAACCTTTGGTATCAGGTTTTTATACTATTCTATTTAACGCTACCAGGGGCGCTGTGCACACTCTGCATAGAGGCGTCTGTTTGATGTACGGGCCGTCTCTCCTTCCTTACACGTCGGGCGGGGGAGTGGCTTGTATGTCTTCAGCGCCATCTTGCAGCGTGGTGGGTTGCCATGGTTGCGCGTCGTCTCAGGCCCTCATCATCTGTCTCCACATCGTGACGTGTGCGGTGGGAGTGGCTGAGGGGCCGGGAGGCGCGCGCCATGATAACGCCACACGCCGGGCGCCGTTTTTTTCAGGTGCAAGAAACTTTTCGGTAATTACACAGCTATATATGCCCCCATGTACCTTAGATCCACTACCATTCACCTCCCAGGACGAAGCTAAGGCGAAACGCGCGTCGGGGTCGCGGTGTCACAGGTCATGTATATTCCTCCATGAGGGACTGTTATTTCATTAACTTTACTGGGGAAATACATGTCTGTACTATATCTCCTAATTTACCGTCAGGACTATGCTCATATTCAGACTTTCTGTGTAGACTAATATAGCATTATATGATACATTGGGGCGCATGACTTTGGTAAATTTTAATACAGCGCCCACATTATGATCATATTGCATTTTTTCTTTCTGGCGGCATAGCACTGTGTTTTGAGCCCCATTATTTCCACTTTTGGATGCCATGTATCTGTGACACTCTGGTATACACATCTCCTTTTATCTTGTATATGTGTCTTATATGTACTTTAATAAAGCAATGCGTATTTTATGGCAATATGCTTCCTTAGTCTGTTTGGTTTACACATTTGGTGGGAAGCGCCATGTTTTCTAAGGCCCTTGTAGTGGGAATATAAATATTTGGAGAGCCTCAATTTTCCAAATTTAAGATTGTATAGCATTTCAGCCATTTTCAGACATTCTATTGATTGGATTTGGGCCCATACTAAATTTACCAACACCCCATTAGATGAAGCAATGTCTGGACCGATCAGTCTTTCTGCCTTACTCCATTTGCAACAAAATACAGTTTCCACTGCAATCAGGGATAATCCTCTGGTATGGTCCATGGTATTGGCATGGCATGATGCTAGAAGGATCAGCGGACTAGACCCTTATACCTCAGTTTCCTTCCCTTTCAAGGTAACCCTTTCTTTTTATAAGGCAGATCACCCCCAATTTACCAAGTGCTTGGGGAGAGAGGGTGCAGACTCGTCTGTGGTCTTCTGACAACTGCTCAATGTCCTCTTTCTCTGAAAGGTATTTTCTCCAAATATTCAATCTTAGTGGGTAATATTTTTATTAATACTCAGTAGAGTTGAGCGACTTTGGTTGGATGACATTCATCCACTCAATGCCGACTTTTATTCCCCATTGACTTGCATTGGGTTTGGGTTTCGGACGAAACTCTGACTTTTTTTGCCCTAGTCGGACCAGTTTAATCTGAAACAAATTTTGTTTCATGAAACCCGATCCGACCAAAGTCGCTCAACTCTAATACTCAGATCAAGCATTACATTGACTCGGTCTTCCGAGGCATACCAGACAGTGTCAAAACCTGTCCTCTCCATCTGATCTCACTTGGCGCTCATGCAGGAGTTTATTCACTAAGTCTTATCTATAAATCAATCAAACCTTTGATTTCATGGTCAGATTCTTCACCAGGCCCGGGTAGATGGGTATCACAACTATCTAACAATAGACTGACTGATTTTTTGAAAGCCACTCTACGTTCACACTCCTTAGTGGGCAGCACAGTGGCTCACTGGTTCAAATCCCACCAAGGACAACATCTGCAAGGAGTTTGTATGTTCTCCCCGTGTTTGTGTGGGTTTCCTCCGGGCACTCCGGTTTCCTCCCACACTCCAAAGACATACTGATAGGGAATATAGATTGTGAGCCCCATCGGGGACAGTGATGAAAATGTGTGCAAACTGTAAAGCGCTGCGGAATATGTTAGCGCTATATAAAAATAAAGATTATTATTATTGCCATATGACAGCTACTCAACTATGGCCCTCATGATTTTCCATAGGGCTTACATTTCCCCGGAGGTCAAATCTAGGATGTCTCTATTGGCTAATCCCTCTTGTCCCAAATGTTTACACTCTCCAGCTGACATCTTTCATTATCTCTGGGATTGTCCGAAGATACAGGAGGTTTGGGATATGCTTCTTCGCCATCTCACCAACACCTTCAACATTCGCTTTACATTATGTCCGGAATGGGCGTTATTTAAAATTCTCCCATGGGATAAGCTACTCGGCTTCTCTGCTCAGCAATGACGTGTTTTAACGATTTGGGCGGCGGCTACCCGCAAGAGTATTCTGCATTTGTGGGCACAGGACGCAACCCCTTCACTAAATCTAATTTCTTCGAAGGTAACATATTTGTTTAAAATGGATTGGATTGAGTCCATACTTCATAAAGAAAGTCATACAGAACGTTTTTTCCTCACATGGTCCTCCTTTATTGATCTGCAGCCACTATCAGAGCGTCAAGCATTACATGGTTGCTTTCAATTCACCGATTGGTATATGAGAGAGCTTATATCTGGTAACACACCTATTAGGCTTACCTGATTAAACCTGCAGGGTTTCAGACGTGCCGGGGGGGGAGTTGGGGTCGGGACCAACTGTTATACAGAATAACCCCATCTTCTTTTGAATCTTTCAAGCTACACTTTCTGGGTATTATTATGTCCTTATTTGTCTTTATATGCTACTAGCTAAAGAGCCTGGCGCTGCCCGGGCATAGTAACTAACTATGGTTAGTTATAACAAATTATAATGATTATATATATATAAAGCTGAGTGTAGAGCCCTGCCCACTCCGCATAGCCACATTCACTATAATATCCCAAATCATCCAGTCAGCCAGAGCCACCGGACAACTACCCCTAATATCCAACATCATCCCGTCATCCAGAACCACTGGACTACTACCCCTAATATTCCACATCATCCCGTCAGCGCCACCGGACTACTACCCCTAATATCCCACATCATTCCGTCAGCCAGGGCCACCAGAAAACTACTACTAATGTTCCACATTATTCCGCCAGCCAGAGCCACCTGACTACTACACCTAATATCCCACATCATCCCATCAGTCAGAGCCACCAGACTACTACCCCTAATATCCCACATCATCCCGTCAGCCTGGGGTCAGAACCAGAGCGCTGAGTGGAATGGTTCTAACTTCCATATCGGGGATCCCTTTAAGAGAGGCCTGGGGTCAGAACCTGAGCACTGAGTGGATTTGTCCTGACTTCCAAACCAATGATCCCTTTAATAGAAGCCTGGGGTGAGACTCAGAGCGCTGAGGGATTTACCCTAACTTTCATACCGGAGATCCCTTTAAGAGAGGCCTGGGGTCAGAACCAAAGCGCAGAGTGGATTTGCCCTCACTTACATACCGGGGATCCCTTTAAGAGAGACTGGGATCAGAACCAGCAGAGCACTGAGTGGATTTGCTGTGACTTGCATAGCAATGATCCCTTTAATTGAACCCTGAGATCAGAATCAAAGCGTTGAGGGATTTGCCCTAACTTCCATACAGGAGATCCCTTTAAGAGAGCCTGGGGTGAGAACCAAAGCGCTGGATGGATTTTCCCTGACTTCCATACTGGAGATCCCTTTAAGAGAGGTCTGGGGTCAAAACCAAAGCGCAGAGTGGATTTGCTCTGACTTCCATACCAATAATCCCTTTAAGAGGGAAGATGTGACTATGAGATGGAGGATGTGTGATGGGTATATAGGCACGGGAGGGGGTGATTCATTTCTGTCATGTACTCACTGCTCCTTTCTGGGGGCAGACAATGGCTGGGAGCTTATGTTCCCGAAGATGCTAGATTTCTCCCACCATGTCAGTGTCTGCTGAGGTGTTGTCAAGTGGGAAAACTTGCTCATAGCAACCAATCACAGCTCAGCTACTTTTAACCAGCTCTGGTGAAATGAGAGATGCTTAGAGATTGGTTGCAAGGAAAACTGTTGCTCATAGCAACCAATCACAGCTTAGCATCTTTTGAACAGCTCTGGTAAAATGAAAGATGCTTTGTGATTGGTTGGTGATACACACACACATACATACATACATTCACTTTTATATAGAGAGATGTATGTTACTGATTCTTATCTTGTTTGAAGACGGTTATAAATAAAAATTAAAAAAATAATGAGAATTTATATGAACGTCTACACACTCACATATGACTAACACCCAGCTGATCCCTGAACAGACTAGTAACGCCCTAGCCAAACAACTAAAACACCATCTGAGGCCTAACTCCCTAAAAGGCAGTTGAGAGGTTTCTCATACCTCTTGAGGAACCAGAGGGGAGGCCGCAACACACTGTCAACAAGGGGAAAGTGTGAAGTAAGATCTGAAAAGCCTGGGTGAGAAGCTAAAACACATTCATATAAGTACCAAAAAAGAACCGGTCTAATAGTAAATGATTTTCCAAACAAATATAGTACCCAAAAAGAAGAGAAAGTAGAAGTGTCTGAGTAAAATATACCAAAACTTTATTGAAAATGCATATTAATGATTAAAAATGATAAAGAAGATAATATATAGGGAGAAAGTGATAACAAGTGCCATATCAAATCAGGAAGCACACTGTTACAGGATATATGGATGGTAGCAAAAAAGACAGATGATATCAACTAAATGTCAAGTTTTCACAACCTGAATAAAAAACTGTACACCCCTCATTGGGTATATACAAAGTATGAGGTGCAAATCAAATCCTATATAACATAGTCTTTATGCGATGTAAAGTGCCAGTGCAGTAAGAATCCTATGAGATGGATAATGGTCAAGTAACAGTTAAATTAAAGTAGAGACAGAGAGAGTAAATAGATAAAAACCTATGAAGCCATAAGGTATGGGCACAAGTGCAATAAACAGGAGCCAAACACCTCCTTAAATCTCTATATATGGAGATCAAACCATATATAACATAATCTTTATGAGATTTAAAGTGCCAGTGCAATAAGGATTCTGTAAGAGATTGTAAGGAGATGGATGGTGGTCAAGTAACAGTTACATTAAAATGACGAAAGAGAAAGTAAATAGGTAAAAAATTATGAAGCCACAAGGTCTGGGCACATTCATATAGGGTAGAGAGGGAAAGTTTATGAAAACTAAAATAAATGGAAACATGTATAACCTCCCAGAAACCTAACAGTGGTAAAAAGAAAGGGTGCTAGGAGAGAGAGCAAACAGACTCACTGCAAGTATACAACTGGAGTTTACCAAGCAAGGTAAACCCCTTAGCTACAGGGCTGGAACTCCTGAACACACATAAACAAAGCGGTATAGCCAACAAGGAAGTGCAGTGAAGAATGCTCATATGAGACCCGGGGGTGTGGCCTAGTAATGGCATGGGACAGAAGCATGGTGTGAGAGCTCCTGCTGCTCACATGGAGAAAACCAGCATCTGATGGACTAAAAGCACCTGGGGAGAGCTCTGGAGCACCAGCATCACATCTAAAAGGCTGGGAGGAGTGGATCACGAGTGCAGCTAATCCCTCGGTCTGGAGGTGAGTCACTGAAGGGACTACCCACGAAGGAGCACAGTGTGATTGTGAGAAGTAGAGAAGATGCTGACAGCCCTTAGCACTTATTGAAACAAAGTGTAATAACAGGAGTGTGGGGAGACATTCCAAGGAACTGGAGATTAATTCCTGTAGACCTGGGACTCTGGGTAGTGTGTTTCTACAGCCATATATATTAACTGTGCAATACATATCAGGGGAACACAGTATTATGGGAAGGAAGAGCAGAAAGCCCTCACCGTCCACTTCCCCCTCCACTGCAGAGACACCCATGGTTTCAGGGGCAGCAAAAACAGGAAATATCCAATAGGCTCTGCTAAACCCCAAGGACTTAAAATGGTTGCATGGGATTCTTTTTCTCAGTCTTCTTCTCAGTCTTTGTCCCCTCCCCCCTCCCAGGGTGAACAGGACAGACAGCGGGATAAAACTCTGCAGAGAAAGGATGATGCCAGCACAGCCCCCGGCCCCTTGAACATGATGGCTGAAATAAAAGACCTGCAGGCCCAAATGTCAGAGTTCCCCACAAAAACTGATATGGAAGGATCTATTGTACAGTTAGAAAACCTATATAAAGCAGAGATTCACTCAATTAATGCCACTGTGTCCCAAGTCACTGATAGAGTGTCACAGATGGAATCAGCATCCACTGTACTGACATCTGAGCAATCTGCCGAAAAGACTCTCCTTGACCAACATACTCAGCAGATAAACGCCCTGTTTGACATGATAGAGGACTCTGAGAACCGAAATCGATGTAATAATATCTGCCTCCGGGGTCTGCCTGAGACAACAACAAACCAGGACCTGATGCACACCTTGAAAGGTATACCATATTTTTCGGATTATAAGACACGCACCAAATTTTGAGGCGAAAAATAGGAAAAAAGTTTTTTTTAATAAAATGGTGGTGCTTCTTATAATTCATGCGTCTTATTGCTTACCAGGGGTGGTGGCTGCAGTGAAGCGGGATCCCAGGGTTGCTGCTGGAGGAGGCAGGAGTAGGGTGATGCTGCACCCCACAGGCTGGAATGAGGGGGTGTCCGATGTTCAATGCGCCACTGCGGGTGTCTGGTGCTGCTGCTGGGGATGTCTGCTGCTGCTGCCCGGAGTGTCCACCGCTGCTGACCAGGGGGTCCACCGCTGCTGCCCGGGGTGTCTGCCGCTGTTGCCTGGGGTGTCTGCTGCTGCTGCCAAGCGTGTCCACCGGTGCTGCCCGGGGTGTCCGCCTCTGCTGCCCGAGGTGGCAGCCGCTGCTGCCCAAGGTGTCCGCCGCTGCTGCCCAGGGTGTCCACCGCTGTGGGGGAGCTCTGCCGACATTTCGTGAAAGGCTGGAGCCCCCCGCAGTTCCATTGTTTCCTCTGCGGTGGACTCCGGGAAAATGGCCACCCGAGGGCGGCGCATACGCAGATGGAGATCTCGGCACCAAGATCTCCATGTTATGATTAGGTCACCGAGGAGGATAACTGGGAAATAAGCTAGGCAATCAGAACACCAGAAAGGTTGGCAACTTAGCGGATTGCAGACCCTTAAATCTAACAACACAACTAGAATTAGCCGTGGGACGTACCTACGATGCCCTAGATGCCTCGGCACAGCCAAAGAGTTAACTCAGCCTAAAGCAAGAAAGGGGAAAGCTAAACTGCCCCGGAGCAGAACCCCAAAGGAATAAATAGCCCCCAAACATATATTGTCGGTGAGACAAGATAAGGCGTAAACACAGGCAGAAAATAGAGTAAGCAAATGATGGGGTCCAAACTGTCTAGATAGCACAGAACAGAAAAGATACTGTCTGCAATCATGCAAAAACCCTAAAAAATCCAACACGTCTGATATGCAAAAATATTGAGGCTACATGATCTCTCTCCCACTAGATCAGCATTCTGGTGTGAACTGGAAGCAAAACCAAAGACACTGCTATAACAGAGGATTAGCAATACTGAACAAACTGACATAAGCTGTGGCATATGAAGCGGGGGTCCAGCACCGGTCCCAGCAGGGAACAATGCTGAACCCACACAGCAAAGCAGAAACCAGAGAAAGGCAAAACTGGATGAAATGCAAAAAGATTCCAGGAAACAAATAACTTATCTGAACGATGCAGGACCGAGCAGGGGACAAGCGGACTTCAAGATGCACAGGAAGAAAAACAAATCACCAGCAGCAACTGAGGGAAGCTTGCACACTTAAATCTTCCCAGTCTGTAACACCTATACCGGTTGGCAAACTGTTGGGCCTTCTGAGAGTGAGACAACTTATCCACTACTTGATCCCAAATCTGCTGCATTCTCTCTACCACAGAATCCACACTTGGGCAGGCCGAAACCTCCACCTGCCCTGAAGAAAATTGAGGATGAAACCAAAAGTTGCAGAAAAAGGAGACATCAAAGTGGCAGAACTAGCCCTATTATTTAGAGCAAATTCGGCCAAGGGCAAAAATGAGACCCAGTCATCTTGATCAACAGATATAAAACATCTCAAATAGGTTTCCAAGGTCTGGTTTGTTCTCTGTTTGCCCATTGGTCTGAGGGTGAAATGCAGAGGAGAAAGACAACTGAATTCCCAGTTTAGAGCAAGAAGCTCTCCAAAATCTGGAAACAAACTGGACTCCTCTGTCAGACAGAATGTTCTCAGGAATACTGTGCAAACGAACCACCTGTTATAATAACCAGGGCACCAACTCGGAAGAAGATGGCAACTTTGGGAATGGTACAAGATGGACCATCTTAGAAAATCTATCACAGATCACACAGATAACCGTCATTCCTGAGAGACAGGGAGATCAGAAATAAAATCCATTGAGATATGGGTCCATGGCCTCCTGGGCACCAGCAGGGGCATTAACAAACCAATAGAACGAGAACAAGGTTTGGACCGAGAACAAGGCCCACCGGGCTGCACAAAATTCCTGACATCATGAGATAAGGCAGGCCACCAAAAAGACCGACTCACCAAATCTCTGGTACCAAAAATACCTGGATGACCAGCTAACGTGGAGCAATGAATTTCAGACATTACTCTTCTCACCACTGGTCAGGGACATACAATTTCCCCACAGGGCATCGTTCAGGTTTGTCCTCCTGAAATTCCTCCAGGGCAAGTCTCAAATCGGGAGAAATGGCGGAAAAAACACATCCTCATTTAGAATGGTAGTAGGCTCAGTCACATCAAGAGAATCCGCAAAGAAACTCCTAGAGAGGGCGTCCGCCTTAACATTCTTAGTGCCCGTTAGAAAGGAGACCACAAAATTAAAACGCATGAAAAACAAGGCCCACCTAGCCTGTCTGGGATTCAGTCGCTTGGCTGATTCGAGATAGATCAAGTTCTTATGGTCGGTGAGGACCACAACTTGATGTCTGGCTCCCTCCAACCAATGTCTCCACTCTTCAAATGCCCACTTCATAGCCAACAATTCCTGATTCCCCACATCATAGTTATGTTCAAATGGGGAAAGTTTTCGAGAAAAGATGGCACAGGGATTCATCTTAGAGGTTACAGGATCTCTTTGAGACAAAATGGCTCCTGCACCAATCTCAGAAGCATCTATCTCCATCTGAAATGGGAGTGAAACATCAGGTTGCCGTAAGACAGGAGCAGCAGTGAACCTCTGCTTAAACTCCTAAAATGCCGAGACTGCCTCTGGAGACCAATTCACCACATCAGCACCCTTTTTGGTGAAATCCGTCAGTGGTTTAACAATACCACAAAAATTACTTATGAATTTACGGTAGAAATTAGCAAAACTCAAAAACTTCTGGAGAGCCTTCAAAGAAGTGGGCTGAACCCAATCATAAATGGCCTGGACCTTGGCCAGGTCCATTTCAATAGCAGACGGGAACAAAATGAATCCCAAAAACTAAATCTTTTGTATGCCAAAGAGACATTTCGATCCCTTAACGTACAAAGCATTTTCTCTCAAAATCCAGAACACAGTCTGAACATGTTCCACATGAGAATCCCAATCACTGGAAAAAATCAAGATATCGTCCAAATAAACGATCAAAAACGTATCCACAAAGTCCCATAAAATATCGATCATGAAAGATTGGAAGAAGGAAGGGGCATTAGTGAGCCCAAAAGGCATCACTAGGTACTCAAAATGTCTCTCAGGGGTATTAAACGCCGTCTTCCATGCATCATCGTGCTTCATGTGAATAAGATTATACGCCCCCCTAAGGTCAAGCTTGATAAACCAACTAGCACCTTTAACTCTGGAAAATAAATCAGAAATCAGGGGCAACGGATATTGATATTTAACAGTGATTTTATTAAGGAGACGATAGTCAATACATGACCTTAATGAGCCATCTTTCTTGGCCACAAAAATAAAAACAGCAGCTAAAGGAGAAGAGGATGGTCTAATATGACCCTTCTCCAATGACTCCTTGATATAAGATCGCATAGCATCATGTTCAGGTACAGATAAGTTGAAAAGCTGACCCTTAGGAAATTTACAACCGGGCACTAACTCGATTGCGCAGTCATAACTCCTATGAGGAGGCAAAGATGCATACTTACTCTCACTGAATACATCAGAAAAATCAGCCAAATAGTCAGGAACATCATGAGACTGAGGTGAGGTGGAGAAAACAGGATTGTCACTAAGAACACATTGACAACCCCAACTAACCACAGACACAGATTTCCAATCCAAAACAGGATTATTGGTTTGTAACCAAGGAAAACCCAGTACAATAATGTCATGTAAATTATGCAACACCAAAAATGTACAGTTCTCTTGGTGGTTCGGGGCTACCCGCATTATCACCTGGGTCCAAAACTGGGGTTTATTCTCTGCCAAAGGGGTAGCATCAATACCCCTTAAAGGAATAGGATTCCACAGGGGTACCATGGGAAAACCACATTTGGCAAAGTCAAAATCCATCAGGTTCAGGGCTGCTCCTGAATCAACAAAAGCCTTAGCAGAAAATGAAGATAAGGAGCAGATCAAGGAAACCGACAAAAGGAATTTAGGCTGTACACTGCCCACAGCAAATGAGTGAGCAAAATGTTTTTCCCGCTTAGGGCAGACAGAAATAGTATGAGAGGCGTCCCCACAAAAGAAGCATAACTTATTACGCCTTCTAAACTCTTGACGTTGCGCCCTAGACAAAACCCTATCACATTGCATGGGCTCAGAAGTTTGTTCGAAAGTCAGCACCGCCGCTCGCATAGTTTTACGTTCATGTAAACGTCGATCAATTTGAATGTCTAATGACATAGAGTCGTTAAGACCAGAGGGGACAGGAAATCCCACCATAACATCTTTTACGGTTTCGGCCAGACATTTCTGAAAAAGAGCCGCCCACTTTTGGAATTTTTGACGACATAACTCTGCCGCTTCCTGACCCTGGTTCAATGCCAATAAAGTTTTCTCAGCTTGATCAATAACATTAGGTTCATCATACAACAACCCCAGGGCTTGAAAAAATGCATCCACATTAGCCAGAGTAGGTTCCCCACTGGTGTCAGAGAAGAAGCCCAGTCCTGGGGGTCGCCGCGCAACAGGGAGATGACAATTTTAACCTGCTGCACCGAGTTCCCCAAGGAATTAGGTTTCAAGGCAAAAAACAATTTTCAATTATTTTTAAAGTTCAAAAATTTAGACCGATCCCCAGAAAATACATCATGAATAGGGATTTTTTGATCTACAGCGGACGATTGAGCGAGCTAAGCAGAAATTCCCCGAACTACAGCAGTGAGCTGCTCAACACGATCGGACAATTGCTTAGTCTCCATTAAAGAAAAAATCCCCCTACAGCCCCCAGAGAAAAAGAGGAAAAAATATATAAAAAATTCAGACACCCTTTTTTTTTTTTTTTTTACAATTTTTCCCTTCTTTAGAGTACCCTAGAATTTACAGTTTAGGCTGGTGATTCGGTTATGATTAGGTCACCGAGGAGGATAACCAGGAAATAAGCTAGGCAACCAGAACACCAGAAAGGTTGACAACCTAGCGGATCGCAGACCCCTAAACCTAACAACACAACTAGAATTAGCCGTGGAATGTACCTGTGATGCCCTAGACGCCTCAGCACAGCCAGAGTTAACTCAGCCTAAAGCAAGAAGGGGGAAAGCTAAACTGCCCCGGAGCAGAACCAAAGAAATAGATAGCCCCCAAACATATATTGTCGGTGAGACAAGATGAGGCACAAACACAGGCAGAAAATAGAGTAAGCAAATGATGGGGCCCAAACTGTATAGCTAGGACAGGACAGAAAAGATACTGTCTGCAATCACGCAAAAACCCTAAAACATCCAATACGTCTGATATGCAAAAATACTGAGGCCACATGACCTCTCCCCCACTAGATCAGCATTCTGATGTGAACTGGAAGCAAAACCAAAGACACTGCTATAACAGGGGATTAGCAATACTGAACAGACTGACATAAGCTGTGGCATATGGAGCGGGGGTCCAGCACGGGTCCCAGAAGGGAACAATGCTGAACCCACACAGCAAAGCAGAAAGCAGAGAAGCAGAGAAAGGCAAAACTGAATGAAATGCAAAAAGATTACAGCAAACAAATAACTTATCTGAACGATGCAGGACCGAGCAGGGGACAAGCGGACTTCAAGATGCACAGGAAGAAAAACAAATCACCAGCAGCAACTGAGGGAAGCTTGCTCACTTAAATCTTCCCAGTCTGTAACACCTGACTTCCACTCATCGTCTGCAGGTGATGGACTTCTGTCAACCCGACCAGCTCCACTACCCTCAGCCACCACCAGAGGGAGCCCAAACTCAGAAGTCAGGTTAAGAGTGTTCACAACACTTGTAGGTGTCGGGAGATCTTCTCCATGTTACAAGAGGACTTCCCGAATACTATTTCCTCAGCCTAGGATTGAGGAAGTTACCTACCCTTGGTTAGGCTCCTTAATTTTCTTTAGGTTTTCTATATTTACTTACTTTTTCTTCGTCTTTTTCTACTTTCTGTTCTCCAATCGTTCTTTTCTTCCCGTCCTTCCCTAACCTTCTGCTTACCCTCTCAGGCTCTACCCTCAGTCCTGTTCTGGCCATTGCTACAATCCTCTACGGCAACTATCCTTGGGGTTGACAGAATGTCTTCAATCAAGATAGCCTCTTTAAATATCAGGGGTTTTAATACCCCTCAGAAACAATCCAAAGTTCTATATGGTATGCATAAAATGGGAGCGCAAATTCTTTTTCTTCAAGAGAAACATTTTAAAAGAGAACACCACCCCGTAGTAAAAAACAAATATGACACACACATTGGTTTCACAGCACGAATCCTGAGTCCATATCCAGGGGAGTTAGTGTAGCTATTCTTAAGAATCTTCATTTTTCACTCGTGTCGGAAGATAAGGATGATCAGGGTCATTTTGTTTTCCTGAAAGTCTCTGTACCAAATCAATTACATACAGTACTTTGGCTAATCTATACCTTCCTAAAAAAGGCCAGATCAGGGTTTGCCGTCGATATCTGAGAAGGCTGGAGGGCTTCGCGGAGGGCCAACTGATAATAGGTGACCTGAATATGATAATGAATAAGACACTTGATTCTTCCTCGGGTAAGTCCTCCATACCTCCCCCACTCTTGGCTGCGCTGAAAGCTGACTTTCACAGACTACAGATAGTGGATATTTGGCGCATCCTACACCAGGGGGACAGATACTATACCTACTTCTTCCACCTCCACAACTCCTATAGTAGTATAGACCATTTTCTAGTCTCACATCACTTTCTTAGCTGGAATCCCACAACATCCATAGGGATAATGACATGGTCAGATCATGCCCCCATCTTTTTTTCATTCCAGCCCCCCAAATTGAAAAAACAGACCTTGACAGTGGTGTCTAAATCTGAACCTTCTTCAGGATCCTGAGATGACTAATGCAATTAAAACCACCCTCCAAGAATTTTTAATAAATCATGAGGGAGACCGTACCCCGTTGCCCACTCAGTTGGAGGCCCTAAAATGCGTAATTAGGGGGATTTTAGTATGGGAGGATTCCAGACTTAAAAGGGAGAAGACTGCCCACATGAAGGAGCTGCTTGAGCAGATACACACCCTGGAAAAGGAACCTAAATGTGATCTAGCTAGTGCAACCCTTACTAAGTTAAAAAAAAGGCAAGAGAGGACTTGAAAAAATTAGTAGACCAAGGTTTTACCAAATGCAGCGAAAGATTGCAGGGCTTCTTTTACAAAATTGTGACAAGTGCATGGGCCCGTTGGCTAGAAGTATTCACCCAAGGAGCCCAAGTACCTACATACCCTCTATTCGAAACACCAGAGGGGTAGAGGTGAAGGAATCAGGTCAGATTGCTCAGTCGTTCAGGGACTATTATGAAGCACTCTATAACATCAAGGGCCACTATGCAGACATGTCCCCCACACATGAGCAAACAAAAATAGATCAATATATATATCAATATATCAGAGAGACTGCACTTCCCTCGTTATCGGCGGACCCCAGGGAGACCCTGGATATCCCTTTTAGTGAGGAGGAGCTTATGTGGCACCCCAGAGTCCAGTTGCCACGGTAACATTGTCTCCCTCTAAGAGGTGGTGTCATGCCTAGAGGCAGAGGGGTCCCCATGCCAGGTAACACAGTGTACATGTCAATTCCTGCTCCAGGCCAGAAACGGGTGCTTCCTTATAAATTCTGGCCAGCAGATTGGGGTAGTAAGTCAGAAAGAAGTCAGCTGAGAGAGTAAACAGGAGAATTGTCATGGAAACGGGAGCAGCTGGAGCTCCTGACTGGACAGTGAGAGAGGAGAGTTGGCAGTTGGTCTGTAGAGAGGGAAGGGACAGGAGCAGAGACAAGTGGCTCTGGGGAACTAAAATTGCGTATAGCTTACCCTATAGCAGAGCGCTGACAAAAAGGAAGCCAGAGTCCTTGGCTGGGTGGGTGCTTTATGCCCTGACAGCCGAATCTGGAGGGCAGGGTACTGCAAGCTACCTGGCCACACCGAACACCTGAAGGCACGGCAGCAGACCAAGAGCCTGGGGCTGACAGTGAAGAGGACAGTGCCTGTAATATAGGCTCACACTGTCTACCACACAGGTTAGAAACCATCACGCAGGAGATGGCCGCAGCTTAGCTACAAGCAGCAGGAACCCAAAAAGAGAGCACAGAAGGAAGGTCCCCAACTCCACCTGGCAGGGTAGATCCCCTGAATGCCTCCAGGCAAGCCAGACTCAATCTGTCATCTGTAATTCTTATCCAAGATTGCATCTACTTTCAAGTAAAAGTTAAAGAAAACTGCACCTCTCTGTGTCCTTCACTTATTTTCTGCACCCCAACGTTCACCACCATCTGAACAATTAAATATATTTGCCCTGGGGCCCCGCTCTACCCGTGGGGAGCTGAACCATCTTTGCTTCATCACCATCAGCCCCAGAGGAGCAAAGCCGCAGCGTCGGCCTCCCTTTGCCGAACTCCACAGGTGGCGTCATGATTAAACACCACATAACTATCCTCTATTTTATTACATGGCCAGGGCCACAGAAACGGATCACGGCCCCGTGACCTCCCCCATAGAACTGTCTGGTCCGATTACAGGTACCCCATGGCCCTGGTGGGCGCGTCACTTACACAAGCGATCAAAATGTCTCCGACTAATAAAAGTCCTGGCCCAGACGGCTACAGAGCCAAATTTTACAAATTACTAGCCCACTAATTAACACCCCTTTTGACCAAATAGTTTAACATGGTTTCTTCGGTGCACCCATTTCCTGACCAGACACTGGAGGCTCATAATTCTCTCATGCCTAAAACCAGGAAGGACCCTAAATTATGCCCCAGCTACAGGCTAATCTCACGAATCAACCTAGATGTAAAAATATACTCCAAAATGATAGCAATGAGATTGGCCACCTATCTACCAGACAGGTAACACTGACCAGGTAGGGTTTGTCTCATGAAGATAGGTGAGGGACAATTCTATTAAGACATTTCTACTTATGTCTCACAGTAAAAAGACAAAGTCGTCCACATGTATTCTATCGGTTGATGCTGAAAAGGAATTTGACTGGGTAAAATGGTCCTTTCTCCATAGTGCACTCCGTCAGATCAATATGGGGCCTAACCTACAGCAGAAGATAATGGCTCTATATCATAACCCCACAGCTAAAGTAAAATGCAATAGCATCTTTTCAGATTCTTTTAAGATATCAAATGGAATGAGACAGGGCTGCCCGCTGTCACCGCTGCTGTATATTATAGTGATAGAGCACCTGACGGTAGCCCTTAGATACAACCCCAATATTACTGGATTGGGCCTAGAGTACATAAACACTCCTTATATGCAGATGATTTATTGCTGTATATCACGAACACGAGACTTTTACTACCCGTGGTCATGAGAGAATTTGATAGGTATAGCAAGGTAAGTAACTTTAAAATCAATCCATCTAAGTCTCAGATACTTAATATTACGGTGCCAATATGGTAGGGGCCAGGATTGGGGGGTGGACCACTGCTTACCTTGTCTGGATGACACAGACACCAGGTGATGCAAGGACGAGGCGGAGACAGATTTCAATAGTAACAGTTCCAGATTTATTAGTCGTCCTCCTGACAACCACAACCACGCACCGCAGCATCTTTACAGTACTCTGTCTCCAGGCCCGGGTACCTGCACTTTTGCTCCAGTCGAAGTAACGTCCCTCGCGGATCTTTCGCTGGGGCTGTCCTAGACCAATCTACCACCAGCGCTTCACCTACCCGAGGTCATCGTCCAATCTGTACCCCTGGGGCCTCGTCTGTCCTGTGGTCCGTCGGGTCAGGGCCACCCCCCTGACTGTCTCTTTGCTGTCCGTCCCCTGGTTGAGCTCTTCTCTCTTGACCTTCTTCTACCGAGCTCCTCCCTGGACTAGACTGCCTGGAACCCTATCCTGTTCTATTTATCCCCTCTCTCACCGGGAATTCCCCTCCTGGGTTCCTATCTCCAAGCCCCCCATGACTAAGCATTTCTCAAGCCATAAGCTGATGTTGAGTCCTAAGCTACTCCCCCCTGCCATCTTGTGGTCATTTCTCGGTACTACACTCTCCTATCTACCTTTCCTAGCTGTCACCCTTCTATCCTGTCAATCTCCGTCTCTTGTGCACAAACCGTCCCCAGCTTCTACCAGTCACATTTGTCCGTCAAGTCACCTTCCCCACACTCCCCCTCCCTTTGTCCATTGTCATCCCGACAATCATACTCCCTACCTACGTCGTCATGAAGCTTGTCTACAGTCTGTTGTCGGACCGGTCATTGGGCCAAAACCCGCTGCCCACGGGGCCGAACTAAACCGGGAGCACCATGCTCCGAGCAGCCTACCGCTACTCACCAGCTCGCACGCAACGTGACAACTTCTTTCAGGTTAGCGAGGTCCACCCGGACTACTCTACGGCGTGAACCTCCCACTACTCTCCCCTTCCACTACCTCCAGCTGTCCAGAACGCCTTGACCGAGGCCTTTCGCCTACCAGGTCATCATTGGTGCCCGCCTGTCCTTTTGGGGTGTCCATGGTGTCGGGGACCTGACTGACGGACCACTGACTGGTACCCTGTTCTTCGTCACTTCGTCCTTCACTTAAAAAGAGTCATGGTCGGCGTCTTTGTCACATCTACCTCGTACCCGGAACCTGTTACACACAATTTTTTTTTTTAAACACACTACTCATTAAATCATCTTTAACATACTGTTATCTCTACCTTAATAACAATATGAGTTAGCCAACAGGGGTAACCCCTTTTCCCTTGTTTGTTTTTTTTTCGTTTTTTTTTTCTTTCAACATAACATTTTAAAACAGAGCATAAATACTCCCCCTCCCTTTAACATGAGTACTTCCTCTCCCACATCCCCGCTATACCAGGAGCAAACAGTCAACAATAAAACATGTCCCTTATCTTGGACGTCGAACTGTCCTCTTGGGGCCTGCACAACGGTGCAGTGAAATCCCGACAGTCCGGGCCATCTCCTGATGGCTGATGTTGCGCCAGTCCAGCAGGGGAACCCCACAGCCGTGAGGTTCCCAGGATGTCTCAACTGTTCCTGAGCCCCGAGTGTTCTTTTTGGCCAGGGCTCAGGGGTCATCTCCCTCCTGAGAGATGAGTCAAAAGGGGTAGAAGGGGCCGAAAGTGGCTCCACGGCGCGCGTTCCGCGCCATTTCTCTACTTGGGGACCAGCAGTCCACCACCAGTGGTGACGTGGACGCGCTCATCTCTGTCGACGTGGTGGCTTCGCTCCATCCGGCCCCCAGCTCCTGCAGTTCCAACCGCAGGTGAGGGACTGGGGTCGTTGACCCGGTGAGAAGCGGAGCGGCGAAGCTGGGGCCTGCTAGTGTGGATGGCAGACAGCTCCGCAGAGGCGACGGAGCCCGATTACCCGGCCGGAGCCGCAATCCGGAGCGGGGCCGGAACAGCCGCAGACCTTGATGGGCAGGCCACAGCCGCGGTATGGAGTGTGGCAGAGGCGGCCCCAAACATCGGTGAGCAGGCCGCAGCTGGAACCATGAGCGAGGCAGAGGCGGCCGCGGGTGCTGCCGGGTAGGCCGCGGCCGGCTCCGCAATTGAACCAGAGGCGGCCGCGGAGCAGGCCGCAATCGGAGTCGCAGACGAGCCGGAGTGGCGGCCGGCACTGGTGGTAAACTGCTGCTGCCAGGTGGAATGCAGCAGAGTCGGCCACGGGCTGGTTCCGCACCGGCGACGCGGGCCGATGCCCCGCCGGGCGGGGTGTCTCAGGGTGGCAGGTGAGGGCGTCGGTCGGCCCAGCGGAGGCTGCAAAGCCCTCCGCGACTTGGCCCACAGGAATGCAGGAGGCCGCGCGGGAAGGCAGGGTGGAGGGGGCCGGTTGCGGAGCCGCCGGCCGGGCCGGGGGATCTCTCAACCTTCACCGGCGCCTCGGCCTCCGGCAGGTCACTCTGCAGCTCCTCCCGTGACCTCCGATCTTGGCCCCGCCGTCCGGCAGGGCTAGCCTCCAGGCTCGTGGGTCCCGCGGGGAGGCTCCCAGGCGATGTCTTCGGCGGCTGCTCCAGCAGAGCCCGAAGTCGCTCCTCCTCTCCGCCCGATGTCTGGGGGCCATCAGTGGCTCCCGAAAGCAGGCCTCCCGGCGAGATTCAACCTCTTGACGCCACCGCCCCGGATCCGGAACCAAGTCTCCAATTATAATCCACAGGTGGGCAGTCTTGTAATCCAAAGGTATTTGTAATCCACAGGTAAACAGTCCAAGTTTTGTTGGGTTCTTCAGACGCAGGCCTGCCACGGAAGATATCGCATTAGCGGCGGCGATCCTGCCGACTATGCCAAATGTAGTAAAATGCAATGGCGTCTTTTCAGATTCTTTTAAGATATCAAATGGAATGACACAGGGCTGCCCTCTGTCACCGCTGCTGTATATTATAGTGATTGAGCACCTAACGGTAGCCCTTAGAGACAACCCCAATATTACTGGTATACAGAATGGGCCTAGAGTACATAAACTCTCCTTATATGCAGATGATTTATTGCTGTATATCACGAACACGAGACTTTTACTACCCATGGTCATGAGAGAGTTTGATAGGTATAGCAAGGTAAGTAACTTTAAAATCAATCCATCTAAGTCTCAGAAACTTAATATTACGGTGCCAATGTGGTAGGGGCCGGGATAGGGGGGTGGACCACTGCTTACCCTGTCCGGATGACACAGACACCAGGCGATGCAAGGACGAGGCCGAGACAGATTTCAATAGTAACAGTTCCGGATTTATTCGTCGTCCTCCTGACGACCACAACCACGCACCGCAGCTTCTTTACAGTACTCTGTCTCCAGGCCCGGGTACCTGCACCTTTGCTCCAGTCGAAGTAATGTCCCTCGCGGATCTTTCGCTGGGGCTGTCTTAAAGCAATCTACAGCCAGCGCTTCACCTGCCCGAGGTCGTCGTTCAATCGGTACCCCCGGGGCCTCGTCTGTCCTGCGGTCCGTTGGGTTCAGGGCCACCCCCCTGACTGTCTCTTTGCTGTCCGTCCCCTGGTCGAGCTCTTCTCTCTTGACCTTCTTCTACTGAGCTCCTCCCTGGACTAGACTTCCTGGAAACCTATCCTGTTCTATTTATCCCCTCTCTCACGGGAATTCCCCTCCTGGGTTCCTTTCTCCCCGCCCCCCATGACTAAGCGTTTCTCAAGCCATAAGCTGATGTTGAGTCCTAAGCTACTCCCCCCTGCCATCTTCTGGTCATTTCTCGGTACTGCACTCTCCTATCTACCTTTCCTAGCTGTCAGCCTTCTTTCCTGTCATTCTCCGTCTCTTGTGCACAAACCGTCCCCTCCTTCTACCAGTCACGTCTGTCCATCAAGTCACCTTCCCCACACCGGGTCGGGAGAGGGTGATGCTACAAAAACTCATTTCCCTTTCGGGGGTGTTCCACATCAATGCAATATCTGGGGTACAGTTGACATCAGAGACTTCTCAATTTTATCAGGCCAACTTCTCTCTTTTAAGGTGTATTACAGCCAATCTTCAAAGATATGGGAGAACTAGGTTGTCCTGGTTTGGTAGAATAAATTTCATCAAAATGGATATTCTCCCAAGACTGTTGTACCTTTTCCAGGCAGTCCCGGAGATACTCACATGTAATTTTTTTAAGCATCTAGATGCAGTCTGTAGTAAGTTCATGTGGGGACTGAAGAGACCTCAACTTGCTCACTCACTGCTTAGCAAACCCAAATCAAAGGGCGGTATGGGCATATGAAACTTGAGAAACTACCATCGGGCAGTCATAATGATATGGGCCTTGGACTGGTTTCATGATCAGGGAGGAAAACAATGGGTCTCGATAAAAAGGTCTCTTTCACCACTGGCACTGACTTCGCTACTTTGGACCCCTAAGATACATCGCAACTGGACCAACTCCCTACCTTTTCCGACACATGATCTACTTAAAATATGGGACTACTCTATTTTTGTCACGGAGTTTCTAAAACAGCCCGGTCCCATGACCTCAGTGTTTGACAATCCCAAATAAGGTTGTTTTGGTGTGGCCCAACACACCTAAACTCCGAGTGATGCACATCTCTAGTACATTAGAGAGACGGCAATCACTGGCAGAACTGAGGGAAGAATTTCCAGAACTCCACATCTCATGGTTTGCATATTTGCAACTATGGTCCTTTGTGTCATCACTCCTGATAGCCTCATTAAACGAGACAGATCTGATGCCACTGAAATCATTGATGATGCAAGAGACGAGCCCTGCACACTCAGTCTCACATGTATACTCAATTCTTATGTCAGAAATGACTGAGCATAAGTCATGATTTGCCTTGGATTAGGAACGAGCGGTTGACCATGAGTTTTCTTTTGAGCAATGGAAAATAGCTTACTAGGTGGTACAGATGTCCAGCACACGTTCATAAGATATATCCACTGGTATGTGACCTCTGTTGGAGATGCGAGACATCTGAGGGTACCATGCTCCACATCTAGTGGGATTGTTCACCAATTAAAAAACTTTGGAATAAGGTCTTTGAAATTTACTCAAAGGTTTTTGGTGACATCATCCAAAATAACCCACAGCTGGGCCTACTGTCAATGATCGCAGGCTGCTTCAGGAGCATCAAGGTAGGATTCCTAAAACATTGCATAACAGCCACTCACACTATCATTTCTAGGAAGTGGTGTTCTAAAACAGCCCCCAATATGAGGGGATTGGATAGTTGAAATGGATTTCCTATGTAGGATGGAGAGAACGTCCACCGTTACGACACAGCGTGAGGGTACGTTTTACAAAACATGGCAGGAATGGATTATGTTTCGCAAATCGCCTGGATTCCTGATACTCTTGGAGACAAATTATAGTATTACAGTACAGCAGAGAGGCAGTTAACACAAACGGGAGAGATTCAGCTCTCCTCACACTTCACCGCTCAGTTCCCTTCTCTTGCTCCCTCCTCCCTCTTTCTTCCATCCTCTTAATCAGACCCCCCCATCTCCTCCTTTCTCTTTTTTCCATACTTTCTATTACCTACTATACACTCTTTTCTTTTTTCATTCTATTTTGTTTATCGGACGTTTATGATGATAAAGAATATGCTATTCAAGACAGCATTATGGCAAAGCTCTGGACAATCAATTAATGGTTATTGAGTGAATCCAACTCATGTAAGGCGGATATGCTTTATTTGATTGTCTTGCTGCTTTACTTGACTGTTTTGCTTTTCCTTGTCCTTGCATGAATACTTTTGAATTTTTTATGTTATATATGAAAATATTCAATAAAAGCTATTTAAGAAAAAACATGTAAGACCTCACCCAAAATATGATATAATATAGGAAAACTAAAATGGGAAAATGACAAACACTAGGAGAGGAGCAAGCCAAGAAGGCAAAGCAAAGACAATAGAAACCATCAGCATTTGAGCAGGGAAGAAAGGGCAATAGCTCAGCAGACAAAGGACCTGACCACGCAGCAACAGGTCACTGGAATGAATGTTCAAACTATGACAATCATGTTCCTGTGCTGAGATAATCTCATAGATGTGCCCCTACTATGTACTGTTATTTGATGTGTCCGACCATGCAGAGCTGCTCCAGTTCATGTTCAGCACATGCTCCTGACCAGGGAAGGAATGGAATAATAAGTCACTTCTGATAAGTCAATATACAGATCAAACAGTAACGGCACGCAGCTACTGCTTTGTGAGGTAACACATTTCCCTGCCTGAAGTAACTCATGTCCCTGCTTGTTTTAACACAGGAGTAAACGCCCCGTTACACATAACGATGTCCCGTGCGGCTCTTAGTTACCCGATGTTTGCGTTGGATACCAGCGTCCAGCGTCGCTGATCGCTGGTCTCTTGCTGCCACACGCAGCGATGCGTGCTGGCTAGCGGGAGACCAACAATCAAAAAATGGCCGAGGACGATCCTGTACGATCAGCAATAACCGGCAGGGGGGCCGGTCGCTGATCCCCGTCACACACAGTGATATCGCTGGAGAGATCGCTGATGCGTCACAAAATCAGTGATCTCGCTGTGTGTGATGGGCCCTAAGGGTCTCTGCTGCATCACCAGCCCTCTAAGATTATCAAAAATCAAGTCAATGAGGTAGGCGCTCCAATGGCCTCTGCCTCTGTCACATATGTCACTGATATGATTTATCATGAGATCAAAGGACTGGTGACTTAGCAGAAATACTCACTCCTCTGATAAAACAGACAGGGAAACATGTTACCTCAGATAGTAGCAGCTGCAAGCCCCTGCTGTGTCAGGTCTGTTTATGCACTTATCATAAATGACCTATGCTTGCCAGGAGCTTTGACGTGTGCCGACCATGAACTAAAATATGATTGCATGGTCGGACACAGAAATTACCAAGCACTTGTATAAAATTATTTCAGCACATAAACATTTAACACAACCAATTGTGGAACTTATTATTATTCAAAGATCTGTTGAAGAAAATGTACTTTGTTGTGGGACAACTACTTTAATGGGACCACTCATCTTTGATACTCCAAATAGCCCAAATGGAGGGGCAGCACACATGATTGGCCACTGTTCCATTCACTTGGGGCTCTTCAGCGGGAGCCTCAGCAGTTGCACTCCCAGTGACCGGGAAGTTATCTCCTATCCTAAGGATAGAGGATAGCTTTCATAGCTTTCAAACTTTAGAATACCCTTTAATTTGGGCATATATTGGCTGGTAAGCCATTGTGCATGGTGGCTACGGCATACTAGTAATTGTTGCTGGCCACCAGGAAATAGACTATTCCAGTCTGAGACCTATTAGATTTGGTAACGAGTGTGCAGGTGATGACTGATCATGAAGAGCCCAACTCTGAAGACGTTTTGGTGCTAGTTTGGAAAGAAAAGAGTAGTCTTGAGTAGTGCCAGAGGAACCTAATGAGTGTGTGCTAAGCAAGCAGTTCCTAGTACATATGCTGTGAGACAGTGGGCTGAAATCAAAATTTAAAAGACATGGCACACCTGAGTGGTGCTATACAGCGAGGTATACTCCATGAGACAAACTGGTGGACTGGGGGACAGAGCAGAAGAATCAGAGAACCAGGCTGCTGAGCAGTAGGACATGAGTACTGCTTCCTTTAGAAAAGCCTGTAAGAGCTATTGCTGGATCATTGTGGGCTGTGATTTTTCCAACCTAGAGTTGGAATGACCAGTTTCATAGATGTATATGAGGCTGTCGAAATTTGGGTCAGCATATTTTGTTCTGTGCTGGGACTGTGAAACATGTATGTACGCATCTGACCCACAAGTTACAGAAGAAATCACGGACCTGCTATGACGTTACTAGATTTCCTATGAAAAACAGTCACTTCCAATTTGTGAACATCAAAAAAGTAATGTATCTTGATTGGATTTGAGTGCTAACTTCAAGTTTCTTTGTTTTTTTCTAGAAAAGCACTACATTTCCTTTGGCCGTAATCCAAGTATCTAACTATGATTTTAGGACAACGCTGGGGAACTCTGGCCTGGAAGCAAATTTGATTACCTCCTCAATTACTGTATTATTGTTACTGTCTGACTCCTTGATCCACATATCACATGATAAAACAGCAGAGAGGACTCATGTGAATTATGACGAAAGAAGACTTTAGGTTACAACTTTAGTTACTTTTCTTCTATCTACGTGATATCAATCTATTCATGAGAACATAATTTGTATCTCTCATAATAATATTTCACTCTAAGAAATGAAACATGGATATGAATATAAAACTATGTGTCTAATTTGGAAAGTTTTTCCTGTATGGCCTAAATAGTAATTACTGTCATGTTTGCTCCAAATCAAAGCAGAGACTTCTGTCCTCAAGTTCCCCTGTACTGAAAGAGAATATGACAGAAATCCAAAGAGCAATATACCAGTTTATCGGGTATAGATAGGTTTAATCCAAGGCTCCTGTGTAGAATTCCAATGAGAATTTAAAAAATATATATTTAGTCCAGCCATATGGATGAAGCATAACATCTTATTCATTGAATGAAGAGTAAAAACATGTTGTAAAAGAGTAACATCATTGAAAAGAGTAACATCATTGTGGCTAAAAAGAATTTTTGCAATTGGATTTCATGCAAATTCTTGAACCTTTTGCTTTCTGTAGCCTCTATGTTGCACTGTCTTTTCCTTGTTATAGAATCCATCAATTAGCCACTATACTATGACAAGTCTCATAGGAAATTTGTAACTCTTTGTCTTTTTCTAAACTCTTCCCACCAGAAATTATGACCGCAGACCACATCAAAGTTAAATGGCCTTGGCCAGTTCCCTACTATTTTCTCTGCCACACAGATAGAAAAAAAGCGGGAGTAGCGATCCTTCTAGTTAAAAACTGTCCTATTCAGATAACTTCTACTATTCTAGATCCTGATGGTAGATATATAATTTTACAAGGTAACCTTAGAGGCAATCCAATCACCCTCTGTAATATCTACTCCCCCAACTCAGCACAAATCAACTTTCTTAGATAGGTATTACTCAAGATTTCACACCTGCCACCCTCAGCTGTGATTCTGGGAGGTGACTTTAATATGATCTTCTCAGAAAATATGGATAGGCTCTCACTTAACAACAAACCCCCAAATCCAGCTCATTCACACCTAGCAAAAGAATTCCATAGACGAATCCGTAGTCCCGCTTTATACGACCTGTGGAGAATTAACCACCGGAGAGATAGGTCTTTTTCCTTTTTCTCCCCATCTGATGGAACCCACACACGTATAGACTATTTTTTTGGGAAACACACCTCTTCTGCGTATTATGACAGGCACCGAAATGAACCCCATAACATGGTTTGATAACGCTCCGATAGAACTCACTATTAAAGACTCCCAACTGTTCACCCCTACTTGTCATTGGAGACTCAATGAGACCTTCTTACACAAGCCAGTCCTTAGAGAGGAACTCTGCCCCACCTAAAAGCCTATTTTGAACTGAATAAAGGATCAGTTTCCTCAGAGGCGATCCTCTGGGAGGCCCATAAGCCGGTCTTTCGGGGGACACTGTATTGCTATGGGGTCTAAACTGAAAAAAGGCAATAAATTAAAACTTGACACTCTACAAACCGAACTAAGCTCTTTAGAATCACATGCTTTCTAACCCTACTAAAAATACCTTGAAAAAAATTATAGAGATTAGCGCCCAATTAAAATGTATAGGCCTCACTCTGGTAGACAAGTTGCTCCTCTACACACGTCAACACTACTACGAAAAAGCTAATAAAACACACTCTATTGGTCAAACAACTTAGGAATCATGGAGAGCAATTTAATACTCATGGTTCGCGAAATCAACATAATGAGATAATGTATGACCCTAAAAAAATTGCTAATATCTTCCAACAATACTTTTCACAACTGTATTCTCTTTCTACTCCACACTCCCTTGGCCCTTCCTCAAGAGAAGATCTCATGGCTACCTTCCTGGCCTCTTGCTATTTGCCCTCTTTCACAGCCAATGAGACTGCATCCTTAAATTCTCCTATTTGACAAGAAGAGTTTGCAGACATAATACAACTGCCCACATGAAATCCCCAGGACCAGACGGCCTATCCTATATATACTACAAAACTTTCCAATATGAACTTCTCTCTACCCTTACCATCCTCTTTAACTCTTTCCTAAAAGGGGCCCCAATCCCTTACTCTATGCTGCATTCATACATAACTTTAATCCCCAAACCGGGTAGGGAAGGACAAGACTGCAAGAACTACAGGCCAATTGCCCTGCTTAACTCAGATGTTGAAATTTTTACTAAACTCCTGACAACGCCCCTAAACTTTTACCTGCCCTCTTTGGTCCATAAAGATGAGGTGGGCTTTGCTCCATGTAGACAAGGGGGCAATAATACCAGGAGGGCAATTGACCTTGTGGACATAGTGCAGAGGTCCAAGGAACCCACCCCTCTTTTAAGTTTAGACTCCGAAAAGGCGTTTGATCGCTTAGACTGGACCTTTATGCTTAAGAATTTGGAGACTTATGGTATAAAGAGGCTCTTCTTAAATGCTATCAAAGGCCTATATTCTAAACCCTCAGCAATAGTTAGGTTACCTCATTACTCCCCTCCACCATCCAAAATAAAAAATGGTACCATGCAGGGATGTCCTCTATCCCCGTTGATCTTTGTCGTATGTATAGAGCCTCTAGCCACGAGTTTTAGAATGAACCCAGACATTTCAGGAATCCGGGACAATAGTAAGGAATTTTAACTTTCCCTTTTCACAGACAACATTTTACTAACCCTCACTAGCCCACATAGTGTATATCTCTCCCTAACCTTCATGCAACCCTGTCTCAGTTTGGTGCTCTGTCAGGATACAAAACAAATACTAATAAAACAGAAGCCCTATCTATTAACATCTCAGACTCGCAATTGAGCCTTCTTCGATCTAATTATAAATACCAATGGAAAGATTCCCATGTTAAGTACCTGAGGATTAACCTTACATCTTCCTTTTCAACCTTTTATGACAAAATTTCCCAGCGCTATATCGTGAAATCAGGTCTCTGATTAAAAAGTGAATGTCTCGACCTCTCTCCCTCCTAGGTCGCATCGCTGTGATTAAAATGTCTATCCTTATACAAACAGAGGAAGAGTTGCATGCAGCAAACAGGGATCACCATAGAGATAGTATCAAATAATATATAAACTTTATTAGGTGACAACACAACAATACTGCAAAAAGTAAAAATCATTTAAAATTGCATAACACAATGTGGAAGAAGATGTATAAATATTATACCAATATTAATCTAAGAGACCTACAGAAGTACTATAGGATACTGCTGTCTAAATGGTACAGCTGAATATTAGGAGAATTATTTCTCCACAAGGGAGAAAAAAGAGATGTACGAACCACAGAAATAAAGGTGGTTCCTGCTAGACCACGTGGTACAAGCAGGTTACCATTAAGGGATCACTATAAGCTTTTGCCACAATAATACAATAGTTCCTCCAGTGAGAGGGCAAGAAGAGCCCATATAGCCTAAAGCCAACGTCACATATATCGATCTCGCTGAGTCACAAGTTTTGTGACGCAACAGCGATCCCACCAGCAAGATTGCTGTGTGTGACACTGAGCAGCGACCGGCCCCCCTGCCAGTTATCGCTGATCGTCCTGGAATGGCCAGGACATTTTTTTGATCGCTGGTCTCCCGCTGGCCAGCACGCATCGCTGCGTGTGACAGGCTGGAGACCAGCGATCAATGATCAGCGCGCTGGTAACTAAGGTAAACGTCGGGTTTCTAAGCGGCGCTGCTTAGAAACCCGATGTGCACCTTGATTACCAGCTCCCTGCATCAGCGCGCTGGTAACTAAGGTACACAGTGGGTAACTAAGCGACATGCGTCGCTTGTTACCCTCCTGTCGCTTGTGCTGATCGCTGGTGAAGCTGCCTGTTTGATAGCTCACCAGCGATCATGTAGCGACACACAAGCGATCCTGACAAGGTCATTTTGTTGTCGGGATCGCTGGTGCATCGCTATGTGTGACGGGGCCTTGCGGTACAAGGTGGTAGAAATGTACGAACCCTCCAATGTGAGCTTGAGATCCAAGAATTCCACTGAGGTTTGCAAGATATTTGAGGTAAGTCTAATATTGAATGGATTGTAACTCAGCTCTGCAATAAATTGCTTGCAGTCCTCCTCGGTACCTGTCCAAAACATCACAATATCATCAATCATCAATGTAGCAAAGCCATTTCAGGCAGCGCATCCTAAAGTCCTTATGCTTGTACACCACCATCTCCTCCTACCATCCCAAAAATAGGTTTGCACAGGATCCTTCCAAAACTGCTTTATCTATTTGAAACCCTCCCAATTCCAGATCTTCTCAGGGATCTACAATCTATACAGGCAACTGTGGCGCCCCTGAGGCTCAGTCGCCACAGAGGTACTGCACCTTCTCCTAAGGTGTAGTGCCCCACCACTCCAGTAAGGTGGGAACTCCTTTCCACACTCCAACACTCGCACCCCACACAACAGGGTAGTTCTGCACAACCACATTGCGGCTCAGTGCTTAGAGAGTAGCAGAGCACCTCTGGTGGTTCCCTGCTTGGAACACTGGATGTGCTGGGAGGTGGGTGGAGTTGAGATATATATATATATATAAAAGAGTGGGAAAGTGTAGGATTACAGGTCAGTCTGGCGGGAGGTCAGACGAGGGAGAAAGACAGTCAGTCAGGAGAGTCTGAGGACGGGTCTGAGAAGAATGAGTGCTGCAGCTGCCTCAGTGATCTGAGCCAGCTGGCACAGGAAAGGAACAGAAGGAGAAAGACGTAGAACTGCAACTTAAGCTTCCATAAGAGAGAGAAGGAACAGTGCGGAACGAAGGAGTAGGAGAACAGAGAGGAGACGTGGGTTGGAAGAGGAACCCTGCCTATAGGTTCTCAGCGCAAGGCCGGGGCCTGGTCCCCGAGGTTGTATGGACACATATGGTTCTGCAGCAGACACCGGTGAAATAGTTGGCTGTAAATGCACTACTCCCAACTAAGACTCGGGGGACAACAGCAACTGATTAGAGAGCTAGGACTCCGGAGAAGGGAGTCCCCGAGAGAGGCTACAGCTGTCTGTCATACGAGTAGCGTTGCTAGGAACATCTGACAAGAGGAATTCCAGAGTACCACGGTATTGGAGCTCTTCACACCTTAAGGCACAATAGAGGAGTCGTTCAGGAAGATGTTGGCGGAGTGTTGGAGAGGAGAATCCTGACTTGCCCGGGAGGTTGATTGAGTCTCTGCCCCGGAGGACACAGCACAGAGGCAGGCACCAGTGTGTACCACGGACTGTGAGTAAAGCTTTGGAACTGCAAGCCCTGGTGTCTTCCATTCATTTGTGCGCCAACACCGTCAGCACCGCTACATCTGGGTATCATCCTTTACACTGCCTGCGCCTATTCTCATCTATTCCAATTACACTGCCCTGTGGTTACAGCTTCACCTGTGGGGAGCTACACCATCTTTGCTGCAACACACCATCAGCCCCAGAGGATCTGCACACAGCGTTGGCTTAACATCTGGCTTGCCAAACACCACAGGTGGCGTCACAAACTATTCTATTCCATTAACCACATAGGCATTTCACCATTGACTTGGGCGCCCAGGGCCACGGACCGGGTCACCACTGCTGTGACACATTCCCCTGACACCGGCCCGGTACCGAATACCCCAGAGCCCTGGGTGAGGGGCGACCCACAAGCATTATGAGGTTTGTGTGGGCGGGAAAGCGTCACAGGATCCCAAAGTTAATTATGTTAAACAGTAGGAAAACTGGGGGACTTGGAGTCCCACACCTTATCCACTACAACTGGGCAACTCACTTGCGTAGAAACTCAGCCTGGACCTCCAAGCCTGTCTATACAAAATGGATGGAAATTGAAAAACTGTGGCTTGCTCCTGCTCATCCTAACTCCCTGATCTGGAATAACTCCTGCAATCAACCAGCATGTGACCTCCTTGGCTTAATGGCTCTAACTAATAATAATAATAATAATAATAATACATTTTATTTCTATAGCGCCAACATATTCCGCAGCACTTTACATTTCAGAGGGGATTTGTACAGACAATAGACATTACAGCATAACAATAATCACATACATTATAACAAATACCAAGAGGAATGAGGGCCCTGCTCGCAAGCTTACAGTCTATGAGGAAAGAGGTAGACACAAAAGGTGGGTGGTAACAGTTGCCCTGATTGTATGGACCAGCCATAATATTAAGTGTGTAACAGTGCAGACACAGAGGGCTAATGGATGCATAAAGCATGTGGGAACATGATGCGGGGAACCTGGTTATGGTAAAACTTTTGGCTGTGCCACATAGGGATAGATTAGGTTAATGTGTTGAGGCGATAGGCCAGTCTGAATAAATGTAATTTCAGAGCACGCTTAAAATTGTGGGGATTGGGGACTAATCGTATTGACCTGGGAAGTGCATTCCAAAGAATTGGCGCAGCACGTGTAAAGTCTTGGAGATGGGAGTGGGAGGTTCTGATTACTGAGGATGCTAACCTCAGGTCATCAGCAGAATGGAGGGCACGGGTAGGGTGGTATACTGAAACAAGGGAGGAGATGTACGGTGGTGCTGAGCCATGGAGGCCTTTGTGGGTGAGGGTAATAAGTTTATACTGAATTCTGGAGTGGATGGGCAGCCAGTGTAATGACTGGCACAAGGTAGAGGCATCGCTGTAACGATTGGTGAGGAATATGATCCTGGCTGCAGCATTCAAGACAGATTGGAGAGGGGAGAGTTTGGTAAGAGGGAGACCAATTAGAAGAGAGTTACAATAGTCGAGACGAGAATGAATAAGAGAAATAGTAAGAGTTTTTGCAGAGTCAAAAGTAAGAAAAGGTCGAATTCTAGAAATGTTTTTGAGGTGCAGATGACAAGAGCGAGCCAGTGATCGAATGTGGGGGCAAAGGAAAGCTCGGAGTCAAGTATGACCCCAAGACAGCGGGCATATTGCTGGGGAGTAGTAGTGGAACCACACACAGAAATGGCAATGGCGGGTATAGGTACATTAGTAGAGGGAGGAAACACAAGTTGTTCAGTTTTTGACAGGTTCAGTTTCAGATATAGTGAGGACATGATGTTAGACACAGCGTTTAGACAATCGCCAGTGTTTTCTAGAAAGGCAGACTAACTAAAAGCAATTGGAAAACTTGTTCCAAAAAAATTAAACTTTCATCCACAAACTCTCCTCTTACCTCATTTTTGTACCACCCAGGCTTCCATGATAGTTTGACCCACCCAATGACGGGAGTGTGGTCTCACACAAATTTGTTCAACTTTTCTGATATTATAGATCATAGAACAAGATCCAGACTCCCATACCTAGAACTAAAATCCAATCTATCCATACATGGTCTCTCGCTATTTCAGTATATTCAAATTAGACACTTTGCCTTAACTACTTTCCAGGGTCTGCAGCTCTCCTTCCCAACCGCTTTTAAAAGATTATGCAGAAACGGTACATCAAGGAAGGGATTAATTTCTGCAATTTATAACATCATTCAAAAGCCTGATGCAGACTCCCTGACAAGACATCCCTACATGCTTAGATGGGAGAGATATTTTGGAAAAGCCTTGACCGATGTAGATTGGGGACTTGTCTGGTCGAGAGCAGCTATATCGGCATCTTGTGTCATATACTGTATAAAGAGAACCAGTACAAGATCCTTCATTTCTGGTATCACACACCTGAATTCTTATGTGACGTCCCTGAGGCTCAGTCGCCACAGAGGTACTGCACCTTCTCCTAAGGTGTGGTGCCCCACCATCCAGGTAAGTTGGAGGCTCCTGACCACGCTCCAACACTCGCACCCCACACAATAGAGTAGTTCAGCAAAGCCACATTGTGGCTCCTTGCTTAGAGAGAAGCAGAGCACCTTTGGTGGTTCCCTGCTTGGAACACTAGACGTGCTGGGAGGTGGGTGGAGTTTAGACTAGATATAAAAGAGCGGGACAGTTCCAGGATTAAGGTTCAGTTCTGTTCAGTTCAGAGGTTCAGTCTGACAGAGGGTCAGTTCAAGCCACTCGGAGAGGCGTGGGATCCCTGGAAGAGGGATGGAGGAAGGAGTGCTGCAGCTGCCTCAGTGATCTGAGCCAGCTGACACGGGAAAGGAAAGAAGGAGAAAGACATTGAACCGAAGCCTGAGCTTCCATAGAAGGGAAAAGACAAGTACGGAACGTAGGAGTAAAAGGGAACACAGAGGACGTGGGTTAGAGGAAGAACCCTGCCTAGAAGTTCTAAGCGCAAGGCCGGGGCCCGGTCCCCGAGGTTGTATGGACACTAATGGTTCTGCAGCAGACACCGGTGGAGTAGTGGGCTGTAAATGCACTACTCCCATCTAAGACTTGGGGGCACAACAGCAACACGGATAGAGAGCTGGGACTCAGGAGTAGAGAGTCCCCGAAGCAGGCTACAGTTGTCTGCCATACAAGTAGAGTTCTTGGGAACATCTGACAGGAGGAACTCCAGTGTAACTCAGTACTAGGAGATCTTCACACTTAAAGGCGCTATAGCGGAGACGTTCAGAAAAGGTACATAAGTTGGCGGAGTGTGGAAGGGAGCTTTCCATCTTGTCAGGAGGTTGACTGAGCCCCTGACCCGGAGGACACGGCACAGAAGCGGGCACTACAGACTGTGAGTAAAGCTTTGGAACTACATGCCCTGGTGTCCTCCATTCCTTCCTGCGTCCGTCCGCCTGACACTGATACATCCCTTGCGCCGGACACTACACCATCTAAGTGTCTCCACATTTACACTGCCCTGGGACAACAGTCCTGCCTGTGGAGGGCTATACCATCATTGCTGCACCACACCATCTGTCCCGGAGGATCTGTTTGCAGCGTTGGCTTAACACCTCCCTTGCTGAACACCACAGGTGGCGTCACGAACTATTCATCTAACTACACTCCACCATCATCTCCGCCATTGCTTGGGCGCCCAGGGCCACGGTCCGGGTCACCACTGCTGTGACACATCCTGCTGATACCGGCCCGATATCGAGTACCCCATGGCCCTGGAAGGGCGACCCACTTACATAGGCTGGACCCATCTATCTCTCCCCTCTGCTAGGACGTGCAACCTTTCGGGAGGATCGATCTTTCACATATTCTGGGATTTCTCACTGATTTGCCCATATTGGAAGCAGGTGCAGGGATTGATAGGCCAAGTTTTGGATTTGACGTTGCCTCTGGACCCCCAGTTTTTTCTCTTTAACATTTTCCCACCTTCCCTAGCAAAAAAAAACTAATAGGCTCCTCTTACACATCTTGACGGCTGTCAGATGTTTGGTGGCGTCCCATTGGAAGAAAACTTCTCCCCCATCTACGCTTGACTTATATGCCAGAATTAAAGACGTTAGAAATTTTGAATACCATGCAGCCCTGCATAATGACACAATTGATAGATTTGATTCTATCTGGTTTCCTTGGGACTCATTTTGGGCCTCAATAAATACATGAACCAGATTGTCTAGACTGTATAGCCACTCCTAGAGTTAAGCGACTTTTGGTTTTTTATGGTCGAGTTTCGTTTCGTGAAACCCGACTTTTCCAAAAGTCGGGTCGAGCAAGATCGGCCGATTATAGGGAAAAGTCGGGGTCGTCCCGAAACACGAAACCCAATGTAAGTCAATGGGGAATAAAAGTCGGCAGTGAGAGGAGGACAGGAAACACACCTACAGTGCTCATTTGAATGCCAAAAGCATCAATTCTTCTTACTTAAGCTGGTCAACCTTAATTAACTTCATAATACAAGTTACGCACTGAAAAATGGGGGTTATTTGGCTAAAGTTGTGGGGGGGTAGGGCTGGCTCCAGGTTTTCATGTGCCCTGGGCGAAAGAGCGCCCCTTTAATACATAATACCACAACTCATCATGCTCCGATACGGCAGAGAAATAGCGGTATAGTACAATGAAAAATACTTCACTTTTTACATCTCATGACGAGGCCCATCTATTTCTCCATACAGAATCATTGGTCCCATATAATGTTTGAAACAGTATATGATGAGCTCCACATAATGCTACAGTATATGTTGGTCCCCATGGATGAAGCTCCACTGTCTTATGGGCCCAAATAATGCTCCAAACATAATGGGCCCCATTTCTAATGCTCTAGTGTATAATGGGCCCTGTAAATGCTGCTCCAGTGTCTGATGTCCACCTTTGGAATGTTCCAGTGTATGGTGGGCCCCATCTATCATTCTCCAGAGTATAGTGCTCCCCAAAAATTGCTGTCCCAACATTGAAAACAATCAAATAAGTCTCCTCGCTAGGGAATCCCTGTACTAGTCTGGACTCCTCGTCGTCCCCATCTTCCATCTCACTGCACAGTATTTCAACCTTGCAAGTGCTGTGATCCTGAGCAAGCAGGGGGGGCCCACTTGTTGGCGACGGCACTGGCACAGGGCCCCTGATAGTATGGTGGTGTGTCTGATAGCGGGTGGGCCGAACCTGCACTTTCATCTGCAGCTTCCTCTTTGTCACCGTGTAAGATGGAACTGTATATGGGAAGGGTAACCTGAGTTTAATCAGGGTCAGATTCAGGCCGGGTAGCGTGCGAGGGGAATGTAGTGGTCTGGGTCAATGTACCAGCAGATTCATCGAGCAGTGGCTGGGCATCAGTGCACTTGTGTCGCCCCCCAGGAGTACGGTCGCCACAGTGGCATTACCTTCCTCCTAGGGAGTGTGATGTTATGCTTGGGAGCAACGAAGGATCTCTCTAGCAGGTTAACTGATTGGGCGGCGTTATTCCCACGAGTCATGACCCTCCAAACAGCGTTCATGAAGGCAAAGTGTTTGTTTTACGTGGGCAGTATGGTTGCAAAGCTGAACCTTAAAGGAATGTCCAGAAGGGCACCACCAGGAGTGGAGCCTACGGCGTAAATTGACTCAACACGGGCAACCTCAACCATGCCAGCTACAGAACAGATGCACACATTGCAAGCTTAATTCCGTTAACGAACGAGACTCCGTCATGCCCCGCGGTCCGAGTCCGGCTTACTAGAGGGACACGTGAGGCTCTGGCACATGAGATTGGCCAATAACTGGTGTGTCATGCCCTTACATGTCCGTGGCTGCATGTGCGCTACACTGAAAAGGCCAGCGTTTGTCGCTTACAGGTGCAGATAACCCGCTGAACAACGTTAGTGATGGGGATCACTGATTACAATAATTACTCGCGAACGATGATTTCCCAGTAAGTGCAGGTCAACCGCAGTTCCGGAATTAGGCCTAACCGTCATTCCTGAAAAAAATGAAAAACTTACGTGTGCAAACCACAGGTGCTGTAGCTTGCTTAACTGCTCGCCAGCCGTTCTCACGCCCAGTATGGGTTACACGTGATTGCACAAAGGTGAGAAAGGGTACCGTATCCCCGGATAACATGTATGGATAGCGTACACATTCAAAATATATGTCTATACATCAGGAGGCAGGCTCAGACGGTGTTAGGCCCAGTATGGATTGCACGTGATTGCACAAAGGTGAGAAAGGGTACCGTATCCCCGGATAACATGTATGGATAGCGTACACATTCAAAATATATGTTTATACATCAGGAGGCAGGCTCAGACGGTGTTAGGCCCAGTATGGATTGCACGTGATTGCACAAAGGTTAGAAAGGGTACCGAATCCACGGATAACATGTATGGATAGCGTACACAATCAAAATATATGTCTATACATCAGGAGGCAGGCTCAGACGGTGTTAGGCCCAGTATGGATTGCACGTGATTGCACAAAGGTGAGAAAGGGTACCGTATCCCCGGATAACATGTATGGATAGCGTACACATTCAAAATATATGTCAATACACCAGGAGGCAGGCTCAGACGGTGTCAGGCACAGTATGGATTTGACGGCCCAGACTACACAGCGGAGGAGCAGGGAGAGGTAAAGATTGCAAATGCTGGGGCCCTGCCCAAGCAAGGGGGGCCCACTCGTGGGCGTCGGTACTGGCACTGGGCCCCTCATAGTACGGCGGTGTGTCTGACAGCGGGTGTGCACCACCTCCGTCAGAGACACTTGATTGCACTATGAGGGACCCTGTGCCAGTGCCCGCGCCCAAGAGTCGGCCTACCCACCTGTCCAGGGCAACGGCACTCGCACGGTGTCGTGCGCTAGGTGGTGACCCCGGCCATGGGGGGGGGGAGGCAGCACAGTTAGGAAATTTTAGAAAGTGGCATATGCTGATGTTGGACATTCAGCTGATGCAAAAGGCGAAATAGGTCAAGTCCCAGGAAGAGGTGGACCAAAGCAAGCCATTTTTCTGTCACCCTATGTGTCATCAGGGGAAGGTGGGACAAAATCCTTGGAAACCCATGCATGGTTCATTTTAATGAAGGTTAGATCATCCACATTTTGGGTTGACAGACGGGTCCTTTTTTCTGTCAGGATTGATCCAGCTGCACTGAAGACTCTTTCCGATAGCACACTTGCAGCTGGGCAAGCGAGCTCCTGTAAGGCATATTGTGCCAATTCAGGCCAGGTGTCCAGTTTAGCAGCCCAATAGTCAAAGGGGAATGACCTGTGTGGGAGAACATCGATATGGGAGGAAAAGTAGTTTGTAACCATAGTTAACAACTGCTGTCTCCTGTCACTTTCCATCGATGCTGTATTACCAGTTGTGTGAGCGGTACTTGAAAAATCAGTCCACAACATTGTCATGAAACCCCTGTCTCCAACGCCACTTCTGCTGTGTGCACCATGAACACCTCTGCCAAGCTGCCCCCGGCCCGTACGGCTCGTGTGAGAACCATCACCGCTGCTGTGTGCTGGGAATGCCTCAAGCAACCGATTTACCAGAGTTGCTTGTTTATTAGCCAATATTAGGTCAAGGTTCTCCTGTGGCATGATGTTTTGTAATTTGCCTTTATAGCGTGGATCCAGGATGCTGGCCAACCAGTAGTCGTCATCGTTCATCATTTTGGCAATGCAGGGGTCCCTTTTTAGGATCCGCAAGGCATAATCTGACATGTGGGCCAATGTTCCCGGTGTCAATGATGCACAGCGAGTGCTGGTTGGAGGAGCACTTTCTGGCAAATCCACATCCCTCCAGTCACGCACAAACCCTGTACCAGACCTTGCCACGCCAACATTTTCACTTGCCCCACGAGATGCATCCTCCTCCCCTAAGTAATCATCCCCATCATCATCCTCCTCCTCCTCTTCTTCCTCCAACTCGTCCAGGAGAGGTCCCTGAGCAGACAATGGCTGAATGTCATCAAGGATTCCCTCCACCTCTTCCTCCTCGTCAACATTGGCTGCAGACGCCTGCTCCTTAAGGTGCGTCAAAGTTTGCATGAGCAGACGCATAAGTGGGATGCTCATGCTTAGGATGGCGTCGTCTGCGCTTACCAGCCGTGTGCATTCCTCAAAACACTGAAGGACTTTACAGAGGTCTTTCAGCTTCGACCACTGCACACCTGTCAACTCCATGTCTGCTCTCAAAGTGCCTGGCCGTGTATCCTCCCACAAATGCATTATGGCCTGCCTCTGCTCGCACAGCCGCTCCACCATGTGCAGGGTGGAGTTCCACCTTGTTGCAATGTCGATAATGAGGCGGTGGTTGGGAAGGTGGAGCAATCGCTGCAGCTTCTGCATACGAACGGAGTGTACAGGCGACCGGCAGATGTGCGCGCACAGTCTTCGCACCTTATGGAGCAGCGCTCTTAACTCCGGATAATTTTTGAGGAAGCACTGCACCACCAGGTTCAAGGTGTGAGCCAAGCAATGTATGTGGCTGAGTTTTGAAAGGGCTATGGCTGCCACAAAATTACGGCCGTTATCACTAACTTCCTTGCCTGCCTCAAGATGTACACTGCCCAGCCATGACTCAGTTTGTCGCTTCAAGTACTCGGCCAGCACCTCGGCGGTGTGTCTGTCGCCCAAACACATCATCTGCAACACAGCCTGCTGACGCTTTCCACTAGCTGCTCGATAGGGGGACACCTCGTGTGCAACAGTGGCAGCTGCAGATGGAGTGCTCGTACGACTGCGCTCTGTGGACGAGCTTTCGCTTCTGGAGGAGGAGGAGGAGGAGGAGGAGGGTGGAACGCCTACAGCCAACTGTTTCCTATACCGTGGGCTAGGCAGCACTGTCCCACCACCGCTGTCCCCTGTGGACCCTGCATCCACCACATTAACCCAGTGCGCAGTGATGGACACGTAACGGCCCTGGCCATGCCGACTGGACCATGCATCAGTTGTGAGGTGCACCTTTCCACTCACTGACTGCTTGAGTGCATGGTCTTTCACATGATGGTGGAGGGCTGGGATGGCTTTGCGAGAGAAGAAGTTGTGACTGGGTAGGTCATAGGGTGGTACTGCATAGGCCATGAGTTCGCGGAAAGCTGCGCTTTCCACCAACCGATAGGGCATCATCTCAAACGAGATTAGTTTGGCAATGTGGGCGTTCAAACCCAGTGTACGCGGATGAGAGACTGAGTACTTTCTTGACCTACTCATAGTGTCTGGGAGGGTGAGCTGGACTTGAGAGCTGCATATGGTAGAAGTAGCGGTGGACAGGGCGGACTGAGAGAGGGTTGATGATGGTGATGGAGTTGGTGTTCTTTCTGATGGCCTAGATTCAGTATTTCGTTGATATAACAGTGGGATTCCCTGACTGCTGTGGCCTTGCAACGACACCTCAACATTTGCTGCTGTGCTAACCGGTGGGCTTACAGTGGGGGAAACAATGTAGCGTTGCTGACTACCTTCTTTGTGATCAGTTGCACATGTGGCACTTGAGGTTTGGTGTTGTGTCCACGCTTGCAAGTGCATGCTGGTTAAATGTCTAAGCATGCAACTGGTATTCAAATTTTTCAGATTTTTCCCTCGGCTAAAGGTCTTTGCGCACTTCTTACAGATAACCTTGGCCTGATCATGAGGATTTTGTTCAAAAAAGTGCCACACTGCACTCTTCCTACTTTGGCAGACATTTTGCGGCCTAGCACGCTGTGATGTTTTGACCCTCTGGACAAGCTGTCCAGCAACTATTTTGATTTTTGGAACCTGTCTTTGGAGTGCTCCGGGCCTGCCAGATAACAGCTGTTGCGATGTTGATGTCTGCTGTGGATGCTCCTCATCTGAGCTATTGGAAGCAGCACCCTCTTCCCCCAATGGATGCCAATCTGGGTCAACAACTGGGTCATCCATCACCTCCTCTTCAATGTCATGTGCACCTTCCTCTGTGTCACCGTGTATGGTGGTATAGTGTGCGGGAAGGGGCACCTGAGTGTCATCAGGGTCAGAATCTGGCTCTGTACACTGCGAGGACAATGTAGTGCGCTGAGTGAATGTACCAGCAGAATCATCTATCAGCGGCTGTGCATCAGTGCACTCCATGTCAGATTCATCTTGGCCTGGGTAATTCACCATTTCACTTGATAATCCAGGCATGGTATGTGAAAACAGCTCCATGGAGTAATCAGTAGTATGGCCTGCGTCATCCTTCAATCTTGGTTGTGGTGAAGGACACAAGGAATGGTGTGGTTCATGAACATGAGCCTCCAATGACGACTCAGTGCTTTTACTTTTTACAACTTCAGAAGAGGAGGCGATAGAGCTGGAGGCTGAGTCAGCAATGTAAGACAAAACTTTTTCCTGATGCTCTGGCGTTAAAAGCGGTTTGCCAACTCCTAGAAAACTAAGCCTTCGAAGCCTTATGGAGCCAGACGATGACGCAGGCTCAACACCTCCTGCATTCGGTCCTATTTTGCTTTTGCCACTACCATCAGATCCACCACCAACACCATCATTACCAGCTGCCAACCCCCGCCCAATTCCACGGCCTCTTCCACCAGCCTTCCTCATTTTTGGTAGAAATGTAGACAAAATCCAACAAACTATATAGTAATGTAAAACAAGGTACAAGGTGTCTATAGGACGGGGGAGATTTAGATTTTCTGCACACACTAGTGGACACTGGACACTTTTGGATTGTGTGAGGCCCACTGAATATCAGAGCGCTATGTCACAGGCTCGATGGCACAGGTGTGAAAAAAGTGACTACAGGATAAGGGAGATTTTGAATTTCTGTGAGATTTTGAATTTCTGCAGACACTTGTGGACACTGGACACTTGGATTGTGTGAGGCCCACTGAATATCACAGCGCTATGTCACAGGCTCGATGGCACAGGTGTGAAAAAAGTGACTACAGGATAAGGGAGATTTTGAATTTCTGGGAGATTTTGAATTTCTGCAGACACTTGTGGACACTGGACACTTGGATTGTGTGAGGCCCACTGAATATCACAGCGCTATGTCACAGGCTCGATGGCACAGGTGTGAAAAAAGTGACTACAGGATAAGGGATATTTTGAATTTCTGCAGACACATGTGGACACTGGACACTTGGATTGTGTGAGGCCCACTGAATATCACAGCGCTATGTCACAGGCTCGATGGCACAGGTGTGAAAAAAGTGACTACAGGATAAGGGAGATTTTGAATTTCTGTGAGATTTTGAATTTCTGCAGACACTTGTGGACACTGGACACTTGGATTGTGTGAGGCCCACTGAATATCACAGTGCTATGTCACAGGCTCGATGGCACAGGTGTGAAAAAAGTGACTACAGGATAAGGGAGATTTTGAATTTCTGGGAGATTTTGAATTTCTGCAGACACTTGTGGACACTGGACACTTGGATTGTGTGAGGCCCACTGAATATCACAGTGCTATGTCACAGGCTTGATGGCACAGGTGTGAAAAAAGTGACTACAGGATAAGGGAGATTTTGAATTTCTGCAGACACTTGTGGACACTGGACACTTGGATTGTGTGAGGCCCACTGAATATCACAGCGCTATGTCACAGGCTCGATAGCACAGGTGTGAAAAAAGTGACTACAGGATAAGGGAGATTTTGAATTTCTGCAGACACTTGTGGACACTGGACACTTGGATTGTGTGAGGCCCACTGAATATCACAGCGCTATGTCACAGGCTCGATGGCACAGGTGTGAAAAAAGTGACTACAGGATAAGGGAGATTTAGATTTTCTGCAGACACTTGTGGACACTGGACACTTGGATTGTGTGAGGCCCACTGAATATCACAGCGCTATGTCACAGGCTCGATGGCACAGGTGTGAAAAAAGTGACTACAGGATAAGGGAGATTTAGATTTTCTGCAGACACTTGTGGACACTGGACACTTGGATTGTGTGAGGCCCACTGAATATCACAGCGCTATGTCACAGGCTCGATGGCACAGGTGTGAAAAAAGTGACTACAGGAAAAGGGAGATTTAGATTTTCTGCAGACACTTGTGGACACTGGACACTTTGATTGTGTGAGGCCCACTGAATATCACAGCGCTATGTCACAGGCTCGATGCAGCAGGTGTGAAAAAAGTGACTACAGGATAAGGGAGATTTTGAATTTCTGCAGACACTTGTGGACACTGGACACTTGGATTGTGTGAGGCCCACTGAATATCACAGCGCTATGTCACAGGCTCGATGGCACAGGTGTGAAAAAATTGACTACAGGATAAGGGAGATTTTGAATTTCTGCAGACACTTGTGGACACTGGACACTTGGATTGTGTGAGGCCCACTGAATATCACAGTGCTATGTCACAGGCTCGATGGCACAGGTGTGAAAAAAGTGACTACAGGATAAGGGAGATTTTGAATTTCTGCAGACACTTGTGGACACTGGACACTTGGATTGTGTGAGGCCCACTGAATATCACAGCGCTATGTCACAGGCTCGATGGCACAGGTGTGAAAAAAGTGACTACAGGATAAGGGAGATTTTGAATTTCTGGGAGATTTTGAATTTCTGCAGACACTTGTGGACACTGGACACTTGGATTGTGTGAGGCCCACTGAATATCACAGTGCTATGTCACAGGCTCGATGGCACAGGTGTGAAAAAAGTGACTACAGGATAAGGGAGATTTTGAATTTCTGCAGACACTTGTGGACACTGGACACTTGGATTGTGTGAGGCCCACTGAATATCACAGCGCTATGTCACAGGCTTGATGGCACAGGTGTGAAAAAAGTGACTACAGGATAAGGGAGATTTTGAATTTCTGCAGACACTTGTGGACACTGGACACTTGGATTGTGTGAGGCCCACTGAATATCACAGCGCTATGTCACAGGCTCGATGGCACAGGTGTGAAAAAAGTGACTACAGGATAAGGGAGATTTAGATTTTCTGCAGACACTTGTGGACACTGGACACTTGGATTGTGTGAGGCCCACTGAATATCACAGCGCTATGTCACAGGCTCGATGGCACAGGTGTGAAAAAAGTGACTACAGGAAAAGGGAGATTTAGATTTTCTGCAGACACTTGTGGACACTGGACACTTTGATTGTGTGAGGCCCACTGAATATCACAGCGCTATGTCACAGGCTCGATGCAGCAGGTGTGAAAAAAGTGACTACAGGATAAGGGAGATTTTGAATTTCTGCAGACACTTGTGGACACTGGACACTTGGATTGTGTGAGGCCCACTGAATATCACAGCGCTATGTCACAGGCTCGATGGCACAGGTGTGAAAAAAGTGACTACAGGATAAGGGAGATTTTGAATTTCTGCAGACACTTGTGGACACTGGACACTTGGATTGTGTGAGGCCCACTGAATATCACAGTGCTATGTCACAGGCTCGATGGCACAGGTGTGAAAAAAGTGACTACAGGATAAGGGAGATTTTGAATTTCTGCAGACACTTGTGGACACTGGACACTTGGATTGTGTGAGGCCCACTGAATATCACAGCGCTATGTCACAGGCTCGATGGCACAGGTGTGAAAAAAGTGACTACAGGATAAGGGAGATTTTGAATTTCTGGGAGATTTTGAATTTCTGCAGACACTTGTGGACACTGGACACTTGGATTGTGTGAGGCCCACTGAATATCACAGTGCTATGTCACAGGCTCGATGGCACAGGTGTGAAAAAAGTGACTACAGGATAAGGGAGATTTTGAATTTCTGCAGACACTTGTGGACACTGGACACTTGGATTGTGTGAGGCCCACTGAATATCACAGCGCTATGTCACAGGCTTGATGGCACAGGTGTGAAAAAAGTGACTACAGGATAAGGGAGATTTTGAATTTCTGCAGACACTTGTGGACACTGGACACTTGGATTGTGTGAGGCCCACTGAATATCACAGCGCTATGTCACAGGCTCGATGGCACAGGTGTGAAAAAAGTGACTACAGGATAAGGGAAATTTTGAATTTCTGCAGACACTTGTGGACACTGGACACTTTTGGATTGTGTGAGGCCCAATGAATATCAGAGCGCTATGTCACAGGCTCGATGCAGCAGGTGTGAAAAAAGTGACTACAGGATAAGGGAGATTTTGAATTTCTGCAGACACTGGACACTTTTGGATTGTGTGAGGCCCAATGAATATCAGAGCGCTATGTCACAGGCTCGATGCAGCAGGTGTGAAAAAAGTGACTACAGGTTAAGGGAGATTTTGAATTTCTGCAGACACTTGTGGACACTGGACACTTTTGGATTGTGTGAGGCCCACTGAATATCAGAGCGCTATGTCACAGGCTCGATGGCACAGGTGTGAAAAAAGTGAATTGTAGAATTGGGCAGAATAGGAATCTCCCTAGAGTGTAGGTCTGTAAGAACGGAACAAGTCCTCCACAGTGACACACAGATAGCTTCACTGTGGCTGTGATAACAGCCGTTACACGGTACTGTGTGAGGAGCGTACACCGCTGTATGGTGTAAATAAATGCACGCTCAGTACCTTAGCAGGACAAAAAAAAAAATTGGGATTGCTTTTAAAAAAGCAGTTTGCAGAGCAGTGGGGAAACAGCAATGCAGCTGTCAGGAAGCCTTAGAAGGCAGCCTAACAACCAACACCGCTGATCCACCACAATATAGCCTCCCCTTGCACTGCACACACAGTGACTGGTGTGTTGCACAGGCAAAATCGCTAGCAGCAGAAGCAGTTTTTTTTTCTTCTTCCCTGCCTAACGCTCTCCCTACAGAATCAGCAACCTCTCCCTATGCTAAGATCGGCAGAAGTAAGATGGCGGTCGGCGTGCACGCCCTTTTATAACCCCTGTGACGCCCACCAAAGCAAGCCAATCACTTGCATGCCCTTCTGAAAGATGGTGGCGACCCCTGCCTATGTCATCACGTTGCCCACAGTGTCCGTGGATCCTGATTGGCTGAAAATGAGCGCTAAACAAACTTTTTAAACGCGACTTTTGCGCATAAGTCGCCGACCTCGTGGCCGACCTCATCCTAGGGTCGGGTTTCGTTTCATGAAACCCGACTTTGCCAAAAGTCGGCGACTTTTGAAATTGTTCGACCCGTTTCGCTCAACTCTACCCCTCATATCTCGGCTGGACATTGTTAAAGACACAGGATACAGAGTACTTCAGATGACAAGCGCTGCTGGTGATTTGGCGCCAACGTGGGAGAAGAGTGACCCTTCAATCAAGACCCTGTCATGATCCAGGTTGAATGATGATAGATTTTGCACAAGTAACCTTTTTTTTTCTTTAAGCTGTTTGCTTAAAGTTAGTTTTGCCCCCGGTGGCCATTAGGGTCATTGCACTCTGGTTACTTTGGTTCAGTTGCCCCCGGTGGCCGCTAGTGTTAGTGCACATGATAATGAAGCAGGTGTGATTCCCTGGCTCCTACCTATATAGGAGGAGCAGGTGGTCTCACTCACTGTTGGTGATATTGCTCATTTCCAACCAAGTCTGGTGACGGAAGGAACTTCAGAGAGGAGTTCCTTGCAGCTCAGGGGAGCTCTGGTGTAATAGCTTCAGGCGGAAGCTGAATTCAGGTGTCGAGCTTCAGGGGTGAAGCTGAACATTAATATTGTACTCTGTTGCTGGGAACAATAGCAACAGAGCAAAGCTAAGTGGTGTTTTTCCTTGTTTGTTACTTTCCTTGTGTGTGTATTAGTGCAGTGGTGGGATTAGTTTCTGCACCGTCCAATTCACTAGAAAGGGATAGGTGCAGGGCGAGCTAGGGATTTGAGGTATCCAGCTCATCACCAGGTGTGGGAGCTGCCTAGGGATCATCAGGAGTGTAGGGACACTGACTCAGGGGAGTGCAGGAGGTCTCCACGTCCCCGTTCCCTATTGCAGGGCCCTCCATTGTATCGGTTTTCCTGGTGTTTCCCTTAACTCTGTTTAAATTCGCCCTGCTGGAGGCGGTGTATCCAGGTTCACGGGTGTTATAGAAATTCGCCTTGCTGGAGGCGGTGTATCCAGTCACACGTGACATCACAGACCCCTTCAGACTGATAAGCTCCTCCATAGGAAATCTACCCTTTATACTGTTTAATACTGTTGCTGCTTTTTGTCTGCTTTCTTAACTCTTTCTCATAATATTCATATTTGCACTGTTAATTTTGTCAGTGTTATCCCCTGTAAATAAACCTCCCTTTAAGGGTGTGTGCACACTTTGCAGATTCTGCTGCAGATCCGCAGCGGATTTGGCCCTGCGGATCTGCAGCAGTTTTTGCTGCGGTGGACATAACCTTTATTTTCAATGGAAAACAAAAACTGCAGTGCACATGCTGCGGGTTTTTCCGGGCAGATTTGCTGCGTTTTCAAATCCGCAGCATGTCACTTCTTTGTGCGGAATCCGCAGCGGTTTCACACATGCTCCATTGCACAGGTGTCAAACCGCAGGGGAAAACCGCAGGCTAGTCTGCAGATAAACTGCAGGTCTTTGACCTGCGGATTTACCTGCGGATTTTGCGAAATCCGAGCGGAAAATTCCACAGCAGAATCCGCAACGTATGCACACACCCTAACTGTTGGTCCGTCTGTTCCGTGGTGACATACTCATCTCCTGCACCGTATTACAAAAATTCATGTGAGAAGTTTCAGGAAATTTCTGCTTCTGCATCAGCATATGCTAATAAAGATCAATGTTGGAGCAACCTTTGTTGTCATTATCTTGCAATCAATACAATAGTTGGTACAAAAACTTTTGTTCCTTCCAATGCCTCTATATAACAAATCTGAATTCACAGTATACATTTATTTTCCATAAATATACAATAGAATAATCAATCATCTCTCGCAGCATAGCAAAATTAGTCCTTAAAGAAGAGGCTTTGCATCAGGCACCAAACATCTGCACCTGTTGCAACATTTCGGGTCCTCCCTTTTGGTGCTTAAAAATGAAGTCCTTGAATGATCGCCCCATGTCCCTGATGCAGTGTCTCTGCTGAATATGGCTGGAATGAAGTCCGTCACACCTCATGTATATGGACTAACCTTGTCCTGATGTGAGAGGTAGTGAATTATTTTACAGTGTGTCCGTAAAGTCATGGTGTACTTTTGACCAGTCACTGGAAAGCAACAAAAATTGATAGAACTGTGAAATCTGCTCCAAATAAAAGAAAAACTCTCCCAGTTTCATACCTATTCAGTGCAGTTCGATGTGGGCTCCATTTGTTGCCCTACACACATCAAAACGATAGTGACGTTCTTGTCACACACGGGTAAGGACGTCTGGTGTAACAGAGGGAATAACGTCTGTGATTCTCTGTTTTAAGTGATTAATGTTGTTGATACGTTCAATGTACACATATTGCTTCACATAACCCCAAAAGAAAAAGTCTAAGGGCGTCAGATCCAGTGATCGTGATACACTTGTATACTTTCCGGTGACTGGCCAAAAGTGCACCATGACTTTACGGACACACTATATTTCCGTATATATTAATGGAAGATAATTGTATACTGTGAACTAGGATTAAATATAAAGAGGCATTAGAATGAAAAAAAAGTTTTGGTACCGGCTATTTTATTGATTGATTGAACGACAGCTTTCGAGAGAAGCTGAATTGCGGTGCATCATTAACATGTCTTATTATATGGTGTAAAGGTTGATTTGTCGAATTACCTGTCATTATCTGACATCTACTGTCTCTGCTGGGTCAGAACCATGACAGGTTGTTTCCAGAACCTTCATACTGCAGATACTGTATATCTTAATATTAAATCACGATAATTAGAGTCACCCGCTAGGTACTCTATCTTCTAATATTTCATGCTATGAACTGTAAGAATTTTAGATCAACAGTGTACAAAAATATTGAAATAATATTGCAGCGTAATTAGCCCCAAAGTGTCTTGCAACATTTCTTGCAACATGTATCATCTACAAATAATAAATATTAAATAATAATGAGACATTTTGGCCAATGCAAAACCAACTCAAAAGGACTCAAATTCAATTTAAATTCTATAAAATTTCATAAAAACTTTATTTTTTTCTTTATTGCATTTATTTGGAGCCAAAAATAATTTTTACAATTGGATTTCAGTTAAAATGTTGCACCATTTTTCTCTTATAGGCTAATGCATCAATGTTTTCTTTTTTAATTGTCAATTTTATTGAAAATAAACATTTCCAAAGTGATTAACATATAACATGAATATTGACATTCTCTTATAGAAAACAGTGTCAAACAATAAGTTGTCAAATCAATGAGCTAGTAAGATGTTGCCAACATTATATTAGGTGGCTATCATGCTGCTGCGAAGCAGGTAGATGCAGGCTCCACAAGATGGCAGTAGAGTGGAAGCAGGACTGCACCTAAACAGAGCTGGCCTGCAGTGCAGCAGCAAGGCTACCACAGGTGGCAGCAGAGAAGTCAAACTAGCCGGGTCAAATCCTAGACAGAAGCGCAGTACCAAAGAAATAAGCAAACTCACAGTCAGGGACAAGCCAGAGAATCAGCAACAGTCAGAAGCGGATAAGACAAAGACAAAAGACAGAAGCAGGTCAGGATGCAAGCCAAGTCCAAACCAGGGAGTCAGCACACTAAAGGTAAACACTGAGTCAGGATGGGCATAAGGGAAAACAGAGACACAGGATCAGATAGCAAACATAGCAGGACTAATCAGAGCAATCAGCATCAGCTACAGCAGCCCTAGGCAGGAACTATAACTGACATTGCATGCAGGAAGCAGTGGCAATAAATAGCAAACCTGAACCCAGACTGAGGCTGAGAAAGGTTAACCCCTTCATGACCATACCGAGAAAAAGGGAAAACAGGACTCGAACCCTGGTCTTGATCATGACAGATGTTTTGTCAATGGCAACAATATGAATACGAGTCTCCAGCCTAACTGTCCCTAACTTACATTTAGTCACCAAGTTAGAGTCAATAAAGTTCATGGACGACCCGCAGTCCACAGAAGCTGAAGTGGGCATGCAGCAACTCCCACAACTAAGATCCACTTCCAACAATACTTTTGAAAATGAGGAAAAGGTACCTGAAAGTCTGGGTGACCTCCACGACAATCACCCAGACTCAGCTGCTTGTTAGTCAGTGGGTAGGAGGGGCAGTCCTTTTTCCAATGTCCGGGATCTCCGCAGGAAAAACACAGCTTTCCTTTATGTCGCTGTCTCCTCTCCTTCTCCTTGAGGATGGTGGCCCCCACCTCCACAGGTTCAGACGGTGACAAAACTACAGGATTAGCAGGGAGTAACTGAACCTCTCGCTGTGTAACACCTCTCTCCCTTAGCCTCCGATCCATACGGATAGCCTGATTCATAGCCTCCTTCAATGAGCTGGGTGGTGGATGAACGGACCTCTCAGTGCAGGCATCCCAGGACACCACAGTGGACCATCGAGGGAACTCAAGTAATACCATTCATCCGAGAGCTTCCCCTGAAAGAGACTCATGATTGTGTCCTCTGCCACTCTGATCCGGTCAGGCTCATCAAAAATAAATCCTAAGGCCTCAAAGAACCTATCCACAGACACATGTTCAAGGGGTAAAAGCAGGTAAAGAGACTGCACACGACTGAGGTCCCTCCTGCAGTAAGGAAATGATTATCCCCACCCGCGGACTGTCATCTCCAGAGGATCGGGGTCTAAGAGAAAAAAATAGCTTGCAACTCTCCTTAAACATACGGAATCTCTCCTTTTCCCTGGAGAAGGTATCTGGGAACCTGACTGTAGGTTCAGGAGAGTGCAATGAGACATCAACAGTGTTCTAACAGACTGACTGGGAAGAAAATCCCTTCAAAGATTTTACCGAGTCAGAAAGTTCCCTTTGCAGGTGGTTATGAGACGAGGTCAAGGCCCTATGTTCCACAGACAGATCCTGCATCATTTGTGTCAGACTATCCATTTGATCCGCTAACGTATGGAGCAGATCCATAGAAAGCAGAGCACAGAAAAAAAATAGCTGTTTCGGGACGGTCGGTTATAATATCATGCTGCTGCGATGCAGGTACAGTTGTGGCCAAAAGTATTGACATATACTCAGTTTCATCCTGAAAATGATTGCAAACACAAATTCTTTTGTATTATTATCTTCATTTAATTTGTCTTACAGTCATATGTTAAAGTTTGGGCACCCCTATTAATGTTAACCTTTTTTCTTTATAACAATTTTGGTTTTTGCAACAGTCAAACAGTCAAATTTTGTTTAAATGCAGATTGCACATTTTCTGTTAGTACAATAAACCTCATTTGAATCCAGAAATATAACTGAGTCCATCAGTTATTAGATATATGAAACTGAAATAGCTGTTGCAAAAACAAAATTGTTATAAAGAAAAAAGGTTAACATTAATAGGGGTGCCCAAACTTTAACATATGACTGTAAATGAAAAAACACATAAAGAATTGTCCTAAAGCCAAATTGGATATAATTCCACACCAAACATAACAAAGAGGGTGGACAAAAGTATTGTCACTGTTCGAAAAATCATGTGATGCTTCTCTAATTTGTGTAATTAACAGCACCTGTAACTTACCTGTGGTACCTAACAGGTGTTGGCAATAACTAAATCACACTTGCAGCCAGTTGACATGGATTAAAGTTGACTCAACCTCTGTCCTGTGTCCTGGTGTGTACTACATTGAGCATGGAGAAAAGAAAGAAGACCAAAGAACTGTCTGAGGACTTGAGAAACCAAATTGTGAGGAAGCATGAGCAATCTCAAGGCTACAAGTCCATCTCCAAAGACCTGAATGTTCCTGTGTCTACTGTGCGCAGTGTCATCAAGAAGTTTAAAGCCCATGGCACTGTGGCTAACCTCCTTAGATGTGGACGGAAAAGAAAAATTGACAAGAGATTTCAACACAAGATTGTGCAGATGTTGGATAAAGAACCTCGACTAACATCCAAACAAGTTCAAGCTGCCCTGCAGTCCGAGGGTACAACAGTGTCAACCCGTACTATCCGTCGGTGTCTGAATGAAAAGGGACTGTATGGTAGGAGACCCAGGAATACCCCCCACTTCTTACCCCGAGACATAAAAAAGCCAGGCTGGAGTTTGCCAAAACTCACCGGAAAAAGCCTAAAACGTTTTGGAAGAATGTTCTCTGGTCAGATGAGACAAAAGTAGAGCTTTTTGGGCAAAGGCATCAACATAGAGTTTACAGGAGAAAAAAAGAGACATTCAAAGAAAAGAACACGGTCCCTACAGTCATACATGGCGGAGGTTCCCTGATGTTTTGGGGTTGCATTGCTGCCTCTGGCACTGGACTGCTTGACCATGTGCATGGCATTATGAAGTCTGAAGACTACCAACAAATTTTGCAGCATAATGTAGGGCCCAGTGTGAGAAAGCTGGGTCTCCCTCAGAGGTCATGGGTCTTCCAGCAGGACAGTGACCCAAAACACACTTCAAAAAGCACTAGAAAATGGTTTGAGAGAAAGCACTGGAGACTTCTAAGGTGGCCAGCATTGAGTCCAGACCTGAATCCCATAGAACACCTGTGGAGAGATCTAAAAATGGCAGTTTGGAAAAGGCACCCTTCAAATACCTGGAGCAGTTTGCCAAAGAAGAATGGTCTAAAATTCCAGCAGAGCATTGTAAGAAACTCATTGATGGTTACCGGAAGCGGTTGGTCGCAGTTATTTGGCTAAAGGTTGTACAACCAAGTATTAGGCTGAGGGTGCCAATACTTTTGTCTGGCCCATTTTTGGAGTATTGTGTGAAATGATCAATGTTTTGCTTTTTGCTTCATTATCTTTTGGGTTTTTTCATTTAAGTCGAATTTTGTTTAAATGCAGATTGCACATTTTCTGTTAGTACTAGAGTTGAGCGACTTTTGGTTTTTTAGGGTCGCATTTCGTTTCGTGAAACCCGACTTTTCCAAAAGTCGGGTCGAGCAAGATCGTCCGATTATAGGGAAAAGTCAGGGTCGTCCCGAAACACGAAACCCAATGTAAGTCAATGGGGAATAAAAGTCGGCAGTGAGAGGAGGACAGGAAACACACCTACAGTGCCCATTTGAATGCCAAAAGCATCAATTCTTTTTACTTAAGCTTGTCAACCTTAATTAACTTCATAATACAAGTTACGCACTGAAAAATGGGGGTTATTTGGCTAAATTTGTGGGGGGGGAGGGCTGGCTGCAGGTTTTCATGTGCCCTGGGCGAAAGAGCGCCCCTTTAACACATACCACAACTCATCATGCTCCGATACGGCAGAGAAATAGCGGTATAGTACAATGAAAAATACCTCACTTTTTACATCTCATGACGAGGCCCATCTATTTCTCCATACAAAATCATTGGTCCCATATAATGTTTGAAACAGTATATGATGAGCTCCACATAATGCTACAGTATATGTTGGTCCCCATGGATGAAGCTCCACTGTCTTATGGGCCCAAATAATGCTCCAAACATAATGGGCCCCATTTCTAATGCTCTAGTGTATAATGGGCCCTGTAAATGCTGCTCCAGTGTCTGATGTCCACCTTTGGAATGTTCCAGTGTATGGTGGGCCCCATCTATCATTCTCCAGAGTATAGTGCTCCCCAAAAATTGCTGTCCCAACATTGAAAACAATCAAATAAGTCTCCTCGCTAGGGAATCCCTGTACTTGTCTGGACAGGTGCTATAGCTTGCTTAACAGCTCGCCAGCCGTTCTCACGCCCAGTATGGATTGCACGTGATTGCACAAAGGTTAGAAAGGGTACCGTATCCCTGGATAACATGTATGGATAGCGTACACATTCAAAATATATGTCTATACAGCATGAGGCAGGCTCAGACGGTGTTAGGCCCAGTATGGATTGCACGTCATTGCACAAAGGTTAGAAAGGGTACCGTATCCCCGAATAACATGTATGGATAGCGTACACATTCAAAATATATGTCTATACAGCATGAGGCAGGCTCAGACGGTGTTAGGCCCAGTATGGATTGCACGTCATTGCACAAAGGTTAGAAAGGGTACCGTATCCCCGGATAACATGTATGGATAGCGTACACATTCAAAATATATGTCTATACAGCATGAGGCAGGCTCAGACGGTGTTAGGCCCAGTATGGATTGCACGTCATTGCACAAAGGTTAGAAAGGGTACCGTATCCCCGGATAACATGTATGGATAGCGTACACATTCAAAATATATGTCTATACAGCATGAGGCAGGCTCAGACGGTGTTAGGCCCAGTATGGATTGCACGTCATTGCACAAAGGTTAGAAGGGGTACCATATCCCCGGATAACATGTATGGATAGCGTACACATTCAAAATATATGTTTATACAGCATGAGGCAGACTCAGACGGTGTTAGGCCCAGTATGGATTGCACGTCATTGCACAAAGGTTAGAAAGGGTACCGTATCCCCGGATAACATGTATGGATAGCGTACACATTCAAAATATATGTCTATACAGCATGAGGCAGGCTCAGACGGTGTTAGGCCCAGTATGGATTGCACGTCATTGCACAAAGGTTAGAAAGGGTACCGTATCCCCGGATAACATGTATGGATAGCGTACACATTCAAAATATATGTCTATACAGCATGAGGCAGGCTCAGACGGTGTTAGGCCCAGTATGGATTGCACGTCATTGCACAAAGGTTAGAAGGGGTACCATATCCCCGGATAACATGTATGGATAGCGTACACATTCAAAATATATGTTTATACAGCATGAGGCAGACTCAGACGGTGTTAGGCCCAGTATGGATTGCACGTCATTGCACAAAGGTTAGAAAGGGTACCGTATCCCCGGATAACATGTATGGATAGCGTACACATTCAAAATATATGTCTATACAGCATGAGGCAGGCTCAGACGGTGTTAGGCCCAGTATGGATTGCACGTCATTGCACAAAGGTTAGAAAGGGTACCGTATCCCCGGATAACATGTATGGATAGCGTACACATTCAAAATATATGTCTATACAGCATGAGGCAGGCTCAGACGGTGTTAGGCCCAGTATGGATTGCACGTCATTGCACAAAGGTTAGAAAGGGTACCGTATCCCCGGATAACATGTATGGATAGCGTACACATTCAAAATATATGTCTATACAGCATGAGGCAGGCCCAGACGGTGTTAGGCCCAGTATGGATTGCACGTCATTGCACAAAGGTTAGAAAGGGTACCGTATCCCCGGATAACATGTATGGATAGCGTACACATTCAAAATATATGTCTATACAGCATGAGGCAGGCTCAGACGGTGTTAGGCCCAGTATGGATTGCACGTCATTGCACAAAGGTTAGAAAGGGTACCGTATCCCCGGATAACATGTATGGATAGCGTACACATTCAAAATATATGTCTATACAGCATGAGGCAGGCTCAGACGGTGTTAGGCCCAGTATGGATTGCACGTCATTGCACAAAGGTTAGAAAGGGTACCGTATCCCCGGATAACATGTATGGATAGCGTACACATTCAAAATATATGTCTATACAGCATGAGGCAGGCTCAGACGGTGTTAGGCCCAGTATGGATTGCACGTCATTGCACAAAGGTTAGAAAGGGTACCGTATCCCCGGATAACATGTATGGATAGCGTACACATTCAAAATATATGTCTATACAGCATGAGGCAGGCTCAGACGGTGTTAGGCCCAGTATGGATTGCACGTCATTGCACAAAGGTTAGAAAGGGTACCGTATCCCCGGATAACATGTATGGATAGTGTACACATTCAAAATATATGTCTATACAGCATGAGGCAGGCTCAGACGGTGTTAGGCCCAGTATGGATTGCACGTCATTGCACAAAGGTTAGAAAGGGTACCGTATCCCCGGATAACATGTATGGATAGCGTACACATTCAAAATATATGTCTATACAGCATGAGGCAGGCTCAGACGGTGTTAGGCCCAGTATGGATTGCACGTCATTGCACAAAGGTTAGAAAGGGTACCGTATCCCTGGATAACATGTATGGATAGCGTACACATTCAAAATATATGTCTATACAGCATGAGGCAGGCTCAGACGGTGTTAGGCCCAGTATGGATTGCACGTCATTGCACAAAGGTTAGAAGGGGTACCGTATCCCCGGATAACATGTATGGATAGCGTACACATTCAAAATATATGTCTATACAGCATGAGGCAGGCTCAGACGGTGTTAGGCCCAGTATGGATTGCACGTCATTGCACAAAGGTTAGAAGGGGTACCGTATCCCCGGATAACATGTATGGATAGCGTACACATTCAAAATATATGTCTATACAGCATGAGGCAGGCTCAGACGGTGTTAGGCCCAGTATGGATTGCACGTCATTGCACAAAGGTTAGAAAGGGTACCGTATCCCTGGATAACATGTATGGATAGCGTACACATTCAAAATATATGTCTCAGGAGGCAGGCTCAGACGGTGTCAGGCACAGTATGGATTTGACGGCCCAGATTACACAGCGGAGGAGCAGGGAGAGGTAAAGATTGCAAATGCTGGGGCCCTGGCCAAGCAAGGGGGGCCCACTCGTGGGCGTCGGTACTGGCACTGGGCCCCTCATAGTACAGCGGTGTGTCTGACGGCGGGTGTGCACCACCACCGTCAGAGACACTTGATTGCACTATGAGGGACCCTGTGCCAGTGCCCGCGCCCAAGAGTCGGCCTACCCACCTGTCCAGGGCAATGGCACTCGCACGGTGTCGTGCGGTAGGTGGTGACCCCGGCCATGGGGGGGGAGGCAGCACAGTTGTGGAGTTTTAGAAAGTGGCATATGTTGATGTTGGACATTCAGCTGATGCAAAAGGCGAAATAGGTGAAGTACCAGGAAGAGGTGGACCAAAGCAAGCCATTTTTCTGTCACCCTATGTGTCATCAGCGGAAGGTGGGACAAAATCCTTGGAAAGCCATGCGTGGTTCATTTTAATGAAGGTTAGATCATCCACATTTTGGGTTGACAGACGGGTCCTTTTTTCTGTCAGGATTGATCCAGCTGCACTGAAGACTCTTTCCGATAGCACACTTGCAGCTGGGCAAGCGAGCTCCTGTAAGGCATATTGGGCCAATTCAGGCCAGGTGTCCAGTTTAGCGGCCCAATAGTCAAAGGGGAATGACCTGTGTGGGAGAACATCGATATGGGAGGAAAAGTAGTTTGTAACCATAGTTGACAACTGCTGTTTCCTGTCATTTTCCATCGATGCAGTATTACCAGTTGTGTGAGCGGTATTTGAAAAATCAGTCCACAACATTGTCATGAAACCCCTGTCTCCAACGCCACTTCTACTGTGTGCACCACGAACACCTCTGCCAAGCTGGCCCCGGCCCGTACGGCTCTTGTGAGAACCATCACCGCTGCTGTGTGCTGGGAATGCCTCAAGCAACCGATTTACCAGAGTTGCTTGTTTATTAGCCAATATTAGGTCAAGGTTCTCCTGTGGCATGATGTTTTGTAATTTGCCTTTATAGCGTGGATCCAGGATGCTGGCCAACCAGTAGTCGTCATCGTTCATCATTTTGCCAATGCGGGGGTCCCTTTTTAGGATCCGCAAGGCATAATCTGACATGTGGGCCAATGTTCCCGGTGTCAATGATGCACTGCGAGTGCTGGGTGGAGGAGCACTTTCTGGCAAATCCACATCCCTCCAGTCAAGCACAAACCCTGTACCAGACCTTGCCACGCCAACATTTTCACTTGCCCCACGAGATGCATCCTCCTCCCCTAAGTAATCATCCCCATCATCCTCCTCCTCCTCCTCCTCTTCTTCCTCCACCTCGTCCAGGAGAGGTCCCTGAGCAGACAATGGCTGAATGTCATCAAGGATTCCCTCCTCCTCTTCCTCCTCATCAACATTGGCTGCAGACGCCTGCTCCTTAAGGTGCGTCAAAGTTTGCATGAGCAGACGCATAAGTGGGATGCTCATGCTTAGGATGGCGTCGTCTGCGCTTACCAGCCGTGTGCATTCCTCAAAACACTGAAGGACTTTACAAAGGTCTTTCAGCTTCGACCACTGCACGCCTGTCAACTCCATGTCTGCTCTCAAAGTGCCTGGCCGTGTATCCTCCCACAAATGCATTATGGCCTGCCTCTGCTCGCACAGCCGCTCCACCATGTGCAGGGTGGAGTTCCACCTTGTTGCAATGTCGATAATGAGGCGGTAGTTGGGAAGGTGGAGCAATCGCTGCAGCTTCTGCATACGAACGGAGTGTATAGGCGACCGGCGGATGTGCGCGCACAGTCTTCGCACCTTCTGGAGCAGGGCTGTTAACTCCGGATAATTTTTGAGGAAGCACTGCACCACCAGGTTCAAGGTGTGAGCCAAGCAAGGTATGTGGCTGAGTTTTGAAAGGGCTATGGCTGCCACAAAATTACGGCCGTTATCACTAACTACCTTGCCTGCCTCAAGATGTACACTGCCCAGCCATGACTCAGTTTGTCGCTTCAAGTACTCGGCCAGCACCTCGGCGGTGTGTCTGTCGCCCAAACACATCATCTGCAACACAGCCTGCTGACGCTTTCCACTAGCTGCTCGATAGGGGGACACATCGTGTGCAACAGTGGCAGCTGCAGATGGAGTGCTCGTACGACTGCGCTCTGTGGACGAGCTTTCGCTTCTGGAGGAGGAGGAGGAGGAGGAGGGTCGAACGCCTCCAGCCAACTGTTTCCTATACCGTGGGCTAGGCAGCACTGTCCCACCACCGATGTCCCCTGTGGACCCTGCATCCACCACATTAACCCAGTGCGCAGTGATGGACACGTAACGGCCCTGGCCATGCCGACTGGACCATGCATCAGTTGTGAGGTGCACCTTTCCGCTCACTGACTGCTTGAGTGCATGGACAATGCGGTCTTTCACATGATGGTGGAGGGCTGGGATGGCTTTGCGAGAGAAGAAGTGGCGACTGGCTAGGTCATAGCGTGGTACTGCATAGGCCATGAGTTCGCGGAAAGCTGTGCTTTCCACCAACCGAAAGGGCATCATCTCAAACGAGATTAGTTTGGCAATGTGGGCGTTCAAACCCAGTGTACGCGGATGAGAGACTGAGTACTTTCTTGACCTACTCATAGTGTCTGGGAGGGTGAGCTGGACTTGAGAGCTGCATATGGTGGAAGTAGCGGTGGACAGGGCGGACTGAGAGAGGGTTGATGATGGTGATGGAGTTGGTGTTCTTTCTGATGGCCTAGAATCAGTCTTTTGTTGATATAACAGTGGGATTCCTTGACTGCTGTGGCCTTGCAACGACACCTCAACATTTGCTGCTGTGCTAACCGGTGGGCTTACAGTGGGGGAAACAATGTAGCGTTGCTGACTACCTTCGTTGTGATCAGTTGCACATGTGGCACTTGAGGTTTGGTGTTGTGTCCACGCTTGCAAGTGCATGCTGGTTAAATGTCTAAGCATGCAACTGGTATTCAAATTTTTCAGATTTTTCCCTCGGCTAAAGGTCTTTGCGCACTTCTTACAGATAACCTTGGCCTGATCATGAGGATTTTGTTCAAAAAAGTGCCACACTGCACTCTTCCTACTTTGGCAGACATTTTGCGGCCTAGCACGCTGTGATCTTTTGACCCTCTGGACAAGCTGTCCAGCAACTCTTTTGATGTTTGGAACCTGTCTTTGGAGTGCTCCGGGCCTGCCAGAAAACAGCTGTTGCGATGTCGATGTCTGCTGTGGATGCTCCTCACCTGAGCTATTGGAAGCAGCACCCTCTTCCCCCAATGGATGCCAATCTGGGTCAACAACTGGTCATCCATCACCTCCTCTTCTATGTCATGTGCACCTTCCTCTGTGTCACCGTGTATGGTGGTATAGTGTGCGGGAAGGGGCACCTGAGTCTCATCAGGGTCAGAATCTGGCTCTGTACACTGCGAGGACAATGTAGTGCTCTGAGTGAATGTACCAGCAGAATCATCCATCAGCGGCTGTGCATCAGTGCACTCCATGTCAGATTCATCTTGGCCTGGGTAATTCACCATTTCACTTGATAATCCAGGCATGGTATGTGAAAACAGCTCCATGGAGTAATCAGTAGTATGGCCTGCGTCATCCTTCAATCTTGGTTGGGGTGAAGGACACAAGGAAAGGTGTGGTTCATGAACATGAGCCTCCAATGACGACTCAGTGCTTTTACTTTTTACAACTTCAGAAGAGGAGGCGATAGAGCTGGAGGCTGAGTCAGCAATGTAAGACAAAACTTTTTCCTGATGCTCTGCCTTTAAAAGCGGTTTGCCAACTCCTAGAAAACTAAGCGTTCAAGGCCTTATGTAGCCAGACGATGACGCAGGGTCAGCACCTCCTGCATTCGGTCCTATTTTGCTCTTGCCACTACCATCAGATCCACCACCAACACCATCATTACCAGCTGCCAACCCCCGCCCAATTCCACGGCCTCTTCCACCAGCCTTCCTCATTTTTGGTAGAAATGTAGACAAAATCCAACAAACTATATAGTAATGTAAAACAAGGTACAAGGTGTCTATAGGACAGGTGAGTTTTAGAATTTCTGCACACACTTGTGGACAGTGGACACTTGTGGATTGTGTGAGGCCCACTGATATCTGAGCGCTATGTGACACGCTCGATGGCACAGCTGCCTGTGACCAAAGTGACGAGAGGATAATGGAGATTTTGAATCTCTGCGTACACTTTTGGACACTGGACACTTGTGGATTGTGTGAGGCCCACTGATATCTGAGCGCTATGTGACACGCTCGATGGCACAGCTGCCTGTGACCAAAGTGACGAGAGGATAATGGAGATTTTGAATCTCTGCGTAAACTTTTGGACACTGGACACTTGTGGATTGTGTGAGGCCCACTGATATCTGAGCGCTATGTGACACGCTCGATGGCACAGCTGCCTGTGACCAAAGTGACGAGAGGATAATGGAGATTTTGAATCTCTGCGTACACTTTTGGACACTGGACACTTGTGGATGGTGTGAGGCCCACTGATATCTGAGCGCTATGTGACACGCTCGATGGCACAGCTGCCTGTGACCAAAGTGACGAGAGGATAATGGAGATTTTGAATCTCTGCGTACACTTTTGGACACTGGACACTTGTGGATGGTGTGAGGCCCACTGATATCTGAGCGCTATGTGACACGCTCGATGGCACAGCTGCCTGTGACCAAAGCGACGAGAGGATAATGGAGATTTTGAATCTCTGCGTACACTTTTGGACACTGGACACTTGTGGATGGTGTGAGGCCCACTGATATCTGAGCGCTATGTGACACGCTCGATGGAACAGCTGCCTGTGACCAAAGTGACGAGAGGATAATGGAGATTTTGAATCTCTGCGTACACTTTTGGACACTGGACACTTGTGGATGGTGTGAGGCCCACTGATATCTGAGCGCTATGTGACACGCTCGATGGCACAGCTGCCTGTGACCAAAGTGACGAGAGGATAATGGAGATTTTGAATCTCTGCGTACACTTTTGGACACTGGACACTTGTGGATGGTGTGAGGCCCACTGATATCTGAGCGCTATGTGACACGCTCGATGGCACAGCTGCCTGTGACCAAAGTGACGAGAGGATAAGGGAGATTGGATTGCTTTTAAAAAAGCAGTTTGCGGAGCAGTGGGTAAACAGCAATGCCAGCGTGTCAGGAAGCCTTAAAAGGCAGCCCAACAACCAACACCACTGATACACCACAATATAGCCTCCCCTTGCACTGCACACACAGTGACTTGTGTGTTGTGCAGGCCAAATCGCTAGCAGCAGAAGCAGTTTTTTTGTCTTCTTCCCTGCCTAACGCTCTCCCTACAGAATCAGCAGCAACCTCTCCCTATACTAAGATCGGCAGAAGTAAGATGGCGGTCGGCGTGCACGCCCTTTTATACCCCCTGTGACGCCCACCAAAGCAAGCCAATCACTTGCATGCCCTTCTGAAAGATGGTGGTGACCCGTGCCTATGTCATCACGTTGCCCACAGTGTCCGTGGATCCTGATTGGCTGAAAAAGAGCGCAAAACAAACTTTTGAAACGCGACTTTGGCGCGTAAGTCGCCGACCTCGTGGCCGACCTCATCCTAGGGTCGGGTTTCGTTTCATGAAACCCGACTTTGCCAAAAGTCGGCGACTTTTGAATTTTTTCGACCCGTTTCGCTCAACTCTAGTTAGTACAATAAACCTCATTTGAATCCAGAAATATAACAGAGTCCATCAGTTATTAGATATATGAAACTGAAATAGCTGTTGCAAAAACCAAAATTGTTATAAAGAAAAAAGGTTAACATTAAGAGGGGTGCCCAAACTTTAACATATGACTGTAAGATAAATTAAATGAAGATAATAATACCAAAGAATTTGTGTTTGCAATCATTTTCAGGAAGAAACTGAGTATTATCTGACAGAATTGCAGGGGTGTCAATACTTTTGGACACAACTGTAGGTGCAGGCTCCACAAGATGGCAATAGAGTGGAAGCAGGACTGCACCTAAACAGAGCTGGCCTGCAGTGTAGCAGCAAGGCTACTACAGGTGGCTGCAGAGAAGTCAAACTAGCCGGTTCAAATCCTAGACTATAGCGCAGTACTAAAGGAATAAGGAAACTCATGGACAGGGAAAAGCCAGAGAATCAGCAGCGGTCGGAAGAGGATAAGACAAAGACAAAAGACAGAAGCAGGCCAGGATGCAAGCCAAGTCAAAATCAGGGAGTCAGCACACTAAAGTGAAACACAGAGTCAAGATGGGAATAGGGGTAAACAGAGAGAGATAGCAAATGTAGCAGGACCAATCAGAGTCAGTTACAGCAGCCCTAGGCAGGAATTATAATAGACATCACCTTCAGGAAGCAGCGGCGATAAATAGCAAACCTGAACCCAGACTGAGGCTGAGAAAGGTTAACCCCTTCATGACCAGACCGCGAAAAAGGGAAAACAGGACTCCAACCCCGGTCTGGATCATGGCAGTGGCATTATAATGAATCATATACCAGCAGAATGTTCAACCATTGTATGCATGAATCGGTATACTCAAAAGTGGAGGACCAACCAAATAGACACAAGACAGAACATTAACAAGGGGGGTCTGAAAATCAGATTGGGGAGACTGGGAGTGGCTAGAGTTGAGCGAAACGGGTCGAACAATTTCAAAAGTCGCCGACTTTTGGCAAAGTCGGGTTTCGTTTCATGAGGCAGGGGTCGCCACCATCTTTCAGAAGGGCATGCAAGTGATTGGCTTGCTTTGGTGGGCGTCACAAGGGTTATAAAAGGGCGTGCATGCCGACCGCCATCTTACTTCTGCCGATCTTAGCATAGGGAGAGGTTGCTGATTCTGTAGGGAGAGCGTTAGGCAGGGAAGAAGAAAAAAAAACTGCTTCTGCTGCTAGCGATTTTGCCTGTGCAACACACCAGTCACTGTGTGTGCAGTGCAAGGGGAGGCTATATTGTGGTGGATCAGCGGTGTTGGTTGTTAGAATGCCTTCTAAGGCTTCCTGATAGCTGCATTGCTGTTTCCCCACTGCTCTGCAAACTGCTTTTTTAAAAGCAATCCCAATTTTTTTTTTGTCCTGCTAAGGTACTGAGCGTGCATTTATTCACACCATACAGCGGTGTACGCTCCTCACACAGTACCGTGTAACGGCTGTTATCACAGCCACAGTGAAGCTATCTGTGTGTCACTGTGGAGGACTTGTTCCGTTCTTACAGACCTACACTCTAGGGAGATTCCTATTCTGCCCAATTCTACAATTCACTTTTTTCACACCTGTGCCATCGAGCCTGTGACATAGCGCTCTGATATTCAGTGGGCCTCACACAATCCAAAAGTGTCCAGTGTCCACAAGTGTCTGCAGAAATTCAAAATCTCCCTTATCCTGTAGTCACTTTTTTCACACCTGCTGCATCGAGCCTGTGACATAGCGCTCTGATATTCATTGGGCCTCACACAATCCAAAAGTGTCCAGTGTCTGCAGAAATTCAAAATCTCCCTTATCCTGTAGTCACTTTTTTCACACCTGCTGCATCGAGCCTGTGACATAGCGCTCTGATATTCATTGGGCCTCACACAATCCAAAAGTGTCCAGTGTCCACAAGTGTCTGCAGAAATTCAAAATCTCCTTTATCCTGTAGTCACTTTTTTCACACCTGTGCCATCGAGCCTGTGACATAGCGCTGTGATATTCAGTGGGCCTCACACAATCCAAGTGTCCAGTGTCCACAAGTGTCTGCAGAAATTCAAAATCTCCCTTATCCTGTAGTCACTTTTTTCACACCTGTGCCATCGAGCCTGTGACATAGCGCTGTGATATTCAGTGGGCCTCACACAATCCAAGTGTCCAGTGTCCACAAGTGTCTGCAGAAATTCAAAATCTCCCTTATCCTGTAGTCACTTTTTTCACACCTGTGCCATCGAGCCTGTGACATAGCACTGTGATATTCAGTGGGCCTCACACAATCCAAGTGTCCAGTGTCCACAAGTGTCTGCAGAAATTCAAAATCTCCCAGAAATTCAAAATCTCCCTTATCCTGTAGTCACTTTTTTCACACCTGTGCCATCGAGCCTGTGACATAGCACTGTGATATTCAGTGGGCCTCACACAATCCAAGTGTCCAGTGTCCACAAGTGTCTGCAGAAATTCAAAATCTCCCTTATCCTGTAGTCACTTTTTTCACACCTGTGCCATCGAGCCTGTGACATAGCGCTGTGATATTCAGTGGGCCTCACACAATCCAAGTGTCCAGTGTCCACAAGTGTCTGCAGAAATTCAAAATCTCCCTTATCCTGTAGTCACTTTTTTCACACCTGTGCCATCGAGCCTGTGACATAGCACTGTGATATTCAGTGGGCCTCACACAATCCAAGTGTCCAGTGTCCACAAGTGTCTGCAGAAATTCAAAATCTCCCAGAAATTCAAAATCTCCCTTATCCTGTAGTCACTTTTTTCACACCTGTGCCATCGAGCCTGTGACATAGCGCTGTGATATTCAGTGGGCCTCACACAATCCAAGTGTCCAGTGTCCACAAGTGTCTGCAGAAATTCAAAATCTCCCTTATCCTGTAGTCACTTTTTTCACACCTGTGCCATCGAGCCTGTGACATAGCACTGTGATATTCAGTGGGCCTCACACAATCCAAGTGTCCAGTGTCCACAAGTGTCTGCAGAAATTCAAAATCTCCCTTATCCTGTAGTCACTTTTTTCACACCTGTGCCATCGAGCCTGTGACTGTGACATAGCGCTGTGATATTCAGTGGGCCTCACACAATCCAAGTGTCCAGTGTCCACAAGTGTCTGCAGAAATTCAAAATCTCCCTTATCCTGTAGTCACTTTTTTCACACCTGCTGCATCGAGCCTGTGACATAGCACTGTGATATTCAGTGGGCCTCACACAATCCAAGTGTCCAGTGTCCACAAGTGTCTGCAGAAAATCTAAATCTCCCTTATCCTGTAGTCACTTTTTTCACACCTGTGCCATCGAGCCTGTGACATAGCGCTGTGATATTCAGTGGGCCTCACACAATCCAAGTGTCCAGTGTCCACAAGTGTCTGCAGAAAATCTAAATCTCCCTTATCCTGTAGTCACTTTTTTCACACCTGTGCCATCGAGCCTGTGACATAGCGCTGTGATATTCAGTGGGCCTCACACAATCCAAGTGTCCAGTGTCCACAAGTGTCTGCAGAAATTCTAAATCTCCCTTATCCTGTAGTCACTTTTTTCACATCTGTGCCATCGAGCCTGTGACATAGCGCTGTGATATTCAGTGGGCCTCACACAATCCAAGTGTCCAGTGTCCACAAGTGTCTGCAGAAATTCAAAATCTCCTAGAAATTCAAAATCTCCCTTATCCTGTAGTCACTTTTTTCACACCTGTGCCATCGAGCCTGTGACATAGCGCTGTGATATTCAGTGGGCCTCACACAATCCAAGTGTCCAGTGTCCACAAGTGTCTGCAGAAATTCAAAATCTCCCTTATCCTGTAGTCACTTTTTTCACACCTGTGCCATCGAGCCTGTGACATAGCGCTGTGATATTCAGTGGGCCTCACACAATCCAAGTGTCCAGTGTCCACAAGTGTCTGCAGAAATTCAAAATCTCCCTTATCCTGTAGTCACTTTTTTCACACCTGTGCCATCGAGCCTGTGACATAGCACTGTGATATTCAGTGGGCCTCACACAATCCAAGTGTCCAGTGTCCACAAGTGTCTGCAGAAATTCAAAATTTCACAGAAATTCAAAATCTCCCTTATCCTGTAGTCACTTTTTTCACACCTGTGCCATCGAGCCTGTGACATAGCGCTGTGATATTCAGTGGGCCTCACACAATCCAAGTGTCCAGTGTCCACAAGTGTCTGCAGAAATTCAAAATCTCCCAGAAATTCAAAATCTCCCTTATCCTGTAGTCACTTTTTTCACACCTGTGCCATCGAGCCTGTGACATAGCGCTGTGATATTCAGTGGGCCTCACACAATCCAAGTGTCCAGTGTCCACAAGTGTCTGCAGAAATTCAAAATCTCACAGAAATTCAAAATCTCCCTTAAGCTATAGTCACTATTTTCACACCTGTGCCATCGAGCCTGTGACATAGCGCCCTGATATTTAGTGGGCCTCACACAATCCAAAAGTGTCCAGTGTCCACTAGTGTGTGCAGAAAATCTAAATCTCCCCTGTCCTATAGACACCTTGTACCTTGTTTTACATTACTATATAGTTTGTTGGATTTTGTCTACATTTCTACCAAAAATGAGGAAGGCTGGTGGAAGAGGCCGTGGAATTGGGCGGGGGTTGGCAGCTGGTAATGATGGTGTTGGTGGTGGATCTGATGGTAGTGGCAAAAGCAAAATAGGACCGAATGCAGGAGGTGTTGAGCCTGCGTCATCGTCTGGCTCCATAAGGCTTCGAAGGCTTAGTTTTCTAGGAGTTAGAAAACCACTTTTAACGCCAGAGCATCAGGAAAAAGTTTTGTCTTACATTGCTGACTCAGCCTCCAGCTCTATCGCCTCCTCTTCTGAAGTTGTAAAAAGTAAAAGCACTGAGTCGTCATTGGAGGCTCATGTTCATGAACCACACCTTTCCTTGTGTCCTTCACCACAACCAGGATTGAAAGATGACGCAGGCCATACTACTGATTACTCCATGGAGCTGTTTTCACATACCATGCCTGGATTATCAAGTGAAATGGTGAATTACCCAGGCCAAGATGAATCTGACATGGAGTGCACTGATACACAGCCGCTGATAGATGATTCTGCTGGTACATTCACTCAGAGCACTACATTGTCCTCGCAGTGTACAGAGCCAGATTCTGACCCTGATGAGACTCAGGTGCCCCTTCCCGCACACTATACCACCATACACGGTGACACAGAGGAAGGTGCACATGACATTGAAGAGGAGGTGATGGATGACCAGTTGTTGACCCAGATTGGCATCCATTGGGGGAAGAGGGTGCTGCTTCCAATAGCTCAGATGAGGAGCATCCACAGCAGACATCAACATCGCAACAGCTGTTATCTGGCAGGCCCGGAGCACTCCAAAGACAGGTTCCAAAAATCAAAAGAGTTGCTGGACAGCTTGTCCAGAGGGTCAAAACATCACAGCGTGCTAGGCCGCAAAATGTCTGCCAAAGTAGGAAGAGTGCAGTGTGGCACTTTTTTGAACAAAATCCTCATGATCAGGCCAAGGTTATCTGTAAGAAGTGCGCAAAGACCTTTAGCCGAGGGAAAAATCTGAAAAATTTGAATACCAGTTGCATGCTTAGACATTTAACCAGCATGCACTTGCAAGCGTGGACACAACACCAAACCTCAAGTGCCACATGTGCAACTGATCACAAAGAAGGTAGTCAGCAATGCTCCATTGTTTCCCCCACTGTAAGCCCACCGGTTAGCACAGCAGCAAATGTTGAGGTGTCGTTGCAAGGCCACAGCAGTCAGGGAATCCCACTGTTATATCAACGAAATACTGAATCTAGGCCATCAGAAAGAACACCAACTCCATCACCATCATCAACCCTCTCTCAGTCCGCCCTGTCCACCGCTACTTCTACCATATGCAGCTCTCAAGTCCAGCTCACCCTCCCAGACACTATGAGTAGGTCAAGAAAGTACTCAGTCTCTCATCCGCGTACACTGGGTTTGAACGCCCACATTGCCAAACTAATCTCGTTTGAGATGATGCCCTATCGGTTGGTGGAAAGCGCAGCTTTCCGCGAACTCATGGCCTATGCAGTACCACGCTATGACCTACCCAGTCGCCACTTCTTCTCTCGCAAAGCCATCCCAGCCCTCCACCATCATGTGAAAGACCGCATTGTCCATGCACTTAAGCAGTCAGTGAGTGGAAAGGTGCACCTCACAACTGATGCATGGTCCAGTCGGCATGGCCAGGGCCGTTACGTGTCCATCACTGCGCACTGGGTTAATGTGGTGGATGCAGGGTCCACAGGGGACATCGGTGGTGGGACAGTGCTGCCTAGCCCACGGTATAGGAAACAGTTGGCTGTAGGCGTTCCACCCTCCTCCTCCTCCTCCTCCTCCAGAAGCGAAAGCTCGTCCACAGAGCGCAGTCGTACGAGTACTCCATCTGCAGCTGCCACTGTTGCACACGAGGTGTCCCCCTATCGAGCAGCTAGTGGAAAGCGTCAGCAGGCTGTGTTGCAGATGATGTGTTTGGGCGACAGACACACCGCCGAGGTGCTGGCCGAGTACTTGAAGCGACAAACTGAGTCATGGCTGGGCAGTGTACATCTTGAGGCAGGCAAGGTAGTTAGTGATAACGGCCGTAATTTTGTGGCAGCCATAGCCCTTTCAAAACTCAGCCACATACATTGCTTGGCTCACACCTTGAACCTGGTGGTGCAGTGCTTCCTCAAAAATTATCTGGAGTTAAGAGCGCTGCTCCATAAGGTGCGAAGACTGTGCGCGCACATCCGCCGGTCTCCTGTACACTCCGTTCGTATGCAGAAGCTGCAGCGATTGCTCCACCTTCCCAACCACCACCTCATTATCGACATTGCAACAAGGTGGAACTCCACCCTGCACATGGTGGAGCGGCTGTGCGAGCAGAGGCAGGCCATAATGCATTTGTGGGAGGATACACGGCCAGACACTTTGAGAGCAGACATGGAGTTGACAGGTGTGCAGTGGTCGAAGCTGAAAGACCTCTGTAAAGTCCTTCAGTGTTTTGAGGAATGCACACGGCTGGTAAGCGCAGACGACGCCATCCTAAGCATGAGCATCCCACTTATGCGTCTGCTCATGCAAACTTTGACGCACCTTAAGGAGCAGGCGTCTGCAGCCAATGTTGACGAGGAGGAAGAGGTGGAGGGAATCCTTGATGACATTCAGCCATTGTCTGCTCAGGGACCTCTCCTGGACGAGTTGGAGGAAGAAGAGGAGGAGGAGGATGATGATGGGGATGATTACTTAGGGGAGGAGGATGCATCTCGTGGGGCAAGTGAAAATGTTGGCGTGGCAAGGTCTGGTACAGGGTTTGTGCGTGACTGGAGGGATGTGGATTTGCCAGAAAGTGCTCCTCCAACCAGCACTCGCAGCGCATCATTGACACCGGGAACATTGGCCCACATGTCAGATTATGCCTTGCGGATCCTAAAAAGGGACCCCCGCATTGCCAAAATGATGAACGATGACGACTACTGGTTGGCCAGCATCCTGGATCCACGCTATAAAGGTAAATTACAAAACATCATGCCACAGGAGAACCTTGACCTAATATTGGCTAATAAACAAGCAACTCTGGTAAATCAGTTGCTTGAGGCATTCCCAGCACACAGCAGAGGTGATGGTTCTCACACGAGCCGTACGGGCCGGGGGCAGCTTGGCAGAGGTGTTCATGGTGCACACAGCAGAAGTGGCGTTGGAGACAGGGGTTTCATGACAATGTTGTGGACTGATTTTTCAAGTACCGCTCACACAACTGGTAATACAGCATCGATGGAAAGTGACAGGAGACAGCAGTTGTCAACTATGGTTACAAACTACTTTTCCTCCCATATCGATGTTCTCCCACGCAGGTCATTCCCCTTTGACTACTGGGCTGCTAAACTGGACACCTGGCCTGAATTGGCACAATATGCCTTACAGGAGCTCGTTTGCCCAGCTGCAAGTGTGCTATCGGAAAGAGTCTTCAGTGCAGCTGGATCAATCCTGACAGAAAAAAGGACCCGTCTGTCAACTCAAAATGTGGATGATCTAACCTTCATAAAAATGAACCATGCATGGGTTTCCAAGGATTTTGTCCCACCTTCCCCTGATGACACATAGGGTGACAGAAAAATGGCTTGCTTTGGTCCACCTCTTCCTGGGACTTGACCTATTTCGCCTTTTGCATCAGCTGAATGTCCAACATCAGCATATGCCACTTTCTAAAACTCCCTAACTGTGCTGCCTCCCCCCTCCCCATGGCCGGGGTCACCACCTAGCGCACAACACCGTGCGAGTGCCGTTGCCCTGGACAGGTGGGTAGGCTGACTCTTGGGCGCGGGCACTGGCACAGGGTCCCTCATAGTGCAATCAAGTGTCTCTGACGGTGGTGGTGCACACCCGCCGTCAGACACACCGCCGTACTATGAGGGGCCCAGTGCCAGTACCGACGCCCACGAGTGGGCCCCCCTTGCTTGGGCAGGGCCCCAGCATTTGCAATCTTTACCTCTCCCTGCTCCTCCGCTGTGTAGTCTGGGCCGTCAAATCCATACTGTGCCTGACACCGTCTGAGCCTGCCTCCTGGTGTATTGACATATATTTTGAATGTGTATGCTATCCATACATGTTATCCGGGGATACGGTACCCTTTCTCACCTTTGTGCAATCACGTGCAATCCATACTGGGCCTAACACCGTCTGAGCCTGCCTCCTGATGTATAGACATATATTTTGAATGTGTACGCTATCCATACATGTTATCCGGGGATACGGTACCCTTTCTCACCTTTGTGCAATCACGTGCAATCCATACTGGGCCTAACACCGTCTGAGCCTGCCTCCTGATGTATAGACATATATTTTGAATGTGTACGCTATCCATACATGTTATCCGGGGATACGGTACCCTTTCTCACCTTTGTGCAATCACGTGCAAGCCATACTGGGCCTAACACCATCTGAGCCTGCCTCCTGATGTATAGTCATATATTTTGAATGTGTACGCTATCCATACATGTTACCCGGGGATACGGTACCCTTTCTCACCTTTGTGCAATCACGTGCAAGCCATACTGGGCCTAACACCGTCTGAGCCTGCCTCCTGATGTATAGACATATATTTTGAATGTGTACGCTATCCATACATGTTATCCGGGGATACGGTACCCTTTCTCACCTTTGTGCAATCACGTGTAACCCATACTGGGCGTGAGAACGGCTGGCGAGCTGTTAAGCAAGCTACAGCACCTGTGGTTTGCACACGTAAGTTTTTCATTTTTTTCAGGAATGACGGTTAGGCCTAATTCCGGAACTGCGGTTGACCTGCACTTACTGGGAAATCATCGTTCGCGAGTAATAATTGTAATCAGTGATCCCCATCACTAACGTTGTTCAGCGGGTTATCTGCACCTGTAAGCGACAAACGCTGGCCTTTTCAGTGTAGCGCACATGCAGCCACGGACATGTAAGGGCATGACACACCAGTTATTGGCCAATCTCATGTGCCAGAGCCTCACGTGTCCCTCTAGTAAGCCAGACTCGGACCGCGGGGCATGACGGAGTTTCGTTCGTTAACGGAATTAAGCTTGCAATGTGTGCATCTGTTCTGTAGCTGGCATGGTTGAGATTGCCCGTGTTGAGTCAAATTACGCCGTAGGCTCCACTCCTAGTGGTGCCCTTCTGGACATTCCTTTAAGGTTCAGCTTTGCAACCATACTGCCCACGTAAAACAAACACTTTGCCTTCATGAACGCTGTTTGGAGGGTCATGACTCGTGGGAATAACGCCGCCCAATCAGTTAACCTGCTAGAGAGATCCTTCGTTGCTCCCAAGCATGACATCACACTCCCTAGGAGGAAGGTAATGCCACTGTGGCGACCGTACTCCTGGGGGCGACACAAGTGCACTGATGCCCAGCCACTGCTCGATGAATCTGCTGGTACATTGACCCAGACCACTACATTCCCCTCGCACGCTACCCGGCCTGAATCTGACCCTGATGAAACTCAGGTTACCCTTCCCATATACAGTTCCATCTTACACGGTGACAAAGAGGAAGCTGCAGATGAAAGTGCAGGTTCGGCCCACCCGCCATCAGACACACCACCGTACTATCAGGGGCCCTGTGCCAGTGCCGTCGCCAACGAGTGGGCCCCCCTGCTTGCTCAGGATCACAGCACTTGCAAGGTTGAAATACTGTGCAGTGAGATGGAAGATGGGGACGACGAGGAGTCCAGACTAGTACAGGGATTCCCTAGCGAGGAGACTTATTTGATTGTTTTCAATGTTGGGACAGCAATTTTTGGGGAGCACTATACTCTGGAGAATGATAGATGGGGCCCACCATACACTGGAACATTCCAAAGGTGGACATCAGACACTGGAGCAGCATTTACAGGGCCCATTATACACTAGAGCATTAGAAATGGGGCCCATTATGTTTGGAGCATTATTTGGGCCCATAAGACAGTGGAGCTTCATCCATGGGGACCAACATATACTGTAGCATTATGTGTAGCTCATCATATACTGTTTCAAACATTATATGGGACCAATGATTCTGTATGGAGAAATAGATGGGCCTCGTCATGAGATGTAAAAAGTGAAGTATTTTTCATTGTACTATACCGCTATTTCTCTGCCGTATCGGAGCATGATGAGTTGTGGTATTATGTGTTAAAGGGGCGCTCTTTCGCCCAGGGCACATGAAAACCTGGAGCCAGCCCTACCCCCCCACAACTTTAGCCAAATAACCCCCATTTTTCAGTGCGTAACTTGTATTATGAAGTTAATTAAGGTTGACCAGCTTAAGTAAGAAGAATTGATGCTTTTGGCATTCAAATGAGCACTGTAGGTGTGTTTCCTGTCCTCCTCTCACTGCCGACTTTTATTCCCCATTGACTTACATTGGGTTTCGTGTTTCGGGACGACCCCGACTTTTCCCTATAGTCGGCCGATCTTGCTCGACCCGACTTTTTGAAAAGTCGGGTTTCACGAAACGAAACTCGACCATAAAAAAACAAAAGTCGCTCAACTCTAATGAGGGGTTACTGCGGGAGCCAGAGGGGTATGAGAAAAACGATATCCCCTATGCTCCGAGTCCTTCTCTCCAACTCTGCAGCGGTGCTCTCTCACCGGAATCAGGGGCTCTGCATTAACACAAGGGTTACCGGAACTTCGTACGTGGTACAATCTGTCACAGCACTTCCCACGCGCGCTGTCCGGCGCGCTCCTGCCCCTCGGCGCGTCCCCGCGCCCGGCTTCCGGCTTCCTCGGCGCCGGGTTCCTGCCCACGGCACTCAGCCTCCTGGGTAGCTGACACGCTAGGCCCCACCCCCAAGATGGCGGCGCCCATCGCTACATATGGCCGGCGTCAGCCCTGGTAAGACGCCTGATTATCTCATGCGGTGACGCTGTCCGCAGCTTCGCCCTCTGTGTCCTCAGGCCCCTCTTGTCCTCTGTCTCTGCTGCGTGTTGTACCGTGGTTCCTCCTGCTTAACCTCGGTCTGCTTTTTCTGTGCTCTGCCCTCCCTGTCTCCCTGGTGCTTTCCCTCCTCTATCCTGCTACCTACTTCCCTCTCCACGTCTCAGTTATTTGCCATACAGCCTGTATTCATTTGTTTGCTTCTTTACATCTACAGCCTCCGTTCCTGTGCACCCCTGGGCCCCTGGTTCCGCACCCACTGGGTTCCTGCCTCACCCTATACGCTGCCTCCTGCTCTCTTACCTCAGTCGTCCCTTTGGTTCCGGCTGTCGCGGCTCTATACCCGGGAGGTCTGTCCCTAACACTCCCTGTATAGGGGGTGGTCCTCACCTGGGCACTCGCCTCTGGGGGCTCTGGAGCCGTGACCCAGAGGGTCCACTTCCAGGTACACCTTTGCTTTCCCACCACACCGTAACAGCATAATCAGGCCATGGACCCCGCCGGAGCCACGGCCGCTCAGAAGGAGTTAGTCTTTCTTCGGGAGAATCAGACGCGCATGATGTCCTTCATGAAAACCATGGACTCACGTCTGTTCGCTCTCCAGTCCTCTGACCCTGGTAATGCCGCCCAGTTGGCTGGTCTACAACAGGAGTTGGCGCAGCAGCGAGACACCCAGTCACATATCCTCAGCTATATGGCCTCGGTGGACGGTCGGTTGCTCGCCTTGCAGGCGGCCGCATCTGCTCCCCCAGCCACGGGTCCCCATCCTCCTCCGCGGTTAGCAAAACCTCCCCGATATAACGGAGACGCCAAGCTATGCCGGGGTTTTTTAAATCAGTGCCGTCTCCATTTTGAGTTGCTGCCCCAGCAGTACCCCTCTGACCGAGCCAAGGTGGCCTTCATCATTTCCCATCTTGAGGGGGACGCGTTGGCTTGGGTCAATCCGCTCTGGGAACATGATGACCCGGTTGTTACTCAGCTTTCCGTGTTTTGGATATATTTCGTTGAGTTTTTGACGAACCGGCCCGTTTAGCCTCTACCACTGAGGCTTTATTTAACCTATGTCAAGGTTCTTTAACGGTGGGCCAGTATGCCATCCAGTTTAGGAATCTTTCTTCTGACTTAGGTTGGAATAATGAGGCCTTGGTGGGCACTTTTTGGCGAGGCCTCTCAAGTCGGATAAAAGATGAGCTCGCGGGTCGTGACACCCCTACAGCTCTCGAGGATTTGATCTCTCTAGCGACGCGAATTGACCTCCGCTTTCAGGAGCTTGCCAGGGAGAGAAGGGCTTCTCGTCCACTTTCTTCTATCCGCAGGCCACCCAGTCCTCGACCTAGGATTCTCCCGTCACCTCCGACACTCGAACCTATGCAGGTGGATCGCCTGAAGCTGTCCAATCAGCGTCGTAGGGAGTGGAGCCTCCACGGTCAGTGCTTCTACTGCGGTAGCGGTTCCCACCTCATCCGAACTTGTCCCGAGCGTCCGAAAAACTTCTCCGCCTTGGCCAGGTAAGAGAGGCCTCCCTAGGTGCACATGATACCTCTCTTCCTCTCACTTTGTCCGTCCTCTTGAATGTTGGTGGGCAGCGGGCCTCTCTGGTGGCCTACGTGGACTCGGGTGCCGCCGGGAATTTCATCAGGCTAGAGGAGGTTAATAAGCTGTCAGTTCCCGTCAGGCCCTTGAAAAAACCACAAATTCTCGCCTCCGTAGATGGTCGGCCCCTGCTAGAGACGGTTTCATTAATTACTCATGAAGTGGTATTGCAAGTAGGGGCGCTGCACAAGGAGAGGATCATGTTTTACGTCCTACCAGGCATTTCTCACCCTATCCTGCTTGGTCTTCCTTGGTTGCGGCTTCACGAGCCCATCTTAGATTGGCATAATGGTAACGTCTTGCGCTGGGGGAGTCCTGTCGGGCTCGGTGTCTGCTGCCGGTGCGTCCAGTAGGTGACCCCCGTCCTTTGCCTGTTCCCCCAGGATTGCCTCCGGTGTACCATGATTTTTTGGATGTATTTGACAAGAGGGAGGCGGAGACTCTCCCTCCTCACCGTCCCTACGACTGCCCCATCGAGCTCGTCTCAGGTACTACTCCACCTCGTGGGAGAATTTATCCCCTCTCTCCAGCTGAGACCCAGGCCATGTCTGAATACATCCAGGACAATTTGGCCAGGGGTTTCATTCGGAAATCCTCATCCCCTGCTGGAGCAGGCTTCTTTTTCGTAAAGAAGAAGGATGGGTCCCTGCGGCCATGCATCGATTATCGTGGCTTGAATCGTATCACAGTGAAGAATAAGTATCCACTACCTCTCATCTCTGAACTTTTTGATCGCTTGAAGGGGGCACGAGTATTTACCAAGCTTGATCTTCGAGGGGCCTAAAACCTGGTTCGGATACGCTCTGGGGACAAGTGGAAGACGGCGTTCAACACGCGGGACGGCACTACGAGTATTTGGTTATGCCCTTTGGACTTTGCAACGCACCCGCGGTGTTCCAAGAACTCGTAAATGATGTCTTCAGAGATCTTCTCTACACCTGTGTCGTAGTCTATCTAGACGACATCTTGGTTTTCTCTTCTGATCTGGCCACACATCGCCGAGACGTCCGTCAAGTCATTCTACGTCTCAGAGAGAATCATCTCTTTGCCAAGTTAGAGAAATGTCTCTTTGAGCAAAGGTCCTTGCCTTTTCTTGGTTTTATCGTTTCGGACTCGGGTCTGGAGATGGATCCTGCGAAAGTCTCCGCAGTTCTCAATTGGCCACGTCCTTCCGGAGTCAAGGCAATTCAGCGGTTTTTGGGCTTCACCAATTATTATAGGCAATTTATCCCTCATTTCTCGTCTTTGGCCAAGCCCATCTCGGCTCTTGTCCGCAAAGAGGCCGATCCCAACCACTGGCTCTCTGAAGCTGAGGCGGCCTTCGCGGCCCTGAAATTAGAATTCGCCAAGTCTCCGATACTTCATCACCCGGATGCCAGCAGGCCATTTATCCTCGAGGTGGACGCATCCTCGGTGGGAGCTGGAGCAGTTCTCCTGCAGAAGTCTTCCTCGGGCCGCACCCTTACCTGCGGCTTCTTCTCCAAAGCTTTCTCCACTCCCGAACGTAACTATGCCGTTGGTGATAGAGAACTCTTGGCCATTAAGATGGCTCTTGAGGAATGGCATCATCTTCTCGAGGGTGCCCTCCATCCGTTCATCATTTTTACGGATCACAAAAATTTGGCCTATCTTCAGTCCACCCAAAGGCTCAACCCTCGACAAGCCAGATGGTCAATATTTTTTGAAAGATTTGACTTTGAAGTCCACTTCCGACCCGGGGAGAAAAACATCAAGGCGGACGCTCTTTCACGGTCCTTCCAGTCGGTAGAGAAGGAGGAGGGTCCAAACCATATCAATGACCCTGCCAAGGTCCTTACCGTGGCCCCAGTAAGGCTGATCTCCCCACCTTCTGGTAAGACCTTTGTTCGAAGTGGAGATAGATTAAAGGTTCTACGGTGGAGTCACTCTTCAAAATTCTCTGGACATGCCGGAATTAGCAAGACTCTCTCGCTGGTCTCCCGCCATTACTGGTGGCCTTCGCTTCGTAGAGATGTTCAAGATTTCATCGCCTCTTGTCCTTCTTGCGCCCAGAACAAGGTTCCCCGGCATGCTCCTGAGGGTCTCCTGCAGCCGTTGCCAATACCTGCAAACCCATGGACTCACATTGCCATGGACTTCGTCACTGACTTGCCTCCTTCGTCCAGATGTACGGTGATATTGGTGGTCGTAGATCGGTTCTCCAAAATGGCCCACTTCATCGCCCTACCTGGCCTACCTACCGCTTACGAGTTGGCAAAGATCTTCGTGCTTCACATTTTTCGCCTTCATGGGTTTCCTCAACATATTGTCTCGGATCGAGGAGTTCAGTTTACGTCCTGTTTTTGGCGAGCTCTCTGTGGATTACTGAAGATAACGTTAGATTTTTCCTCAGCCTATCACCCCCAGTCGAATGGTCAGGTCGAGCGAGTCAACCAAGCCTTAACATCCTATCTCCGACATTTTTCCAATGCTCACCAAGACGACTGGGCCTCTCTCCTTCCTTGGGCGGAGTTCGCCTACAACAACCATCCTAGTGAAGCCTCCTCCAAATCTCCCTTTTTTGTGGTTTTTGGTCAACACCCAGGTATTCCTCTCCGTGTCCCCCACCTCGGGTGTGCCGGCGGCAGATTCCTTGTCCGTGGACTTCTCTCAGATTTGGAGGGAGTCCAAAGGGGCCCTTGAGAATGCCAGCCTCAGAATGAAGCGTTATGCCGACAAGAGGCGACTAGACGTTCCCCCGTATCACCCTGGGGATAAGGTTTGGTTAGCTTCCCAGTACATCAGGTTAAAAATCCCCTCCTACAAGTTAGGCCCACGTTACATTGGTCCCTTTGAGGTCTTAAGTCGGATCAACAACGTGGCTTACAAGTTGAGGTTACCCGCCTCACTTAAAATTCCCAACACCTTCCATGTGTCTCTCCTTAAACCAGCCGTGTTCAACCACTTTCATCCTGCACCCGCTCTAACCTCCCAACCATGTAGCTCGGATAACGCCTTTGAGGTGAGGGATATTTTGGCTAGGAAGACTGTTAGAGGGAGAACTCTGTTTCTGGTTGATTGGAAGGGTTTTGGCCCCGAGGAGAGATCATGGGAATATTGATGCTCCCCACATCATGAGACGGTTCCTCTCCAACATTAGGAGGAGGGGGCGTAAAGAGGGGGGTACTGTCACAGCGCTTCCCACGTGCGCTGTCCGGCGCGCTCCTGCCCCTCGGACGCGTCCCCGCGCCCGGCCTCCGACTCCCTCGGCGCCAGGTTCCTGCCCACGGCGCTCAGCCTCCTGGGTAGCTGACGCGCTAGGCCCCGCCCCCAAGATGGCGGCGCCCATCGCTACATATGGCCGGCGTCAGCCCTGATAAGACGCCTGATTATCTCATGCGGTGACGCTGTCCGCAGCTTCGCCCTCTGTGTCCTCAGGCCCCTCTTGTCCTCTGTCTCTGCTGCGTGTTGTACCGTGGTTCCTCCTGCCTAACCTCGGTCTGCTTTTTCTGTGCTCTGCCCTCCCTGTCTCCCTGGTGCTTTCCCTCCTCTATCCTGCTACCTACTTCCCTCTCCACGTCTCAGTTATTTGCCGTACAGCCTGTATTCATTTGTTTGCTTCTTTACATCTACAGCCTCCGTTCCTGTGCGCCCCTGTATGTTACATGTAGTATATATAGTATATATGTAGTATGCATGTTGCATGCATGTAGTATATATGTTGTATGTATGTTGCATGCATGTAGTATATATGTATTATGTATGTAGTATGTATGTAGCATGTATGTAGTATGTATGTTGCATGTATGTAGCATGTAGTATATATGTAGTATGTATGTTACATGTAGTATATATGTAGTATGCATGCAGTATATATGTTGTATGTATGTTGCATGCATGTAGTATATATGTATTATGTATGTAGTATGTAGCATGTATGTAGCATGTAGTATATATGTAGTATGTATGTTACATGTAGTATATATAGTATATATGTAGTATGCATGTTGCATGCATGTAGTATATATGTTGTATGTATGTTGCATGCATGTAGTATATATGTATTATGTATGTAGTATGTATGTAGCATGTATGTAGTATGTAGCATGTATGTAGCATGCATGTAGTATGTAGCATGTATGTAGTATGCATGTTGCATGTAGTATGTATGTTACATGTAGTATATATGTAGTATGCATGTTGTATGTATGTAGCATGTATGTAGCATGTAAATTTTTTTTTTTTTTTTACATTCAACACATTAGCTGGATGATGGGACTACTACTGTCCCATCATTGGCTAATGTGTCAATCACTGTCATGGTAGCAGGCATCGCCCGATGGGACTTGTAGTCCCATCGGACGATGCCTGCACAGACCCCCGGAGCCTGCACAGACCACCGGCAGGCCGGCACAGCCCCCCGGCAGGCCGGCACAGACCACCGGAGCCTGCACAGACCACTGGCAGGCCGGCACAGCCCCCCGGTAGGCCGGCACAGCCCCCCAGAGCCTGCACAGACCACCGGCAAGCCGGCACAGCCCCCCCGGCAGGCCGGCACAGACCCCCGGAGCCTGCACAGACCACCGGCAGGCCGGCACAGACCCCCGGCAGGCCGGCACAGACCCCCGGAGCCTGCACAGACCACCGGCAGGCCGGCACAGACCCCCGGACAGTCGGCACAGCCCCCCCGAAGGCCCGAACTGACAGCGCATCCTGATGCGCACAGACAGCGCATCATGATGACGTCATTTCGGCAGCCAATCAGACCCACAAAAGTGGCTCATTGCATTTTGGACTTCCGATTCCGGTATCCGATACGAAAAAAGTATCGGTACTCGGTATCGGAATTCCGATACGGCAAATATCGGCCGATACCCGATACTTGCGGTATCGGAAAGCTCAACACTACTCCTGGTATTTTCCTAACAAGGCTTCCACCCGAGGAACTTGCTGAGAGGGCAGTTCTGAGAGTTCTTCCCACATGTGCTCTAGTATCCGTCGGTCTTCTTGCAGCAACCTGGGATCTGTGGTGGCCTCTGCCTTTACAGTCACCAGCCACGGGTCTTCTGGCTTTGCAGTTAGCTGTACTGTTTCAGATGGAACCAGCTCGTCCGGCACGCCTAGGATGTGGTCCACTTCACCCCTGGGGGGCATAGTCACATCAGTCTCTCCCAAATTCACACAGCGCACAAGGACAGTACCATTCTGCACAGTGGCCAAGGTCTGTGTGACCAATATCCCTGACGGTAATTGATGAGCTTTGCTGGGTTCCACTTGTACCTCCACTCCCTCTAGGGGAATAGCCGCTCAGACAGGTAGGGGGAGCACAGTCTGTCCACGGGGCAACACTCGATTCAAAGAAGCGGGGGTGATGGTCTTGCCTAGTTCCTTCCTGCTGCTGCATAATTCCCGGACCTGGGCTGTCCATATCAGCTGCTGAAAGACCCTATTTTGTGGGGTCTGGTCTCTCCATTGTCGCAGAAATTGGTCTGGGGACTCATTGAGAATACTCCCGAGGTCTTTAAGCATGCTCATGCCCAGGGTTACAGTATGATCCCTAGCAGCTTCTCCATCTACCTGCACTACTCCTTTTCTCCCCACATCTTTTCCAGACTTCTATGTTCAGCCATACCACCCCTGCGACTGGGATGGGCAAATGGTTGGCCGCCGTAAGCTTGATGACAGGGCCACATTCAGGCCGCAGCGCCTCCCTGAAGAGTCTGCGAAAAAAATTTCCGGGCATGGTGGTCACTTGCGAACCGTGTCTATCAGGCACTGTACAGCTCTCCCATTGATTTCGGCCCAGACCAGGGGGCACATGGAAACAAGGCTGGTGGGACTCTTATCACTCCTCCTCTGCTCTTCACACTCCGGATGGTGTCCCTCGTGCTCGGAGCCACCTAGTTTAACGGCGGCAGTGGGGATGGTCGGTTCCGCTGGGGACACCACGGGGCAATATGACCAGGCTCTCCACAAGCATAACATGTGAGGGGACGTCTCCGCTGGGTAGCTGCAACTTCTCTTCAGGGAACAGCTCCTCTATCTCACACCAGTAGACCGGGCCTCTCTGCCTGGGTCCTCCTTGAAGCCACCATTTCTTCACAAAACTGGCTAATCTCCATTCTCAGGTCCTCTACCTATCTGGGGACTTTGTCTGTGGGGTTGGTTGCCTCCCCGCTCCGCACCTTTGCCATCGGCCCTGTCACGTCCTGTTCCTGCTCGCGCGTGCGCACCTCACTACCAACTTCAGAGAAGATCATGCCTGCCTTTACCCGCAGTTGCTCTCACAAAGCCTGTGTGGGAGAGAGGGTCCCCATCGAGTGTCCGAGTCGGAACCAAGGGGACCGTCACATTGGTTCCAGGGGAAACTGTTTCCGGGAGACAGAGTTCAGGGACAGACCGTGGAGACTGACAGGTGGACTGGGGGAGGAGTCAATATAAAAGGGGCGGGGAACGCGAGTCGCAGTGAGTCAGCAGAACGAGACAGAAGGAGCAGGAGATCGTGGGAGCGACTGAGAGCCAGAGCGACTCACCCGAGCCAGGAAGGAGGCCAGAGACAGGAGAGATACTTCCCCTGGACATCAGTGGGATGGCGCCGAGACGACCGTCCGAGAACCGCTGCCCCGCGACGACCAGCAGCTGCGGCCTGCCCGCGGTCATTCGTGGCGGTTGCCGCCTCGCTCCTGCCCGTGGCTGCGGCCTGCCTGCGGTTGCCCGCGGCCGTTGCCGCCTCACTCCTGCCCGCGGCTGCGGCCTGCCTGCGGACACCAGAGGCCGCTGCCACCTCACTCCAGCCCACGGCTGCGGCCTGTCTCCCGCCGCCCACAGCCGCTCTGCCCTCACTTGTGGTTGCGGCAAGTCCAGTGCGTCGGTGGCCACCACTGTCCCACTCCGGTCCGCAGCAGGGGCCGAGCCTCTGCTTGCCACGGATTCCCCGTCGCAGCTGTTAGCTGCGCAGGTGGCCTGCCCCTCGCCACCCCACATCGCTGCCGCTTGCCCCAGTCCAGGGGCTGCGGCCCATCCGTCCAAGGACTCTGCCGGTGCCTGTGGTGCTCCAGTGTCATCAGAGCGCCGGAGCGCTCGAAGACTTTGTCAAAGCTTCAGCAACTGGGCCCAGCGACTGCTACGCCGAAAGACCACCATCCCGAATGGCGAGGGACGTCTGGACGGCTAAGTTGACTATATAATTAAGGACCCGTAGTCGGCCATGCCCCGGCCCTATAGTGACCGGCTATTGCCGAACGTAGTCGTGTTCTACCCCGTTTGTGCTTGCTTGTATAGAGCCCCTGTGAGGGCAACCCTTGTTACCCCTTTTTGTTGGTCAGGCTGTGACTGAGGATAGTTACCTCTAGGCCTATAAACGTTATTATAAAAAGCACCAAACCATCTCGCGACTCATCACTGCATCCTGCGTACCTGCCAGTACCACATTTGCTTCATCATTCCATCACGCAGCCCCGTCACCATCTGATCCCTGAGCACCATGTCTACTGACCCTACGCCTACCCCATCCTTACGTTTAATAGCAGTATGGAGCTCTTGTAGGGTGTTCATAAACTGAGTCACGGTCTCTCCCTCTCTTTGTACCTGGTGGAACAGGCGCATACAAAGTTCCCCTACGTCAGTGGGGTCCCCATGTGTCTCCTCCAGTATATGCAGCACCTTGTCCAGTGTTTCTTTCCCAGGGGGCCTATGCATGACAGAGTCCCGTGCCTCCCCCTCTAAGGCCATCAATGCTATCTATGCCTCTAATGCTGGTGCCAGGGGGTGCATCCACAACAGCCCCTGAATTCTCTCCGTCCAGTTCCACAACATTGTTCCCAGTAAACCTCAGCAGCTTATTCAATATGGCTCCCAGGAAAATGCTTGTCCTGGGGCCTTCCCTGACTGCTTGGTCTGCCCCTTCCGTGCCTTCATGTGACATCCTGCCGACTACTGTTATGAATGGGTCACCGAGGAGGATAGCAGGCCCAGGCTAAGCCACAGAAAACCAGAGACGTTGGTAATTAAGCAGATTGCAGACCCCTAATCCTGTCCACACAACTAGCAGTAGCCGTGGAGCGTACCTACGATGATCCTAGACACCTCAGCACAGCCAGAGAGCTAACTAAGCCTAAAGCAAGAAAGGGGAAATCTAAACTGCCCCGGAGCAGACCCCAAAGGAATAGATAGTCCCCAAACATATATTGTCGGTGAGACAAGATGAAAACACAAACGTAGACAGAAAAAGAGACTGAGCAAACGATGGGGCCCACACTGACTAGACAGGACAGGAAAGGAAAGACACTGTCTGCAATCATGCAAAATACCCTGCAAAAAGTCCAACATGTCTGATGCACAAAAAACACTGAAGTCGCACGACTTCACCCCCACTATTTCAGCACTCTGGTATATTCTGAAAGCAAAGCAAAAAGAGACCAATATAACAGGGGACAAAACAAACTGGCACATGCAGTAACATATGGGCGGTGATTCAGCACAGCCCCAGCAGGAGCTGGCTGACCCGCACAAAGCAGAGATAGACAAAACCAGATCAAATGCAAACAGAATAGCAAATGAACCACTTAGCTGAACCATGCAGGGTAAGAGCAGGAGACATCAGACCTCAGAAGGCACAGGAAGAAAATCACCAGCAGGGATAGAGGGAGTCAGTTGTCTTAAATCCCAATCAGAAACCCCAGATCTCCAATCGTCTTCCTCATTATCAGGTGGCAAGCCTCTGTCAATCAGATCAGCTCCACTACCTCCAATAACCACCAGAGGGAGTCCAGAAAGAGAGCTCGCAACCCCTCTGTCAATCTGACCAGCTACGCTACCTTCAGTAATCACCAGAGGGAAGCCAGAGAGAGAATTCATAACAGACTACGCCAAGTGTAATAAGGTGCAGGAGATGAGTATGTCACCACGGAACAGACGGACCAACAGTTAAAGGGAGGTTTATTTACAGGGGATAACACTGACAAAATTAACAGTGCAAATATTAATATTATGAGAACGAGCTAAGAAAGCAGACAAAAAGCATCAACAGTATTAAAGAGTATAAAGAGTAGTTTTCCTATGAAGGAACTTATCAGTCTGAAGGGGTCTTGATTGAAGGGTCACTCTTCTCCCACGTTGGCCCCGAATCACCAGCAGCGCTTGTTGTCTGAAGTATTCTGTATCCTGTGCATTTAACAATGTCCAGCCGAGATATGAGGGGTTACTGTGGGAGCCAGAGGGGTATGAGACAAACGATATCCCCTATGCTCCGAGCCCTTCTCTCCAACTCTGCAGCAGTGCTCTCTCATTGGAATCAGGGGCTCTGCATTAACACAAGGGTTACCAGAACTTCGTACATGGTACAGTCTCCAAGCAGGTCACAGCCCTGTCACTGGGCGCAGTCTCTTTGCAAGGAACAGTCTTATCACAGAGTGCAGTCTCTTTGCAGGCAAAAGTCTTAACACAGTGCGCAGTCTCTTTGCAGGGAAAAGTCTTATCACAGGGGTGAGAGCGCAACCTTCCTGACACTGCAGTACTTCACGTACTCACGGTCTGTAGTCTTTGTGCGCGGCGGTCTCACTGTCTCTTGCTGTTACACTGGAGATCTCTCTCCCGGTCTGTGTCAACGTCCTCCCCTGTCTCCTGTCTGCGCTGCTCTGAGGAAAACCTGCGCACTTTTCCCGCTCTCAGCTCTCCTCCCTTCCTGTTCCTGGCTGCTGAACAGGCTGCTTTTCTATCCCCTGGGGAACCTGCTGCCCTGCTCAATGATTCCGGGCACGGAGCAGAGGAGGCAACTCTCTCTCGGCTCTTCCTGCACTTCTTCCCCTTACATTTTCTTACTACTGAAAGCCATGTAGAGAGTTCCTGCTGGAGCAGGTACTGGAGAAATGTTCATTGCTGAGACTACTGGTGAAAAAAATAGGCTCTGTTCCAACTGGAAGGAAAAAGGTGACCAAGCTAGGAACACTGGGGAAAGAATCTGAAATGTGACCAGTGACCACTGTGGTACCGATGTGACGTGAGCAATAAGGAATACAGTGCTCTACTGAGAACTGGTGGCGGTGACAAGAATTTTATTTCACTATTGGTGGAATAGAGCCACTCATATGACTACAGGGGAGGGTCTGCTATGTCTAATGTAACTACCAGGAATAAAGGGATGGGCCCCCTGTGAATACAGTGGCACTATTGTGACTAATGGGGCACTGATGGTTGTAAGGATATGGTGACAATGCTGTAACTAATGCAGGATGGAGTGGCGCTGGGTTGGAAATAGGACGGGAGTGACAGAGGCTTAAGTTCTACCATAGTTCTTCAGCCTCATTTGCATAATAGTTCAAGTGCCGATATCTCAGTAATGGAGGAACAAATTGGCCATGTAAAGGTATTGCTGACCTTGTCCTTAAAAGAGCTACATGGACATATAAATAGTCCAGGGGGGGAGAAATCCTGCTGACAGATTCCCTTTAACAAAAAAGGGCCTGCTTGTAATTGCCCTTAACTACTGCGCCAATTCCTATGTTCTTAAAAGGCCAGTCTCTACTAACCGTAGTCAAAGCCCAACTGCTTCTTAGGACTCTTTCCAATCACTCATTTCTTGAACAGCAAGGCGTTTTTGACTTAAGAATTCTGCAAAGATGTATTTGGTGCTTTTCCACTTTTCAGCAATTTGGCGTGTTGAGTTAACCATGCCTTCTTGTCTACTACACGTCTGTCATAAAACTCTGCCTGCCTCAACCCGTGCACTGTCTACTTACGATTTCTGCTTGATACCATAACAAGATGATTTTAGTGCACCTATGAGCCAGACATTAAACAGAGTCTACTCTAGAGATATTGACCTGGGGATTTCTTAAGTGAAATTATATACCCTGTGACAGGGTCACTGGTGATGATGTATGTGAGAGGAGATATGTGTCATGAAGGTTGCTATAAGTTTCTCTCCAGCATATTATATGCTGAGAGGGGTTAGTCGGCCATGCCAGGGTTGGGTTTCTTTGTGAGTTGGTGTAAGAGATGGGTGGGACGGCCACTCATCATATCTCCACCTCAAGGGTGTGGTTGGTGAAGAAAAATGTCCAGCTACTGTGTTTTTCTCTCTGCTGTGTGTTTGGAGACAGGAAAGTTTCCAGCGGGTAGCGCCAAAGGGAGCTGAAGTTTACTAGATACTAAGCGGGTGAATGCAGCAGGCATATAGACTTTGCTATAAGTTATCTTTTGTTTTGCCATTATGCCAGAAAGGCCATGTTTATTTTGTTAAATCCTGCAATAGTTTATACCTTGGTTTAATAAACCAGAAGATTAACCCAAAAAGCGTTCCTGTGTCTACCTCTGAGAGTAGCCGAGTGAGCCAATCTATCACACCCCTCTTTTGAGCTTTAGGAAAAAGTGCATACTCCTTTAGGCTCTTCTTCCTCATTCGGTCTAAAACAAAATTCTTCAGGGACCCAATGTATCCATATCTCCTGTTAGCTCTGCTACAACTCCAAAAGTAGCAGAATTCCATAAGTATAAAAAGTAAACCCTGGTATAGGATGGTTGCCCTGTAGCCAATTATGGCAACTACAGATTCGTGTACATGTAGCAGCAAAACCTGGAATATTCTGTTGAATAACATTGCAATTAGCTACGTAATGCCTGGCAGGGCATTGGCATGATTCAGGGCTTATGATATGGATGTCAGTCAAATTACGAAGACCTAACAAACTCACAAACATCACAAGGCCCTCTTGCTATTTCCATGGCTTGCACAATGTTAAATAGCTTAAACAAACCATGCTTCTGTTGTGCTTGTGTCATCTGATGATATTTTGTTACAGTTACTATTCTGGACTTATGACTTCAGTCAGCTGACGGTGACCTTGGTCCTTCTAACAATTCCTCTCTTAATCTTGGCACGCTCTCTGACAGCCCAATGTGTCTCTCCTACTCGTTACCTCAGTAATCTGAGCTTTCATGTTACTCTTGGCCCACTTTTAGACATTGATTCCTTTGGCCTATAAACGCCATGCTGTGTGTTCATAGTTTGGTTATTTTAGCAACTTGTTTCCGATGTCTCTGCCAAGATACAATTTAACAAACTCCCCCCTATTTGAGGTGAAGTGATAAGCCTTGTTTAAACTGAGTCTGCCATGGTCTCTTTGTAGTGGTGGCAAAACTATTTCCTATACATATTCATGAATATTTTGCTCTTATGGGTTATAGCATAATTACATAGGAAAGGTCATGGAAGAAGAATCTAACTTGGGACAAAGGCCTATTGCCACATAGCAGTGACATATAGAGTTTGTCATTGGCATGCCTGTACATAAAATATATTGAAAAATAGTAATACTTTTAGTCCAAGTGACAAAAAGAGACTTAATTTTCTACAAACCCCAGGTCTTCTATGCATGATGGTTTTACGGAATTTAATTTTATGAATAAAAAATTTGGTCAGTTGAATATGGGACACAGTTTTGAAGGCCAACTGATTAAGTTTTTTCTGTTATATTATTCCATTTGTTGTCTACAACTCTTTAGTCGGTTGCCCTAGACAAATTTACTTGACCGTCAGACCCTTTAAAGATTATAAAGTGAGCCTATAAAAATGTAGACATTGTCCCTATGAAAGTTCCCAATGTAGAGTGCAAATTTATGAAGCATAATTTAACATTCTGCTCCTTACTTTCACACCTACAGGCATCAAATAGTTGGAGATTGTTCAATCCTACAATCAAACTTCTTTCTTCTTTTTGGCAAAGAAAAATGAATGCATACAAGTTATTAAAAAGCACCAAGGCATAATTCATAAACCACTCACCAACTTTGCAGGCAGTAAGTATATGCAATAGAAGTACTCTATACTAATCTGACAAGTGTTATTTTCTCCGTCAAAATAATTCATCTTTTGAGTCTGTTCAAGATGAATAATGATGATCTCCAAACTGTAGTGCATAAAAACTTAAAAGGGTGCTATATGAGTGAGGGGCTTACATGACTTAAGTTGACACATACAGTACATGTAGGAGTGAGTCAACCAAAATTGTAGTTATTATACTGAAAAAAATAATGTATAAAGCTTTCTGAACCACATGTACATCAATACAGAAGAGTAGTACTGCCATTATGGACCATGGACTTTGGACTCAGCTGCCTAGTGTGTACCATTGACTGCATTATGTTATAATGTCCACAGAAGACTTTAGGGCCAACTCGCGCCATGCCAGTCTTGACATACATGATGCCAAAACTTATTATGAGCCACAGGCAACTTAATGATATTGGTGCCTCTACTAAGTAGTGGAGTCTTCCATGCAATGCAGCAGAAATGCTACTGCAGCCAGCTGGTAGATTTGATAAATTTGACAGGGGGCCTGGCCTTGCCCTGTCCCCCTTGGCTCCTCTTCAGCTCCACCTATTCTGGCGAAGCTGATCCAAAATGCTGTGAAAATACCAAAAGTAAAAAAAAAATTGTAACTTTTCAAAAAGCTTTGATAAATCGGCCACTTGGTGTTTTTCCTCTGCAGAAATATACAGTGCTCTGAAAGAGTCATAAAAGACAAAGTAAACATTCAGAAGGAATACAACTTTATCACATCTACCATTTTTGGGGCATATCAGAACTAGAGATGAGCAAACCTTTCAAGTTTCAGTTCAGTTCGGCGAACCACCTGATGTTTGCCAAATGGTTTGACAACACCTGCAGGGGGGGGGGGGGCAAAAAAGTTGCCAAAACAGCTAAAATTAGGGGCAGACACCAAGAAAAGTGCCATCAATTGACTCATTAATTGTGATATAAATAAAATAGACATAGGTCCCCCTGTATTTTTGATAATCAGTCAAGCAAAACTGACAACTGCAGGCTGCAACTCTCAGCTGTCAACATTAGCAAGGCTTGTTATAAAGAATAGAGGAGTTTCCAAGCTGTGTTTGTAGTTATTGAAATAAATAATAAAAAAGTGTGGGGTCCCCCCCATTTTTGACAACCAGCCAAGCTAAAGGTGACAGCTGGGTGCTGGTATTCTCAGGCTGGTAAGGGGCCATGTATATTTTGCCACCCCTAAAACTAGCAGCCCACAGCTACCCCAGAAAAGGCGTATCTATTAGATTCACAAATTATGGCTCTTTGCCCAGCTCTTCCCACTTGCCATATGGTGCTGGCAAGCGGGGTTCATATCTGTGGGGTTGATGTCACCTTTGCATTGTCTGGTGACATTAAACTGATGGCTTAGTAAGGTGTCTATAAGAAGCCTACCCATTACTAATCCTATAGTTACATTTTAAATGAACACACAGCCAGAATAAAGTCCTTTAATTGAAAGAATTAATCTAAATTACACCATACTCACGCCATCACCCATTCCTCTGAAGCCATGGTCTCCTGTATTAAATCAAAATTAAAAAGAAACCATATCTCTCACCTCTCCATTGTTCTGTCCCACAGTGCAATCCATTTCTGGGGATAAACAGTTTGCAGCCTGGACGGTGACAAAATGTTACCGTCCAGGCTGAGAATAAGCTAAGGAATGAGCTGCTGCGGTATATGGGACAAAAACATGCGGCATAGAGACAGAGTAATCATGGGTTAATCTTACCCATGTCCTTGTCTGGTGTGCAGGAACGTGCCAATGCACACGTTTTGCAGTTGCTTCCTCCATATACCTGGATCCATTTACTAGCCATGGTTACATGTGTATAGGGATCGACTACAGGGAAGAGCGCTATATGGTGACTGGGGTTTATTCTCTGATGGCATTATACTACAGACTAAGGGATATGATCCTAATTAAGGAACTAATACTTCTTGTTTCTTAGCCCATTTATGTCCGTGTCTGGACGAAGGACTGCTTTTTCATCCGTTTTTTCCCGGCTCATGTGTTAACAACTATCTGTTTCGTGTTACATGCTTTACTATTCATCTATGTGAATTTTATATTGTGACACTATTACATTAAAGACTTCTTTAATATTTTTGGATATTTTGGTATTATGGTGGTTATTGCTCCATTTGCTTGGTGTTATGACACCAGAGGGTTGCAGCCCACAACTCTGCGTTTTGACTGTCTGGTTATCAAAAATAAAAGGGAACACCACATCATTTTTTGGAAGGGTCCCTTATTTTAAAAACTAGGAATTGCTAAGTATACAGCTGTGAACTGATATTAATAGCCTGGGAACCTTTATTAATATTGTCTTTTTCTCAGAATATTAACATCAGCCCCCAGCCATTGTCTTTCCCTCAGCTGTTTATGAAAATTGCGGGGGACCCAACCCAAGGTAACCATAAGGGGGTTTTACACATAGCGATATCGCTCGTGCATCACCGATTTGGTGACGAAGCAGTGATATTGCTAGCGATATTGCTATGTGTGATACTTACCTCCAACCGGCTCCCCCGCTGTCTGTCGCTGATCGCGCGAGATTGCGCAGCTCCATTTCTCATTGGGCACTTCCTGCTGGCGCCGACGAGCGATGTGTGGACGCGGACGGGAGGACGTCAGGATCGCCATGTCTGAAAGGTAAGTAACGACCGCTGTATAGCTGCTGCATCGCTGTGAGATCTGCCTGTGTGACAGCTCACTAGCGACCATTTAGCGATGCACCAGCGATCCTGACCGGGTCGTATCGTGGTCGGGATCGCTGGTGCATCACTAAATGTAAAGGGGCCTTAAGTTTACAGCCTGCAGGTGTTCCAGCAACTGGAAACTTCAGTAACCTTAAAATGTATTTCAAAGTTTCATATGGGGTTCCCGGGCCTTGTAGCTGCCAATAGACCGAGTGGCTGTGAACTCTGATAACCTGAAAGGTTATGTTACCTGAGTTCAAGCCACCAGATCTCATGGTAGCGCCAGTGCTGGACTGCTGAATGCAGGAGTGCCAAGTGCCAGATTTGTGGCTGTTCAGTCCAGCACTGGCATTTTTAAAGCAAGAAAAACAGCTGCTATGAACTCAGGTGACCTTACTGTTCTTGTGACAATTAAAAAAATAATTGAAAAAAAATGCAAAGTGAAAGCCAACAGCTGGGGGCTGATGTTAATATTCTGGGAAAGAGATAATATTCATAAAGATTCCCTGGCTATTAATATCAGATCACAGCTGTATAACTAGCCTTTCCTGGTTAATAAAATGGGGGACTCACCACAAAAAGATGATGTAGGGTCTACCTATTTTTAATAACTAGCAAAGGCTAGGCAGCCAGCTGTGGGCTGATATCAATAGCCTAGGAAAGGGCCATGGATATTGGCCCCTCCAAGACTAAAAACCTCAGCTCTCAGGCGTCTAAGAAATGGTGCATCCATAGACTACACCAAGTCTGGCACTTAGCCTCGCTCTTCAATCTTCCCCTGGTGCGGTTACAAGTGGGGTGATAGTTGAGGAGTTGATGTCACCTTTGTATTGTCAGGTGACATCAAGCACAGAGGTTAGTAATGGAGAGGCGTCTATAAGACGCACCCATTACTACCCCTATAATTATATTGTATAAAAAACACACACACAGAATAAAGTTATTAAATTGAAAATATGACACAGACTCCTTTAATTAATCTAAGTTAAACCATTCTCACATCATCACCCATTCTACAGAAGTTAAAGGGAACCTGTCACCAGTTTTGTGAAATAGCAGCTAAAAATATCACCTTATTCAGCGTCTGCTATGTATTCCCTAAATCAGGGTTCCCCAACTCCAGTCCTCAAGGCCCACCAACAGATCATGTTTTCAGGATTTCCTTTGTATTGCACAGGTGAAGTAATTATCACCTGAGCAATACTAAGGAAATCCTGAAAACATGATCTGTTGGTCGGCCTTGAGGACTGGAGTTGGGGAACCCTGATTTAGGGAATACATAGCAGACGCTGAATAAGGTGATATTTTTAGCTGCTATTTCACAAAACTGGTGACAGGTTCCCTTTAACTTCTGTAGAATGGGTGATGATGTGAGAATGGTTTAACTTAGATTAATTAAAGGAGTCTGTGTCATATTTTCAATTTAATAACTTTATTCTGTGTGTGTGTGTTTTTTTTGGGGAACCCTGCCCTAAATCCTTATGTAACCCCCTGACTCCCCTTGAATACTCCCGAAAACCTTTTTTAATTTCTCCCACGCTGTATTGTAATTTTCTCAGTCCGGTCCAAAGAGCGTAGTTTTGGGCCTCTGCATCCCACCCCCCTGACTTCTTCTCGCTGTCCTCCTGACATGGATAACGATTCACATCGCCATGCGACATATCACACCTGCTCAGAAATATTGTGTTTTGTGCCTGCACAGTATGCTTTGCCCAACTGCAGGCAAAGCCAGAAAACAGAAGTGTGCATGCGCTGGCAAATGTAGTTCCAATACATGAGCCAAAAGTATGTGTTTCGGTGCATGACCCTTCTGTGTTTTATCTTTGCCCACAAATGGGCAAAGCATACTGCACAGATGTGAAACGCAATATTTCTGAGCAGGCACAAGAGGCGTCATCCATGAAGTAGGATGGTGAGCAAAAGCCAATGGGAGTGATGTAGAGGCCTGAAACCACTCCCATTGTACCAGACTGAGAAGATTACCATACAAAACGGGAGAAATTAAAAAGGTTTTTCGGGAGTATACAAGGGGAGTGAGAGGGTTATATAAGGATTTAGGAAATGGAGTGCAGACGCTGAATAAGGAGAAATTTTTAGCTGCTATGTCCCTTTAATGTCTCCTGTAACAGAATTAAACCCTTCATGACCGGAGGTATTTTTGGTTTTGCGTTTTTGTTTTTTGCTACCCTTCTTGCCAGAGCCATAACTTTTATACTTTTCCATCAAAATGGCCATGTTAGGGCTTGCTTTTTGTGGGATGAGTTGTACTTTTGGACGAAACCATTGGTTTTAACATATCGTGTCCTGAAAAAAATTCAAAGTGCGTTGAAATTGCAAAAAAAAAGTGCAATCCCACAGTTGTTTTTTGTTTTGTTTTTTTTAATAGGTTCACTAAATGCTAAAACTAACCTGTCATTATGATTCTCCAGGTCATTACGAGTTCATAGACCCCAGACATGTCTAGGTTCTTTTTTATCTAAGTGGTGAAATAAAATTCCAAACTTTGTTAAAAAAAAAAGCGCCATTTTCCGATATTCGTAGCGTCTCCATTTTTTGTGATGTCGGGTCGGGTGAGGGCTTATTTTTTGCATGCCGAGCTGATGTGAGTGCTTTCTCAATCTCTTGGTGGTATCAGTCAGGTCAGGTTCATCGTGAGATACTGAGCAGCGGTGGCACATGCTGGTCAGTGGCTCTGCTGGATGGCAGGCTGTGTCATCATGTAACAATGCAGCCTGCCATCTAGGAGTAGCAGAGCTAGTCCCATTGTGGGATAAATGGATTATTATCTTCTCAGCAGACATGTAAGGAATATGAAATACACCATTATTTTTGTATATCTCATATCCCATTGAGAAACAAAAAATGATAGAAGTGCTCAAATGATTCATTAAAATTGAAATTTATTAATTCATCAAAGCATTATTAAAAATTACAGAAATATAAGATACCGGAATAAATGGAGGCTGGCTTTTTAAGTCCACATTGGTAACTTAACAAAGTAGAAAAATAATACCACGTATAAAAAAAATCATTACAAAAATCTAAAGTGCATTTGCAAAATATTTATAAAGTGCAAAATACATGAAAAGATGCTATACTTGTATCATTACATATACAATACGTGATTGTGCAAAGATACTCTATCATGAAATGACCACATACAGGTTATATTAGCACTATTAAATAAATAGTAGTACATAAAATTAATTATTTTCTACTGTTAGCCAAAAAAGACAGCACTAGGATAGCAGACACACGAGGTATGCATTTAAATATACTGATTTTGCTGTCACACTACTGTATTCAATGGCATCAGGTTGCCCAAAAGGCATTAAATAGTGCCTAATCCTTTTATTGGATATAACCAGACAGGAAAATCCTCTGTTCCATTATATAAGCATGCTCCATAATTGGACACATGAAATATTATTTAAATACCTTGGTGCCGCTATATAATTAAACTTGCTGTTGTTTGAACTGTCAGCCTCCTACCCCGTGCGTTTCGCCCAGTTTCTTTATATTGTCCTCCATGCTGTTGCTGCTGTGTTGTGATGTGTATGGGAGACATCATAGCATTAGTACTCTCCCGCTAGAATAAATTGCAAATTAGTTGATAGAGCGTGCAGCAATAATTGCCATAAATATTGTTACTCCTCATGTACACACACTGGACAGCTTATTTATCTTTTAACTGAAATAACATTATTATATTATGCCCAAAGGAAAGAAACGTTTACAATCCGTTTTACCTTAATCTGTTATGTCTTGTAATATATCATCCTACTGGATTGTTTTATTTTTCATTGATAGATTTATTATACCAGTATAATACACTAATTGCTCTACAACAGCACATTAAAAATGCACAAAGTCCCCAATTCATCATTATTCACACCAGTCTTGATCAGGGGATGAGGTGGAGAGTGAGGCACCCGATTTAAGGCTGGTTTCACATTTGCGTCTGTTTGCGCAACGTTTCATCTGCAGCAATCCGTATGCGTCATGTTTCCCTATCATCAACATGGTGTACGCAGGAACATGCTTTTGCATCAGTTCGCATGCGTCAGCGTATGCATGCGTTGTTTTTCGGTGTGCGGCGGGGTCCAGCGAACGCATCATGTTGGATTTTTGAAAGCGGCAAAAATCCGTCAAATATGCACAGTCATGCGCATGCGGATGAGTGCGTCAAATAAACACATTACTGTCTATGGGAACGCATGTGTAGGCAAGGACATGTGTACGCACCTGCGTTCTATACGCATGCGTTTTTTTAATGAGTTGGTCCAGGAAGTGATTCATCTACCTGATAATTGAGAGCTCTATATAAGGAAGTGTGGACACAGCAAGGCCATAACTCTCTGGACTCTGGATGATACCACAACACTGACTATGTAAGTATAGAACCTTAGAAAATGTCACCCTCCCTCATTGCTGTTTGTACTTTCTATTAAATTTTTTTTCTGTTTAATTTTAGACGTACTGTAACGCTTGGCCTGGTACAGTGGATGGCTCCTGGTTGGCTTCTGATGCTGCTTTCTGTTGTGGTGTGGATAACACTGTCTATGTAAGTATAGAAGCTTTGGAAATTTCTATCTCTCTGAATGCTTTTTCTGATCCTTGTAGACTAGCTGATTCTCTCTGGCGCAGTGGGTGTCTCCTGGTGCAGCAGTTGGCTCCTGTTGCTGCCGTCTGTCCCTGGCCTGTGCTGATTAATGTGGTGCTGGACTACTGCCTGTAATGTAAGTATTGTTGTCCTTTATTTTGGTCTACATTGTTTTTGGATCTTTACAAGTTTAATTTTTCTTCTGTTCTTTTCTGTAGTCACTTGACTGCTGCCTGCTCTTCATAATGTCCTGAAGTGAAGAACAGACTTCTTCCCAGGGGGGACCAGACAAAGAGTATGTAATCACATTCGCTATTAGTATGTGTTGACTGGCAATACTCCACATGTGTTAAATCATTTAATTTCATTACAGGTTCCTGGCAGTTATGAAGAGCAGGAGCAGTCCAGTGGAGAGGATTTTCCAGGGTCGTCAGGCCCATGAGTCTCAGGAGGAAAGGGTGTAAGTATTCCTTTCATCCGAGTTGTAACATAGTAACATAGTTTTGAAGGCTGAAGGAAGACCTTATGTCCATCTAGTTCAGCCTATTTTTAGTGCAGCTGTTCTGCATTGTTGATCCTGGGGAAGGCAAAAAACCCACAGAGTAGAAGCCAATTTTCTCCATAGGGAAAAAAAATCCTTCCCCTAAGCTGGGTCAACCATCTACCTAGAATATTCTGTTATTCGTAACCTTCTATACTGTTACTCACAAGAAAAGCATCCATTCCTTTCTTAAATTCATTCAGTGAGTTGGCCATCACCACTTCCTCAGAAAGAGAATTCCAGAGCCTCACTGCTCTTACCGTGAAGAACCCTCTTCTATGCTGGTGCAGAAATTGTCTTTCCTCCAAATGAAGAGAATGCCCACTTGTTCTTGTCACAGCCCTTGGTACAAACAGTTCATTGGAGAGATCTCTGTATTGCCCTCTGCTATACTTGTACATATATATTAAGTCTCCCATAAGTCTTCTCTTTTCTAGAGTAAATAGACCTCATTTTGATAACCTTTCTGGGTATTGTAGTGAGCCAACTCCATTTATCATTTTAGTAGCCCGCCTTTGAACCCTTTCAAGTTCAGTAATGTCTTTCTTGAGCACCGTCGTCCAAAATTGCACACAATACTCCAAGTGTGGTCTGACGAGTGATTTGTACAGAGAGAGAATTATGTTTTCATCTCGTGTCCCCAGACCTCTTCTAATGCATCCCATGACCCTATTTGCTTTGGTGGCAGCCGCCTGACACTGGGCACTCCAATTTAGCTTCTTATTGACTAAGATGCCTAAGTCTTTTTCCATGTCTGATTTCCCCAGCAGTTTCCCATTTAGTAAGTAATTGTAGCATCTGTTTCTCCTTCCCATGTGCATAACCTTACACTTATCTGTGTTAAATCTCATTTGCCATTTTTCAGCCCAATTCTCCAATTTACTCAAATCTGTCTGTAGTTGCAAACTGTCCTCCTTTGTGTTAACTACCTTACATAGTTTTGTATCATCTGCAAATACTGTTATTTTACTGTGTAAGCTATCCACTAGATCATTAATAAATATATTAAATAGTAGGGGGCCCAATACAGAACCCTGTGGTACTCCACTAGTAACCCTGGCCCAATCTGAGTATGCACCAGTAATAACCACTCTTTGTTTTCTATCACTAAGCCAGCTACCTACCCATCTACACACATTTTCCCCTAGCCCAAGCTTTCTCATCTTACTTACCAATCTTTTATGTGGGACACTGTCAAATGCTTTAGAGAAGTCAAGATAAATAACATCCAATGATTCTCCTTGGTCCATTTGAGAGCTTACATCCTCATAGAAGCTGATCAGGTTAGTTTGACAGGAGCGATCCTTCATAAATCCATGTTGATATGGAGTTAAACATTTATTAACATTGAGATATTCCATAATGGTATCCCTTAGAAACCCTTCAAAAATTTTACCCACAACAGATGTTAAGCTTACCGGCCTATAGTTTCCAGGTTCCCTTTTACACCCCTTTTTGAATATTGGTACCACATTTGCTTGCAGCCAATCAAAAGGAACAGACCCTGTTTCTATAGAGTCTTTAAATATAAGGAATAGAGGCCTGTCTATCACATTACTTAACTCCCTTAATACCCAAGGGTGAATGCCATCAGGGCCTGGTGATTTGTCAATTTTAATCTTACTAAGGCGGTTCTGCTCTTCTTCCTGGGTTAGGCAGGTAATACTTAATGGGGAGTTTACATTATCACTCTGCATTTCCCCTGGTAAATCCTTTTCCTGTGTGAACACTGTTGAGAAAAAAGTATTTAAAACATTTGCTTTTCCCACATCGCTCTCTATGATTTCACCCTCATTGTTCTTTAAAGGGCCGACACCATCAATTTTAATCTTTTTACTGTTTATATAATTAAAGAATAGTTTGGGATTTGTTTTACTTTCCTTAGCAATGAGTCTCTCAGTTTCCACTTTTGCTAAATGTATTTGTTTTTTACACATTTTATTTTTTTCTCTATAACTTTTTAATGCTTCTTCATTGCCTTCTTGTTTTAGCTTCCTAAATGCCTTGTTCTTGTTATTTATTGCCCTTTTTACATCCTTATTTAGCCACATTGGTGTTCTCCTGTTCCTAGCCCTTTTATTTCTGTACGGTATGGCTAGCTCGCAGTGGGTGTGTAAAACTGATTTAAATATTTCCCGTTTATTTTCTGTGCTCCTATTTTTGAGGACATTGTTCCAATCAATTCGGCGAAGGTCCTCTCTAAGCTGATCAAACTTTGCTTTCCGGAAATTCAGCGTTTTCGTAACCCCCTTCCAGGGCACCTTACTGAAGGACAAGTGGAATTGAATTATATTGTGGTCACTGTTCCCTAGGTGCCCATCGACTCGTACTTCTGTTATTCTATCTGGCCTGTTGCTTAAAATTAAGTCCAGAAGGGCTGTCCCTCTAGTTGGGCCCTGCACAAGTTGTGACAGATAATTATCCTTGGTTACTGACAGAAATTGGTTTCCTTTCCGAGATACGCAGGTTTCAGTTTCCCAGTCAATGTCGGGGTAGTTGAAGTCCCCCCTAATAATCACCTCATTGTGATTTGCTGCTTTGTCTGTTTGTTTCAATAATACATTTTCAGTGGTATCTGTTATATTTGGTGGCTTATAACAAACCCCTATGAGGATTTTATTACTTTTCTCTCCTTGTATCTCCACCCATAGAGACTCCACCTCTTCATTTCCCTCTTGTATATCTTCTCTTAGTGTGGGATTTAAAGTGGACTTTATATATAGACAGACTCCACCCCCTTTCCTTTTTTTACGATCCCTCCTAAACAAATCATATCCTTGCAAGTTAGCCGCCCAGTCATAGCTGTCGTCTAACCATGTCTCAGTTATTCCTACTATGTCGTATTTTTCATACATTACCAACTCCAGATCTTCAGTCTTATTGGTCAGACTTCTTGCGTTGGTCAGCATGCAGGAAAGAAGTTTTGCTTCATTTTTCTTAGCTTCCTTCTGAGTACCCTGTCTTGGGTCCTCTTTACCACATCTAGTATCCTTGATTAGTTTGTCCTTCTGCTGCATGTTCTTGTGTGCTGTTTTTCCTCCCATCGCCTCTTCTTCTAGTTTAAAGCCCTCCTGATGAGTGTGGCAAGTCTTCTGGCGAAAGTGTGTTTCCCAGGTTTTGTGAGGTGTATCCCATCTCTTGCGAGAAGTCCATTGTAGAGGTAATTCATGCAATGGTCCAAGAATCCAAATCCTTGCTGCCTGCACCACCGTCGTAGCCAGTTGTTCACCTCTAGTATCCTATTCCATCTTCTGATGTCATGGCCATTGACTGGGAGGATTGATGAGAAAACAACCTGTACATTCCGTTCCTTTATTTTCTTCCCCACAATTTCAAAGTCTTCGCAGATAGTTGGTAGGTCATTTCTTGACGTGTCGTTTGTGCCTACATGTATCAGTAGGAAAGGGTAGTCGTCCTTGGATTTGAGGATAGTTGGTATCCTGTTGGCCACATCCTTGATTTTTGCTTCTGGGAGGCAGCATACTTCTCGTGCGGTTATGTCCGGCCTGGAGATAGTTGCCTCCGTGCCTCTTAGTAGTGAGTCGCCCACAACTACCACTCTTCTTTTCTTTCCGGACGCATTGCTTGTTGCTCGTGTTTTTGAGTGTCATTTGTTTCCGCTTTTGTTGACAGATTATCTTTTGTTGATAGTGTGTCTTCTCTTGTAGATACACTATCATCCTGAGCTGTGCCATTTTCGTTCTCCAGCATGAGGGCTTCATATTGGTTGCTAAGCTGTGTGGGTGGTGATGACCACTTGATCCTTTTGCTTCTTTTTGTCACATGGCTCCACTTTTCAGCCTCTGTATGTGCTCTGAAGCTTTTCTCACTTTCCAAATCCAGAATGGTTGCTTCTGCTTCATCCAAGAAGTCCTCATGTTCTTTAATTACCTTCAATGTTGCTATTCTTTCTTCCAGTCCCTGCACCTTTTCCTCTAAGAGGGCAACAAGTTTGCACTTCTGACAGGTAAAGTTGAGTTTTTGGGCCGGAAGATCCGTAAATATGTAGCATGTGTTGCAGGTGACCATGTGGATTTTCTTCTCTTCCATATTGCTGATGCAGGCTATGATGGGTGGAAACTCACGCACCGTTAAGCGCACGGTTTTGCGATGTCCTCAAACAGCGAGATCCGACAAGTCCCAGCAATCGATCAGCTTAAGGCGACTCTTCTCCTCTTCCCGGAATGTACTGGAAATATGCAGATGAGCTTCTTGCTTCTCCAATCCCTGCCTGCCTTCCTGCTTCTCCAATCCCTGCCTTCTCCAATCCCCTCCAATCCCTGCCTGTAATACAATTTTTTTCAGTTTTACTCAAAATTCTTTTTTTCTATTTTAGCTATAGGTTTCACAATGGGAAGAAGTCACACTGGATATAGATAACGAACAACTCATCCACCTAGTGCAAGAGTGAGTACCGTTGTGGGACACCCGTGACCGTCAGCACTCCAACAATGTGGTGATTCGATGGCTCTGGGAAGAAGTGGCAACATCGCTGCTGCCTGGTTGGGACCATGCCACGCCACGAGCCAGAACTGATTTTGGTAAGTATTGCAATGTGGTCTTGATCAGCAGTGAATCTTTGAATGAATGTGCATTGTTTTCTAATTCTTTTTTTTTCCCCTTCACAGTGAAGCAAATCAAAATTCGTTGGCGCTCAATGAAGGACTGCTTCAACAAGGACATGAGAGAGGAGCTTCAGGTTCAAAGTGGTTCTGCTGCAAGGTTTTGCAAATACAAATACCACCAGGATCTTGCCTTTCTGAGGCCTGCGCTTGCTCAGCGAATGTAATTATATAAATTTGTTTTTTTTTCTTTTTACTAATTTTTACTTTTTTTCCACACGCAGAACCTGTAGCAGCACAACACAACCTTTATTTTTGCACGAATGTTTTTCCCTTTTCCACACACAGAACCTGGAGCAGCACAACATAACCTGGAGCCTCCTTGGTTGAAGCAGCCCCTCATCTACCAGCTACTGAACAGATGCAGTCCCAGTCATCCACCAGCGATGGAGCAACCTTGCAGGCTACACAGGCTGGGGAAGAGGCAGCCGGTCCATGAGGTTTTCCCCTCTCCCAGCCCTCTGCCTCTGCTTTTGCTGGGTATTCTCGTCAGCAGCAGATGGCCTGGGAGAGGTCAGGCATGCCCGAGTTTCTTTATGCAAGCTCTGTCTTCCAGGATGGGGTTAGGTTGATTGCTGACAGAGTGAAGAGTGGGTTCATGGAAGTCAACAATCATCTAGACCGCCTAGAAGCTGACCTTAATAGACCGGTGCGACATTTTTTTTCTGCAATTGAGCGGAGCATGTCGGAAAACCTTACGCCGCAACTCCAGCTGTCCGTCATGTAGGCCTGCCAGGTTGCTTACAGCCACGCATTACAGCAGCAGCAGTCCCAGCAGCAGTCACAATCCTACACTCAACAGGCCAGAGGATACTACCAGCAGCAAATCTACTATCCAGCTCCCACAGCACCGAACTATCCGCCACCACCACCGCCTCCAGTTCACCGAGCGACCACTCTGCCAAGTCCTTCAACCCTGCAGTTGGCAGCATCCACCGTGCTCCAGAGTACAGCACCCCTGCAGCCATCAGGATCAACGATGCTGCCCAGTCCATCATCCCTGCCCCCTAGAGCACCCCTGCCCACTACAGCACCTCTGCCCAGTCCTGCACCCGTGCCCACTACAGCACCCCTAATGCGGCCTAGTCCGGCACCATGCCAGATGACTGCTACAGAGCCCAGCACTCCCACTTGGCCAAGAAAAGCAAGGTCCAAAAAAAAATCTTGCCCACCTTGAACCCACCACCTCCACCCTCACCTACCAATTTGTCACTACCTTCCCTTGTATCTCTGTCTATTCCTTCCAATTTGTCTATGGATGTCCATGATTCCACTTTGTCATCTATCCCCAATGTCTCCACTGCCATCCCTGATCCAATCCTTCAATTGGTTGCCCCTTCCCCTGTAGACCCTTCCCCTGTAACCCCTTCTTCATCAACTACCACCCAATCCTCACAGTTCCACATCCCCAAGGTCCTACCCAATTCACCCTAACGTAAACCCCGAAGAAAAAACAAATCACCCCAACCTCAACCCTTTTTTTTTAAATGTTGAAAATAAAAGTTGTAAAGTGTTGAAAATAAAAGTTGTTGTATTTTGTTACCACTATACCTTGCTTTTTTTTAATCTTTATACGACGTCACCTACACATACTTGTTTTTCGAGGTAAGGTACAAAAAACACATTTTTTTTGGAGGGAAGGTAGTTTATATTTAAATCAGTAAACATTAGGGGTAAATTATTACATGTACATGTTAACATCACAGTACATTTAAACATAACAGGTATGTAAAATTTGACCTTACAGGTATATAACAGGTACAAAACATAACAGGTACATTTAACTTAACGGCTTAAATCATTTTGTCTTGCCATACCACTCGTCCATTATCTGAAACAAAGTAAGCGGCAAACTTATCCCTCATCTGGGCAACTTCCACAGTGGTTCTCAGAGCGTGAAATTGGTAATCATGCAATGTAACAGGCTTCTCGGTTGTAAGCTTGGTTGCTTTTTTTTACCATTATGTAGTTGTGCAAAAGAACACATGCTTTCACAACCTCATCAATTGTGTCAATTTTAAGGTTAATGGATGTACAAAAAATGCGCCATTTCGATACCAGCAATCCAAATGCACACTCCATGGTTCTTTGTGCCCTTGTCAGTCTGTTGAAAAAATTTTTTGTGTGATTTAAGTTTCTACTAGATTATGGTTTAATGAGGTTGGCACACATTTGAAACGCCTCATCACCAACAACAACAAACAGCATTGGCGGTCCATCAGTGTTGGGCAGAGGTTGTGGTGGCAGAAAATTAAAATCATTCCCATACAGACATTGGCCCATGTCTGAGTTTTTGAACATCTGCGAGTCATTGCCTCGTCCGAATGAGCCAATGTCCACGGCAACGAATTTACAATCGTCATCCGCAATAGCCATTAGAACAATGGAAAAATAGTTTTTATAATTGAAGTACTCTGTTCCACTTCCGACTGGTTTCATACTCCTAATGTGTTTGCCGTCCACAGCCCCCACACAATTAGGAAAATTGCAAATTTCCTGGAATTTGGAAGCATTTTCAATCCAGAGTTCACATGTGGGTTGGGGGAGGAATTCTTGCAGCAGAATGCCAACTAAAGCACGACAAGTGTCTACAATAATCCCAGAAAGGGTGGATATCCCAATCAGGAATTGGAAATGTAATGAGGACAATGTCTCTACAGTAGCCAGGAATCTATGGAAAAGAAAATGAAAAACAAAAATCAGTACACTTCTTAGGGTTAGGGATAGGGAAGGGTTAGGGTTATTTGTGACAGGAGTTTCTTTTTCAACACTACGTACCTCAGGGTGAGCAAGAGACATTCCTCAGCCGGAATTGCTCGACAGAGCTGTGTGTCCTGCCTGGCAATGGATCCTTGGACACATAGCAGCAAGTCATGGAAGCTCTGTTGTGACATCCTCGTGTAGTCAAAAAACTTCTCAGGTTTTGCTGCAGCTCAGTGTACAAAGAGTGGTAGGCTACACGGCTCTCTTGGAGTTCAAGGATGGGGTGTTTCCAATAGCAATGACAACGTCTTCTCAGTCTTCCTCTTGATCTGTGTTCTTGACAAACAAAAGCAAAGGCAGCAGCCAACTTCAATTGTAAATCCAGATCTTCTAGGAAGCTGTCCAGATCAAGATCCATCTTGCAGCTAGATACAGCAGCCAAAGACGAGGATTTCTTCTGTGCAGTGTGTGTATATATAGAAATCCCATGTGACACGCCTACTGGGTGTCTGATCTCAAAGAAAAGCTACTGGAAAAATTTGGAAATTTGTAACGCATGCGTATAAAAAACGCAAGCGCATGTAAAAACACATACACAAGCATGTAAATGCTGCGGTTTTTTTGCTGTCATGCGTAAGATGATGCGGATTAAAAAGACTGTGTAAACATGCGTTTCCATGTGGGTCGCCCTCCCAGGGCTGTTGGGTACTCGGTACCGGGCCGGTCTCTTAGAGGGGAATGTTACAGCAGCGGTGACCCGGTCCGTGGCCCTGGGCGCCCATGTAAAAGGGTTTAAGTGATGGAATAAAGTTTATGAGTGAATGATTCGTGACGCCACCTGTGGTGTTCGGCAATGAAGATGTTAAGCCGACGCTGCAGACAGATCCCCTGGGACAGATGGTGTGGTGCAGCAGTGATGTTGTGGCCCTCCACAGGTAGGGCAGTAGTCCCAGGGTAGTGAGGATAGGTGTTGAGGAAGAGGGTGTAGTGTCTGGCACCGAGATGTAGCAGTGCTGACAGGGTTGCAGGAAGAAGGCAAGGACACAACAGGGTGCAGTTTCTTTACCTTTACTTTGCTTGGCAAATGCAGTCCAGGGTCCAGATTACGGATAGCACAGGAGCTGGCTAGCCTGGAAGCAACTTAGGAATCTCTCTAGGCAGATGGGTTGTGTAGTCTCCTTCTTAGCGCTTAGTTTTAGGTACTTGCAGTACTGTGTTACACTGAAGTTCCACTTGCTTATTCTCTCTAGAACTCCCTCGTATGTGTCACATCGCTGTCACATTCAGGGCCTGCTGTTCCGGCTTCAGCCACTAGGAGGGGCCGGACAGGCATGTCGCCGCCAGACTCGGGGCTTGCTGGTCCGGCTTCGGCAACTAGGAGGCGCCGGACTGACACGTCGCCGCCAGACTCAGGGCCTGCTGTTCCGGTCTCGGCCACTAGGAGGCGCCGGACCATCGCGTCGCCATCAGACTCAGGGACTGCTGTTCCTGCCTCAGCCACTGGGAGGCGCCGTGGTTCGCCCCTGGGTGAGAGTGGTGACAGAGAAGAGGCTCCTGCGCAGGCATTTGGTGGGCGCAGGCTCCGCCCCTCTGTCAGTCATGTAGGGCTTACTGCATCACCATCTGGCCTGGTCCTGGGGGCGGTCCTAATTACATCATCAGTCCGGGAACCTGTGAGGGATGACCTGATCCCTCAAATACCTTGGGACTGGTCTTGCAAGCCGCCGGATATATTCTTGGTTCCCCTGCGTGTTACTGTGTGAATTGCTATAGTTAACTCTGACCTCAGCCTGGATTTCTGACCATTCTATTGCCTGCCGTTTTTGTACCTCTGCCTCTCTTCCAATTTTTTGATGCTGATCATCGCTTGGATTCCTGACCCTTCTGCTGCCTGCTGATTCTGTACCTTTGCTGCCCTTCTGGTTTTACTGACCTTGGCCTGGACTTTTGCCACTTCTTCTGCCTGCTGATTTTGCACCTCTGTTGCCCTCCGGCCTCCGACTCCTGCCTCCTGACGACGATTACGGGTTTTAGTTTTAACCCCTTGGCGGCCGTCCTGCTCTGGTCCACTGTTCCACCAGACAGCTACTCCCTGGGCCTTGCTAGAATTCCAGGTCCCTGTATAGGGGTTAAGGGTCTCGGGGTTACTCGGGGTGCTGTTCCTACTGCAGCCCAGATTCGCAGACGGCCGTCATAGTATGGCAGACAGCTGTAGCCTTCCTCTTCTGGCTCACGTTGCCCTCCTCACACGAACTAACTAAATTTCCCCTTCCTGGCCCCCAGAGAGCAGCTCTTCCCCCCCAGTTTTGCGTTCAGAGCTCCCTCTGCTGGCCTGGAGTGGGAGCTGTGTTGTGTGTTGTATTTAACTGCCAGAGAGATCCTTTATTGCTTCCAAGCATGACATCAAACTCCCTAGGATGAAGGCAATGCCATTGTGGCGACCATACTCCTGGGGGCGCCACACATGCGTTTGAGAATGCAGAGGATACGCTGCGGATTCAAACACAAATGTGAACCTAGCCTTAATAAAAGGTGCATACCTTTTAATAAATCAGACAAGGCACAAACTGGCGTGCCTCTATGTGCTGACTGGAGTAAGATTTGTGGGGTAAGGAACGTCACCGCTCATCATGAATTTGACGAGTGGGGGACACCACACTCTGTCCTGCCTTGCCCCACTCCTATCTTTCTCCGGTTTGGCTGACTTTCTTGAAGCCGGGAGAAAATGGCATAAAAACGCATTGAGCAAAAATGTTGTGACTTTTCAAAACTTGTTATGCCAGTTTTGTTGCCTAAAAAGTTTGAGCAATCAGGGCATTATTATGAAAAGACATTTGAGCATTTGTGCCTCTTTTGGCAAATTCCTTCATATCATTTTTATAAAAAACGTGCCTCTAAATAACATTACCAATGTAAGCTAAAGTCTACCCATTTATAAATTATGACACTGAAGACTGATAAGACTTTAAGGTGGCTGTATTAAAAGGAAAACTACAGTGGATGTCCTTAGGAGGCAACAACACAAGGATTCGAAAGAGAGAGATTTCCAATATGATGCACCATCTCTAGAGACCTATACTAATTCTATCTGTCTAAACACTTCTTTTAAAGAAATAAATTCTGCTACTGTTACAATACAAATTTAAGGATAATTACTAAGATAATTACGAGGGAGTGTGTCTAGCAAGGTGCAGGAGGGAACATGCAGGATACAGGAGTGTGCAAAGTGTGGACACAGGGACACGCTGGGTATAGGATCATGCAGGGCGAGTACATGGAGGCACACAGGGTTCAGGACAGTACAGGGCATGTATACGGGGCATGCAGGGTACTGGAGTGCATATAACGTGCACTGAGAAGCACGCCTGGGAACGAGGTAAAGCAGATCACGTGCTTGGAAGCACGCCTGAGTACAAGGTAAAGCAGAGCGTGTTCTAGACAGCACGGCAGAGCACAGGGTAGAAGCAGAGCGTGTGCTAAGAAGCACAACAGGGCACAAGGCAGAAGCAGAGCATGTGCTAAGTAGCCCGACAAAGCACAGAGTAGAAGCAGAGTGTGTGCTAAGAAGCACGGCAGAGCACAAGGCAGGGGACCCGAATACTGAGAGCGGCCATGCCGGGACCAAGCAGGTCTAGCAAGGAAGCACAACAATAATCAGGTGCCTCCCATAGGAAGAGGCAGCCTGATATAGGGCATGAGCACTGGGACTTCCAGGTCAGGTCCTCCAGGACCATAGAGATGGCGTGGCTGCAGTCAGGACAGAGATGTGAGTGCATGCACCCTTGACAAAGCCATGCAGCCACAGGATAAAGTATGAGAGGTGCGCATGCGCACCCGACGGGAGCCTTGGAATGGCCGCGGCCCCGGAAGCAGTGACGTCAGGCGCTGAGTCCCGGCCCCGGGTGAGAGCGATGTGACAGCAGCAGTGTCAGATCCTAGCCAGAATGGGTGTTATCACGAAAGTGGACCCCCATGGCACAGGAATATATGCAAGGGGTATTTTACCCCTATAAGACTAGCCAGAATCTTGCCAGGCAGGTCTCCTGATTGCTGGAAAGAATGCGGTTTACCAGGTACCTTGCTACATGTATTTTGGGAATGCCCTAAGATTAAACCACTGTGGTTAGAAATATTTAAAATAGTCGAAACATTGACCAAACAGAAAATTCCTATATCTCCACAAATGGCATTATTATCTATAAATATTGATGTATTCCATCCTTCTCATATTTCAACGGTTATCCATTTATTTTTGATAACTAAAAACGCCATTGCGTCCTTGTGGAATGAAAATGCAATTCCTAGGGTGAGCGACATTTTGGATAAAATGTCGCTGCATTACTCGTACGAGAAGAGTCATGCTCTGGCGAACGACTATTTTGTAAAATTCGACAAAAGATGGAAATCTTGGGCGGATTTTGCCTCTAGTAGAAATATGTCTTGAACTCTATTCTCCTTCCATTGCATAACTAGTAAAATAATATAACAAATTTAAAATTTGGTTGAACAAATATATCCTCTCTAATGGAAATAGTATTGTGATGTTTATATTACTGTTAGTGTAATATTGCATCTCACTAGATGTTAATATATATAAATATACTACTGTTAATAAGTTTAAATACTTAATTTTTTTAAGATAGCCCTACTGGTTATTAGTGAAACAATATTTTACTGTTATATTGTAATTTACATTGTAATATGATGATGAGAGACATAATATTACTGCTAATATTTGAAAATTCAATAAAGTTTGTTGAAAAGGAATATATGCAAGGACAGCGCTTACCAAATCCCCAGGATGTTGCTGCCAAATTTGATCTCTCAAGGTATGATGCAAAGGAACAGAAAGCTGCAGCAGCCGTTGGATGGGTCTGTGTTCAGGCACTTCAAAGTTTTCAGGAGGAGATTGATAACTTGTGTTTAGAGCTGCATACAGCTATAGAGCAATGGATTAGTTTGCAGTCAGCCTTGAGAGACCAAATGAAACAGCATGACAATATGCAAAGTGATTTTGAAGCATATGTCATAAAAAATGTGAATAAGAATAGGCGCAGGAGGAGACAGCAGGCAATGTCAGATATTCGTACTGCACAGATTAGGCCCATAATTGCGCATGAGAAATGGTCAGATTTGCTAGAATGGGACAGCGCTGACAGTGAAATAGATGAGGTAGAAAGGCAGACGAATATTAATAACAAAAACCAAGCGAGAAGTCACACAGTGTAGTGGAGATATGATGGATGCAGGAAATGCAGCTGTTGGAGCAAAAGCTTCAATGACAGAGGAAACTAGGAATTATACAGCAGGAGAGCTAACATACTTAGCTACTAGGTACAGGCAGCAAGCAGGAGAACATTTGGTAACATGGATTCTCAGGTTCTAGGATCTTGGGTCAGATACTATATTTCTGAATAATCGAGAAGCTTTAGGAATTGGTAGTATTTGCATTGATCCTATGGTGCGTCTAAAAATGAGACGTGCAAGGGACACTGCAGAGAATTTATCTCTGCTGCATTTGGTGAGGGATTCTGTGGCACAAGTGTATGACTGTCCTATCAAATTAATACCACAGACTCGATGGGAGTCTCTTGCAGATGGAGTTCAGAGATTGAGAGAAATAACATGCATGGATGGTATAACTCGCAATCCTTTGCCAGATTTGAATTATCACTTTGCTGTTCTTGAGGATTGGAAGGGACCAGATGCTGTAATATTGACAGTAATGTTGAATAATTTCATGTGGTGCCCCAGCAGCTTACAAAGCTCTATTATTCACTATGTTCAATGCCCTTATGGGAAATTCTACTACTGTCTGCACAGCATGCAATTTAATCTCCCAGTTATCTGCTCTACAGAAAGAAAAAGTGCCAAAAAATAGTGCAGTAGAGAGAGTAGATCAAGAATGGAGAAACAAGGATAATACCCAAATTAGAAAGAGCAGGAAGGAGTTGTTTTGTGACCTGATGGCTAGTGGAGTTCCATTCCAGGAGATACATAGGATCTCTACTAGTGACCTGTTGATAAGATGGCAAGATCTGAGGAGAAAAGGTAAATTGCAAATCATCAGGCCCAGGAGAGTGGCAACAAATGAGATAGGGGTTTGGAAAGATAGAGGTGAGATGTGGTAGGGGCCAGGATTAGGGGTGGTCCGCTGCTTACCACGTCCGGACGACACAGACACCAGGCGATGCAAGGACAAGACGGAGGCAGATTTCAGTTGTAACAGATCCGGGTTTTATTCGCCGTCCTCCTGACGACCATAACCATGCACCACAGTTCCTTTACTGCTCTCCGTTTCCAGGCCCGGATACCTGTACCTTTCCTCCAGTCGAAGTGACGTCCCTCGCGGATCTAATTCCCCTCCTGGGTTCCTATCTCCCCGCCCCCATGACTAAGCGTTTCTCAAGCGTTTCTCAAGCCCTAAGCTGCTGTCAAGTCCTAAACTACACTCCCCCCTGCCATCTTGTGGTCAATTCTAGGTACTGCACTCCCTTTTTCTATCTTTCCCAGCTGTCACCCTTCTGTCATTGTCAATCTCCATCTCTAGTGCACAAACCGTCCCCTCCTACTACCAGTCAAGTCTGTCCGTCAAGTCACCTTCCCCACACTCTCCCTTCCTTTGTCCATTGTCGTCCCGACAATCGTACTCCCTACCTACGTCGTCCTGAAGCTTGTCCACAGTCTGTTGTTGGACCGGTCGTTGGGCCAAACACGCCGCCCATGGGGGCCGAACTAAACCGGGAGCACCATGCTCTGAGCAGCCTACTGCTACTCGCCAGCGCGCACACCACGTGACAACTTCTTTCGGGTTGACGAGGTCCACCCGGACTACTGTACAGCGTGTACCTCCCACTACTGTCCCCTTCTATTACCTTCAGCTGTCCGGAACGCCATGACCGAGGCCTTTCGCCTACCAGGTCACCATTGACGCCCGCCCGTCCTTTTGGGGTGTCCGTGGTGTCGGGGACCTGACTGACGGACCACCGTCTGGTTCAATGTTCTTCGTCTCTTCGTCCTTCACTTAAAAAGAGTCATGGTCGGCGTCTTCGTCACATCTACCTCATACCCGGGACCTGTTACACACACATTTTTCTTTGTTATACACTCTACTCATTAAATCAACTTTAACATACTGTTACTTTTACTTTAATAACAATGGTAGTTACTCAACCAGAGTAACCCCTTTTTCTCTCTTTCTTTTTTTATTTTTGTTTTTCCTCTTCTTTTCTTTTAAACACATTATTTCCAACACAACATTTTCTCACAGCATCTGTAAAGCAGAATATAAATACTCCCCCTTCCTTTAACATTAACACTTCCTCCCCTGTATCCCCGCTGCATCAGGTGCAAATATCAAACAATAAAAAAAGCATTTTCCTTAGCTTGGAAGTGATACTGTCCTTTAGGCTGCATAACGGTGCAACGAAATCCGTGTAGTCTGGACCATCTCCTGATGGCCGATGTTGCGCCAGTCCAGCAGGGAACCCCACAGCCGTGAGGTCCCCGGGATATCTCGACTATTCCTGGGCCCCGAGTGTTCTTTTTGCCCATGGCTCAGGGGTCATCTCCCTCCTGAGAGATGAGTCAAAAGGGGCAGAAGGGGCCGAAGGTAGTTCCCCGGTGCGCGTTCTGCGCCATTTCTCTGCTTGGGGATCAGGCCCTGGCACCGGCCGAAGCCGCAATCTGGAGTGGGGCCAGAGCAGCCGCGGACCTTGATGGGCAGGCCGCAGCTGCGGTATGGAGTGCGGCAGAGACGGCCATGTGTGTTGTCAGGTAGGCCGCGGCCGGTGCCGCAAGTGAACCAGAGGCGGCCGCGGAGCAGGCCGCAACCAGGGCCGAAGATGGAGCAGCGGCAGCTGTCAGCAAGGAGGCCGCAGAGACAGACGGCCCAGCTTCTGCGGCGGACTGGAGCAAGGTCGTGGCAGCGGCAGGCCGAGACAGGTAGGCCACTGTTGGGGCGTGAAGTGCAGCAGGGGTAGCCACTGGTCCCGGTGGGTAGGCCACAAAGCCCAAAGAGTGGGCCGCAGCCAGCTCCGGGAGCGAAGTAGACGCGGCCGCAGGGCAGGCCGCAACCGGAGCCGCAGACGGGGCCGAGGCGACTGCCGTCACTGGTGAGAAGGCCGCATGGGAGGCCGGAGTGGTGGCAGGCCTAAGGGGGAACCGCCGCTGCTGGCAGGTGGAACGCAGCAGCGTCGGACACGGGCTGGTTCCGCACTGGCGATGTGAGCCGATGCGCCGCCGGGCGGGGCGGATCAGGGACACGGGCAGAGGCGTCGCTCGGTCCGGCAGAGGCCGCAAAGCCCTCCGCAGTTGGGGCCGTTGGAAAGCAGGAAGCCGCGCGGGGAGGCCGAGTCGTGGGGGCCGCTTGCGGAGCCACCGGCAGAGCTGGGGGAACTCTCACCTTCCCCAGCGTCGCAGCCTCCGGCAGGCCACCCCGTAGCTCCTCCTGCAGCCTCCGATCTTCTCTCCGCCATCCAGCAGGGCTAGCCTCCAGGCTTGTTGGTCCCGCGGGGAGGCTCCCAGGCGATGTCTTCGGCGGCTGCAACAGCAGGGCCCGCAGTCGCTCCTCTTCTCCGCCCAATGTCTGGCTTTTGTACCACCCCGGATCCTCCGATGACAAGCAAGGATCCGGAACAAAGTCCCAAAGCTGCAATCCACAAGTGAGCAAATTTGTAATCCACAGGTAAATTTGTAATCCACAGGTGAGCGAATTTGTAATCCACAAGTGAGCCGCTTAAGTCCTTTTAGGTTCTTCTAGGTGCAGGCCTGCTGCGGAAGCTGTAGTATTAGCAGCGGCGATCCTGCTGACTACGCCAAATGTGGTCCGGACGACACAGACACCAGGCGATGCAAGGACAAGACGGAGGCAGATTTCAGTTGTAACAGATCCGGGTTTTATTCGCCGTCCTCCTGACGACCATGACCACGCACGGCAGTTCCTTTACAGCTTTCCATTTCCTGGCCCGGGTACCTGTACCTTTCCCCTAGTCGAAGTGACGTCCCTCACGGTTCCTTCTCTGGGGCTGTCCTAGACCAATCTACCACCAGCGTTTCAAAGGTCGTTCTGGGCACAGTAAATTGTACCAACAAACCTACAGTAACTTGTTTTATTCATTTGATGAAGGGGTGGAGAAACAAGCCACCACGAGGACTGTGAATCTATCATGGACTGAGTTATCTTGGACAAGTTAATCTATCTTGGACTGTTGCTTTGGACTGAGTTAGCTCTGCCAGGATTTTGGAACTTTTTCAAGTGTGATTTTGAATTTCACTTTCCAATAGTGCAGGGTGTCTCTGTGCATAGGCTGTAAAATGTCCAATTGAGCACTGAGACTGAGCCCAGACGTTGCTAAACCATCACCAGGGTGAATCCTCAAAAGCGCCAGCTGATGACGAGCAAGGGAAGAATTAACCCTGGAAGCTTCTGCCTGAAAACCTTACAATCCAAATGGCATATAAAGTGAGGCCTTGAAGAGCTGCAGCAATAGAAGATGAAGGGATGCTTATGCTCAGCCATGGAAACCTGCACTCCCCTCACCCATTGCTTTGGAGAAACAAGGGGTTAATATCATAAAGGGCAGAGACAGATTACTCTTTAGAGTCTGTTCTTTTGCTATCCAGGGAAAATAATGAAGTCACCTTGGCATTAGGTTTTTGTTGATAAGGGCACAATAATCCCCTTGCTTCCCTGCAATAGATACCCAATAGGATTGTGGTTTAAGAAGATTTAAGGAAAGAAGATTTCTACAAAGACATTTGATATTTCAGTACCTGTTGGTCCAATGTTTTGTTTTTGCTTTTTCCTTTTAAGCCCAGGTTGTTGTTTTTTTTTACCAAAGTGGTTTTCTATTGGCAGTTAATAAATAAATATATATAGTGAACAATGCAATAAATGTTAAATGGTTCAGGAGGAACTAATGTAGCTTAGTGGCAGGTTAATTAATTAAAGTGGTTGAAATCAGGGGTGGAATGTAGTAAGAGTTATTTTTAATGGTTTCAACACTCCAATTAAGTATAATACTAATTATTGGTCAATCAGTTACACACATATATATATATATATCCTTACTTCTGTGGAGTTCGCAGAAGGTCATTGAAGTTGAAATGTCCAAACAGATGACCAACCTAACAAAGGAATGTAAATGAACCAGTTTTGTTATTAGTAAATGATTGGCTATTTGTTACCTTCTAAACAAAGGCCAGTGTTGTTATTCCTGTTAATTGGAGGCTGTAAAGTTTACAGTAAACATACCATGGTAGATAAAAGCCTCTCAATGAGTTTCAATGTAGAGTTACCCCCAGTAATGCCCATATACAACTCATTTCTCAGGTCGGCGCTCTGGAGATTTGTGGCACCTCCGGAGCATATGTTATTGTCACTTCCATCAGTCCGTGTTTGCCATAAACCTGTGAGTCAGCTGGTTGCTGAGGTGAACTCTGGTGGATCTAGGCATCCACACTGTAGGTGGTTTTCTGGTGAGGTGCGATGTTGAGGGTCCAGAGGCCCCTCATTGTAAGGGGGGTACTGTCAAAATCCATTTTTGGATCTGTCAGTTTGGACTGCTCACATTTAAACTTTTTTCCTTTCTGGCCATCGGGAGTTAATGTCAGTTTTTCCCCCTGGTGGCCGCTGGCATTACTACAACTTTAGTTAGTCTGCTGGTGGGTTTTTCCCCCCGGTGGCCGCTGGAGTTACTGCACGGTGATTAATTATCTTTGCATGTGCGTGCCCCTCCCACCTCCCTTTATTAGGCCACCTGGTGCTGCAACTCCCTGTTGGTGATACTCTTTCCTCTTTGGAGACCAACCAAGCTGGAGTCAGGAGCTGGCTGTATGCGGTGAACTTCAGCTATAACCTCCATCTGGTGCCTTACTTTGCTGCCCGGAGCTTTGGCTCCAGAGAAAGCTAAGTTTGTTTTTTTAGTTTATTTAACCCTTAGGTGTCTGTCGTATCTTTCCTTGTGTGGTCTTGGTGCAGTACACTTTTTTCCCTGTCTCACCTCCTGGGGAGAGGATTGGGGGTTTAGCTCAGGGCTAAACAGGAGATAGGGACAGGTCGGAGACTTGTGCCTCACTATCATTAAGTGTACCCCCAAGTTAAGGAAAGTCAGGGCACCCCCTTTTGCCTGAGGGGCAGTTCAAGAGCCCTGGTTCCTCGTCCCCTGTCTTTCCACTACTGCCCCGTGACACCTATGCTGCCTATTGGGGACATTTACCTGCCTATTGGGGACCTATGCTGCCTATTGGGGACATTTACCTGCCTAGTGGGGTCATTTATTTCCCTATTGGTCTAGGACAACTCATAAAGTCCCATGGCTTCCAGTACCACCTGTATGCGGCGCCAATCAGATCTACCTCTCTGGCCCAGATGTCACCTCTCTGCTGTCCAGAATCCCAGAGTGTCTATCAGCCATATCCTCCTTTTTCACCTCTCGCTTCCTAAAACTCAATGTAGACAAAACTGAGCTCATTGTCTTTCCTCCATCTCACGTATCCTCCCTACCCGATCTATCTATTATGGTAAACGGCATCACGCTCTCTCCCGCACCTGAAATACGCTGCCTCGAAGTAACACTCGATTCTGCCCTGTCCTTCAAACCACACGTCCAAACTCTTGCCACCTCCTGTCGCATCCAACTCAAAAATATTTCCAGAATCCGTCCCTTCCTCAGCCCTCAATCTAGTAAAACTCTTGTACATGCCCTCATTATCTCCCGCCTTGACTACTGCATTACTCTCCTCTGCGGCCTCCCTGCTAACTCTCTTGCAACACTGCAGTCTGTCCTCAATTCTGAATAAATTGACTTGAAGTGTAGGATATTGAAAGAACCCATTGAAAATTTCTACGTTGGTTGATTTAACCTTACTTCTTCATTTTAAATATTGTATTTGTTCCTGTTTTGTTGTTTTACTTCAAAATAAGATACTGTATGTGCAGTTTGCATAGGAATTTGTTCATAGCTTTTTTTTTAACTATATTCCGGCCCTCCAATGGTCTGAGGGACAGTGATCTGGCCCCCTGTTTAAAAAGTTTGAGGACCCCTAATGTAGTCTGTAGATCTCTGCAAACTAAGATTGTATTAAGAGACACATCTAGTAAAGGATACAAACAACTAATGCAGCATTGAAGACCCTGAAGAGCACAGCTGCTTCCATCATGTTTAAAATGAACCTGTCACCAGCTTTTTGCTATTTAAACTAAAAGCAGCATAATGTAGTGGCAAAGACCCCGAATCCAGTGATGTGTAATTTCATCAGCAACTTTCAAAAAAATTTGTGTTTTATCAGCAGGAAATTCTCACTACAGAAATAGGTGTGACTTGCCAGGCAGTCCAGATAATCTGTGCAGCCCCGCCTCCACCACTGATTGACAGCTTACTGACAATGTGCAGTGGGGACAGGAATTTGCCATTCAGTGATGTGGGCGGGATTACACAGTTGTGCTCAAAAGTTGACATACCCTGGCAGAATTTTTGCTTTCTTGGCCTTTTTTTCAGAGAATATGAATGATAACACCAAAACTTTTCTCCACTCATGGTTAGTGGTTGGGTGAAGCCATTTAGGCTATGTGCACACGTTGCAAATTTTGTTACTGATCTGCAGCATTTTTAATAAGAGGTAAATTGGAAATATATTGGTTTTTAAAAGCAACTCCTTTAAATAATGATGTTCTGAATAAGAAATTCAGCTGAAAAACTGGACAAGTAGTGCCATCTGTCAGAAATGTTGCGTTTAGCTATAAAATGACCTCCTTTTTTCTGAGAGTAAATTCGAAGAAATCAAGATTTCTACCAGGGTAAAATATTTCTTAAATAGTAACATAGTAACATAGCTTTGAAGGCTTTTTAATATATTAGGGTATTTTAAGAATCTATTAAAGAAGTATTCTCATGTTTGTTCTTCAGGAGCGCACCGCTCCACTACTCCCTGGTTTCCTGCTTGCCGAGGGTTCCAGAAGATTGACATGTCCATCTAGTTCAGCCTATTTTTAGTGCAGCTGTTCTGCATTGTTGATCCTGGGGAAGGCAAAAAACCCACAGAGTAGAAGCCAATTTTCTCCATATCGAAAAAAAATTCCTTCCCCTAAGCTGGGTCAACCATCTACCTATAATATTCTGTTATTCGTAACCTTCTAGACTGTTACTCACAAGAAAAGCATCCATTCCTTTCTTAAATTCATTCAGTGAGTTGGCCATCACCACTTCCTCAGGAAGAGAATTCCAGAGCCTTACTGCTCTTACCGTGAAGAACCCTCTTCTATGCTGGTGCAGAAATTGTCTTTCCTCCAAACGAAGAGAATGTCCCCTTGTTCTTGTCACAGTCCTTGGTACAAACAGTTCATTGGAGAGATCTCTGTATTGCCCTCTGATATACTTGCACATATATATTAGGTCTCCCCTAAGTCTTCTCTTTTCTAGAGTAAATAGACCTAGTTTTGATAACCTTTCTGGGTATTGTAGTGAACCAACTCCATTTATCATTTTAGTAGCCCGCCTTTGAACCGTTTCAAGTTCAGTAATGTCTTTCTTGAGCACCGGCGTCCAAAATTGCACACAATACTCCAAGTGTGGTCTGACAAGTGATTTGTACAGAGGGAGAATTATGTTTTCATCTCGTGTCTCCAGACCTCTTCTAATGCATCCCATGACCCTGTTGTTCCAAATACAGATTTACAAGTCAGAAGCTGGCAGCTGCATAAGAAATGTAGTCATTTAAAAATAAGAGCCGGTACTTTGTCAGTTTACAGGACTTCCTATAGATCCTAAAAAGAGTTTCAAAATTTGCCAGAGAAACCTGTGTTTTGCACACTTTTGTTCTCTTAGGGTATGATCACACTGTATCATATTCTTCCATTTTTTGAGCGGTTCACTCACAAATATGGGGAAAAAGTGCTAATAAAATGCTGAAAAGTATGGTCCCTAACTGCTAAGAACTTCGTGAAGGCCTCTCCACGTCATTGCCCATGTGATCTCAAGACTAATCTTTAGGCTGGAGTCACACACAACGTATAAAAAATCGATCCGTTTTCTCGGATGAGAATCGCACAAATGTTTCATGAACAGTGATCCGTATGTCATCGGATTGTCACGCGAGGATGCTATTTTCTCACATCTAAGCATCCGTATGACATCGGTATTGCATCCGTGTGCCGAGATTTTCTCGCCAGCTTGCAAAATGGACATATAATGGATCCCAATGACAGGTTAAAACACAAGTGAAAGAATAGATATATACACATAGAATACATATATATACTGTGTACATACATGTCATTGAGACATACACTCACTGGCCACTTTATTAGGTACACCTGTCCAACTGTGTGTTAAGACTTAATTTCTAATCAGCCAATCACATGGCGGCAACTCAGTGCATTTAGGCATGTAGACATGGTCAAGACAATCTCCTGCAGTTCAAACCGAGCATCAGTATGGGGAAGAAAGGTGATTTGAGTGCCTTTGAACGTGGCATGATTGTTGGTGCCAGAAGGGCTGGTCTGAGTATTTCAGAAACTGCTGATCTACTGGGATTTTCACGCACAACCATCTCTAGGGTTTACAGAGAATGGTCAGAAAAAGAAAAAAAATCCAGTGAGCGGCAGTTCTGTGGCCGGAAATGCCTTGTTGATGCCAGAGGTCAGAGGAGAATGGGCATACTGGTTCGAGCTGATAGAAAGGCAACAGTGACTCAAATTGCCACCCGTTACAACCAAGGTAGGCAGAAGAGCATCTCTGAACGCACAGTGCGTCGAACTTTGAGGCAGATGGGCTACAGCAGCAGAAGACCACGCTGGGTACCACTCCTCTCAGCTAAGAACAGGAAACTGAGGCTACAATTTGCACAAGCTCATCGAAATTGGACAGTAGAAGATTGGAAAAACGTTGCCTGGTCTGATGAGTCTCGATTTCTGCTGCGACATTCGGATGGTAGGGTCAGAATTTGGCGTAAACAACATGAAAGCATGGATCCATCCAGCCTTGTATCAACGGTTCAGGCTGGTGGTGGTGGTGTCATGGTGTGGGGAATTTTTTCTTGGCACTCTTTGGGCCCCTTGGTACCAATTGAGCATCGTTGCAACGCCACAGCCTACCTGAGTATTGTTGCTGACCATGTCCATCCCTTTATGACCACAATGTACCCAACATCTGATGGCTACTTTCAGCAGGATAATGCGCCATGTCATAAAGCTCGAATCATCTCAGATTGGTTTCTTGAACATGACAATGAGTTCACTGTACTCAAATGGCCTCCTCAGTCACCAGATCTCAATCCAATAGAGCATCTTTGGGATGTGGTGGAACGGGAGATTCGCATCAGGGATGTGCAGCCGACAAATCTGCGCCAACTGTGTGATGCCATCATGTCAATATGGTCCAAAATCTCTGAGGAATGCTTCCAGCACCTTGTTGAATCTCTGCCACGAAGAATTGAGGCAGTTCTGAAGGCAAAAGGGGGTCCAACCCGTTACTAGCATGGTGTACCTAATAAAGTGGCCAGTGAGTGTATATATATATATATATATATATATATATATATACACAATACAGGCCAAAAGTTTGGACACACCTTCTCAAAGAGTTTTCTTTACTTTCATGACTATGAAAATTGTAGATTCACTCTGAAGGCATCAAAACTGTTAATTAACACATGTGGAATTATATAATTAACAAAAAAGTGTGAAACAGCTGAAAATATGTCTTATATTCTAGGTTCTTAAAAGTAGCCACCTTTTGCTTTGATTACTGCTTTGCACACTCTTGGCATTCTCTTGATGAGCTTCAAGAGGCAGTCCCCGGAAATGGTCTTCCAACAATCTTGAAGGCGTTCCCATAGATGCTTAGCAGCCCTTTTGCCTTCACTTTGCGGTCCAGCTCACCCCAAACCATCTCGATTGGGTTCAGGTCTGGTGACTGTGGAGGCCAGGTAATCTGGTGTAGCACCCCATCACTCTCCTTCTTGGTCAAATAGCCCTTACACAGCCTGGAGGTGTGTTTGGGGTCATTGTCCTGTTGAAAAATAAATGATGGTCCAACTAAACACAAACTGGATGGAAGATGCTGTGTTTGCCATGCGGGTTCAGTATGCCTTCAATTTTGAATAAATCCACAACAGTGTCACCAGCAAAGCACCCCCACACCATCACACCTCCTCCTCCATGCTTCACGGTGGGAACCAGGCATGTAGAGTCCATCCTTTCACCTTTTCTTTTCTGCATCGCACAAAGACCGGTGGCTGGAACCAAAGATCTCAAATTTGGACTCATCAGACCAAGGCACAGATTTCCACTGGTCTAATGTCCATTCCTTGTGTTCTTTAGCCCAAACAAGTCTCTTCTGCTTGTTGCCTGTCCTTAGCAGTGGTTTCCTAGCAGCTATTTTACCATGAAGACCTGCTGCACAAAGTCTCCTCTTAACAGTTGTTGTAGAGATGTGTCTGCTGCTAGAACTTTGTGTGGCATTGACCTAGTCTCTAATCTGAGCTGCTGTTAACCTGCGATTTCTGAGGCTGGTGACTCTGATGAACTTATCCTCCTCAGCAGAGGTGACTCTTGGTGTTCCTTTCCTCATGTGAGCCAGTTTCTTTGTAGGGCTTGATGGTTTTTGACACTACACTTGGGGACACTTTCAAAGTTTTCCCAATTTTTTGGACTGACTGACCTTCATTTCTTAAAGTAATGATGGCCACTCGTTTTTCTTTACTTAGCTGCTTTTTTTCTTGCCATAATACAAATTCTATCAGTCTATTCAGTAGGACTATCAGCTGTGTATCCATCAGACTTCTGCACAACACAACTGATGGTCCCAACCCCATTTATAAGGCAAGAAATCCCACTTATTAAATCTGACAGGGCACATCTGTGAAGTGAAAACCATTTCCGTGACTGCTTCTTGAAGCTCATCAAGAGAATGCCAAGAGTGTGCAAAGCAGTAATCAAAACAAAAGGTGGCTACTTTGAAGAACTTAGAATATAAGACATACAGTATTTTCAGTTGTTTCACAACTTTTCTTTTTTGTTAATTATATAATTCCACATGTGTTAATTCATAGTTTTGATGCCTTCAGAGTGAATCTACAATTTTTGTAGTCATGAAAGTAAAGAAAACTCTTTGAAAGAGGTGTGTCCAAACTTTTGATCTGTACTGTATATATGTGTATATATATATATATACACATATATATATATTTACAGTTCAAAGAGTTCTACATAGCATAATAGCTGCTAAATCAATTGCCGGCTTCTGTAAAATCATTCCAAAACCGGACATGAAATGACACATGGTGTACAGTAAACCATTTCATTTCATTTAGTTTTATATATGTCTTTGACTAATAATTAGATTAGGGTATGTTTGTAAATTTTTGGACACGTGTTAAATTAACAGGTAAATTAGTTGTAAAAAATTGCGAGGGTTCCCGCGGTAATTTCTCTGCCAGAGAGGGAAAGCCAGTGAGTGAGGGCAGATATTAATAGCCTAGAGAGGGACCATTGCTTTTCCCTCCCCCTGACTAAAAAAATCTGCCCCCAGCCACCCCAGAAAAGGCGCATCTATATAAGCTGCACCTTTTCTTGCACTTAGTCTCTCTATTCCCATTGTCTTTAGTGGTGGCTCATGGGTTAATAATGGGTTAATGTCACAATGTCACCTTGCTATTGGAAGGTGACATTAAGTCAGGTTAATAATGGAGAGGTGTCAAAAAAACACCTATCCATTATTAATTCTATAGTAGTAAAGGGTTAAAAAAAGACACACACATTAATTACAAATTCTTTTAATGAAATAATCACACAAAGTTTTTGACAAAATGTATTATTCTGCAAATCCAAAATAATCCCTTGTTGTCCTGTAAAAAAACAAAAATTAAAAAAAACAATATACATACCTCTCTGCCGTTCAGTCAGGTCCCCCGCTGCAATTCATCACAAGGGGTTAACTAGTTTACAATGGGGACCGGTGCTAATGCTACCGGCCCTGCTATTAACCACTGCAGAATGAATTAATTAATCTCTGCGCAGCCTCTTTGGCTGACCAGAGATGAACTAATAAGCGTGGAAAAGTTTCTGAACTTTTTCCCTCGCTGTCAGGTCACCTCTGGTCAGCCTTGGACTCCGCGCAGCCTCAGTGATGTCAGCGGTAGTCAGTGAGGCTGCAAGGAGTCCCCGCCTGACCTGAGATGAACTGAAGTTCAGAAACTTTCACACGCTTATTAGTTCATCTCCGGTCAGCCGAAGCACCTGCGCAGAGATGATTCCATTCCTTCTGCAGTGGATTACAGCATGGCTGGTCGCATTAGCACTGGTCCCCATTGTAAACTAGTTAACCCCTTGTGATGGATTGCAGCGGGGGACCTGACTGAATGGCAGAGAGGTATGTGGGTCGCCAAGGGCTGTGGGGTACTCGGTACCGGGCCGGTCTCTCAGAGGGGAATGTCACAGCAGCGGTGACCCGGTCTGTGGCCCTGGGCACCCATGTAAAAGGGGTAGAGTGGTGGAAAAAAGTTTGAGTGATTCGTGACGCCACCTGTGGTATTCGGCAATGAAGATGTTAAGCCGATGCTGCAGACAGATCCTCTGGGACAGATGGTGTGGTGCAGCAATGATGGTGTAGCCCTCCACAGGCAGGGCTGTAGTCCCAGGGCAGTGTAGATCAGTGTTGGGGAAGAGGGTGCAGTGTCTGGCACAGAGATGTAGCAGTGCTGGAGAAGTTGCAGAAAGAAGGCAAGGACACAGCGGGATGTAGTTTCTTTACCTTTACTTTGTAAGTGCAGTCCAGGGTCCAGATTACAGATGGCACAGGAGCTGATTAGCCTGGAAGCAACTCAGGAATCTCTCTATGCAGATATGTTGTGTACTCTCCTTCCTAGCGCTTACTTGAGGTACATGCAGTACTGTGTTACACTGACGTTCCTCCTTCTTCCTTTTTGGATCAACCTCGTATGGCAGACAGCTGTAGCCTTCTATCTCCTTTGGCTCACACGTCGCTGTTGTTCCTCCGAGTGTTAGGTGGGAATAGAGCATTTACAGCTTCCTATTCCTCTGGTTTCTGTTGCAGGACCGTCAGTATCCATACAACCGTGGAGACCAGGCTCCAGATCATGCGTTCCAACTGGGAACGAGCTCTCAACTCTTCTCAGTCCCCCAGCTTCTCTCTCCACGTCTACACACTTCGGCCTCCTCACACTAACTGACTAATTTCCCTTCCTGGCCCTCAGAGAGCACTCCCCCAATTCTGGTTCAGAGCTCCCTCTGCTGGCCCGGAGTGGGAACTGTGTTGCATGTCATGGTTAGCTGCTAGAGAGACCCTTCATTGCTTCCAAGCCTGACATCACCCTTCCTGGAGGAAGGAAATGCCACTATGGCGACCATACTCCTGGGGCGCCACATTCCCCCCTAGTGCAATTCAGTACTCCTGGACTGATAAAAAAACATATGAACATGTAAACATATAAACAATGGAAACTTTATAACTGTACAAGATTTAGAGAACAAAAATGAAAAATACAAAAAAACAAAAGCTCCAAAAATAGTCCTGTGACGATTAGTCCATGCATCAATGTCCATGGTCCATTCCTGGGCAAATGGTGAACTATATACAAGGGGTTCTTACAGAGTCTCTGTAGGCACAAAACTTAAAACATTGCATATTTACAAGTACAGGTTAACATTTACATTATTTGCATAACTTATTTAGATGCGAAACCTGAGGGGTGGTATGCCTTGGTTACTACGGCCAGACCTACATAGCTCTGGTGTGGGTAAACTGGGTAGTAGCCATCTGCGGACTCTTAGACTCACCATGGGTATGACAGATTCACCACTGGCAAGGCGAGGATTCTCTGGCTCAACTGCTGGTGTGGCATCTGCTACCTGAACTTACTGATTTTCAGAGTTCTCTTGAGTCACTTCTTCTTGTACTACCAGTTGGGGAAAGGTCAAAACTGGCACCACTATGGCATTATTCGCTCTAGTCCAATTTTCAGGGAATTCTCCAAGTACAGTGCTGACCTTTACTTCTTCCTCTATGGGTTGGATGTTGTTTTGCTCTTCCATTCTTTCTTTTAACTGGTCAGGGCACAATTTAAAATGATCCCTTGATACTGCTGCTGAGGTTTCTCCCCCATCCTTACTGATAAGGCACACCTTGGTGTTATCGAAGTTTGATGGTAAGATGGTGTAGGGTTCAGCTTCCCATTGGTCATCTAATTTATGCATCCTCCTCTTCCTTTTTAGGACTTGTTCTCCTGGTGACAAGGGAACTGCAGGTGCATGGTGGTTGTAGTGCCTTTCTTGTTTTTGTCTTGCCTAAGCTACACTCTTTTCCACACACTCTTGTACTCTTCGATACTGTTGCTGCCGCTCTGTGTCCCAGTCAGCATCTGGTGATGTTACCTCAGGTGTAAGGACTCCCATATCCAAATCAATAGGCAACTTGCCAGGCCTCGCTCTCATTAGGTAGGCTGGAGTGCAGTTGGTGGAATTGACAGGAATGTGGTTGTAGAGGTCTACCAGATCTGGCAACTTTTCTGGCCACAGATTCCTCTCTTCCAAAGGCAAGGTCTTCAGTAGGTTGATCACCACCTGGTTCATCTTTTCACACATGCCATTGGTCTGTGGATGGTACGGTGTTCTCCTGATCTTCTTGCAACCGTACAAGTTACAGAATTCCTGGAACACTTCCACCTGAAAAGCTGGACCTTGATCTGTAAGCACTCGCTCGGGATATCCGTGTGGTCGACAAAAGTGCTGTTGGAATGCACTGGCTGCTGTCCTGGCTGTTTGATCTTTGACAGGCACAACTACCAAGAATCTTGAGTAGTGGTCAACGATGGTAAGAGCATAAATGTAGCCTGAACGGCTTGGGACCAGCTTCACATGGTCCAGGGCTAGCAACTCAAGTGGTTGTTTGGTTATTATTGGCTGCAAAGGAGCTCGCTGGCTGTTACGGTCCTTTCTGCGCAGGTTACATTGTCCACACTCCCGGCACCAATTTTCAATGGCTTTCCTCATACCAGCCCAGTAGAATCTCTCTGGGAGCAAGGCCTCCAACTTCTTCCATCCGAAGTGTCCAGCTCCATTGTGGTATGCTTCCAAGACCATTGATGCCTCCCTCTTTGGGACTACTACTTGCCAGACCAACTCATGAGTGCGGGCATTGATACTCCGGCACAGCTTTCCCTCATAGAGGAACAGCCTGCCTCTTTCCTTCCACAACTGCTGGGTTTCTTCAGGAGCATCTGGATCTGGGCGTGAGTCAGCTTGTGACAGTAGCTCCTTTACCATGCGGACAGCGGGGTCGCTATCCTGGGTTTCTGCCCAGTCATGATGAGGCAATGGATTTAGGGTGGCCTCTTTCATGACAGACCATCTGTCTCTCACTCCTTGGGCACGTTGGTCCGCAATTGGCCGGTGGAAGGCAGGTAACTCTATTTCTTCAAGTGCTTCAGGGTCTTCTCCTGCATCTGGCAGATTGGGCATTCTGGACAGCGCATCAGCATTGGCATTCTTGTGCCTCGCTCGGTAATTGATGGTAAATTCAGACAGCCGGGCCATCCATTGCCGCTCCAGTGCACCTAGCTTGGCAGTTTCCAAGTGAGTCAACGGGTTGTTGTCCGTGAAGATGGTAAACTTTGCTGAAGCTAGGTAATGCTTGAATCGTTCATTCACAGCCCAGACTATGGCGAGGAACTCCAGTTTGAAGGAATTGTAGTTGTCAGGGTTCCTTTCAGTGGGACGAAGCTTCCTGCTGGCGTAGGCGATCACTCTTTCTTTGCCATTCTGTACCTGTGACAGTACTGCTCCAAGTCCCACGTTGCTGGCATCAGTATACAATTATGGTCATAATCTGGGTAGGTCAGAACTTCATCTCCTGTGAGAGCCATCTTCAGTCGAGTGAAGGACCTCTCCAGTTCCTCATTCCATTCAAATGTAGAACTCTGCTTTCTGGCCTTCTTGGGCTGACCCACCAGAAGATTTTGCACAGGAGTGGCTATCTCAGTGAAGCCTTTGATGAACCTTTGGTAGTAGCCTACCAGCCCGAGGAATTGACGTACTTCATGGAGGTTGCTGGGCTTCTGCCAGTCCCGGATGACTGTGACTTTGTCAGGATATGGTGCTACACCTTCTGCACTCACTACATGACCGAGGTACTGAACCTTGGGCATCAGGAGGTGGCATTTGGAAGGCTTCACCTTCAGGCCAAAGTTGGACAAGACTTCAAACACCTCAGCCAGGTGCTTCAGATGGTCTTCATAAGTCTTGGAGAAAACAATGACATCATCAAGGTACAACAGGACTGTCTCAAAGTTCTTGTGCCCAAGACAGCATTCCATTAGCTGTTGGAATGTCCCTGGAGCGGTGCAAAGCCCGAATGGCATGTAGTTGAACTCACAGAGACCCACTGGGGTGGTAAACACTGTTTTCTCCTTGTCTGCCTCTGCCACGGGAACCTGCCAATACCCACTAGTGAGATCTAAGGTGGAAAAATAGTTAGCAGTTTTAAGTGCAGCTAATGACTCCTCAATTCTGGGTAATGGGTAGGCATCTTTATGTGTAATGCTGTTAATTTTCCTGTAATCAACACACATTCTCATGGTACCATCTTTTTCACAAAGACTATTGGGGATGCCCACGGGCTACAACTGTCTCTGATCACCCCAGCCTGCTTCATTTCTCGCAGCATACCTTTGGCACATTTATATTGTGTTGGGGGTATAGGCCGGTACCTTTCTTTTATGGGTGGATGGTCTCCAGTGGGGATATAGTGTTGAACCCCTTTTGCCTTCCCAAAATCTAGATGGTGTTTACTGAATATCTGCTCATATTCCTGAGTCACTCTGTAAACCCCATTCTTTTGGTATGAAGGGGTGGAGTCAGTCCCCACCTACAGTTGCTGGCACCTTTCCTCCAGCTGCTTTACAGAGCCATTGTCCTCCACCTGGTCGGATGAGACCAAGGGCTCTGCTGCCTGCATTGCATTGTTACTGACAGTAAGCAGCTTAGCAACTGTGGCATACCGAGGTATTGTGGCCTCTTCCTCCCTACAATTCAAGAGGCATACAGATACTCTCCCTTTTCGGACATCAACTACCCCTCTGGCTGTTAGGGCAGTGGGCAGGCTATCAGAGTACACTGGCTCTACCATTGCCTGGTAATCTTTTCCTCTGAGGCCTATGGCTGCCCAACACCAAATCAGCATTTCACATCTGGGGGGTATTGCAACTGGGAAAGAATCACTCACTCTGACGCTGCCAATTTCTCCGCCAGAGAGTTCTACCTGCAGTCTTTGCATCAGAGCTCTGATCTCCTTCTGCAGGACTCGTTGTTCACCGGAACCAGCAGTCTCAGCCACCTGTTGCAACAAGACAATAACCTCGGAAAGACAATTTTCAATCACATTGGTACCTAGAGTCATCATTGGGTTACATCAGTAGCGTAGCTACCGGGGGGGGGCAGAGGGGGCGGTCGCCCCGGGCCCCAAGCTCTGAGGGGGCCCACCCAGCTACGCTACTGTAACTGTATCGGCATGCACAGTGCGCCCATACAGTTACATTCTGCGGCAGAGCAGGGAGAATCGATCTCCCTACTCTGCCGCCCAGCCACTATGGGCCCCTGAGAAGGCGGTGGGGGGCCCCGGTGCCAGCAGCGGGCCCCCCACCTCACAGCCAGCAATGTCGTCCTGGGCTATTCTGTGCGCACAGGACCTGTGATGAGGTCACGGGAGGGGCGGAGTCAGGGGGTCACATGATCAGGGGCTTCAGCGGCTGCAGGGCTCTGCTGTGCTGGTTGTCATGGTGCTGGATGACGTGAAGTAAGTTTCTGTGTGGGGTGAGGAGGGGTTTACAGGGTTACAGGGTAGATGTAGCAGAGCTGGGTGTGTATGTGGTGTACAGAGCGGATCCGTGTGTGTAGAAGGTGTACGGAGCAGAGATATGCATGTATGAAGTGCACAGAGAAGCGGAGCCGCGTGCATATGGGGTGAGCAGAGCCGTTTGTGTACGGAGCGGAGCCAAGTGTGTCCGGGGTGTAAGGAGCAGAGCCGTGTGTGTACGGGATGTACAGAGCAGAGCCGTGTGTGTGCAGGGTGTACGGAGTGGAGCCGTGTGTGCAAGATGTACGGATTGGAGCCGTATGTGTACGAGGTGTATGGTGCGGAGCCACGTGTGTATGGGGTGTGCAGAGCAGAGCCGTGTGTGTACAAGGTGTACAGAGCGGAGCCAGGTGTGTACAAGGTGTACGTAGTGGAGCCGCATGTGTACAGCATGTACGAAGCAGAGCCGCATCTGTACAAGTGCACGGAGCGGAGCCAGGTGTGTACAAGGTGTACAGAGTGGAGCCGCATTTGTACAGCGTGTACGTAGCAGAGGTGCTTGTGTACAGCGTGTCCGTAGCAGAGGTGCATGTGTACAAGGTGTACAGAACAGAGCCGCATGTGTACAAGGTGTATGGAACAGCGTTTCGTGTGTACAAGGTGTACGGAGCAGAGCCGTGTGTGTATAGGGGGTGTGGAGCAGAGCCGTGTGTGTATAGGGGGTATCAGGTGCAGTAATAGGGACACATACGGCAGCAGTGGCTCAGCATTGGGGTATCAGGTGCAGTAATAGGGACACATACGGCAGCAGAGGCTCAGTATTGGGGTATCAGGTGCAGTAATAGGGACACATACGGCAGCAGCGGCTCAGTATTGGGGTATCAGGTGCAGTAATAGAGACACATACGGCAGCAGCGGCTCAGTATTGGGGTATCAGGTGCAGTAATAGGGACACATCCGGTAGCAGCGGCTCAGTATTGGGGTATCAGGTGCAGTAATAGGGACACATACGGCAGCAGCGGCTCAGTATTGGGGTATCAAGTACAGTAATAGGGACACGTATGGCAGCAGTGGCTCAGCATTGGGGTATCAGGTGCAGTAATAGGGACACATGCAGCAGCAGTGGCTCAGTATTGGGGTATCAAGTACAGTAATAGGGACACATACGGCAGCAGCGGCTCAATATTGGGGTGTCAGGTGTAGTAATAGGGACACATACGGCAGCAGCGGCTCAGCATTGGGTTATCAGGTGCAGTAATAGGGACACATACGGCAGCAGCGGCTCAGCATTGGGGTATCAGCAGGATGAGGGGTTTGTGCGGGTTGGAGATACATGGTGATGGGGCTGGAAAATGAGAAGTGAAACATGTCGTTGTTGTATTCTCTGTAGCTGAGTCCTGGCTGGAGCAGTTGTCATGTCAGTCTGGGACAGATGGAAAAGATGTGAAAAGTGAACGATTCCATCAGAAAGAACGTCAGCAGTAAGACACCAACTATAACTGTGCAGTAATCACTTATATGTTTTGTAGGACTGGTATTTACCACTGACCATATTGCGGTAATATCCATGTTGGTTTTTATATAGGGATTATTTTCAGTAACAGCGCAGTCATCTCCTACATCCACTATTAGGGGGCGTCACCGAGTTGTAATCAAAGTTACCTAGTTAGGGGCCCACTCAGAAGTTTCGCCCCCCCTGAACTGAAACCCTAGCTACGCCTCTGGGTTACATACTCGTCGATCAATATCCACAACTATCAGACCTTGAGATTTTAACTCTACTCGACCCACTTTAACAGTACTTTCTTTACATCCCACTTGGGGAAAGACTGACCATTACTGGTATCTACTGTGAGTTCATGACTTGGGCCGTGAGTAAGTTCAGAATCAGCCCTATACCGCTTGTAAAGGATATAGGGCATAGTTGTCACCTGGGAGCCAGTGTCCAGCAAAGCGTTCATGGGGATACCATCAATCACCACTGGGAGGACTGGTCGCCTTCCAACATACTTGGCTCGCCAGTTCTTTGGGCCTTGTGGTCCTACTCCTGGGGGTTGGCCCTCTGCCCCAGGGGTTGCTTGTTTAAATAACAGAATCTTGTGATATGGCCTGCCTTGTGGCAGTGACGACAGATGGGACGTCCGTCCTGGTCATAGCGATCGTTGTTCCTTCCTCGGAGTGGCGGGATCCTCTTCTTCTTTAGCCACGGGACATCCTCTGGACTGGAGGTGAGCTGGATCTTCTCCTTGGAGGATACCTGCAGCCATACCCTTGGTCAACTCCTGGACCTGAAGACGCAGTTCTGCAGATGGATCTTTGTACAGAGTCTGTACATCAGCCTCCACAGGGATGGAAGGGAAAGATGTTGCTTCCTCGTGGTATGTAATCGCTGGGCGCCTAGGGGGCGCTGTACAGCTGACATTTGGTTCATGCAGCACCCGGATAGCCCTGTCTTTGAAATCAGCAAAGTCTAGGTCACGGTTTTGTAGGGCTATGATGTGCAGCTGTGCTCTGTGGGTACTGGATAGGAGTCCCTCAATGAATTGCTCAACAGTCCGTCTCCATCTTTCACACTGTCTGGGTCAATCTGCTTGATGGCTCGCAGCGCCTCCTGCAGGTTAAGAGCATAGTCCTGTAGTCCCGTATACTGTCCTGCGCTTTCTGCTTACACCCAAAGAATCTCATCTTGATTTCAGCGGCAGTACGGGTCTCAAAGGTGCTTCTTAGCTTAGCCAGGATCTTTTTAACAGTCTCCTTATCAGTGTCCTGCCAGGCTGTTACTTCTCTCTGTGCTGCACCTGTTAGCTGCCCAATAAGGATGTTCACCTTCTGGCTTTCAGACAGAGGATACACTTCAAACAAACTGCACAGTCTCTCTTTGATGTCACTCAGGGTATGTGACTCCCCTGAATAGTGCGGTAGCCATTCTGCTCCCGATATGTAAAGCATAGACAGCGGCATTATGGGGACCGCTGCGGTGGGTGCTATTGGAGCCGCAGCCGCGTTGGGCCCTGCATCTTGCAGCGCTGAGGGGTTGGCGGGGGCTTCCGCCACTGCATCGGCGCATGCCTCCAACATTCTCTTCCCCCCTAGTTAATGTTAGCCAGGCCCCGGGGTTGAGCAGGCTTACCGGTGGCAGCTTTGCAGGCTGGATGATCGGGGCTGCAGGCTTCTGCTCCTCCCACCTCTCGCGCGCTGGCCTCTTCCCGCGCAGCACTTCACTTCTTCGCGCTCTTCGGCTGGCGCACGCCACTTTGGGTTCCCGCGTGCGCCAAGCAGCGGGATAATGGCGGCAATGATACAAACAGTCTAATGCACACAGCAAAGTCTCTGGCACACAGGACCCGGGGACACCGGGCTCCGTAATCCTGTTTGTGACGCCAAAATGGGTCGCCCTCTCAGGGCTGTGGGGTACTCGGTAGCGGGCCGGTCTCTCAGAGGGGAATGTCACAGCAGCGGTGACCCGGTCCGTGGCCTTGGGCGCCCATGTAAAAGGGATAGAGTGGTGGAATAAAGTTTATGAGTGATTCGTGACGCCACCTGTGATATTCAGCAATGAAGATGTTAAGCCGACGCTGCAGACAGATCCTCTGGGACAGATGGTGTGGTGCAGCAATGATGGTGTAGCCCTCCACAGGCAGGGCTGTAGTCCCAGGGCAGTGTAGATCGGTGTTGGGGAAGAGGGTGCAGTGTCTGGCACAGAGATGTAGCAGTGCTGGAGAAGTTGCAGAAAGAAGGCAAGGACACAGCGGCATGTAGTTTCTTTACCTTTACTTTGTAAGTGCAGTCCAGGGTCCAGATTACAGATGGCACAGGAGCTGATTAGCCTGGAAGCAACTCAGGAATCTCTCTATGCAGATAGGTTATGTAGTCTCCTTCCTAGTGCTTACTTGAGGTACATGCAGTACTGTGTTACACTAACGTTCCTCCTTCTTCCCTTTTGGATCAACCTCGTATGGCAGACAGCTGTAGCCTTCTATCTCCTTTGGCTCACACGTTGCTGTTGTGCCTCCGAGTGTTAGGTGGGAATAGAGCATTTACAGTTTTCTATTCCTCTGGTTTCTGTTGCAGGACCGTCAGTATCCATACAACCATGGAGACCAGGCTCCAGATCATGCGCTCCAGCTGGGAATGAGCTCTCAACTCTGCTCAGTCCCCCAGCTTCTCTCTCCACGTCTACACACTTCGGCCTCCTCACACTAACTGACTAATTTCCCTTCCTGGCCCTCAGAGAGTACTCCTCCCCCAATTCTGGTTCAGAGATCCCTCTGCTGGCCCGGAGTGGGAACTGTGTTGCATGTTATGGTTAACTGCTAGAGAGACCCTTCATTGCTTCCAAGCCTGACATCACCCTCCCTGGAGGAAGGCAATGCCACTGTGGCGACCATACTCCTGGGGGCGCCACATTTGTATATTGTTGTTTTTTTATTTTTTGTTTTTTTACAGGACAACAAGGGATTCTGTCGGATTAGCAGAATAAATTTGGTCAAAAACGTTGTGTGACTATTTCATTAAAATAATTTTTAATTAATGTGTGTGTGTGTCTTTTTTAACCCTTTACTACTGTAGGAATAATAATGGATAGGTATCTTATTGACACCTCTCCATTATTAACCCAGCTTAATGTAACCTTTCAATAGCAAGGTGACATTAACCCATTATTATTAACCCATGAGCCACCACTAAAGGCAATGGGAATACAGAGGCTAAGTGCCATAAAAGGTGCATCTTATAGATGCGCCCTTTCTGGGGTGGCTGGGGGAAGAATTTTTTAGCTGGGGGGGCAAAAACAATGGTCCCTCCCTAGGCTATTAATATCTGCCCTCACTCACTGGCTTTCCCTCTCTGGCGGAGAAATTACCGTGGGAGCCCACGCAATTATTTTTAATTAATTTACCTGTTAATTTAACACCTACATGTTCAAAATCTTACACACATACCCTAATCTTATCATTAGTCAAAGACATATAAATATACTGTATATATATATATGTATTCTTTGTGTCTATATCTATTCTTTCTATTGCCACCGTCACAGGGCAAGTCAGAAGAGCCGGGCAAAGCACCAGAATTGGCGCATCTAATATATGCACCTTTTCTGGGACAGCTGCGGGCTGGTGTTTTTAGACTGGGAGTGTGGTGGGGGCCAATATAGATGGCCCCTTACCAGCCCCCAGCTGTCAGCTTAGACTTGGCTGGTTGTCAAAAATTTATTTAATTAATTTAAAAAAACGGTGTGGGGACCAATCTATTATTGATAACCAGCCTTGCTAATGCTGACAGCTGATGGTTGCCACCTGCAGTTGTCAGTTTTGCCAGGTTGGTTATCAGAAAATACAGGGGAACCCACATCTATTTTTTGTTGCTGTTTTGGCAGCTTTCTTGCCCCCCCCCCCCCCCCCCCCGAAGGTGTTGTCTATGCGTTTGGTTTTCCTCCCATTGAATTCAGTGGGGTTTGGTATGCTAGTCAAACATGTTCAGCGAACATCAGGACGTTCGCCGACATGAACCAGTCTGAACCTTAAAAATGTTAGCACATCTCTAAATGTGACCAATTGAAGAGCAGCTTTCCCATGTGAAGTGTTTTTAACTGAACGAGGCTGCAGCTATCTGCCTCACAAAGCGTGCATGTGGCAAACATTTCTTGTTTTTTTCTGTTTCTCTAGTCAAATTTCACATTTGTACACACCACACCAATACAGTGCCCTGTTCCAGGTACTGGCTTTTAGTTATGTGCCTACCAAGCATTTTTTATTACATTATTACTGGAAAGAAAATTGAATTGTATTGAAAAAGATTAAAAATTGTATTTAAAAATGTAGGCATTTAAGTGTACATACTGTTTTACAAGTCCAACATGAGAACCATACGTCCACATCTACGCTGTGGCCTGCTGCCCCATTTTGATTTCTGTAAAATGACCTACCTAGTATTTATTGTTATATAATTTATTTTTGTTGAATAATTGGGGTTAAAAAGATAGTCATAAGTTAATTATAATGTACAAAATGTATGGTATAAAAATATGCTGCAATGTCATTGGACACGGTAGTGCAAAAAAAAGAAAATCATAAAAACCTTTACTATGGCCAAGAATGTGGGTGCCACTCGCAGAAGCACCACCACTGCTGGCACCAGTCATCTGGGCAGTAATGTAAAGCATGATTGGCCTCCTTTACTTCCAATAAATGTATTTTTCGTGGGGTGGGGGGGCAACTGGGTGTTAAGTAATACACTCACTGGCCACTTTATTAGGTACACCATGCTAGTAACGGGTTGGACCCCCTTTTGCCTTCAGAACTGCCTCAATTCTTCGTGGCAGAGATTCAACAAGGTGCTGGAAGCATTCCTCAGAGATTTTGGACCATATTGACATGATGGCATCACACAGTTGGCGCAGATTTGTCGGCTGCACATCCCTGATGCGAATCTCCCGTTCCACCACATCCCAAAGATGCTCTATTGGATTGAGATCTGGTGACTGAGGAGGCCATTTGAGTACAGTGAACTCATTGTCATGTTCAAGAAACCAATCTGAGATGATTCGAGCTTTATGACATGGCGCATTATCCTGCTGAAAGTAGCCATCAGATGCCTGTTCTTAGCTGAGAGGAGTGGTACCCAGTGTGGTCTTCTGCTGCTGTAGCCCATCTGCCTCAAAGTTCGACGCACTGTGCGTTCAGAGATGCTCTTCTGCCTACCTTGGTTGTAACGGGTGGCAATTTGAGTCACTGTTGCCTTTCTATCAGCTCGAACCAGTATGCCCATTCTCCTCTGACCTCTGGCATCAACAAGGCATTTCCGGCCACAGAACTGCCGCTCACTGGATTTTTTTTCTTTTTCGGACCATTCTCTGTAAACCCTAGAGATGGTTGTGCGTGAAAATCCCAGTAGATCAGCAGTTTCTGAAATACTCAGACCAGCCCTTCTGGCACCAACAATCATGCCACGTTCAAAGGCACTCAAATCACCTTTCTTCCCCATACTGATGCTCGGTTTGAACTGCAGGAGATTGTCTTGACCATGTCTACATGCCTAAATGCACTGAGTTGCCGCCATGTGATTGGCTGATTAGAAATTAAGTCTTAACACACAGTTGGACAGGTGTACCTAATAAAGTGGCCAGTGAGTGTATATTCATCACTAGTCTCAATCACACAAAGATTATGCTACCTCTGACAGTGACACTGTCAGTTTGAGTCACTGTTCTGCCCAGTATGTTCTGTCTGATCACAAATCACTAAAAGGGATAATTTTTGGAAATTTGAAGATGAAAAGTCTGTCAGTGCACTGTGTCATACAATGAGCAGTTGGTTACCATCCGTTTCTGGGGTGAGGTCACTTTGACATTACTAAATCTCTGTTTGCATCAAAGATATTGAAAAGGTTTGGATACAGACCTAGGATACATCAGAGTGTTATAAATTTATTTTCAGGGCAATTGGAGTACCTGCAAATTAATTTTTTTTTAATGATTTGCCGAACTTGGCAAATTTGAATTTCAAAAAATTTGGATCACCTAAAATATATACATGTATACATACCACATTTCCACTGTCTAGAGCTGCTTGCACAGAATGGTCTAACCCTCAAGGCTCATGATGAGCAGTCACTGGTCATAATGTGTCAGTTTTGTTATTATTTATGGGACTTATTAAACCAGACACAAAGCTTGTGTTAAGTTTTTGCACTGCACCTTGCTTTGTGGTCATGAATTCCTAGCTGCCAATAAGAAATACTGAGAATTTTGCTATCTTATTTTTTACATTCTGTGGTTTATGGTTTCTTGCTATGTCTCAAAAACAGTGTATTTATATCTGTGAAAGCTTAAAACACCTTTATCTGTTCTGATGCTCGAGACGTAGAAATACCACACCGGAGGGGTTTTACAAACAGCATAAATTTATCTGAAATAAAGCTGACCATGCTGCCCTGAAATGGAATTATATCTAGTTGCTTGTATATACTCAGCATTTTCCGCAGCAAATCATTCCGTATCCCCAAAACGGCTCACAATCTAATTTTCTTATTTCAAGGCACAGTAATCGGCTAATTTCATTGAAAGGAAAATGAGTTATCAGAATATTTTTGAAATGTTAAAGAAACCCATTCTGGTAGAATGGCAGAACTGTTCTTCTACTAATAGCAGATAATCACTCCTGCTAGAAGGTTTTACAAGATTTTATTCAAGGAAAGGGACCCAAAATATCGGAATGAAAACTCAGGAGCGATTCTTTGAAAAGGGTATTCTCAAGTTTGAAAGTTATCCCCTATCCACTGGATAGGGAATTACTTCCCGATCACTAGGTATCCAACTGCTAGAACCCCTCACTAATTCTGAGTACTGTGGATACCTTATGAATGTCAATATTGCACACTGCCACTTCGTTCATTGTTAATGGGATTGCAGCTCTCGGCTAGTCTTCTGCACTCCCATAAGTAAGAATGGGGCATCAGATCACATGAATGACCACTACTCCATTTATCATTGCTCTCAGTCTCAGGTCTTTTACAGACTCCAACAGGTTTTCTTCAAGAATGGTCCTGTATTTGGCTCCATCCATCTTCCCATCTATTTTAACTATCTTCCCTGTCCCTGCTGAAGAAAAGCAGGCCCAAACCATGATGCTGCCACCACCATGTTTGACAGTGGGGATGGTGAGTTCAGGGTGATGAGCTGTGTTGCCTTTACGCCAAACATATCGTTTAGCATTGTTGCCAAAAAAGTTTGACTTTGGTTTCATCTGACCAGAGCACCTTCCTCCACATGTTTGGTGTGTCTCCCAGCTGGCTTGTTGCAAACTTTAAATGACACTTTTTATGGATGTCTTTTGAGAAATGTCTTTCTTCTCGCCACTCTTCCGTAAAGACCAGATTTGTGCAGTGTACAACTGATTGTTCTCCTATGGACAGAATGTCCCACCTCAGCTGTAGATCTCTGCAGTTCATCCAGAGTGATCATGGGCCTCTTGGCTGCATCTCTGATCAGTCTTCCCCTTGTTTGAGATGAAAGTTTAGAGGGATGGCCGGGTCTTGGTAGATTTGCAGTGGTATGATACTCTTTCCATTTCAATATGATCGCTTGCACAGTGCTCCTTGGGATGTTTAAAGATTTGGAAATCATTTTGTATCCAAATCCAGCTTTAAACTTCTCCACAACAGTTTCACGGACCTGCCTGTTGTGTTCCTTGGTCTTCATGATGCTCTCTGTGCATCAGACACAACCCAGAGACTATCACATAGCAGGTGCATTTATACGGAGACTTGATTACACACAGGTGGATTATATTTATCATCATTAGTCATTTAGGACAACATTGGATCATTCAGAGATCCACAATGAACTTCTGGAGTGAGTTTGCTGCACTGAAAGTAAAGGGCCTGAATAATATTGCATGCCCCACTTTTCAATTTTAGAATTTCCACAAAAATTTAAAATAACCAATAAATTTTGTTCAACTTCACAATTGTGTCCCACTTGTTGATTCTTCACCAAAAATTTGGTATCTTTATGTTTGAAGCATGATATGTGGGAAAAGGTTGAAAAGTTCCAGGGGGCTGAATACTTTCGCAAGGCACTGTACATACAAATTACAGATATCACTTACAGTGAACAAACTAACAATCACAGACTGATATAGAGGGGAGAGAGGACCCTGTCCTTTCGGGCTTACATTTTACAGGATGGTGGGGAAGGAGACAGTAGGTTGGGAGGTTGCAGCATCTCCAGTGATGGTGAGGCAGTAGCTCTAGTAGTGGTGGGGAGGCAGCGGGAATCATTGCAGGCTATAAGCTTTCATGAAGAGATGGGTTTTCAGGTTCCGCCTGAAGGATCCACATGTGGTTGATAGTCGGACGTGTTGGGGCAAAGAATTCCAGAGGATGGGGGATATTCGGGAGAAGTCTTGGAGGCGGTTCGGTGAGGAGCGTATAAGTGTGGAGGAGAGAAGGAGGTCTTGAGAGGACCAGAGATTTTGTGAGGGAAAATATCGGGAGAGGTTATAGATGGACTTGAAGGTCAGTATTAGTAATTTGAATTGGATACACTGAGGGAATGGGAGCCAGTGAAGAGATTTGCAGAGGGGAGAAGCGGAGGAGTAGCGAGGAGAGAGATGAATTAGTCGGGCGGCAGAGTTAAGGATGGACTGGAGAGATTCTAGGGTGTTAGCAGGGAGGCAACAGAAAAGGATGTTGCAATAGTCAAGGTGGGGGGTTATGAGGGCATGCACAAGCATTTTAGTTGGTTGAGGAAGGGACGGATTCTGGAAGTATTTTTGAGCTTGAGGCGACAGGAGGTGGAGAGAGCTTGGATGTGCGGTTTGAAGGACAAGGCAGAGTCAAGGGTTACTCCGAGGCAGCGGACCTCTGGTACGGGAGAAAACGTGATGTCGTCAATTGTTATAGATAGGTCGGGTAAGGAAGATCTGTGAGATGGGGAAAGATGATCAGTTCAGATTTGTCCACATTGAGTTTCAGGAAGCGAGAGGAGAAGGAGGATATAGCTAATAGACACTCCGGGATTTTGGACAGCAGAGAGGTGACATCTGAGCCAGAGAGATAGATCTGAGTATCATCGGCATAAAGGTGGTACTGGAATCCATGGGACTTTATGAATTGCCCCAGGCCAAGTGTATAGATTGAGAAGAGTAGGGGTCCAAGAACAGAGCCTTGGGGGACTCGAACGGAGAGAGGGTGGGATGAGGAGGAAGTGTGGGAGTGGGAGACGCTGAATGTGTGGTTAGAAAGGTTTGAGGAGATCCAGTATAGGGCGAGGTCTTTGATGCCAAAGGAGGAGAGGATCTGTAGTAGGAGGCAGTGGTCAACTGTGTCGAAAGCAGAGGACAGGTCTAGAAGGAGGAGTATAGAGTATTGTCCGTTAGCTTTGGCTGCAAGTAGGTTGTTGGGAATTTTGGTCAGGGCTGTCTCAGTGGAATGATGGGGACAGAAACCAGATTGTAGATTGTCAAAGAGCAAGTTAGATGAGAGGTGGGAGGAAAGTTCAGCGTGGACATGCTGTTCCAGGAGTTCAGAATCGAATGGGAGCAGTGATATTGGCCGATAGCTGGACGTGGCTATTGGGTCGAGGGTTGGCTTTTTGAGGGTAGGCGTGACTGTGGCATGTTTGAAAGCAGAAGGGAAGGTACCAGAAGTTAGTGATAGGTTGAAGAGGTGGGTTAGGGATGGGATAAGAATGATGTTCGGGAGGAGGTGGGATGGGATGGGGTCAAGTGCACAAGTGGTGAGGTGTGATTTGGAGAGAAGATGATCAAGCTCCCCTTCATTGAAGTTAGATAGGGAGGTTATGGGGTTTGGGCATTGGTCTGTTGTGCACACGGGTTGTGGTGGTTGAGCAATAAAGACTTGCCGTGTTTGGTCTATCTTGTTATTGAAGTGTGTGGCAAAGTCCTCGGCGGGGATTAGGGAAGTCGGAGGGGGCAGTGGTGGGCAGAGGAGGGAGTTAAAAGTATTGAACAACTGTTTGTGGTTGTGGGATAATGAAGATACAAGGGATGTAAAGTAGGCCTGTTTAGCAGAGGTGAGGGCAGATTTGAATGCAAGTGTTGCTTGTTTAAGTGCAGTGAAATTGTCTTGCGAATGTGTTTTCTTCCAGCGCCGTTCAGCAATTCTGGCTGCTTGCCAAAGCTTTTTAGTGATGTTATTGTGCCAGGGTTGTCTATTGATTCGTCACACTGTTGTGCATGACAGGGGCGACGGAGTCGATGGCTGATGCAAGAGTGGCATTGTAGAAACTAGTGGCAGTGTCAGTGTCGTGGAGTGAAGATATGGAGGACAGTGGTAGAATAGAGTCAGAGAGCGTGTGGGTGTCTAGGTGTGCAAGGTTTCTGCGGGGGTGCGCATGTTGCTGGACATGGGTGACAGGTGAGGAGAACAGGGATGAGAAAGTGAGTAGATGGTGGTCAGATAGAGGGAGAGGGGAGGTGGTGAGGATAGATAGGGAGCAGAGACGGGTGAAGACCAGGTCTAATGTGTGTCCGTCTGTGTGGGTGGCTGAGGAGGACCACTGAGTAAGTCCAAAAGATGAAGTAAGGGACGGGAGTTTGGAGGCGGCCGACTGGTGGGTGTCAATGGGGATGTTGAAGTCAACCATGATGATGGTGGGAATGTCAGCAGAGAGAAAGTGAAGGAGCCAGGTGGAGAATTGGTCAAAAAAGGCAGTGGCCGGGCCCAGAGGTCGGTATATGACGGCCACTTGGAAGTTGGAGGGAGAGTAGATGCGGACAGAGTGGACTTCAAAAGAGGGGAGGATAAAGGAGTTTAGAGGTGGGATTGGGTTGAAGGTGCAGTTGGAAAAAAGGAGAAGGCCCACTCCTCCACCATGTCTGTTGCCAGAGCGAGGAGTGTGGGTGAAGTGGAGGCCGCCGTAACATAGCGCAGCAGGGGAGATGGTGTCGGAGGGAGTCAGCCATGTTTCAGTGAGGCCAAGGAAGGAAAAATTACGAGAGGTAAAGAGGTCATGAATCACATGGAGATTATTGCAGATGGAGTGGGCATTCCAGAGCAATCCAGAGAGTGGGAGCAGGGTGGTGGTTGTCAAGGGCACGGATTTGAGGTGGGAAAGATTTCTGGTGTTTGTATTGGGTTGGGAACGATAGAAGGGGGTGATAATGGGAGGTACAGACTGTAGGGGTCCAGGGTTGGGAGATATGTCGCCAGCAGTGAGGAGAAGCAGAGAGAGGGAGAGCATGTGGGAGAAGGAGGATGGGTGGCTTGTTTTATATTTTATTAGGAGAGCTCTGAGGTCGAGTATAGGTCAGCAGAGGAGGTCAAGTGGGGAGGCAAGAGGGAAGGAGAGATTATTATTTGGGTAGTGGGTGCTGGGGTTTGCAGATAGCGAAGGATAGTGAGGAGTAATGTAGCCAAAACTGTTAGAGTGTATGTCAGCATGGTGAGAGTTATTGTGAAGGCAAAAGAAATTTAGTACATGTAAACAGCGGTTAGTCGTACCTTCTGGTCACTTCAGGCTCATATCTGGCATATTTCTGATGTTATCCTTAAAGAGACAACCTTGCAAAGACAGACCCAGGTCCAGACAGACCTGTGGCTCTGAATTTACAGCAACTTAACAGCACATGAAAAGGCCAGATGTGATCAGAAGGGAGGAGCAGCAGGAAGGCTGGAGACGATTAATTAGAAGTCAGAAGAAAAAATGCAAAAGGAGAGAGATTCAAATGGACAGATAAGGCCAATTGTGTGTTAGCATCAAGGAAATAAGGTGAGAGAGCAGCCAGGAGACATACCACTGATAGTAGAGAGATACAGGGGTTATTGGGGTTCAGGAAAGATGGGTGATGTTGGTATTGCAGCCAAGAGACATACCATTGATAGCAGACAGATACAGGGGTGATTGGGGTTCAAGAAAGATGGGTGATGATGGTATTGCAGCCAGAAGACATACCATTGATAACAGACAGATACAGGGGTGATTGAGGTTCAGGAAAGATGGGTAATGATGCTATTGCAGTCTGGAGACATACCATTGATAGCAGATAGATACACGGGTGATTGGGGTTCAGGAAAGATGGGTGATGATGATATTGCAGCCAGAAGACATACCATTGATAGCAGACAGATACAGTGGTGTTTGGGGTTCAGGAAAGATGGGTGATGATGGTATTGCAGCCAGGAGACATACCATTGATAGCAGACAGATACAGGGGTGATTGGGGTTCAGGAAAGATTGGTGATGATGGTATTGCAGCCAGAAGACATACCTGAGGATGAAGCAGATCGATTGTCAGATTGATAGCAATAGTGAAGCATAGCAATAATAACAATGAAGCATCTATAGCAGGGAGTTATTCCTCTGGCCTAATTCTGATGTTATCCTTAAAAAGACATCCTTGCAAAGACAGACCCCGATGTACTGTAATTTGCAGGCATTGAAATAGTACATTGAACATATTGGAGTTAATGATAAGTTCAACATGTCAGTGTTTTCATAAGACTTAGTTTTTATTTTTTTTTTAAAAAAAAGGTGTTACTTTATTGTGTCACTCTGTGAGATTTAATTGCACACGTGTGTGTAAGAGGTGGTTAGGTATATCAGAAGGGTGTTTCCTACCTACCCCCATTCTAGGACCAGTAGAAGTGCAGGAGAGTGTAAAATTGTCATCCTGCACATGTGATCCTTCCCTCTCTGCGGCCAGTTTAAGACTGCATTCACACGTCGTATTTTTTTTCGCGTTTTCGCGGCGGTTTTTAACGTGCGATTTTGCCGCGAAAACGCAAAAAAAGCATCCCATGCAATCCTAAGGGATTCCGCAATGCTGTGTTAATACTGCGGATTTTCCCGTGGCGGAATCGCATTGCGGAAAAATACGCAGCATGCTCATTATTTTGCGGAATCGCGGCAATTCCGCCCACATAGGAATGCATTGTTTTGCTTACTTTCCACATGTGGCTGTGCCCACCATGTGAAAAGTAAGCAGAACATTTGCGGATGGTACCCATGGTCCGGAGGAGAGGAGACTGTCCTCTGGGCTGTGGGTACCATATCCCTGTAAAAAATAGAATTAAAATAAAAAAATCGGGTTATATTCACCTTCCGATGTCCCGCGCAGCATCCCCAGGCTTCAGCGATACACACGGCAGGTCCCGTTCCCAGTAATGCATTATGATAATGACCTTTGCTGACATCGCTGTCTCGCGATACTGTAGCGGTCTCGTGACTGGGAACGGGACCTGCCGGAGCATCGCTGAGGCCTGGGGACACTGGGAGGGACATCGGAAGGTGAATATAACCTGATTTTTTATTTTTTTTATTATTTTTAACATTAGATCTTTTTACTACTGATGTCGCATAGGTAGCCTCAATAGTAAAAGTTGGTCACACTCGTCAAACACTATGTTTGACGAGTGTGACCAACCTTTCAATCAGTTCTCCAAGCGATGCTACAGATCGCTGGAAAACTCTAGCATTCTGCAAGCTAGTTACGCTTGCAAATCGCTAGTTTTTCTGTGGGAAAATCGCAGGAATTAAAAATGCGATTTTCCCAAGGAATGGAATTCCGGAATTCCCGCAGTAACTTCCGCGGAAGTTCCGCTACGTGTGAACTTAGCCTTAAACACATTTTTCTGAATAAAGACATTGGATTTTAAAGGACCGGTGAGTGCCACTACCTTTTCTTCCTTAATACATGTTTGCATCTCATTTTGTGGGCATCCAGTATTTGTACACTTGATTGCTCAGTCCAAACTTTGGTTTAAGGACTACCATAGTTCACATATCAACATAAGGAAATGGTTGCACTTAATTTAAGGCATATCAAATATGAAATATATGAAGTACGAATAGCATAATGGCTTTTGTAATTTAGAAAAAACATATGAGATACTTAGCACAAAATTTGGCCAAAAGATGTGAGCCCATTCACCAACGTCAAGGTGATCTCATTGAACGGGTCCCTATTCTAACTGCCTAGTGTGAACTAACCTCAGGCTAATAACATGGTAAAGCCTGTATTTATAGGAAGATAGGAACCAAAATGTGATTGGATGTAATTAAAATCACAGCATGGTGAAGGGCGGAGTGCTCAGTCAGAAAGCTAACATACAAATGACAAAAAACTGACAGCACATCTAGAACTAGTCTGAATAGGTGCATATCAAAAAACAGCTTACATATCAAAATAAGGAAATGGTTGCACTCAATTTAAGGCATATCAAATATGAAATATATGAAGTACGAATAGCATAATGGCTTTTGTAATTTAGAAAAAACATATGAGATACTTAGCACAAAATTTGGCCAAAAGATGTGAGCCCATTCACCAACGTCAAGGTGATCTCATTGAACGGGTCCCTATTCTAACTGCCTAGTGTGAACTAACCTCTGGCTAATAACATGGTAAAGCCTGTATTTATAGGAAGATAGGGACCCATTCAATGAGATCACCTTGACGTTGGTGAATGAGCTCACATCTTTTGGCCAAATTTTGTGCTAAGTATCTCATATGTTTTTTCTAAATTACAAAAGCCATTATGCTATTCGTACTTCATATATTTCATATTTGATATGCCTTAAATTGAGTGCAACCATTTCCTTATTTTGATATGTAAGCTGTTTTTTGGTATGCACCTATTCAGACTAGTTCTAGATGTGCCGTCAGTTTTTTGTCATTTGTACCATAGTTCACAGACACAGGTTTAATGGTGCTGACTTTCTCCTTGTTTTTGTTAGACCAAAGAAAAGAAATAATGATATCCAGAGCAAAAATGACTAAGAGACAGAATCACCTTCCGGAGACAGGTACTGGGAGAGGACAAAACATGAGAAATCCAGCACAACAAACTAGTGAAAAAACTTCTTTTTTATTCACCAAAAAGTGCTCAGCAGAGGGTAAAACAACATCAGTGTTGAAAGTTACATGATATGCGACATCGACGCATTTCAGGTGGCTACGTACCCTTAATCACAAAGTTTTTTCACTAGTTCATTGAGCTGGATTTCTCTTGTTTTGATTGCTCCATGCCTTGACACAGCGCTCCCCATGCTCGGAACACCTAAGGATGTCTATTACGGTGAGATGGACTTTTTTCTACTGGGAGAAGACGCCTAGCCACAAAGCCCCGAATTTATAACTCCTGAAAATAACGGGCCTAGAGAGCTAAGTACATGAGGCAAGTAAATTGCCCAGTAGGAAGTTCCAGAGCATCAGCATTACTGTCCATACTGGCATCCTAAAGAGAAAAGAGAACACGGAACAGCGGGACACGTAAATGACTCTTGCTAAGGAGGACTGTAGTTTTAAAGCTTTGATGTAAATTAGTGAGAAACAGTGGACATTGAGAGCAATACAGAAATGAAAGAAGGAAACTGTGTGGAAAAGGCTTCGAGTTGTAAAGGAAACATCCATAAGACTTTGTACCCACTATCTCTTCTTTAAATTTCCTACCAAGTTCCCATTCAGTAAAAGTTAATTTTTGAATGGTTGTCTCATGCAGATACCGCAAGAGAGAGGGTCCAGAAGACTGCGGTGTCTGGTTATGCCAACTCCTGCACTTATTAGAGCTGCTTTACCATCCTATTAAGCAGTGCATGTTTACTTGCTGTCATGGTAAGGGTTAATCCGTTCAGTTGATCTCCTGCAGCTCTCCATCCTGAATTGTCTCAACTGTTCTGTGTTGGCCACTCCACTCTTATATATATGTTCGCCACTAGCACTTGGGAGTTGCCAGTGATAGTTCTACTTCCTGGTTTGGTTGTGAAGGAGAAAGTTCAGTGTTTGGAGTTGGTGGTTGGAGAGTTTTTCTGGAGATTACTGTGTGGAGTTGGTTTGTGTGTTTTCCCTTATACTCTAACATTTGGTTTCCCTTTCTATACTTCTGCTGTTTCCCGCTGTTATTTTGTGAGTGTATTTGTATGATTGTAGTTTTATTTTATCCCTGTCTGCTAACCCTGTCTGATTAGTGCATTCCTATACACTTCAGCCCCTCACCTCCCTGGGTGGGGGGAAGGAAGAGATAAGGGTTAAGCTAGGAGCATAGATAGATACGAGAACCCAGGGTCTCCACCTTCAGGAGTAATCTGGGGAACAGGGACAGACTAGTTTGAGGGATCAGATAGGTTCACACAGTCCCTTGTTGCTACATGACAGGTGGTCTCCCTCATTGAATTCTTAAACATCTGGCAAACCAGCAACCTTGGTTCCATAGCGCCTTCACAGCACAAGTCCACACACCCAGACAGGACCCCCACCTTCATGTGACGTGTCAGGGTGCGAGAGACAAGTATCTCACCCATGGCTACCACCTGTTAGGGACGGCGAAACGCACTAAACATTAAATAACAGAAAGTGCGTTCGCCGCCCGGGGTCCACCGTGCAGAGGTGTTAAACTACTGCTATATAATGGCAGATGCGCTATATGGTGGTATAGTACACGCGGGTTATACGTCACCCGATGTGCGCTGGCAAGCTCTGTTAACCTTACAGAGACGACTAAGTTATATACATAAATGCCGAGCCTGTTGACCTCACAGGTCTCAGCAGTGTGCACACACAGTATACGGTCAAAGGAGTAGGCCCAAGACTCAGGGTCAATGTCCGTCTAGATCTACCGTGCGTGCGGCGTCACTACCGCGGATGCCAACAAGTGCTGCTGACTGCAGCGCGGCGACCAACTCATCCGCCACACGACAATGCCCAAGAGGGGGCGCACTGTTGGACGCTAGTGCTGTAAGATGTGAACTGTGGCCTGTAGCGTGCCACTGACTAGCGCTGACTCTATGACTAAGTCCCTATCCACACATGTAATATCAGAGGGAGGGGATCTTAATGAGTCATTTGTAGGCACATGCATTCATCATCATTCACACAGATAGCAATTAGAGTCTATACTAGCGCATGGCCAAGCGGCCATGCGGGCCTTTTATAGCCGTGCGCTTCCGGGACCTTCCAGATCTCTGAGATGGACCAATCAGATCCAGAGAAGGACCTGAGCACGTGACTCCCGATCTCCAATGAGAGATCGTCTCGTGAGCATGCCCAGTAGCGCGATGAGAGGACTTAGCCTCTGGAGTGGCTTGCTGCAGGACAGCCTGCATTGCTATTGCTGACCCAGAGGTGCCAGTAACAACCAGTCCTACAGAGCTGGTCTGAGCAGTGTCTGGGACGCCGAGATTGCTGTGCAGGCTCCTGAGTGGTCGGTGGAGAATGGGAGAACGCTGGATGCAAGGCTCTGGATTCCTGCTGTGCAGTTGCAGGAACCCGACGCCAAACACCACCCCATGCCACGTTACAGCCCATCAGACACCAGTTAAATCACTGCGAGCAACTTTGGGCCACTCGTTCTCAGGTTCAGTAGAGACATCAGCATCTGTTCCTCCTTGATCAAACATTTATCATACACATGAATACACAATAAATATTTCTGGGACAAACCCTGCTTAGTAATACAGATTACTAGAATTAACTTTGTCTGATACAAATAAATTCAGCATTATCATCTCTCAAAAATTAAATTAAAAGTGCTAATATATATTCCTACCTCCCACACACATGGGTCTATTTCCTAAATTCATTATTTTTTATATTTTTTTTAGTTTTCACCTTATTGAGATGATTCACTTAAGTGATAACTTATGAAAAATGTATAAGAAAAGCTAAGTTATAATAGTTTTGAAAGCCATCAATCATATGATTAGATCACATTTCTCTAAGGATTACCTGTAAACACTGTAAGAAACCTAAACTTGTATTTAGCATTTTTTAAAATCTATCATCATATTGCTGGATAAATAATTATGAAACTTTCTTTAGATTTTGCAGATAATTCTCTCAGTATATGCAGCACATACTGCTAGGCTATAGGACATTTTGACAATATAAATTTGAGGTTATGCCTTATATCTGAGTAGCCTGCTGATTTTGTCTGGTGGAGCCTGATACCTGGTATCTTCAGACAAGGGGAAAAAGCAGGATTTTAAAGGAAGTATGTCAGAGAATAAAACATACAAAATATCCCTCAAAGCCTACTCTGGTCACTTAATATCCATTATATTCATACCATATAGTTTATTATTAGAAATATACAAATCATTGGAAAGATTTGTTTAGCGATTAAATGATTCACATGATTCACATAAATCACAGGTACTGGAAAGTCTCCAATTGATGTGCATAGATATGTATATGTCATGATCCAGGTTGGATCTGACAGATAAATGCACAAAGTAACCTTTTTTTTTCCTTTGACTGTGTGCCAAGGTTTGGTTCTTGCCCCCGGCAGCCATTAGGATTATTGTACTGTGGTGTCTTTTGTTCTAAATTTGCCCCCCGGTGGTGGTGAGCATCATTGCACTCGGTTACTTTAGTTTGTGCACGCAATTATGTAACAGGTGTGATTGCTCCATAAGAGAGTGTCAGGTGTGTCAATCAGTGTTGGTGATTAGTCCTCAGTTGCATGCAAGCGTGAGTGAAGGATGGAGCTGAAAGAGAGTCCCGGGCAGCTCAGTGAGAGTCCTGGAGTGGCAGCAATGGTGTCTGCGAGGAGGGCTGGCATGGTTTGGTGGAGTTGCAGCTATGGTGTCAGCAAGGAGTTCTTGCATGGTTTGGTGGAGTGGCAGCTATGGTGTAGAGCTGCACTCATGATGCTGGATTCGGTTACTGGAAAGCTGGACTCAACATGCTGGACTCTTTTGCCGAAAGCTGGACTCTTATGCTGGACTCTGTTTTCTGGACAGCTGCACGCAGGTGGTGGACTCTGATAGCTCCAAGGCTGCACTATGGTGTTGGACCCGGTCGGAGGAAAAGATGCACGCAGGTGGTGGACTCTGTTTCTGGGAGCATAAGCAACAGAGCAAAGCTAAGTGGTGTTCCACTGTTTTGTCTCTTTTCCTTATGTGTGTTTAGTGCAGTGGTGGGATTAGTTTCCACACCGTCCACTTCACTAGTGAGGGTTTAGGTGGAGGGCGAGCTAGGGTTTAAAGGTATCCTGAGCGGCGCCCGTTGCGGAACCGGCCTAGGGAACGCTAGGAGTGTAGAGACACTGACTCAGGGGAGTGCAGGAGGTCTCCACGTCCCCATTCCCTATTGCAGGGCCACCATTGCTATTGTTACCCAGGTTTCCTTTTATTGTTTAAATTCGCCATACTGGAGGCGGGGTTTCCAGACTTGCGTGTATTTCCGAAATTCACCTGTTGGAGGCGGCGTATCCAGCTGCATGTGTTATTATTTAAATTCGCCCAACTGGAGGCGGTGTATCCAGGGTCACGCGTGTCATCTAAATCCGCCCTGTTGGATGCGCTGTGTCCAGCCACGCATGACCTTGACAGTATAAAGACGTGTGTAACACTCTGAGGTCACCTAGGATTGTATCCAACCCCTTTTTAAAGGGAACCTGCCAAGTCCCCCATGTCATCTAACCCAGCAGCATTCACCTATGTATGATGAAACTCACTGCTTAACCAACCTTGTAAAACGTAATTCAGTTAAATAAATTTTTTAAAAAGTATTTATAATGTCCCCGTTTCCTACGCTAATGAGGGCTTTGACTAGTTGATGGGTTGTTAGTATCCCCAGACAGTAACTAGTAAATCCTCTTACCATGTTCAGCCATCTTCCGAACTTCCAGTCATGCGCAGTGTGTCTCTGAAGCCGGAAAATGTACACCTAGCTTCAGAGATGCATTGACACTGCTAACATGAGCAGCAGGCAATCATACTATATAAAAAATATAATTATAGGGTGGTAGTAGTTGCACGGCATCCATTTTTGGATTAATAAGGATATTAAGTGCCATGGGATAGTATGATATACAGTGCTATTATCTATGATTTTAGGAATTTTCCAGACGCTGGAGGGTATATACCTTCCAGTAAAGCCTATGTAGGTATAGATGGTATTGGCACATTCCTGGCTTTTTACCCATGCCTATGGTAGTCGTCGGCTCTGGGCCTTTGCGTCCTTTGAGTGCTATGAGTAACGAGTGCTTTGTACATTCCTATTTGTTCCAGTGTTTGACAATGTGACTTTATTGTTGTTCTAATAAAAAATTATATTTTTTATATAGTATGATTGCCTTCTGATCATCATTTTCCATGTGATTCTATGTAGTAGTTGATGATAGGCCATATTAATCCGGTCATATACATGGTTAATAGTCATGTGTATCCGTCAGACTTGTTGGTATTTAACATGAGCAGCGCACGTGCACTAGATTTCATGAGTGACGATGAGACTGGCTCGTGCAAATTATGCTATTATGCCCGAAGGGGCGTGAAAACATGGAAAGAGGGCTGACTAGTCTGGGCAAACTAACGCCCCATCAACTGGTCAAAGACCTCATTAGCAGAGGAAACGGGGACATTATAAATGCTTTCTAAACATTTATTTAACTGAATTACGTTATAATTCATACATAGGCCAGCAAGTACTTGATGTCAATGTGTAAAAGAATAAAAAAGATTTAACAGGCATGGGAAGGAAAACGTAACGTTACAGGCTCACACAACCAGACGGCAGCATGACTACAGGTACATTGGCAGCTCATATATGGTGATTATTTTATGTGTCACAGCTTTTGGTGACTTGTTATTATATAGGGATATTCTATCCACTTACATGGTACATAATGAGTGCCAAAAAGGATATGGATCACTGCTGCTTTAGGTCCTGGCTGTTGTGAACTTTTACAATTTGTCCGGTATTTACAACTATGATCTCTTGATTAATAAGGTTAGGTATTGGCCTTCCTTTATATACTCTGTATTTCATTAATATGTATATGGTGTTGCTATGATATGCTTTTTATTCACAGTCTAAAAAATTTTGTATTTTTGGATCTTTTGCTCCTTCATTGTGTTTCTTTTGGTGATGTCAATTTAGTTTGAAGGGATCAGTATTTATGATGATTTGAGTTATATACTTGTTTGGATTGATACCGCTTATAATTGTCATCAAAACATTCTATCTTCGTCTCATCAGACCAGAGAATCTTATTTCTCATAGTCTGGGAGTCCGTCATGTGTTTTTTAGCAAACTCTATGCAGACTTTCATATGTCTGGCAGTGAGGAGAGGCTTCCGTCGGGCCACTCTGCCATAAAGGCTCGACTGGTGGAGGGCTGCAGTGATAGTTGACTTTGTGGAGCTTTCTCCATTCTCCCTACTGCATCTGCGGAGCTCAGCCACAATGATCTTGGGGTTCTTCTTTACCTCTCTCACGAAGGCTCTTCTCCCACGATTGCTCAGTTTGGCTGGAAGACTTCTGATGGTCCCAAACGTCTTCCATTTAAGGATTATGGAGGCCACTGTGCTCTTAGGAACCTTGAGTACTACAGAAATTCTTTTGCAACCTTGGCCAGATCTGTGCCTTGCCACAATTCTGCCTCCGAGCTCCTTGGCCAGTTCCTTCGACCTCATGATTCCCATTTAATCTGACATGCACTGTGAGGTCTTATATAGACAGGTGTGTGTCTTTACAAATCAAGTCCTATTACTTTAATTAAACACATCTGAACTCCAATGAATGAGTAGAACTATCTCAAGGAGGATCATAAGGAAATGGACAGCATATGACTTAAATATGAGTGTCTGAGCAAAGAGTCTGAATACTTATGACTAGAGATGAGCGACTTTGCCTTTTTTAGGGTCGAGTCGGGTTTCATGAAACCCGACTTTCGCAAAAGTCGGGTCGAACGAAATCGGCCGACTATAGGGAAAAGTCGGAGGCCGACTGAAACACGAAACACAATGCAAGTCAATGGGGAAGCAAAGTCGGCAGGGAGTGGAGGACAGTAAACACACCTACAGTGCCCATTTTAATGCCAAAAACATCAATTCTTATTACTGAAGCTTGTCAACCTTAATTTACTTCATAATAATAGTTACGCATTGAAAACTAGTGGTTATTTGGCTAAAGTTGTGGGGGTAGAGCTGGCTCCAGGTTTTCGTGTACCCTGGGCCAAAGAGTGTCAATGCGCCCCTTTAACAGATACCACAACTCATGATGCTCCGATACGGCACAGAAATATACAATGACAAATACTTCACTGCTTACATGACATGACTGATCTATTTTAAATTGTACAATAGCTCAAAAAAAGGACAGTATATTACTTCATACAGTATTATGGCCACCACATTGTGCGCCATACAGAATAATGAGCCCCATATATTTCTCCATACAGAATAATTGGTCACATATAATGTTCCATACAGTATATGATGAGCTCCACATAATGCTACAGTATATGATAGTCCCCATGGACAATGCTCCAGTGTGTTATGGGCCCAAATAATGCTCCAGGTATAATGTGCTCCATTTCTAATGCTCAAGTGTATAATGAGCCCCGTAAATGCTGCTCCAGTGTCTGATGTCCCCCATTTGGAATGGTCCAGTATATGATGGGCCTCATGGATGATGCTCCAGTGTATGATGGGCCCTAATAATGCTCCATATATAATGGGCTCCATTTCTAAGGCTCCAGTGTATAATGGGCCCCGTAAATGCTGCTCCAGTGTCTGATGTCCCCAATCTGGAATGTTCCAGTATATGATGGGCCTCATGGATGTTGCTCCAGTGTATGATGGGCCATAATAATGCTTCATATATAATGGGCTCTATTCTCTCTTGGCCACGACAGCACCCACTGAGAGAGGGGATCCGCCACTAGGAACAGGAAACCTACAGAGAGATAAATGGGGCAGTCCCCCTCGCTCCCTCAGTTTGTTTTCCTGTTCCTAGGAAGGAACCCACAGAGAAGAGGATTCCTGGCCTGGTAGCTGCTCGCGGCATTATATGAGCAACGGGGGCCCCAGAGCGGGAAGCAGCGACGGGGGATCCAGCATAGGAATCGCCCCTCTGCTGGTAATGTGGGTGAGGCCTTGGCAAGGAGTGCCTGGCTCACCAGGAGGTGCATGGGAGTAGCACCTGGGAGATTCCCCAGTAGGGGATTGCGCATTACGGCGCGCGGCACAGCGTCGGGGGTTCGGGGAACCAGGAGAAGGCCCCCCTCACTCCCCCGCCCCAAAAGAAGACCGGGGATGGCGAGGCCAGGGAGGAGGATGAAGACCTGAGCTCGCGCAGGATGCAATATGTGCTACAGGCGCTGAAAGGGAGAATCTTCAAATACCTGAGTAAGAGCGGTATGTTGATCCCGCGGTGCAGGGGCAGTGGTCGGGAGAAGACCACGGGTGCGCGTGGCAGCCAGAGGAGCAGATACCTGGCGTCATTGCATGGAGACCAGGTGACCCGGAAGTGGTGGAGGCACTTCCGGGGCAGCAGGAGGTATCGCGAGACCGCAGGCGCGACCGCGCATGCGCAGTAGCGCAAAAAGAAAAAAAAGGAAAGAAAGTGAAACCGGGGGGCTGCATAAAGGCACTGGCCAGAGGCACACCGGTGCGCAGTCATGTCGACAGCAAACGACCCAGTTTCGCTCCCCGAGGTACAGCCAGGAGAATCTTCTCAGAGCGGTTCTAGGAAAAATAGCAACTCCAGAAGAAGCAGCAGCTCCAGGAGAGAGACCAGCGGACGCTCTAGGCAGAGCGAAGCTTTGGATTAAAAGCAGAAGAAAGCACCTTGCTCCTCGCTTCAGCCTGAGTCTCGAGCCCCTCAGCCGGTATTGAGCTGACGGAATTCACGGGTGAGTGTTTTGGATCAAGCTCTTAGCTCATGGCGTTTCCGATTTTGTCTATTTATATACCCTCAGGCCAAAAGGACGGAGAAAAATAAACACAGGGAATGTGCCTTATGCTCCCAACCTCTCCCGGATGGTCACCCTAAGTGGTTATGTCAGTTATGTATTGATCAAACCCTGCGGGAGGAGTCCTCCACTAGAAAGGAGGATATTCGTATGATCAGAGAAGAGCTGCAGGCCTTGGGCGGTGCTAGTAGTCATGGTGGACATACCTCTATTAGGCTACTTTCACACTTGCTTTGTTTTGCAGCGCGTTTTTCCCGCAAAAAAACGCATGGAAAAAATGCATACAAATGCTGCGTTTTTTTCAAGCATTTTTATGAGCATGCATGAAAAAAACGCAGCGTTTTTATGCGTTTGTATGCGTTTTTAGTGTGTTTTTACCGCGTTTGCGTTTTTTTCCAACATTAGTTGGCCCCTCACACTAACCCAAACCATGACTTTACTAACCCTAACCCTAACCCTTAACCAAACCATACCCTAACCCTAACCCTAACCCTTAACCAAACCATACCCTAACCCTAATCCTTAACCAAACCATACTAACCCAAACCCTAACCCTTAACCAAACCCTACTAACCCTAACCCAAACTCTAACCCTAACCCTAAACCCTAATTAACCCTATACCCTAACCCTTAACCAAACCATACTAACCCAAACTCTAACCCTAACCCTAAACCCCCTTAACTAACCCTAACTCTAACCCAAACCCCTAATTTCCATTGTCTAACCAATGGTCAACAAAAAAACGCATGCACAAAAAAACGCATACATGAGCATGCCAATGCGCACATATGCGCACCAATAGACTTATAATGGGTGTCTTGCTGTAAAAAAACGCATTGCGCGTGCATGCGTTTTTTTGAGGCAAGTCGGACGCCCAAAAAATGCAACAGGATGCATTTTGTGCACGCGAGCGCACACCACAAAAAAAGCATGCGCGTAAAAACGCATACAAACGCATGTGTATGCGCACATAAGCGCATCCCATGCAAAATATAGGGGAAAAAAGCGCATGCGTTTTTTAGCGCTAAAATACAGCGCAAAAAACGCAAGTGTGAAACCAGCCTTAGAGGGGTAAGGTCACCGACATCGGGGTCGCCTTCGGAGGCTGGAGAATTGGACTCGGATAGGTCTCAGGAATACCTAACCTCGGAAAAGGAAGAGCAGACTTGCTTTCCCACAGACAGCATGAATAATCTGGTTAGATCTGTGCGGAATACAACGGGGCTATGTGATGTTAAGGAGCCCAAAACCCCGCAGGAAATTATGTTCGCGGGCATCGCCCAAAAGAAAGTCAGAGCCTTCCCTGTAGTACCAGCAATTAAGGAGCTGGTAAAAAAGGAATGGGAAAGACAGGGGCAAAGAGCCTTTATCCCATTAGCTTTCAAACGAAAATACCCCTTTGACGATGACGAGCTGGCGTCTTGGTCTAGAGCTCCCAAGGTGGATGTGGCAGTAGCCTCCACTTCCCGCCGGTCATCCCTACCAGTAGAGGACGCAGGGACATTGTCTGATCCACTAGACCGCAGAGCGGACACTTTCCTCAAACGGTCTTGGGAAGCATGCATAGGGGCCTTTATACTGGCTATAGCAGCCATGTGCACGGCAAGGTCCATGATAGTATGGTTGGACAAATTGGAGGATAAAATAAAAAGTGGGGCATCGAGAGATAGGCTCCTTTCCTCCATTCCCCTGATTAAGGGGGCAGCCTCCTTCTTATCCGACGCCTCAGCTGACTCCCTTCGTCTATCTGCCAGAACAGCGGGTTTAACCAACACAACCCGACGGGCCTTAGGGTTGAGGTGATGTGCAAACTAAAACCAAACTCTGCATTATGCCGTGTCAGGGTAAGTATCTGTTTGGCACACAATTGGACGACATCCTGACAAAAGCGGGGGATTGGAAAAAAGGATTCCCTAACCCATATATTCCCTTTAACAGGAGAGCCTTCAGGAAGCCTCCATTTGGGAAAAAGAAGGATTTCATACCCCAAGACCGTTGGGGTAATAAAGATCCCAAGCAGAGAGGCAAACTATTTGGAAAGTGTCCCTTTAAGTCAGGGGACAGGTTCCGGTAGCGATAAATCACCGGTAGGTGGCAGGCTGCTAAAATACAGCCATCAGTGGGAGAGAATAACATCGATCTCCTGGGCAATTAATATTGTATCATCAGGCCTAAGGCTAGAATTTATCAATAGTAAAAACATTCGGCGCTACGCTTTACATATATCACACACAAGCAGCATGTTTTAAGGACAAAACCACTCGATTTGTCCAATATAATAAACCATAAAAAGCAAAGCTATAAAAACTCGCGCTGTAGTGTATAACTAAGGATTAAATTCCACCAAACCAGTTTGAGACATTAGTCTTGGCATATAAAAACTGGTTTGGTGGAATTTATCCCTTAGTTATACACTACAGCGCGAGTTTTTATAGCTTTGCTTTTTCTAAGGCTAGAATTTGTTCGGTTCCCACCGAACTCCTTCCTATTGACTTCTCTGAAGTCCCCAACGCAGCAGAAAGCTTTGGAAATAGAGATAGCGGGGCTCTTGCCAAAGCATGTTCTGGTAGAAGTGCCAAGAGAGGAGCGGGGAACAGGATTCTATTCTCCCCTGTTTCTAGTCCCTAAGCCGGATGGTTCCTTTAGAACGATAATTAATTTAAAGAAGCTTAATTCGTTCCTAGAGCTGCGGACCTTTAAGATGGAATCGATTTGTTCAGTGATAAAACTCTTGTTTCCTAGGTGCTATATGGCACTATTGGACCTAAAGGATGCCTATTATCATCTCCCTATATGAAGAGAGCATCAAAAGTTCCTTCGATTGGCGGTCCTGGTAAAGGGCCAAATATGACACTTCCAGTTAACGGCGATGCCGTTCGGGTTATCCATGGCTCCCCGCGTTTTTACCAAGCTGATGCTAGAGACACTAGGCTGGCTGGTCAACTGGGAAAAGTCCAGACTGCAACCAGTAACCTGTCAGATGTTCCTGGGCCTCCAAGTAGACTCTGTAAGTCAGAAATGTTTTTTTGCCAGAAACAAAGACACAGGCTTTAATTATCAAAGTACGGATGGCGTGTGATAAGAACGCAATGTCCTTACGAGAAGGCATGTCCTTACTGGGGTCCTTAATATCATGCATTCTGGCGGTACAGTGGGCCCAATTACATTCCAGAAAATTGCAATGGGCCATTTTACGAGAAACAGATAGGCTGCATGGGCGGTTGAATGGGAGGATATCCCTATCACCGGAGGTAATCAGCTCCTTAAGGTGGTGGTTGAACCCTAACAATCTAACAGGAGAGGTTCCATTGTGGATTATCCCCTCTAGATTAGTTACCACGGACGCTAGCCCCTTGGGATGGGGAGCCCATCTAGGAGAGAACATGATACAGGGTCAGTGGTCCGAACTCGAAACAAAGAGCTCGTCAAATATGAAGGAGCTAAAAGCGATATATCTTGCTATATCTAAATTTCTTCCGCAGCTAAAAGGTACCCACACGAGAATCCAAACAGACAACATCACCTCAGTGGCATACATAAACCGGCAAGGAGGTACGTGATCAGGACCACTCATGTCTATCGCAGAGGAAATTCTAGACATGGCCGAATTACATCTCCGCTCCTTATCCGCCATCCACATCAGAGGAATAGACATCTCCAGAGCGGACTCTCTCAGTCGCCAAACTTTACACCAAGGAGAGTTGGTTCTCAGCCGACACATCTTCGAGATGATAACAGCCAGATGGGGCAAACCAGACATAGATCTGTTCACGAAAAGAGCCAACAGACGCGTAGAAAGGTTCGCTTCTCTATACAGGGAGGACAATCCAGACGTCCTCGATGCCCTTCAAGCACCCTGGACATTTCAACAGGCCTACGCCTTCCCTCCAATGATATTGCTACCAACAGTGGTCAGGAAGATAAGGGGTGAAAGTCATCCTGAGAGCCCCATTTTGGCCCAAGAGGCCGTGGTTCTCATGGTTGAGAGCGATGTCGATAACCGACCCATGGATTCTCCCGCTACATCGGGACCTTCTTTCCAGGGACCCTGCCACCATCCCCGAGTCAAATCCTTGCACTTGCGGCATGGAATTTGAAAGGAGGCTATTAAGATTAAGAGGGTTCTCGAATAATCTTATTAACACGCTACTAGAAAGTAGAAAAGAATTCACAGCAAGAATTTATGTAAAAATATGGAGGAAATTTTTAGCTTTTCACACTACAAAGCTTTCCAGTGAGGAGCCCATTAGAGCTATTCTAGAATTCCTGCAGAGGGGCCGAGAGTTAAAACTCTCAGTTAACACCCTACAGGTTCACGTGTCGGCTCTAGGAGCCTTATATAACCACAATGTAGCAGGCAATAGATGGGTGACCCGATTTATTTCAGCTTGTCAGAGGGTGAGTCCAGTCCACATCCCTCAGCTACCTACGTGGGACCTTAACTTGGTCTTAGATGCCTTAACTCAGGCCCCATTCGAACCTATGCACCTAGCATCATTGAAAAACCTTTCATTAAAAACTGCTCTATTAGTAGCCCTAGCTTCGGCGAGGAGGGTAGGTGATCTCCAGGCACTATCGGTAGATCCCCCATTCCTGTCAGTAAGCCATGACAAGCTGGTGTTGAAAACAGACCCATCCTATCTTCCAAAGCGTGCTACTAGATTTCATAGAGCCCAAGAAGGCTGCCTTCCCTCCTTCTACGAGAACCCAGTGATGCCAGAAGAAGTTAAATTTCACACATTAGATGTCAGAAGAGCAGTCCTGACCTACCTAGATAGAACCAGTCTATGGAGGCAGAGTAGGTCTCTTTTAATCTCCTTCCAGGGTAACAAGAAGGGGTCTGGAGTTACGAGAAGCACGCTGTCCAGGTGGATCAGAGATGCGATCAGGACGGCATTTTCAGCAAAAGGAGAAGACCTTCCACAGGGTGTAACAGCACATTCTACTCAAGCCATATCGTCCTCCTGGGCAGAGAAAGCAGGCGTCCCAATTGAAATAATATGTAAGGCTGCAACTTGGTTTTCTCCCTCTACGTTTTATAACCACTATAGACTAGATTTATCCTCCTCTGAGGATTTGGCCTTCGGTAGATTAGTTCTTAACATGGTGTGCCCTCCCAAGTGACTATCTCTGAAAGTCTCTCAGTGGGTGCTGTCGTGGCGAAGAGAAAAAACCGGATTACTTACCGGTTATACCCTTTTGTAGAGTCCACGACATCACCCGTTCACTTCCCTCCCTTAATTTAGAAACTTGCACGTGGTTCTCTTTGGTGGTGGAAAACGAGAATTAAGGAGTAGTTTTGTGTAGCAAGCGAAAGATATGTATAAGTGTCAGCTATTTATCTGGCAAATTGACTAAAACATGTATGGCGGTTCCTCGTTATTCTCTGTAATCCAAACTGAGGAAGCGAGGGGGACCGCCCCATTTATCTCTCTGTAGATTTCCTGTTCCTAGGAGCGGATCCCCTCTCTCAGTGGGTGCTGTCGTGGACTCTACAAAAGAGTATTACCAGTAAGTAATCCGGTTTTTCTAATGTTCCAGTGTATAATGGGCCCCGTAAATGCTGCTCCAGTGTCTGATGTCCCCAATCTGGAATGCTCCAGTATATGATGGGCCTCATGGATGATGCTCCAGTGTATGATGGGCCCTAATAATGCTCCATATATAATGGGCCCCATTTCTAATGCTCCAGTGTATAATGTGCCCTCATGGATGATGCTCCAGTGTATGATGGGCCCTAATAATGCTCCATATATAATGGGCTCCATTTCTAATGCTCCAGTGTATAATGGGCCCCATAAATACTGCTCCAGTGTCTGATGTCCCCCATTTGGAATGCTCTAGTATATGATGGGCCCCATTTTTAATTAACCCAGGCATGGTATGTGAAAAGAGCTCCATGGAGTAATCTGTGTGTGTGCTGCCGCATCCTTCACTTTTGGTGTGGGTGAAGGACGCAAGGAAAGGGGTTGCTCCTGACCAGGAACCTGCACTGACAACTCAGTATTGCATTTTTTTTAACTTCAGAACAGGAGGCGATAGAGCTGGAGGCTGTTTCAGCAATGTAAGCCAAAAACAGTTCATGATGCTCCAGCTTTAAAAGCAGTCTACCTACTCCCAGAAAAGGGAACCTTACAGGCCTTCCAGAGCTACACCATGATGCAGGCTCAACACCTCCTGCCTTAGCTGCTATTGTGTTTTTGTCACTACCAGCAGATGCACCACCACCACCATCAGTACCAGGTGGCCCCCACGCCCACGTCCTCTTCCACCATACTGCCTCATGTTTTGGAAAATGGACGCAAAATACCAGCAGATATATGGTACTGTATCAGAAGCGTACAGCTCTATACAGTCTAGGGATAACAGTAAATCTCCGCATATATTTCATGAGTCATACACAGATGCGCACAGGCTCACTATAGATTACAAAATAAAATAAAAAGTTGAAAAAGGGTACAGTATCACCAGATACAAGGTATATATAGTATAGTGTAAACATTCTGAATCTCTGTATATATTTCAGGAGGCAGACACAAACGCTCTCAGGCCCAGTATGGATTACACAAGAATATGAAAATCTGTAAATGGGTAATGTAACACAAGCGTACAGCTGTATACAGTGTTGGGGTAATCTTAAAGCTCCAAATATTTTTCCGGAGTAACACTATCATGATGTGTATGGTCATTTTGGAGTGCAAAAGACAGAAGCCACAGGCCGTAGGCGATTCTATTGGATTGGCATGAGAGGAGACACTGAAAAATGGTGGCAGGAATGTCACACGTCTGTGACTATCACAACTGTGAAAGGTGATCATAAAGCACCACTGCATCTGCTTTAAGTTGACGTCCATTACAAATGGTAGCCATTGATCATCTGAAGGTAGAGGCCAGCAGGACAGGCCATAGCTACATCTTAACCATCATCGATCAATACACCAAATTTCTAGTGGCCGTCCCTGTGAAGGATTTAACTGCACGGACTACACAGTGGTGGAGCAGGGATAGATAAGTATTGCAACTTGCAAGTGCTGTGGCCATGACCAAGCAGGAGGGGCACACTCATGGGCGACAGTACTGGCACAGGGCCCCTCATAGTACGCTGGTGTGTCTGACGGCGAGTGGACCCCCCCACTGTCAGAGACACTGTATTGTACTATGAGGGGCCCTGTGCCAGTGTCGTCAGCCATCAGTGGGCCCAGCCACCTGCTCAGTGTAACGGCACTTGCCCGGGTGCGCCAGGTGTTGACCCCAGCCCTTGGGAGGGGGCGGGCAGTCCAGTTACCGAGGTTTAATAAATGGCATATGTTGATGTGTAGTGTTGTGAGTTCATTTTCCCCTTCACCATTGAGGTCTGATGAACTCCCTCTTCTGGTGAAGGAAGGTAGTGAGGCTGATTACCAAGCACCTGAGCAGAATGATGATGACTGGGTGACTGGAATTGCTGACTGGATATAAGGCAGCCGACGCCCTTCTGCCTTGCGGGTGATTTCTCTGAGGGATTCTAGGAGACCAGTCTGATTCCCTGCTTTTTGCATTTGTGTTTTGGTTTTGTTTTGCCTTGTTTTTCTGGATTTCTGCCATTCCCTGCCGGGGTGAGCTGAATTCCTTTTTGCTCTGTCTTCAGAAAATACCTGAGTACTGATATAGTCTTTTTGAAGCCTAGCATCTTCAGGGCTTTGTTCCCTATCAGTCTGTTGGCTCTTGTTTTGATAGGGTTTTTGGCGGATTGCAGACAGCAGCTTTTCTATCCTGTCCTATTTAGTTAGCTTGGGCCCCATCATTTGCTCAGCCTATCTTTCTATCTGTGTGAGTATTTTTTCATCTTGCTTCACCGCCATTATATGTTGGGGGCTGCCTATTGCTTTGGGGTCTGCTCTGGGGCAGTTTAGATTTCCCTTTCTGTCTTTAGGCTATTTAGTTCTCCGGCTGTGATCGAGCGGTCTAGGGCACCTTAGGAACCCCCCACAGCTACTGCTAGTTGTTGTTGATAGGTTCAGGGGTCTGCAATCCGATAGCTGCCAACTTCTCTGGTTTTCTGGAATTAGCTAGTATTTCTGTTTTTGCCTCCTACGGTGACTCATTCATAACAGTGTAGGCTGGACATTCAGCTGCTGCAAATGGTGGAATTGGGCAAGTCCGAGGAAGAGGAGAACAAAAGCGAGGCAATTTTCTGGCAACCTATGTGTCATCAGGGGAAGGTGGGACAAAATCCTTTGAAACCCATGCATGGTTCATTTTAATGAAGGTTAGATCATCAACATTTTGGGTTGACAGACGGGTCCTTTTTTCTGTCAGGATTGATCCAGCAGCGCTGAAGACTCTTTCAGATAACACACTAGCAGCAGGGCAAGCGAGCTCCTGTAAGGCATAGTGTGCCAATTCAGGCCAGGTGTCCAGTTTAGAGGCCCAATAGTCAAAGGTGGAATGACCTGTGAGGGAGAACATCAATATGGGAGGAGAAGTAGTTTGTAACCATAGTTGACAACTGCTGTCTCCTGTCACTTTTAATCGATGCAGTATTAGCAGTCGTGTGAGCGGTACTTGAGAAATCATTCCACACCATGGTTATTAAACCCCTGTCTCCAACGCCACTTCGGCTGTGTGCACCACGAACACCTCTTATATTGTGCCCACTACGGCTCATGGGAGAACCAGCACCGCTGCTGTGTGCTGGGAAAGCCTCAAACAAACGGTTTACCAGAGTTGCTTGTTTGTTAGCCAATATTATCTCTAGGTTCTTCTGTGGCATGATGTTGTGTAATTTGCCTTTGTAGCGTGGATCGAGGATGCTGGCCAGCCAGTAGTCGTCATCCCTCATCATTTTGGCAATGCGGGGGTCCCTTTTTAGGATCCGCAAGGCATAATCGCACATGTGGGCCAATTTTACAGGTGTCAATAATGCACTGCCACTGCTGGGTGGAGGAGTACTTTCTGGCAAATCCACATCCCTACAGTCACACACAAACACTGTATCTGACCTTTGAATGCCAACATTTTCTCTTGCCCCCTGAGAAGCATCCTCCTGCCCAAAATAATCATCCCCCTCATCCTCCTCCTCTTCCTCTTCTTCCTCCACCTCATCCAGGACAGTTCCCTGACCAGACAATAGCTGGCTGTCATCAAGGCTTCCCTCCTTCTCCTCCTCCTCCTGTTCCTCCTCCGCTGCAGACGCCAGATCCTTAATGTGGGTCAAACTTTGCATGAGCAGACGCATAAGTGTGATGCTCATGCTTATGATGGCGTCATCTGCGCTTACCAGCCGTGTGCATTCCTCAAAACACTGAAGGACTTTGCAGAGATCTTTCAGCTTTGACCACTGCACACCCGACAATTCTATGTCTTCCCTCAAACTGCCTGCCCGTGCATCCTCCCACAAATGCATTATAGCCTGCCTTTGTTCGCACAGCCTCTCAACCATGTGCAGGGTGGCGTTCCACCTTCTTGCAAAGTCTATGATTAGGCGGTGATTGGGGAGGTGGAGCAATCGCTGCAGCTTCTGCATATGAGTGGAGTGGACGTTCGAGTGACGGATGTGCGAGCACAGTCTTCACACCTTATGGAGCAGGGATGTTAACTCCGGATAATTATTAAGGAAGCACTGCACCACCAGGTTCAAGGTGTGAGCCAGGCAAGGTATGTGTCTGAGTTTTGCAAGGGCTATGGCCGCCACAAAATTACAGCTGCTATCACTGACTACCTTGCCTGGCTCAAGATGTAGACTGCCCAGCCATGACTCAGTTTGTCGCTGCAAGTAGTCGGCCAGTACCTCCGCGGTGTGTCTGTTGTCGCCCAAAGACATCCTCTTTAACATAGCCTGCTGATGCTTACCATTAGCTGTTCGATAGTAGGACACCTTGTGGGCAACACTGCCAGCTGCGGATGGAGTGCTCGTGCGACTGCGCTCTGTGGACGAGCTTTCGCTTCTGGAGGAGGAGGAGGGTCGAAAGCCTACAGCCAACTGTTTCCTATACCGTGGGCTAGGCAGCACTGTTCCACGCCGCTGTCCCCTGTGGAGCCTGCATCCACCACATTAACCCAGTGCGCAGTGTTGAACACGTAACGGCCCTGGCCATGCCTACTGGACCATGCATCTGTTGTGAGGTGCACCTTTCCACTCACTGATTGCTTGAGTGCATGGACAATGCAGCATTTCACATGAAGGTGGAGGGCTGGGATGGCTTTTCGAGAAAAGAAGTGCCGACTGGGTAGGTCATAGCGTGGGACTGCGTAGGCCATGAGCTCGTGGAAAGCTTCGCTTTCAACCAAATGGTAGGGCATCATCTCTAATGAGATTAGTTTGGCAATGTAGGCGTTCAAACACAGTGTACGTGGATGAGAGGATGAGTACTTTCTTGTCCTACTCAGAGTGTCTGGTAGGGTGAGCTGGACTGGAGAGCTGCATATGGAGGAAGTAGCGGTGGACCGGAAGGAGTGAGAGGGGGTTGGTGATGGTATTGGTGGTGATGGCCTAAATTCAGTGTTGTGTTGCAAAACCATTGTGATTCCCTGAGTGTTTTGGCCTTGCGAAGACACCTCAACATTTAGTGCTGGTGGTGTGCTTAAAGGTGGCGGTGGTCTTACAGTGGGGGAAGCGATGGAGCATTGCTGGCTACCTTCAGTTGGAGCAGGTGCACATGTGCTACCTGAGGTTTTGTAGTCCATCCACGCTTACAAGTGCATGTTGATTAAATGTCTAAGCATGCAACTGGTATTCAAATTTCTGAGTTGTTTACCTCGGCTAAAGGTCCTTCGCACTTCTTACAGGTAACCTTTGCCTCATCGGTAGGATTTTGGACAAAGAAGTGCCACACTGCACTCTTCCTACTATGGTATACATTTTCTGGCCTTGCACGCTGTGCTAAGTTGACCGTCTGGCCAAGCTGACCTGCAACTCTTTAAGTTTTTGGTCCACGTTTTTGGACAGCTACGGGCCTGCCAGATAACCGCTGCTGCGATGTCAATGCCTGATGTGGACCCTTCTCCTTATCTGAACTATTGCCAGCGCCACCCTCCTCCCCCAATGGATGCCAATCCGGGTCTAGAACTGGGTCATCTATCACCTCCTCTTCAAAGTCATCTGCAACTTCCTCTTTACCTTCTTCTGTGTCACCGTGTAAGGTGGTATAGTATGCAGGAAGGGGCACCTGAGTTTCATCAGGGTCAGATTCTGGCTCAGTAGACTGCAAGGGCAATGTAGTGCTCTGGGTACATTGGTACCAGCAGAATCATCTATCAGTGGCTGTGCATTAGTGCACTCCATGTCAGATTCATCTTGGACTGGGGAATTCAGGATTTGACTGGATAAACCAGGCATGGTATGTGAAAAGAGCTCCATAGAGTAATCTGAAGTGTGGGCTGCCGCATCCTTAACTTTTGGTGGGGGTGAAGGACACAAGGAAAGGTGTTTTTCCTGACCAGAACCCTGCACTGATGACTCCGTGCTTGCAGGTTTTGAATGTTCAGAAGAGGAGGCAATGGAGCTGGTGGCTGTTTCGGCAATGTACGCCAAAACCTGTTCCTGATGCTCTGGCTTCAAAAGCGGTTTTCCTACTCCAAGAAAAGGGAACCTTACAGGCCTTCTTGGGCCAGACGATGACGCAGGCTCAACACCTCCTGCCTTAGCTGCTATTGTGCTTTTGGCAGAACCAGCCGATGCACCACCACCATCAGTACCAGCTGCACCCCCCTGCCCACGTCCGCGGCCTCTTCCACCACACTTCCTCATGTTTGGGAAAATGTACCAAAAATACCAGCAGAGAGATGGTACTGTATTAGGAGCATCCAGCTGTGTAAGGTGTATTAAAAAAATTAAATCTACGTATATATTTTGTTAGTCACAGACGCTCACCCAGTATGTATTTGACCGTAATCCAACAAGCAGATATATGGAACTGTATCAGAAGTGTACAGCTGTATACGTTTTTTGTGTAACTAACAATCTCCGTATATGTATTTACGTATTTACGGAGTGTCAAACACACACGCTGACTCTGTATAGATATGACTGTAATGCGAATGGCAGATATACAATACTGTTTGAGAATCGGACAGCTCTATATGGTGTCTGTATGGAAAATTGTAAATCTCCGTCGATTTTTATACGGAGTGACACAGGTCTCTGTACAGTTTTGACCGAATTCAAACAGCAGATATGCGAAACTGTTTGAAAAGCGGACAGCTCTATAAGGTGTAAAACAAAAAGAAAAAGGTCCTCCATTGAGAATAAAATTTTTATTTTTATTTAAACGTATGACATAAGATATAACAGAGTCGGCAAACCATACTTGAAATGAAATAGCGAAAAAACACACAGCCTCTGGGTGAATAACACTTTTTCATAAATAAGGTAGAATGTAATTTTACACATAAATGCAAACTGGCAACAAATAGTCACATAAATCTCAGCGCACATATTTTTAGCAAATAAATGACTTGCATTAAAGAGCATACATGTATTTTCTGGACATTGCTGGTTCTTCACATTCAATCGTTCCCCATATGGGAAATAACCCACAGTACACAATTATAATAAAATTATTTTGTAAATTTACAAGGAGTAGATGAATGTGAAAAATACACCTTATGCAAAAAAAAAATAATGTACACAGATAATTCAAAACATTACTAATTTCTCACATCTCATCCTTCTCCAAAAGGGAAATATCCCACAATGCAAAAGGTTGTACAAAAATTGTATATGTAAATTCATAAGGAGAGAAAGGATAGATGTGAAAAAATACCTCATGGCTCCATTAGTAACATGCTGATAAGAGTCGTTACCAGAAAGAATCACCCAGGGACCCCCGACACGCGTTTCGATATGAATATCTTCCTCAGAAGGGGGTCAGGGGGTCCCTGGGTGATTCTTTCTGGTAACGACTCTTATCAGCATGTTACTAATGGAGCCATGAGGTATTTTTTCACATCTATCCTTTCTCTCCTTATGAATTTGCATATACAATTTTTGTACAACCTTTTGCATTGTGGGATATTTCCCTTTTGGAGAAGGATGAGATGTGAGAAATTAGTAATGTTTTGAATTATCTGTGTACATTATTTTTCTTTGCATAAGGTGTATTTTTCACATTTATCTACTCCTTGTAAATTTACAAAATAATTTTATTATAATTGTGTACTGTGGGTTATTTCCCATATGGGGAACGATTGAATGTGAAGAACCAGCAATGTCCAGAAAATACATGTAAGCTCTTTAATGCAAGTCATTTATTTGCGAAAAATATGTGCTCTGTGAGATTTATGTGACTATTTGTTGCCAGTTTGCATTTATGTGTAAAATTACATTCTACCTTATTTATGAAAAAGTGTTATTCACCCAGAGGCTGTGTGTTTTTTCGCTATTTCATTTCAAGTATGGTTTGCCGACTCTGCTTTATCTTATGTCATATGTTTAAATAAAAATAAAAATGTTATTCTCATTGGAGGACCTTTTTCTTTTTGTTCCTCATATGTAATTTCACGGTCCTCCGTGTTATATTTTTCATTTGTGAGTAGAGTTGAGCGATACCGTCCGATACTTCAAAGTATCGGATCGGAATGGATCGGCCGATCTTAAAAAAAAGTATCGGTATCGCCGATTCCGATACCGGAAGTCCCATTCAAGTCTATGGGACTTCCGGTATCGGAATAAGAAAAATCCTGTTTTTCCCTTGTACAGCCTCTCTGGGGTCTGTACGGGCCTTTCGGGGGGCTGTGCCGGCCTGCCAGGGGGTCTGTGCAGCCTCCGGTGGTCTGTGCCGGCCTGCCGGGGGGCTGTGCAGGCTCCGGTGGGCTGTGCCGGCCTGCCGGGGGGCTGTGCCGGCCTGCCGGGGGGCTGTGCAGGCTCCGGGGGGCTGTGCCGGCCTGCCGGGGGGCTGTGCCGGCCTGCCGGGGGGCTGTGCAGGCTCCGGGGGGCTGTGCAGGCATCGTCCGATGGGACTACAAGTCCCATCGGGCGATGTCTGCTACCATGACAGTGATTGACACATTAGCCAATGATGGGACAGTAGTAGTCCCATCATCCGGCTAATGTGTTGAATGTAAAAAAAAAAAAAAAAAAATTACATGCTACATACATGCTACATACATACAACATGCATACTACATACATGCTACATTCATACTACATACTACATACATGCTACATTCATACTACATATATACTACATGCAACATACATACTACATGCATGCAACATGCATACTACATATATACTACATGCAACATACATACTACATATATACTACATGCTACATACATACTACATATATACTACATACATACTGCATGCTACATACATACTACATGCTACATACATACCACATACATACTACATACATACTACATGCTACATATATACTACATATATACTACATGCTACATACATACTACATATATGCTACATACATACTACATACATACTACATGCTACATACATACTACATATATACTACATACATACTACATACATACTACATACATGCTACATACATACTACATGCTACATACATACCACATACATACTACATACATACTACATGCTACATATATACTACATATATACTACATGCATGCTACATACATACTGCATACATACTACATGCTACATACATACCACATATATACTACATACATACTACATACAATACATTCATACAATACATACATAGACATACAGTACATATAACATAGAGTAACATACTTACCAATACTTGTCACATTGTTCCCCGAAGCCATTGTCTTTTACGGAATAAATATTAACATAACAAACCACAAAAATACTCACCCATGATCCGAAGCAGTCCACGAGTGTGTCCCACGACGATCTTGGGTAGAGAACTGCAGCATCAGCTGTTGCTGCCGTTCTCTACGGGCTGCAGGAATCCAATGACGGAAGGTAGGTATCCTTCCGCACTGTATTCCTCCGCCACTTAAAAAAAAAAAAGTCCCTAGTCTCACTTTATGCCATTGCTGCGTGGGAATTTCCCACACAGCAATGGCATAAAGTGAGACTAGGGACTTTTTTTTTTTAAGTGGCGGAGGAATACAGTGCGGAAGGATACCTACCTTCCGTCATTGGATTCCTGCAGCCCGTAGAGAACGGCAGCAACAGCTGATGCTGCAGTTCTCTACCCAAGATCGTCGTGGGACACACTCGTGGACTGCTTCGGATCGTGGGTGAGTATTTTTGTGGTTTGTTATGTTAATATTTATTCCGTAAAAGACAATGGCTTCGGGGAACAATGTGACAAGTATTGGTAAGTATGTTACTCTATGTTATATGTACTGTATGTCTATGTATGTATTGTATGAATGTATTGTATGTAGTATGTATGTAGTATATATGTGGTATGTATGTAGCATGTAGTATGTATGTAGTATGTATGTAGCATGCATGTAGTATATATGTAGTATGTATGTAGCATGCATGTAGTATATATGTAGTATGTATGTAGCATGTAGTATGTATGTAGCATGCATGTAGAATATATGTAGTATGTATGTAGCATGTAGTATGTATGTAGCATGCATGTAGTATATATGTAGTATGTATGTAGCATGTAGTATGTATGTAGCATGCATGTAGTATATATGTAGTATGTATGTAGCATGTAGTATGTATGTAGTATGTATGTGGCATGTAGTATGTATGTAGTATGTATGTAGTATATATGTAGTATGTATGTAGCATGTAGTATGTATGTAGCATGCATGTAGTATATATGTAGTATGTATGTAGCATGTAGTATGTATGTAGCATGCATGTAGTATATATGTAGTATGTATGTAGCATGTAGTATGTATGTAGCATGCATGTAGTATATATGTAGTATGTATGTAGCATGTAGTATGTATGTAGCATGCATGTAGTATATATGTAGTATGTATGTAGCATGTAGTATGTATGTAGCATGCATGTAGTATGTATGTAGTATGTATGTAGCATGCATGTAGTATGTATGTAGCATGCATGTAGTATGTATGTAGTATGTATGTAGTATATATGTAGTATGTATGTAGCATGTAGTATGTATGTAGCATGCATGTAGTATATATGTAGTATGTATGTATGTAGTATGTATGTAGTATATATGTAGCATGTAGTATGTATGTAGCATGCATGTAGTATATATGTGTTATGTATGTAGTATGTATGTAGTATGTATGTGGTATATATGTGGTATGTATGTGGTATGTATGTAGTATGTATGTGGTATGTATGTGGTATGTATGTAGTATGTATGTAGTATGTATGTGGTATGTATGTAGTATGTATGTAGCATGTAGTATGTATGTAGCATGCATGTAGTATGTATGTAGTATTTTTTTTTTCTTTTTTTAACATTTAACACATTAGCCGGATGATGGGACTACTACTGTCCCATCATTGGCTAATGTGTCAATCACTGTCATGGTAGCAGGCATCGCCAGATGGGACTTGTAGTCCCATCGGACGATGCTTGCACAGACCCCCGGACATCAGCACAGCCCCCCGGCAGGCCGGCACAGCCCCCCGGCAGGCCGGTACAGACCCCCACAGGGTGCACAGACCACCGGCAGGCCGGCACAGCCCCCCGGCAGGCCGGTACAGACCCCCACAGGGTGCACAGCCCCCCGGCAGGCCGGCACAGCCCCCCGGCAGGCCGGTACAGACCCCGGGCAGTCCACACAGCCCCCCGGCAGGCCGGCAGAGACCCCCGGAAGGCCCGAAATGACGGCGCATCATGATGCGCACACACCGCGCATCATGATGACGTCAGGCTGTCAATCAACTTTGAACTTCCGATTCCGATGCCGACTTCCGATATTGAAAAAATATCGGAAGTCGGTATCGGAATTCCGATACAGCAAGTATCGGCCGATACCCGATACTTACGGTATCGGAATGCTCAACACTATTTGTGAGTGCTCTATAAGGTGTAGGTCTGGAAAAATGGAAAAATCTCCTCGGTTTGTTTTTCCAGAGTCACACATAGATTGCTTGTATTTGTCCATGACACCAGCCGGTACACGGTAGTGTGTGAGGAGTGTACACCGCTATACGGTGTCTGTATGGAAAATTGTCAATCTCCGTCCATTTTTATACGGAGTGACACACGCTGTCTCTGTATAGTTTTGATCGTATTCAAACAGCAGATATATGAAACTGTTTGAAAAGCGGACAGCTCTATAAGGTGTAGGTCTGGAAAAATGGAAAATCTCCTCGGTTTGTTTTTCCAGAGTAACACACAGATAGCTTGGTTTTGTCCGTGATACCAGCTGGTACACGGTAGTGTGTGAGGAGCGTACACCGCTATACGGTGTGTGAAAAAATGAACGCTCGGTAACTCACCAGAACAAAATAATAAAAGTGTTAGGCGTCGGATTTCTGTTGTTGCACAGCGGGAATCCCGAGCCTTACTTTCAGCAGTCTCCCATTCCTCTCCAGCCACAGAGAAGGTTGCTCAGCAAACTCGTCGGTCCAGGCGCTCTGCCCAGACCAGCTCCATGGGTTTGCTTGCTGCTGCCACCTCTGGCACAGCTATGGCAATACATGCTGCTCAGCAGCGAGATTCTCCAGGGACTAAGTCCCCATGTTGGGCCACTGTGCATACCCGTGGAGTGATCTCCCATTGAAGATCGAAGGTCACGTGCTCAGGTCCTGCTCGTGTTCGGATTGGCCCATCCGAGAAGCCAGGAAGGTCCCGGACGCTCGCGGCTATAAAAGGTTCGCATGGCCGCTCGGCCATGCGCTAGGATAGACTGTATTTACAGACTATGTGGAGTGAGTGATGTATGCACGTATGAATGTCTCTGGTCAATGACTCATTAAGAAACCCCTATCCTTGGTACGCATGTGTTGTGCAGCCTAGCCTGCTAGTGCCCAGGCTTAGGCATAGGTAGGTCAGAGGTTGAGTCAGGCATCAGTCCTCACCAGGGACTCGGCACGCCTCAGTGCACGTGCTCCACACCTCATAGCCAGCGTCTATAGCGGCGCTCGCGGCAGCGACGCCGCGCTCAGTGGGCCTAGAGGGACTCTAACCCTGTGTCCTTGGGGTAGAGTTCTGTGGCCGTACACTGTGCGCTCTTTTGGCTGGGCTCTGTGAGCTAAATAGGCTCCGGCATCTACGTTCAGCGGTTGTGTGGCTCTGTGCATTAACAGAGTTCGCTCCAGTTCACATTGGGTGACGTAACCCATGTGTGACTGTTTTCACACCGCTTAATTATTCCGCCATTATGTAGCAGCAGTGTACCACCTCTGCACGGTGGACCCCAGGCTGCAAACGCACCTACTACTTTTGTGAGTTCATTTTCCCCTTCACCGTTGATGTCTGATGAACTCCCTCTGCTGGTGAAGAGAGGTAGTGAAAGTGATTGGGTTGAGAAGAACCTGTCATCTGAACAGGTGGAGCCTGATTGGACACCCGGAATCACTGAGTGGATATAAGGCAGCCGACGCCCTACAGGGGTGCTGGTGATCCTTTCTGCTCTGAGCTCTTGCAACCAGTTAGTCCTGTCTACTGAAAGCTAAGTTTTGCTCTCTTATTTTTCCATGAGATTTTGTCTGTTTGCTTCATGTTTTGTGTTCAGCCTGCCTTTGTTGGGACGGGCTGAGCTCCATTTTTGTCTCTGATCAGTTTATCTCTTTGCTCTGTTTTCAGAATATACCTGAGTGGTGATATAGAGACGGTTGGGACATTTTTGGTAGGGTTTTTTGCGGATTGCAGACAGCATCTTTTCTGTCCTTTCCTATTTAGTTAGTTGGGCCCCATCGTTTGCTCAACCTGTCTTTCTGTCTGTGTTTGTGTTTTCATGTTGGGGGCTGTCTACTGCTTTGGGGTCTGCTCTGGGGCAGTTTAGATTTCCCCTTTCTTTCTTTAGGCTTATTTAGTTCTCCGGCTGTGAACGAGGGGTTTAGGGCACCGTAGGAACCCCCCACGGCTACTGTTAGTTGTGGTGAATAGTATCAGGGGTCTGCAATCCGATAGCTACCAACCTCTCCGGTTTTCTGGACTTAGCTTGTATTTTTGTTTTTTCCTCCTTCGGTGACTCATTCATAACAGAATCACCAGCCATACCGCAGATTCTAGGGTACTCAATAGCAGGAGAGAATTGTAAAAAGAAAAAAAAAAGAGAATGAAAAAAAAGTGTCAGAATTTTTTTTTTGTTTTTTTTTGTGTGTATATTTTTTCCTCTATGTCTTTGAGGCCGTAGGGGGAATTTTTTCTTCTCAATGGAGATGAAGCAATTGTCTGATCGTGTGGAGCAGCTCACTGCTGAAGTGCGGGGAATTTCCGCCTATCTTGCTCATTCACATGTTGCTGAGCCAAAGATCCCTACTCCTGATGTGTTTTTTGGGGATCGGTCTAAATTTTTGAACTTTAAGAATAATTGTAAATTATTTTTTGCCTTGAAGCCTAATCATCAGGGAGCTCCGCACAGCAGGTTAAAATTGTCATCTCCTTGCTGCACGGCGATCCTCAGGATTGGGCGCTTTCCTTGAAACCTGATGATCCTATTCTAACTAATGTGAACGCATTTTTTCAAGCCTTGGGGCTGTTGTACGATGAACCTAATGCTATTGATCAGGCTGAAAAGGCCCTGTTGGCATTGAGCCAGGGTCAGGATTCTGCAGAGTTGTACTGTCAAAAATTCCGGAAGTGGGCTGTCCTTACTACCTGGAATGATGGTGCCTTGGCAGCTCTCTTTCGGAAGGGTTTGTCAGAAACCATAAAAGATACTATGGTGGGATTTCCTGTTCCCTCTGGTCTTGATGATTCTATGTCATTAGCCATTCAGGTTGATCGGCGTTTGCGTGAACGCAAAACTGCACGAGAGGTGTTGCCACCTGTTGAACAAATGTCTGAACCTATGCAATGTGATAGAGTTTTGTCTAGGGCGCAACATCAGGAGTTCAGAAGGCGTAATAAGCTGTGTTTTTTTTGTGGCGATGCCTCGCATATTATTTCTGTCTGCCCTAAACGAGAGAAAGGTTTTGCACACACATTTGCTGTGGGTGGTGTTCAACCTAAGTTTCTTCTGGCAATAACTCTGATCTGCTCCCTGTCCACATTTTCCGCTAAGGCTTTTGTGGATTCGGGAGCAGCTCTGAACCTGATGGACTTGGATTTTGCTAAACGTTGTGGATTTCCTATGAGACCTCTGCAGACGCCTATCCCTTTGAGGGGTATTAATGCTACTCATTTGGCGATGAATAAACCTCAGTTTTGGACCCAGGTGGTAATGCAGATTTTTGGTGTTGCATAATCTGCATGATACCATTGTTCTGGGGTTTCCCTGGTTGCAAATCCATAATCCAGTTTTGGATTGGAAATCTGTGTCTGTGGTGAGTTGGGGTTGTCGGTGTGCCCTTAGTGACGCTCCTGTTTTCTCCACCTCTCCCCAGTCGCATGATGTTCCTGACTATTTGGCTGATTTTTATGATGCATTTAGTGACAATGAGTCTGCGTCTTTGCCCCCTCATAGGAGTTATGACTGTGCAATTGAGCTGAGCCCTAGGTGTAAATTTCCCAAGGGTCGACTTTTCAATTTATCTGTACTCGAGCACGAGGCTATGCGATCCAATATTAAGGAGTCGTTGGAGAAGGGTCAAATTAGACCATCCTCTTCACCCTTAGGTGCTGGGTTTTTTTTCGTGGCCAAGAAGGATGGTTCATTAAGGCCTTGTATTGACTATCGTTCCCTCAACAAAATTACTGTTAAATATCAGTATCAGTTACCCCTGATTTCTGATCTATTCTCTAGAGTTAAAGGTGCTTGCTGGTTTACCAAGCTTGACCTCAGAGGGGCGTATAATCTTATTCGCATTAAGCATGGGGATGAATGGAAGACGGCGTTTAATACTCCAGAGGGACATTTTGAGTACCCGGTGATGCCTTTTGGGCTCACTAATGCCCCTTCTGTCTTCCAGTGCTTCATGAATGATATTTTCCGAGACTTTGTGGGTAAATTTTTGATCATCTATCTGGATGATATTTTGATCTTTTCCAAGGATTGGGACTCTCATGTGGAACATGTTCAGACTGTGTTCCGGATTTTGAGGGAGAATTCTCTGTATGTCAAGGGATCGAAATGCCTTTTTGGGGTACAAAGGATTTCATTTTTGGGATTTATTTTGTCTCCGTCAACTATTGAAATGGACCCGGCCAAGGTACAGGCCATTTATGATTGGGTTCAGCCCACTTCTTTGAAGGCCCTCCAGAAGTTTTTGGGATTTGCTAATTTTTATCGTAAATTTATAGCTAATTTTTCTGGTATTGCCAAACCATTGACTGATTTGACTAAGAAAGGTGCTGATGTGCTGAATTGGTCTCCGGAGGCTGTTTCTTCCTTTCAGGAGCTGAAGCGACGGTTCACTTCTGCTCCGGTTTTGCGGCAACCTGATGTCTCACTCCCGTTTCAGGTAGAGGGGGACACTTCTGAGATTGGAGCAGGAGCTGTTTTGTCCCAAAAAGATCCGGTAACATCTAAAATGAATCCCTGTGCTTTCTTTTCCCGAAAGTTCTCCCCATCTGAACGTAACTATGATGTGGAGAATCGGGAACTGTTAGCCATGAAATGGGCATTTGAGGAGTGGAGACATTGGTTGGAGGGAGCTAGACATCAAGTCGTGGTCCTTACTGACCACAAGAATTTGATTTACCTGGAGTCGGCCAAACGCTTGAATCCTAGACAGGCTAGGTGGGCCTTGTTTTTCACACGTTTTGATTTTGTGGTCTCTTTTCTTCCAGGCACTAAGAATGTCAAGGCAGACGCCCTCTCTAGGAGTTTCTTTGCTGATTCTCCTGTTGTGACCAAGCCTGCTACCATCTTAGGTGAGGGGGTAGTTCTTTCTGCCATCTCGCCCGATTTGAGACGTGCTCTGGAAGAGTTTCAGGAGGACAAACCTGAGCGTTGTCTCACTGGAAAATTGTATGTTCCTGACCAGTGGAGGAAGAGAGTGATGTCTGAAGTTCATTGCTCTGCATTGGCTGGTCATCCAGGTATTTTTGGTACTAGAGATTTGGTGAGTCGGTCTTTTTGGTGGCCCGCCTTGTCTCGTGATGTCAGGAGTTTTGTGCAGTCCTGTGGGACTTGCTCCCGGTCTAAACCTTGTTCTCGCTCTAGTGGGCTGCTGATGCCATTGCCGTTGCCCAGGAGGCCATGGACCCATATTTCAATGGATTTTATCTCTGATATGCCTGTCTCTCAGAGAATGACTGTTATTTGGGTGATTTGTGATAGATTCTCTAAGATGGTCCATCTTGTACCACTCCCTAAGTTGCCATCTTCCTCAGAGTTGGTGCCCTTGTTTTTGCAACAGGTGGTTCGCTTGCACGGGATTCCTGAGAACATTGTATCTGACAGAGGAGTTCAGTTTATTTCTAGATTTTGGAGGACTTTCTGTTCCAAGCTGAGAATTCAGTTGTCCTTCTCCTCTGCGTTTCACCCTCAGACCAATGGGCAGACAGAGAGAACAAACCAGACTTTGGAGTCGTATTTGAGATGTTTTATTTCTGCTGATCAGGATGATTGGGTTTCATTTTTGCCCTTGGCCGAATTTGCTTTAAATAATAGAGCTAGTTCTGCCACTTTGATGTCACCTTTTTTTAGTAACTTTGGGTTTCATCCTCGATTCTCTTCAGGGCAGGTGGAGTCTTCTGCCTGCCCAGGTGTTGACACTGTGGTGGAGAGAATGCACCAGATCTGGGACCAAGTGGTGGATAGGTTGTCTCTCTCCCAGGAAAAGGCCCAGCGGTTTTCCAACCGTCATAGGACCATTGGTCCCCAGTTTAAGGTGGGTGATATGGTTTGGTTGTCATCGAAGAATATCTCTATGAAGGTGGCTTCTCCAAAGTTTAAACCTAGATTTATTGGACCTTACAAGATTTTGGAGATTCTTAATCCTGTCTCTTTTCGATTGGCTCTTCCTGTTACATTTAAGATCCATAACGTGTTTCATAAGTCTCTGTTAAAGAGGTTTGTTGAGCCATAGTTCCTGTGGTGGCACCTCCTGACCCTGTATTGGTGGAAGGTAATGTGGAATATGAGGTTGAGAAGATACTGGAATCTCGCCTGGCTAGACGGAGACTCCAGTATTTGGTTAAATGGAAGGGTTATGGCCAGGAGGATAATTCTTGGGTCCCTGCATCCGATATTCATGCCGAAAGATTGGTTCGTGCTTTTCATTGGGCCCATCCTGATCGTCCTGGTGGCGTGGATGAGGGTTCGGTGACCCTCCTCAAGGGGGAGGTACTGTTGTGAGTTCATTTTCCCCTTCACCGTTGATGTCTGATGAACTCCCTCTGCTGATGAAGAGAGGTAGTGAAAGTGATTGGGTTGAGAAGAACCTGTCATCTGAACAGGTGGAGCCTGATTGGACACCCGGAATCACTGAGTGGATATAAGGCAGCCAACGCCCTACAGGGGTGCTGGTGATCCTTTCTGCTCTGAGCTCTTGCAACCAGTTAGTCCTGTCTACTGAAAGCTAAGTTTTTGCTCTATTATTTTTCCATGAGATTTTGTCTGTTTGCTTCGTGTTTTGTGTTCAGCCTGCCTTTGTTGGGACGGGCTGAGCTCCATTTTTTTCTCTGATCAGTTTATCTCTTTGCTCTGTTTTCAGAATATACCTGAGTGCTGATATAGTGATTTTGAAGTCTAGCGACTTCAGGGCCTTTTTCCCTATCAGAGGGTTGGGACATTTTTGGTAGGGTTTTTTGCGGATTGCAGCCAGCATCTTTTCTGTCCTTTCCTATTTAGCTAGTTGGGCCCCATCGTTTGCTCAACCTGTCTTTCTGTCTGTGTTTGTGTTTTCATCTGCTTTTCACCGTCAATACATGTTGGGGGCTGTCTATTGCTTTGGGGTCTGCTCTGGGGCAGTTTAGATTTTCCCTTTCTTTCTTTAGGTTTATTTAGTTCTCTGGTTGTGAACGAGGGGTCTAGGGCACCGTAGGAACCCCCCACAGCTACTGTTAGTTGTGGTGAATAGGATCAGGGGTCTGCAATCCGATAGCTACCAACCTCTCCGGTTTTCTGGACTTAGCTTGTATTTTTGTTTTTTCCTCCTTCGGTGACTCATTCATAACATACTACTATTTTATCATTTGGTGCGTTCCACCAGCCTTAACAAAAAGTTGGAGTGCTTTGAAAAAAGCAGTTTGAACAGCAGTGTGCACACAGCAATGCAGCTATCAGGTAGCCTTAAAAGGCAGCCTAATTACCACCAGAGCTGCTGCACACAACAAAAATCGTCCCCTTTCACTGCACACTAACTGTACAGTGAAAAGCGCTATCAGCAGAAGCATTTTTTTTTCTTCTTCCCTGCCTAATGCTCTCCCTTATTCAGAATCAGCAACAGCACCTCTCCCTATTCTAAGATCGGCAGAAGTAAGATGGCGGTCGGTGGTCACGGCCTTTTATAGCCACTGTGACGCCACACAAAGCCAGCCAATCACTTCAATGCCCTTCTCTAAGATGGTTGTGGCTCCTGCCCATGTCATCGCGTTGCCCACAGTGTGTGTCCTCCATCATTGGCTGAGAAAAGGCGCTGGAAGCATTATTTGAAACGCGACTTTGGCGCTCGGCTCGGTGACCTCATGGCCGACCTCACGCTATGGTCGGGTTTTGATCGGCGAAACCAGACTTTAGCTAAAGTCGGTGACTTTTGAATTTGACCGACCCGTTTCGCTCAACTCTACTTATGACCATGTGAAATTTCAGTTTTTCTTTTTTAATAAATTTGCAGAAATTTCTACATTTCTGTTTTTTTCAGTCAAGATGGGTTGCAGAGTGTACATTAATGAGAAAAAATTAATTTTTTTGAATTTACCAAATTGCTGAGATGAAACAAAGAGTGAGAAATATAAAGGGGTCTGAATACTTTCCGTACCCACTGTATGTATGTGACCAGTATCCAATAAGGGTCAGAGTTCTGTTTTTGTCTGATACTGAGCTCCAAAATACCTACTTCTCTTCACACAACCATCCAGTTAAATGACAAAATTCTGTCTGCTGGCATTATCCACTAGAGCAATCTAACTGCATGGTGATTTATAATAATAATAATAATAATAATAAATATTAATAATGCTAGTGAATAAATGAACAACAAAATAAGGAAAATTACAGTTAGAGGGAACCTGCCACTTGTTTCATGCTTTCTAAACAGCGAGCAGCATGAATCACAGCCTGGCAGCATAAATACAGGCAGGTATGCTTTTTTCTGAAATGCTCCAGTGTTTCAGAGAGAATTTAATTTGAAGAGGCTGTCTCAAATCATAGCCAGAGACAAGACTAGTCCAGCAATGCCATTGGCCGAGTTCTCCCTGTTTTGCTTCAGTTGATTAGCAGATCTCTTTCTATGTATATACATGGGAGAGAGCTGTCCATCAACCAGAAAGGTTGATGGACAGCTGAGAAAAAAAATATAAGAAACTATAATGCAACTAGGAAGACACTTGAGAAAAAATATTTCTATTTCACTCAGATGGTAACACTCACATAGATGAGTAAATGGAGCCTAAGATGGAGTTGGAGGACACTGGTGGATGAAATGAATGAGGCACGGAGTAGAGTATAACCGTGTCAGCCAGCCTGTGTCAGAGTGACTACCATACAGTCACTCACATGCCAGTACTGCCTCTTTGACTTACTGATTAAATCGAAGTCGGCAGCCGTAGGAATGTGACATGGATGGGCAGGAAGTGCTTTTAGAAAGCAGTAGTTATCATTGCTTGGCTGAAGACAGAGCTCTTGTTGAGTCTTGGCTTCCTCTCCTGGTTTGTACTTTGCACTGTCTAGCTGTCTATGTATACTGTGTTATACTGTCTATGTATAAAACAAGTTCAATATAAAATGTGAAAAAAGGATAACATTTGCATATGGTGAAGGTGCTGCCACGTTCCGGTGGGAGTGAAAACAGATGTGGATACACCACGTTTGTGTCACACTCTTAATTTATCTCTACGGGAGTTAAAAATGCAGTTAGACAAGGTGCCCCTGTTCTAAAAGCAGGCTCCAGAGATGGGACCCTTAGATATCATACATTTATTACCTATCTAGTGGAAATGCCGTAAATGGTGGCATAACAATAGGAAGTGCAGAGGTGGAAGCCTTTCAGCCCATGGAGTCTAGGAAGCCCAAAAAAGTCCTTTTGTCAATATGAGAAGATCAGAAGTACTGTATTAAAGACGCAGGATAGTTAAAGCCCTGGTGGGGATTTTGCAGTGGGGCACAGAATCTTCAAGCTATGCCAGTGGCCATGCATGTAAATAATGTGGAAAAACCTTTATCATAACAATACACATCTATTTTGCTTTATTTTGTAAGATCCCCTCTATAGTTGAGTTAGCTAAAACCTTTTCTAAAAGGAAGTTTTTGGAGTTTATATTCCAGAATAGAATCTCTCATAATGCTTATAATGTTACCCTTTTATATGCCATCATGGTCTGGCACAAAAGAGGAGTAATCATTGCTAATAGAAATGTCTAGCGCTCCATGAGTTTTTACCGCAATACACTAGAGGTGACAGATTCAGGGACACATAAGTGACAGTGGATGCATCAGCATCCGGTTCCAAGACTGAAAAGTCTTTTCACTGTCAATCTTATCAGCCTGCACATCACACAGAGAGGGAATTATCATCCAGTGCTATGTATCATAGCTCAATCATGTTCATACACCAGCAAAGAATTCCAAGCGTCTCAGAGCTTTTCTTATTTTTTACTGCTTACACATCTCTCACCATGAAAATGATAGAACTCAGGGGGAGTAGAGCAATTTACTTGCCCCATACTGTCCGTTGCTATTAATTTTTAAACTAAGGTGTCTTGAAAAAGAAGAATTCTGTAAAAAATGTAGTATAGGGTTTTATCATGTAATTTACATCTTGTCACTTTCTCAAGTGTGTGTAGATGATGTCATTCATGGTAAGATTAATTGAACTGACACCAATGCCAATTGGCAGGCACTTTTTGCCTTAACCCCTGTGGAAAGGAAGCCATGTTCAGGTGTGGCAACATTTTAGTGTTAGTGGAAATGATGCAGAATCTGCAACATATTATTGGATTGTCATATACCATTTAAACGGGGCTTCCACATCTTTTTTTTTAATTACAGCCATTCAGTGGCAGGTATTGTTGATCAGACACCAACCAGGCTGAAAGAGAAGAAGAGTGGAAGGGCACCCGTCTAGAGCGATGGAGGAGAGGCAGAGGATCCAGAGTTGAATGTATGCATTTTTTTTATAGTACACTCTGACTTTATGGAAATTAAAAAAAAGGGGTGAAAATTGTCTTTAAAGGGAACATGTCAGCAGGGTTTTGTATCATATAGCAAATACATCTATATTAGCTCACTGTAACTCTGGTTAAATCTATACCTTCTTTTTTACAATCCTTGATGTCTTTCCAAAGTTTATATATCCAATATGTTTGCAAATGAGATGCAAGTGCAGAGGGTTTGGTGATCAGATGAAATGCAAAAAATTGCAAAGTCATTCCTTGCCATGAAAATTAACTTCATCCCCAATGATTTTCATCCGTGCCACAAAATGACCTGCTTACATAATTTCAGTGATCTTCTCAATAGATGAGTCCTGTGTATAATGTGACGCGGGACAGTAGCTGTGGGTGAGGTACACGGGTTTCTTGCTCCAGTATGGTACATGAAAATAAATGTCCTGACTGTGTATGTGCTCTCATTACCCATGTGATACATCTCTGCAGACTGTATGGTGCTTCTAGATAAGGCAGGCCAAGACCAGATGTTAGGGACCTAATTAAGGAAGACCAAGGCCGAACATTAAACCTATTTTTACTGAACATCAATTTGATAAGAACTATGTACATCAGAGAATAGGCATATTTCTTCACAAAGGTATGTCTTGCTTTTACAAAGAATAGACACTTTTTGATTACATTTAATAACACTTCATTTCTCCTGCACTTGGGCTGCTATCAATCAGGATTGAACCCAGAAGTCTTGAGAAATAAGAGTCAACACTTTAAATATTGAATCCTTCTATAAACTTGATGTGAAACATCTAAATAAAAGATCGAAAAACACAGAAGCAATAAACTTTGTGAAAACCAAAGTTTGTCAGTCTGCAAACTTTTGGCCATGACTGAAGTTCCTGTGGAGAGGAGACCTCCGCACAGGTGCTATACCCCCCAAAAGTAGGGATTGGCCCCATCATTGGCACATGCTGCACCTCTATGGTACAAATTTCTTAAAATGGGGATAATGATGTTCAAATACATAAAAAATTATGTAGATGCTCACATAAAAATAATTCTAAGGAAATGTTCCAGATTTATTTATAAATCACATAACATTTTACTTTCCGTTCAGTGCTTATATCTCTCATAAAGTCCTCATACATCCTCCATCGCTTCTGAATTGTTATACAAGGTCTTTCTTTCAGTTGAAGGCTGATGATCAGATCATTGTGTGAGACACAGGACAATAACTGGCATCATGACACTGTATCGGAGAGCCAAATCCAAGCCGCCCGGGCTTCATTAACATAACTGTTATTACAGATAGCTATAATGGAACCTATGGACAAACATTTATTCTCCATGAATAAAATATTTGTGGATGTGAACATTTCTTAACATGTAGTATAATATTTAAAGGCAATTTTCCAGATATGTAATGATGTTGTCCTGCTGAGGTTATGTGTGACAATGGCGTTCCTTGCCTTGTCCATTGATCTAGCCGCCTGCTCTGACATCTGAACAAGCCTGGTAATAGGTGCTCACAGAGAAACCATTGTGACAAGGAGGCAATCTGCTTTTTCATCAAATAGCAGATCACTCATTGTAAATGAAACAGTAGGCGGCCTGGTGGTTGCAGAAAATCATATATGATGATGGAAAGGCTGAAGTTGGCTGTTTTTCTATAAATTTTAAAGATACAGGGTGATGTAAAAATGTCTAAGGCCTCTTTCAAACGTCCGTTTATTTCCGGTACCGGAAAAACCGGTACCGGAGATATCCCTGTCCGTGTGTCCGTGCGTGTACTTGGTGTCCAAGAAGTATCATTTCTCCTTGCGGAGAACGAAATGCTAAGCATGTCGAGGTGAGGAGACTTAAAGCCGCAATGCTCCTCTGGGAAATATGCTAATTCTGGAAATTGTCTCTTCAGAGAGGAAGTGTGGTAACCGTGTGCCGCATCAGTACCACACGGGTAACCGCCGGGAAGAAGCGGTACTATAAGCTCTGTTCCCCAGCGGCTGGTGCTGAAGCTGGCTGACTTCATTCTCCCCTGCTTTGCCGGCGAGCAGAGAAGAATTATGAGCGTTATATTAAAGTTTGAACGTCAGCAAGTGGGGGCTGTGGTATACCCCGATCATCCGCACCTACTGTCACTGTTATTAGCAACAGTAGGTGTCGGATGATGGGGGTAACAGTCCCAAAAGACTTTCAGACTTTAATAAATATAGCGCTCATCATTCTCCTCTGCTCACTGGCATACAAAACCTACAAAAGACAAAATGAAAAAAACCTGCCATAATTAAATAAGTAAAAAGCAAAAGTGCATTTAAATCATACAGAGTTCTTAGTAATACTATATTTGATCAAATATAGCATAAAAGCCGTCCCACCATCGACAAGGTGACTGTGGTCGGGGCTGTCCTACACTGTCTAGCATTAATAACCTTATCATGTGTCAAAGTTGACGTCTGTGTGAATAAGGGCAGACAAGGACCGGGTCCCAACCACTAGGACACAAGTCAGGGGAAGCCTTTAAATACAATTTCCAGCTCAGGAGAGGGAGGCCACACCCCAGCTTGCACAGAATGCAAAAATACCAAGAAAAAACACAAAAATTGAGCTTGGTTTGAGTTGGTACACATGCAGCATATAAATGCATGTCCACATGGCCAAAAAGCATACAAAACCTACAAAAGACAAAATGAAAAAAACCCTGCTATAATTAAATAAGTAAAAAACAAAAGTGCATTTAAATCATACAGAGTTTTCAGTAATACTGTATTTGATCAAACATAGCATAAAAGCCGTCCCACCATCGACAAGGTGACTCTGTGGTCGGGGTGGTCCTACACTGTCTAGTATTAATAACCTTATCATGTGTCAAAGTTGACGTCTATGTGAATAAGGGCAGACAAGGACCGGGTCCCAACCACTAGGACACCAGTCAAGGGAAGCCTTTAAATACAATTTCCAGCTCAGGAGAGGGAGGCCACACCCCAGCTTGCACAGAATGCAAAAATACAAAGAAAAAACACAAAAATTGAGCTTATATGCTGCATGTGTACCAACTCAAACCAAGCTCAATTTTTGTGTTTTTTCACTGGCATAGCAGGGGAGAATAACAGCCGGCTTCAGCACCAGCTGCCGGGGAACAACGCTACAGTCGCGCTTCTTCCCCGGCAACTGTCTGTGTCACATGGAGGACATTAAAGTGTGTTCTCCGTGTGCACGTGTGCAAGTCGTTTTGCCATCCGTGATGATGGCAAAAAACGGACATGTCAGTGTGTTTTGCCCACGGACACACGGTCTGTGGAAACACACTGACATTGCAATGTGTCGCAATCCGGCGTCTGGAAAAAACGGCAACTGTAACGTTTTTTGTCTCCGGCGAAAAAGCTGGACCCATCGGATCCGGCGCTTCCGGCTTTTTCACACAATGAAAGTCTATGAGCGCCGGATCCGGCGAAAGCCGGATCCGGTGGCCGGATCCGGTTTTTTGGGTCTGAGCATGCTCAGTAGCTCTGCCCACAGCACACATATATAAAAGCATGACAGTGGGACCCTCAGCCACACCCAACATGCCACCCAAGACAGGAACCAGGCGCAGGAGAAGGCAAGAGACCACTGCAGCACCATCAGCACCACCACCACCCCAAATGGAGCAGCAAAGGGAACATGCTGAACAACGGGAGGGGAGTCCACTAGCAGATGAGAGACGGTAATTATCAAATCCCCCATTCCTCAAAACTAGGGCCATGGAATATCAAGATATTCATTGGCCCTTTGTTTCTCTTTATTCAACAGCTGCCCAAGAGATGCAGCAGCAGCAGCACTGGCAGCACTGGCAGCAGCAGCACCACCCACAGCCATGGAGTCTGGCCAGCAAGAGGACACCACATCTTCTTCTGGGAGCCCTCCCTCGCATCGTCAGCGTTTGATGGTAAGTTTTTATTTCCAAAATCCATCATCTCTGTAATATATGTCTATTCATTGCCTTTTATTTCAAAACAGGAATCACAAGCTGAAGAGGAGCTCCCAGAAGAAGAAGGAAGGGGAGGACAGACACCTGGAGTGGGCTTACAACTGGTAAGATTTTTTCATCAAACGCAGAAACACAACATCACACTACACCCAACACATAGAAAACAATGTACTGCAGACATCACACAGCAAACAAATATGCCAACATCCAAACACATAAATTTTTTTCTTTTCTTCTCTAGTCTTCCCAATCTGGTGCTCGGCCAAGAGGTCCTCGCAGTGCCTCCCAGGGTCGTCGGCGACAGCAACGCAGCGGTCACCAGCGTGTAAGTATAATATTTAAGTTAAATTTTGGTACACTTTTTATTTCATGTCTTAAAGTGTGGTGACTAATTTTGCTATTTTTCTCTTTTACTTTAACAGCCTTCACAGCGTGCTCCCGACTCGGACGGTGAGGATGGAGGAATAGATGTGGACCACCTCATCGATCTCGTCAGAGAAAGGGAGCCGCTATGGAATATGGCTGACCACCGCCATGCTGACCTGATAGTTACCCGACGGCTCTGGGAGGAAATCTGTTCGCTCCTTGTGGACCGCTGGGAGGACCTCGATGCTCGGGCCCAGATTAAAGAGCGTAAGTATATACAGTACCGGTTGCTTGATGTAAACCAGTGTTTCCCGAACTCCAGTCCTCGTGGTCCCCACGGATCATGTGTTCAGGATTTCTATTTACTATGGAAATCCTGAAAACATGACCCCTGGGGACCATGAGGACTGGAGTTTGGGAAACACTGATGTTGTATACTAACCACTTTGTCCTTTCTCGTTTCAGGGGACAGAATTGTGAAGCGGTGGCGGTCTGTGAGGGATCGTTTCAAGAAGGAGTTCAATAAAGAGATGCGGGCCCCGAGTGGATCTGGAGGACGCAGGAGCAAGTACAAGTATGCACGAGCCCTGTCGTTCCTCCGGGATACAATGGTCACCAGAAGGTAAATATTACACACCACATGTAAAAAAAAATGTTTAGATGTAAAAAAAAATTTTCAGCCAGGGCCATGCCATGTCACTATTTTAATTGTTTTTTTTCCTCTTTATTCCACAGCACGGTGAGCAGCACTCGGGAGCCTGCACGATTGGACCCTTCTGAGGCGATCCCTGAGGAGACCGGCACCGAGGGACACTTCGACCGCCCCGGTACATCTGCACCTTCCCACACATTACAGCCATCTGTCCCATCCACCAGCGCAGGAGCATCGTGGCCGACATTACATGAAGCTGCTGGTGAGGAGATCGCTTTCCCTTTACTCCACCCTTCTGCCCCTGCCACCTCTAGTACACCTGCAGGTACTGGGCGGCAGCGGCAGAGGGGTCAGGAAAAGACTTATGCGCCAGAGTTCTTGCATCTGAATGCATCTTTCCAGAACTGTCTAAAAGTCTTGTCAGAGCAAATCTCCGCAGGCTTTCAGCAGATCAACTCCAGCATTCTGGAGGTGAAGACACTTCTGCAAACCATGCATTCAGAAGCAAGATCTTCGCCAAACCACACCTTTTTCAGGTCTGTTGTGGAGCGCATGGAAACGCTCTCTCCTAGCCAGCAGATACATGTAATGCATTCGTGCCACGGTGCTCTCCAGCACGTTACCTCCCAACCTCCTCCTCCCACCCCAGTAGTTCCTCCACCTGCACCCCCTCCAGCCACTTTCCATCCTCCCCCTCCTATTACATACCAGCAACCTCCCCAGTACCAGCAACCTCCCCAGTACCAGCAACCTCCCCAGTACCAGCAACCTCCCCAGTACCAGACATCTCCCCACTTCCAGCAACCTGCCCCATACCAAACTCCTTCCCCGTACCAAACTCCTTCCCCATACAACTTTCCATCAACATCATCTGCTCCTACAGTCCCTGCCCAACCCTCCACTCCACCACCCACCACCTCTTCTGCCTCCCACATGTCCACCCATTCTCTAGCTTTTTCCACACCTTCACTTCTAACTGTTCCTTCCCCACCACGATCCCAGTCCTCTCTCCACACTCCCAGTGTCGAAGTGTCCCGCAGCCCCTCCAGCAGTATTTCCACCCCACACTACACAAATTTATAATGTGTGTATTTTAATAAAAATGACCAGTTTTATGGTGTCAAACCTTTATTAAAAAAGTTTTTTAACTTAAAAACAGTTTACTAAAAAAAAAAAATTTTAAATAAAAGTTAAATTATTGTTTACACTTGTTGTCTGTCACTTCTTTCTGCGGCTAAATATGTTAAAAAAAAGGTTAAATACAGGGTATTTAAAAGGTAAAAAGGTATTCAAAACCAGGTATATAACTGTGGGTAAATTTGAGCTTTTTGCCACAGTTGTGTTCCTGGTTGTGTTTGAAGCAAAGTATTTCACCTAAAAAGTTGTGTTTATTGTTGGTGATTTCCTAACAATGTACACAACTTTTGTTAAAAGGTGAACTACTTTGCATAAAACACAACCAGGTACACACCTGTGGCCTAAAGGTAAAAATAGTAAGACCATGACAAAATAGCCAACTTTGGTTGGCAAAGGTACATACTGTTGGTACAGAAGGTACACAAGTTTGGTTAAGGGCACAAATCTTTCACACTCTGTCATTCTGCCAGTGTACTCTGCCTTGAGGTGACATAAAGTATAGTGCAAAATTGTCCCTCATTACTGAAACCGTCACAGAACTTCTAGTGGTAATGTCATGGTAATCTTGCAAGGTGGTTTCTTCAGAGGTGTCCTCAATGGAAATGGGTTCCTTGCAGATAACAAAATTGTGGAGTACCACGCAAGCTTTGATCACTTCGTCCACAGTTTCTGTCTTGAGGTTGATCGCAGTCAATAGGACCCGCCATTTGGCTGTCAAAATACCAAAGGTACATTCAACCATTCTTCTTGCTCTTGTGAGGCGGTAATTAAAAATGCGTTTTGTTCTTGACAATCCTCTGCTACCGTACGGTTTCAAAAGGTGTTCTGACAGCTGGAAGGCTTCATCCCCTACACAGACAAATGGCATAGGTGGACCAGATGTTTGCGGCAGCGGTCTAGGGGATGGGAACTGGAAGGTGTTTCCATACAGTTTACGCCCCATGGCAGACAGTTTGAAAACTTGAGAGTCATTTGAGCGACCATAGGCCCCAATATCAACAGCAATAAATTTGTATTCCACGTCAGCGATGGCCATGAGGACAATTGAAAAATATTTCTTGTAATTGAAATATTCCGATCCTGATCCGGCTGGCTTTACAATGCGGATATGTTTCCCGTCCACAGCACCCAAGCAGTTGGGAAACTGACATATCTGTTGAAACTTTTCAGAAATGTCAATCCACCTCTCTGTTGTGGGCTCTGGGAAAAACTCTTCAGCTAAGGAGTCCCACAGTGCACGGCATGTGTGCTTCAGTATTCCAGATATGGTGGAAATCCCGAGTCTGTACTGGAAATGCAGTGACGAAAGGGATTCTCCAGTTGCAAGAAATCTGTGGGGAATTAAAAAACAATCAATTAGTTTAAAATAACAGCATTACATACCAAAACTCAGCTATAACACTTGGAGATACAAACTACCACCAACAAGATTGCAGTGAAAGTGTTCTCTGATGCGAGCATATCCAATAAATGTGGCTTACCTTAAAGTCACCATCAGACGCTCTGCGGGTGAAACAGAGAAGCGGCAATAGGTGTCCGATTTTCTTATGAGGTGTGCAATGCACTCCACCAAATAATCAAAATTCTCCATTTTCATCCGTACATATCCAAAAAATGTCTCCGGGTTTCGTCTAAGGTCCATGCAGAGTGTAGAATAGACCCCACGGGTCATTCTCTTGGCTGTGATGGGGTGGATCCACAAACGTCGTCTACGATGCCTGATGCACTGCTGTCTCTCTCTCTCCTTCTCCAGAACAATCACTCTCAAACGATTCGCCTCCGCTGTAAAATCCGCCAAATTCTTCAAAATATTTCCAATCACAACATCCATCTTCGCCAGTCACTTGCTCTTCTCTTCAACCTGCACTTTCTCCTCTACAACCTGTCAAAGAAGGGCTGTAGGAACACGGTATATATAGTTTTTCAGTAGCCAATCCCGTTCGGAAGGCCACAAGGGGCGTTTTTAAAAACCGGATCCGGCGTAATCCGTCAAAAAACAGATCGAAAACCGGATGAACAGGATGAGACGGATCCGGTTTTGGCTGTCATGCGCAAGACGGATCCGGCAGAAAACCGGATCCGTCACATCCGGTTTTACAAAACATTTGCCGGATTCGGCACTCCGGCACGACGCCGGAACGTGCCTGACGGCGAAAACTTGATGTGTGAAAGTAGCCTAAGCCGGACCAGGGATTTTAGTGCAGCAAGACTCGACTTGCATGTTCGGGGCATGGGTACCATAAGGAAATGGGTTGTCATTGACAGAAAAGCAAGCTAGAAATGGAAGATTCAAGATATTCATGTTGTGTTATAGAACTGTTCTTTGCAAGTGATGTGCCGCCACTTCTGACTATGATTGTGCAACTATTAAAAACAGAAGGTTTAAAAATCAAGGTTTTTACTTCATACCTTCTGACTACATATTCCATCAGTTTCAACAGTAAAGTTCACTTTATTATAAAATGGGCCAAATCCTTCCTTGCTATTGCTTTACATCTGGGGTTCTTATTACATTTGAGAGTATGCCCCCTGAGTAAAAAACAACAAACAACATAACAAACATACCCAAAAGAACCTATGTTACTGGGCTGTTTGACCCTTACAGATCCCATAATAGACCATATGGAAAAGGGTTGTCTTGATGCCAATACACTTTCCACCATCTTTGCTGCCGTGTTGTAGATTTTTGTAGTTCAGAATCTTCTATGTCAACTGAGGCTTCAACTGACATACCATCTCATATGCCACCACTGTTATCTTGTGATGCCTCACTGACATGCAACAACATAGAAAAGGGGCAAAAATCGGTTGAAACAATGGGCAATAAAATAAGGACAGCAATGTATCAAGAATTCTACTCACAAAACCTACAAGAAAACTCTCGGAATTGGAAGATTCCAAGTGGGATAATAAAGTACAGCTTGGTATTTCTGTGACCACTTACAATTCTCTACTCTAATCAAAAAGTACTATCATACTTCAATAATTGGATGCTACTGCTAACAAAAACTGAAAAGGCAGAATAAAATTGAAATGGCTCTAAATACCCAGATCTGCTGATGTATCAAACGCACATCTGTGCTCTATCAACATACATCAGCTATTTTGCAGCAGTACTGAATAATTGTCCTCATTTTATGGATAGAAAATAGCTTGTGCAATGCTTTCCATGGAAGATTTATTATTAGCTATGAAATTATCTGTTTCTTAGTCGATGATCTTAAATTGATTGTCCCATCTCAAGCTATCACCAATTAACAGGATAGGTGATTACTTGCTAATCACTAGAGGTTCAAACGCTTGGATAAATTGATTGTCCCATCTCAAGCTTTCACCAATTAACCGGATAGGTGATAACTTGCTAATCACTAGGGGTTCAATCGCTTGGATCCCAACCAATTCCAAAAATGAGACGGGAATTCACGGCTAAATTAGAGCAGTAATCACGTATATGCAACACTACTCCATTTATTGTCCATGGGACTGGCAGAGATAGCCAAATATACTGTAGCACTCAACTACCTCTGGCGGTCTGATAGTCAAAGAATTGAGTGATGGAGAGCATGCATGGCCACTCCTTCATTATGACAGAACTTTTAAAAACCCATTCTTGAGTTAATACAATTTCTTTAACCCCATCAAGACATGCGCCATACATGTACGGCCCATGTCAGGTCTCTCCCTTTGATGTGGACTCCGGCGCTGAGCCCACATCTTTCCCAGCACATGTCAGCTGATTTGAACAGCTGACATGTGCCCCTAACAGCCGTGGGTGGAATCGCAATCCACCCACGGCTGTTAACCTGTGAAATGCCGCTGTCAATTTTTTGATAGCTCCTATTAACAAAATGGCACAATATTTTCATGTCATCGTAGCTAATCGCAGAACAGTACTCTCCCTGTTATATGCGGCCTTTGCCTAGGCTAGAAGGTTTATGTGGCAGATCTACTTTAAAGAAAAATATTGGGACTAAAGGATGTGACTGTTATGTGTTAGGCTACTTTCACACATCAGGTTTTCGGCGTCAGGCGCGATCCGGCGTCGTGCCGGAACGCCGGATCCGGCAAATGTTTAGTAAAACCGGATGTGACGGATCCGGTTTTCTGCCGGATCCGTCTTTTTCTTGACAGACAAAACCGGATCCGTCTCATCCGGTTCATCCGTTTTTCTATCCGTTTTTCGACGGATTACGCCGGATCCGGTTTTTAAAATTGACCCTTGTGGCCTTCCGAACGGGATTGGCTACTGGAAAACTATATATAGAGTGTTCCTACAGCCCTTCTTTGACAGGTTGTCGAGGAAAAAGTGCAGGTTGGAGAGAAGAGCAAGTTACTGGCGAAGATGGATGTTGTCATTGGAAATATTTTGAAGAATTTGGCGGATTTTATAGCGGAGGCGAATCGTTTGAGGGTGATTGTTCTGGAGAAGGAGAGAGCGAGACAGCAGCGCATCAGGCATCGTAGACGACGTTTGTGGATCCACCCCATCACAGCCAAGAGAATGACGCGTGGGGTCTATTCTACACTCTGCATGGACCTTCGACGAAACCCGGATAAATTTTTTGGATATGTTAGGATGAAAATGGAGAATTTTGATTACTTGGTGGAGCGCATTGCACACCTCATAAGAAAAGCAGACACCTATTGCCGCTTCTCTGTTTCACCCGCAGAGCGTCTGATGGTGACTTTAAGGTAAGCCACATTTATTGGATGTGATCGCATCAGAGCACACTTTCACTGCAATCTTGTTGGTGGTAGTTTGTATCTCCAAGTGTTATAGCTCAGTTTTGGTATGTAATGCTGTGATTTAAAACTAATTTATTGTTTTTTAATTCCCCACAGATTTCTTGCAACTGGAGAATCCCTTTCGTCACTGCATTTCCAGTACAGACTCGGGATTTCCACCATATCTGGAATTGTGAAGTACACATGCCGTGCACTGTGGGACTCCTTAGCTGAAGAGTTTTTACCAGAGCCCACAACAGAGAGGTGGATTGAAATTGCTGACAAGTTTCAACAGATATGTCAGTTTCCCAACTGCTTGGGCGCTGTGGACGGGAAACATATCCGCATTGTAAAGCCAGCTGGATCGGGATCGGAATATTTCAATTACAAGAAATATTTTTCAATTGTCCTCATGGCCATCGCTGACGCGGAATACAAATTTATTGCGGTTGATATTGGGGCCTATGGCCGCTCCAATGACTCTCAAGTTTTCAAACTGTCTGCCATGGGGCGTAAACTGTATGGAAACACCTTCCAGTTCCCACCACCTAGACCGCTGCCGCAAACATCTGGTCCACCTATGCCATTTGTCTGTGTAGGGGATGAAGCCTTCCAGCTGTCAGAACACCTTTTGAAACCGTACTCTAGCAGAGGATTGACAAGACCAAAATGCATTTTTAATTACCGCCTCACAAGAGCAAGAAGAATGGTTGAATGTACCTTTGGTATTCTGACAGCCAAATGGCGGGTCCTATTGACTGCGATCAACCTCAAGACAGAAACTGTGGACGAGGTGATCAAAGCGTGCGTGGTACTCCACAATTTTGTTATCTGCAAGGAACCCATTTCCATTGAGGACACCTCTGAAGAAACCACCTTGCAAGATTACCATGACATTACCACTAGAAGTTCTGTGACGGTTTCAGTAATGAGGGACAATTTTGCACTATACTTTATGTCACCTCAAGGCAGAGTACACTGGCAGGATGACAGAGTGTGAAAGATTTGTGCCCTAACCAAACTTGTGTACCTTCTGTACCAACAGTATATACCTTTGCCAACCAAAGTTGGCTATCTTGTCATGGTCTCTATTTTTAGCTTTAGGCCACAGGTGTGTACCTGGTTGTGTTTTATGCAAAGTATTTCACCTTTTAACAAAAGTTGTGTACATTGTTAGGAAATCACCAACAATAAACACAACTTTTTAGGTGAAATACTTTGCTTCAAACACAACCAGGAACACAACTGTGGCAAAAAGCTAAAATTTACCCACAGTTATATACCTGGTTTTGAATACCTTTTTACCTTTAAAATACCCTGTATTTAACCTTTTTTTTAAACATAGTTCGCCGCAGAAAGAAATGACAGACAACCATTGTAAAACGATAATTTAACTTTTATTTAAAATATTTTTTTTTTGTAAAATGTTTTTAAAGTGAAAAAAACTTTTGTAATAAATGTTTTAAACCAAATGACCATTTTTATTAAAAAACACACATTATAAATTTGTGTAGTGTGGGGTGGAAATACTGCTGGAGGGGCTGCGGGACACTTCGACACTGGGAGTGTGGAGAGAGGACTGGGATCGTGGTGGGGAAGGAACAGTTAGAGGTGATGGTGTGGAAAAAGCTACAGAATGGGTGGACATGTGGGAGGCAGAAGAGGTGGTGGGCGGTGGAGTGGAGGGTTGGGCAGGGACTGTAGGAGCAGATGATGTTGATGGAAAGTTGTATGGGGAAGGAGTTTGGTACGGGGAAGGAGTTTGGTACGGGGAAGGAGTTTGGTACGGGGCAGGTTGCTGGAAGTGGGGAGATGTCTGGTACTGGGGAGGTTGCAGGTACTGGGGAGGTTGCTGGTACTGGGGAGGTTGCTGGTATGTAATAGGAGGGGGAGGATGGAAAGTGGCTGGAGGGGGTGCAGATGTAATAGGAGGGGGAGGATGGAAAGTGGCTGGAGGGGGTGCAGATGTAATAGGAGGGGGAGGATGGAAAGTGGCTGGAGGGGGTGCAGATGTAATAGGAGGGGGAGGATGGAAAGTGGCTGGAGGGGGTGCAGGTGGAGGAACTACAGTGGTGGGAGGTGGAGGTTGGGAGGTAACCTGCTGTAGAGCACCGTGGCACGAATGCATTACATGCATCTGCTGGGTAGGAGATAGTGTTGCCATGCGCTCCACAACAGACCTGAAAAAGGTGTGGTTTGGCGAAGATCTTGCTTCTGAATGCATGGTTTGCAGAAGTGTCTTCACCTCCAGAATGCTGGAGTTGATCTGCTGAAAGCCTGCGGAGATTTGCTCTGACAAGACTTTTAGACAGTTCTGGAAAGATGCATTCAGATGCTAGAACTCTGGCGCATAAGTCTTTTCCTGACCCCTCTGCCGCTGCCGCCCAGTACCCGCAGGTGTACTAGAGGTGGCAGGGGCAGAAGGGTGGGGTAAAGGGAAAGCGATCTCCTCACCAGCAGCTTCATGTAATGTAGGCGGCCACGATGCTCCTGTGCTGGTGCTGGTGGATGGGACAGATGGGTCGAATGTGTGGGAAGGCTGGGAAGGTGCAGATGTACCAGGGCGGACGAAGTGTCCCTCGGTGCCGGTCTCCTCAGGGATCGCCTCAGAAGGGTCCAATCATGCAGGCTCCCGAGTGCTGCTCACCGTGCTGTGGAATAAAGAGAAAAAAAAACAATTAAAATAGTGACATGGTATGGCCCTGGCTGAAAAAAAAAAGTTACATGTAAACATTTTTTTGTCACATGTGGTGTGTAATATTTACCTTCTGGTGAGCATTGTCTCCCGGAGGAACGACAGGGCTCGTGCGTACTTGTACTTGCTCCTGCGTCCTCCAGATCCACTCGGGGCCCGCATCTCTTTATTGAACTCCTTCTTGAAACGATCCCTCACAGACCGCCACCGCTTCACAATTCTCTCCCCTGAAACAAGAAAGGACAAAGTGGTTAGTATACAACATCAGTGTTTCCCAAACTCCAGTCCTCATGGTCCCCAGGGGTCATGTTTTCAGGATTTCCAAAGTAAATAGAAATCCTGAACACATGATCCGTGGGGACCACGAGGACTGGAGTTCGGGAAACACTGGTTTAAATCAAGCAACCGGTACTGTATATACTTACGCTCTTTAATCTGGGCCCGAGCTTCGAGGTCCTCCCAGCGGTCCACAAGGAGCGAACAGATTTCCTCCCAGAGTCGTCGGGTAACGATCAGGTCAGCGTGGCAGCGGTCAGCCATATTCCAGAGCGGCTCCCTTTCTCTGACGAGATCGATGAGGCGGTCCACATCAATCCCTCCATCCTCACCGTCAGAGTCGGGAGCACGCTGTGAAGGCTGTTAAAGAAAAAGACAAAAATAACATAATTAGCCTCCACAAAAGAAATGAAATAAAAAGTGCAAAAAAAACAAAGCAAAAATATTTAGACTTACACGCTGGTGACCGCCGCGTTGCTGTCGCCGACGACCCTGGGAGGCACTGCGAGGACCTCTTGGCCGAGCACCAGATTGGGAAGACTAGAGAAGAAAACAAAATATGTTATGTCTTTGGATGTAGGCATTTGTTTGCTGTGTGTGGTCTGCAGAACATTGTTTTCTATGTGTTGTGTGTAGTGTGATGTTGTGTTTCTGCGTTTGATGCAAAAAACTTACCAATTGTGAGCCCACTCCAAGTGTCTGTCCACCCCTTCCTTCTTCTTCAGGGAGCTCCTCTTCATCTTGTGATTCTTGTTTTGAAATAAAAGGCAATGAATACACATATATTACAGAGATGATGGATTTTGGAAATAAAAACTTACCGTCAAACGCTGACGATGCGAGGGAGGGCTCCCAGAAGATGTGCTGTCTTCCTCATGGCCAGACTCCATGGCTGTGGGTGGTGTTTCTGCTGCTGCCATTGCTGCTGCTGCTGCTGCATCTATTGGGCGGCTGTTGAATAAAGAGAAACAAAGGGCCAATGAATATCTTGATATTCCATAGCCCTAGTTTGGAGGAATGGGGGATTTGATAATTACCGTCTCTCATCTGCTGCTGGACTCCCCTCCCGTTGTTCAGCATGCTGCTCCATTTGGGGTGGTGCTGATGGTGCTGCTGCTGCAGATGTCTGCTGCCTTCTCCTGCTCCTGGTTCTTGGCTTGGGTGGCATGTTGGGTGTGGCTGAGGGTCCCATTGTCTTGCTTTTATATATGTCCTGTGGGCAGAGCTACTGAGCATGCTCAGACCAAAGAAACCGGATCCGGCGCATTGCGGCGCTCATAGGCTTTCATTGTATGAAAAAGCTGGACACGCCGGATCCGGCGTGTCCGGCTTTTTCGCCGGAGACAAAAAACGTTACAGTAGCCGTTTTTTCCAGACGCCGGATCGCGTCACATTGCCGGATCCGGCGAAAATCGGATGAAACGCATGGCCATCCGGCTCGATCCGGCTCTAATGCAAGTCAATGGGGGGGAAACCGGATCCGGCATTGCATTTCGCCGGATCCGGTTTTAGTCAAAAGCGCCGGATCGCGCCTGATGCCGAAAACCTGATGTGTGAAAGAGGCCTTATACCTGCATTTTGTCGTCTGCCCCCAGTCATTGTATAAACATTTTGCATACTTTTAGCCTGTGTGGGTGGGTGTCGTTATGTGCTACAAACAAGTGCTGTTCTCCATAAAGCAGTTTGCACATTGTTTTGTGTTCCTACTGTTCTGTTTGCTCCATTGCATACATTTTTAGTAGCTGATTTGCAAGTGTTTTGTATATGATAATGAGATATGTTATTCACCAAAAAATAATAGATTTTCTTTTCCAGGAAGAGAACACACTACTCTGATTCTCAAAAACTTGTTGATTTTATAGCCCAGTGGCTTAGCAATAGAATATATTATGCTGTAGTACTGGGAATGTAGCAGATGCCAGGTCTGACAACTTCAATCAGAAAATGCACAAAAAGTTCCAAGCGGGGAAAAGAAATTAGAAAAGAACTCTGGAATGGGGGGCAGTCTATTGTCATTGCTGCTGTCTCTCCTCCAGAAAGCATCGTAAAGGAATTGCCCAGCCATTTACATTTCTTTCTGATCCACAGCAGACAATTGGGGTATTGAGCCCCCTGTTCCTCATCACTGAACAACTACACACATGTGGTGCTGCTCAGTTCAATGTCTATGGGACTGATTGATGGAGTGATTGCAGAGCTAAGCTGTTTTCATCAGCCCCATAAACACTGAATGGAGCATCTGAGCACATGCTTGACTACTGTTCTATTTATCCTTTTCCTGTTCCATACAGGCTTAGTGCCAAATGTGCTACATGGCCGGAACCTACCTTTCTGACAAGAGATGGAAGCTAGCTCCTATCTCTACTTTTTTATCACATAATGATGTTGTCAAGCTCTATCGAAATATCAATTTATTTAATCCAGCACAACAGGGGTGGGAATCCAACAGTTCCTCCAGATTTCATTTATTTTTATTTTATTTATTTATTTTACTCATTTATATAGCACCATTAATTTCACAGCGCTTTAAAGACATTATTGGCGCTGTCCCTGATGGGGTTCACAATATAAATTCCCTATCAGTATGTCTTTGGAATGTGAGAGGAAACCGGAGTACCCATAGGAAACCCACGCAAACATGGGGAGAACATACAAACTCCTTGCAGATGTTGTCCATGGTGTGATTTGAGCCCAGGACCCCAGCGCTGCAAGGCTGCAGTGCTAACCTCTGAGCCATCGTGTCATTGCTTCCAGTCCACAGGCAGATTCCTTGGGACCGCAGTACTTGGTCCGTCAATCCCTTTTTGCCAACTGATGGCCCTTTAATTACACCTTACATTGTGAGCACACTGAACGCTGCAATGCATGCAATAAAGTATTATGTCCTGACGCTGGCCAGTGCCAGCATCAGGATATTCATTGTGGTCAGAGTTAGCATGCTCTGCACTCCAGTCCAGATGATGAAGGCATCAGTTGTAGCGCAGTTTCTATGCAGCTGCCGAGTGCTGATCGGTGACACAAATCACTGATCTGCACCCCTGTTCGCTGATTTCCAGGACTTTTCTTTCTTACCTATTTGCCCCACACACACCTCCATGCCCGTATCCTGCAGCCCCTGATGAGTAACGCAGATGACTGATAAGCATCTGTAGTCGCTTTTGGGAAGGTCTTTTGTTTAGTGTCTATTTTTTCTCTCCCTTTTTGCATATCCACGCATGCATCCTACAGCCCTTGAGCACTGGTCAATGACGAGAATCACTTATCGGCATCAGGTTGTTGTTTTTATTGTGTGAAAAAGAAAAAAATAATTTAGATTAGCTGATAGGATTAGATTAGGTACAGTAAAATATGATGTAGTAATCTGTGTCTACTACAGCATTTTTACTGAATTTAGAGGCAGGTAGCAAAGCGTAAAAAAAAATCACATCTGTGTGTGCATCCTACAACCGATGAGCACTAATCAGCGACACACATCACTGACTGGCATCCGGTTGTTGTTTTTTAGTATGAAGAAAGAATTTTAAAAAATTTTGATTAGTTGATAAGACTAGATTAGGGACAGTAAAATATACTGTAGCAATTGGCATCAAGTACAGCATTTTTTACTGAATATAGTGTGAGGTAGCACTGTTATTCGGGTAGGGGATACTCGCTCAGCAGCCACAAAATCAGATCCGGCACAGATTTTCCATAAAGCAAGCATAGTCCATGCAGTTTATTCAACATCATAAACCCACAGAAGCAACAAAACTTCATATAAACAGCAGAGCGTCCATGGCAGAGTTTCACTCTGTAAACCCTGTGTTCACACAGGTTGTACAATGTCCAGCATACAGGCTCTCTTAGCCTCACTTATCTCACCCACATCCGGGTTTCCTCATGGCTGTTTCAGCTTACTGCAGACATTCATTCCCTCCCCTGGGAACTCTCAGACATGTGGAGCCATTCACCACAGCCACTTCATAGGCTGTTAGCCAGGAAGCTCCATCTCAGCGGGACCTTCCACACTGGACCAATCGGGTCCCAGCATTCACCTCATGTGACTCACCCTGGCCACATTATATGGTCCATAGCCACGCCCACTGGGTCACATGACTATGACCTCATCAAAGGTCCTTCAACCACTTACACTCTTTACAACAGTGTTCTTTATACACACCCCCTGGGTGGGTTTGTAGGTAACTAGTCCCAGACACATTGAACCAGCACCTCAGCAGTATCACTGCTGATTAACACACACATAAATCTCCATCTCAAGGCCACCCACCTTGAGATACATAACTGTCATTCAGAATCTTGCCATTCATCCACTCTCCTGGGACATCCATACAGCGCCCCCTAGTGGACACAGTGGTCACTACACCACATACCTCCCCCCTCTGTTCAAACTTGTGGGGTTGAACACACAACCTTACATCAGGCTCTCGAGACCGGGCACTCATTACACCTTGCCCCACAGGTCGAGAGAATATCGGCCCTGATCTTTGGCCCTCCAGTTACAGTCTGTCTGCGTCATCAGACACTGTCTAGTGAACACATTCCTCTCCCTGTTTGTTCCGTTCCCTGACCAGCTCCCCCGGTTGGTACAGTCATCAGTCTTAGTTGGGCCTACTGTCTGGCCTGAGTCTGACTCATTCAGCGTCTCACAGGAACTACGGTCTCTCAACATCATCCTGCCAGTCGAACTACCACTTGCTGACATTCTTCGGCCATCTGCCACGTCACTACTTGGAGGAACCCTTCGGGTCCTTACACTTGGGTTGGATGCAGCCGCCACCGGGTATTCCGTTCTTCTTTATTAATTCGCCGGCGGTCCAGCCTTAACTGCTCAATCTCTTGCAGGTACCCCACTCAATACTCCACGAGCATCCGAAAGTCTCTCAGGCTCTCCACGGCGCCAACCACCATGATGGGAATTCTATCAACTTCACTGGATACCTGGTCTTCATCAACAGGAGGGATACTCACCCTCACCACACCCGAGATATTCACAAGGTCTTGCATTACCTTCCCGGATCTTCCAATGATTCTCCCAATCAAAGCTTTGGGTACCGGAACCACATCTTTCCGCAAAGCCAGCCGATCCATAGCCTCCTTTGCTAACTCTAGGCGTCGAGCAGCCTTCATATTACTCCGCCTGACCAGCTGTTTGACGTGGAGATATTGTGGATGCATCTCCTTCAGGACAGCTACTCGGTTTGATGTATCTTTTCTGGCTGATACTATCACCAACTGCCGAGTCTCAGGTGCCCAGTGCACCTTACACGCTTTGACCGCCTCTTTGAAAGCCTCATGCACACCTTCCTCAGCACAGGCTTCTTGCATGTCCTCTGGTGCATCAATCACAGACTGGAAGGTCGTGGTCCTGCTCTCTTCCTGGACCGAAAGCTCTAGCTTTACCACAGATACTTCCCTCACTACCATTGACCCAACCGGGTGACTGTCTTCTTCAGTTCTTAGCTCCCCAACTTCATGAGATCTCATCTCTTCATGACTGTCTGCCAAGACGGGCACCAGCAGCTCCGTTCCACCACCAGTCGGACCCGGCCGCTGTTCATCACTGTCAAAGTTCTTCTCCCGCAGAAGACCACTTACAGATTCTTTGAGCTACAAGACTTCTTTCTCGAGCTCCTCAACCCTGTGCTCAGCCATTTGTCTCAGGACTCTTTCTTGTTCGAGATGTCCTTCCACTGTCTCCTTTATTAGCTTTATTTCACGATCCTGTTCTCTTTTGGCCAGCACGTGTCTCACTACTACCTCTTTAATTATATTGCAAAGGGTACCACTGGGTCAGTCCCGTCAGCTGAGGGAACCGTCCAGTTACCGGTTAACCGTGTTTTTACCCCAGTCGTCTCATCTTCCAGCCCACCATCCGTCATATCATGAGACGTCTGGTCCGTAAGTTGGGCAGATGTACTTCTTCTTCTGGTCAGTTCTACCTGTGACCTGTCCACGTCAGGAGCCGTCACTGTCTCAGTGTCTGCTGGCCCCACAGTCGAAACGTCTCCATTGTCCGACCATACATCATCAAACAAAACAAAGTCCCGTCCCCTCTCCAAGGCATAGACTAAGTCCTGTGGTATCCCGCCCCCTTGGCACTCACCACCTTTAGTCCCCTCAAACATTACTCTGTCTACTGCATAGTTCACTGTGACCCCATGTTTACAGCGAACCCTGGCGTTTTTCTCGGTCAGAGATAAAACGTGAGGAGTTCCTGTCAGAGTCACCTGACTCTCTGAGTCCAGTCTACCAGAGACTCCTTCCCGGCGCAGCATCATGGTACACACCTGTGACCCATCATTATCTGGAAAATACATGCCGCAGTCCTCAAAACTCATACAGACACACTGCGGTTCCCCAGACATACCCACTAAGGCAACCAGTGCTGCCATTTCCTGAACCACCCCAATTTGGCTCGCTGCCCCCTCCCAGGTCTCCACCCTTTTTGGGTCACCGCCTCCCTCTGGCACGCCACTTCTTTTTGGGTTACCACCCCAATTTGGGTCACCGTCCCTTCTGGGACTCCACCCCCTTTTGGGCCACCGCCCCCTTTTGGGACTTCCCCGTGTCCATTATACCGGTCTTCTCAGACCACAGTTCACATCTTTTAACAATACCACACAAGTCCTTGCTGGCACCACCACAGCTCCTGCTGTCACCGATCACCGACACCACCGGCTGCTGTTCACACACAGCGGCTGGTGTCCTCTTCGTAACCCCGCCAAATTACAGGAAGCCGCTTTTCCCCTTCGTAACCCCGCCGAGTTACCGGAAGCCGCTTGTCCCCTTCGTAACCCCGCCGAGTTACAGGAAGCCGCTTGTCACCTTCTTGACTCCCACTGAGCCACCACAGGCTGAGTTGAAAAAAGAAGAAAAAAAACATCACACAAAAAAACTCACGAGTCCTGTCTGTGTGCTATTCAGGATGTACCGTCTCCGCCTGAGACTGTCCGACACATAGGGTGCACCGGGTGCTATTCAGGGAGCCGACCCTCCTCCCAGGGTTTCCCAACACACCGGCCTCACCAGATCCAGGGGCTCAGCGGGTGCTATTCAGGACATCCATCTCCAGCTGAGACTGCCCAACACTCACGCCTCACCAGGTCCAAGGTCATACCACGTGCTCCAGGGAGACGATTCTTCTCCTAGAACCTCCCAACACTGACCCTTCAGGACCTTGCTCACAGAACCCTCCAGGTACACAGTCTCTCCCACTGACCCAGGTCAGTACCACACGAACACCAGTCTGTTACCTGTGTCGGCCACACAAGTCCTCGGATACCTCTTCTCCACAGAGGCACCCTATAGCACAATTCACAGTCTCTTTCTCACTGACCCCGGTCAGTACAACACGGTTTTCACGACCGTCACCTGCTGGCCGCGTAGGTTCTCGGACCCCTCTACCGAAGAGGTATCCTATAAGTCTTTTCCACTGACTCCAGTCAGCATATCACACGGTTTTCCATATCATCAGCCCTCCTGGCTCAGCGTTGCCCTTAGCAACCGACTTTGCAGTGCTTTTCCGTTGCCCCTAGCAAAAAGGCTACAATATTGCCCGCATTCTCCACCAATTGTGAGGTAGTGCTGTTATTCGGGTAGGGGATACTCGCTCAGCAGCCACAAAATCAGATCCAGCACAGATTTTCCATAAAGCAAGCATAGTCCATGCGGTTTATTCAACATCATAAACCCACAGAAGCAACAAAACTTCATATAAACAGCAGAGCGTCCATGGCAGAGTTTCACTCTGTAAACCCTGTGTTCACACAGGTTATACAATGTCCAGCATACAGACTCTCTTAGCCTCACTTATCTCACCCACATCCGGGTTTCCTCATGGCTGCTTCAGCTTACTGCAGACATTCATTCCCTCCCCTGGGAACTCTCAGACACGTGGAGCCATTCACCACAGCCACTTCACAGGCTGTTAGCCAGGAAGCTCCATCTCAGCAGGACCTTCCACACTGGACCAATCGGGTCCCAGCATTCACCTCATGTGACTCACCCTGGCCACATTATATGGTCCATAGCCACGCCCACCGGGTCACATGACTATGACCTCATCAAAGGTCCTTCAACCACTCACACTCTTTACAACAGTGTTCTTAAAACACACCCCCTGGGTGGGTTTGTAGGTAACTAGTCCCTGACACATTGAACCAGCACCTCAGCAGTATCACTGCTGATTAACACACAAATAAATCTCCATCTCAAGGCCACCCACCTTGAGATACATAACGATCATTCAGTATCTTGCCATTCATCCACTCTCCTGGGACATCCATACAGCGCCCCCTAGTGGACACAGTGGTCACTACACCACAATAGTCAAGGTTAGAGTCATATAGTTGCAGGCGCTCAGTAATTCATTTTTTACAGACGCCCGTTTAGTAAGTTTGTGTGGTACCCCTGAAGGTTCAGTCGTCACAGAGGCACTGCACCTCAGCTAGAGGTGTGGTACTCCGCTCTGAGGTAAGGAGGGGGGCACTATCCAGAACACACACACTTACATCCAACACTTTACCTCTCAGGGCCCGGGAGGAGCAACGTAGAGGGTGTGGGTGGAGAAAGTAGTAGGTGGGAGCTGAAGGAAGTGACACTTGGAGGAAAAAGGACAGTTGGTGCTGGGGACTTGAGCTGAGAGGAGCTCATCCCTAGACCAGAAAACGGTAGAAAGAGAAAGGAAAGGCAGAAGAAGCAGAAAGATAAGCTTCAGTGGATGAGAGAAAGAAGGGGTTCTAGGGGCAGAAGAAATGAGGAATCCACACATACTGTAGTCGGATGGAGAGACCAGGTCGCAGTAGGAGACTGGCCCCAGACTAGTGGAGAAACTGAGGGCTCAGCTAGCTAACCGGAGGCTGCAGTATCTGCATGTGCTGCAGCCACATCCGCACACAATCGCTGAAAAGGCAGCCGTATAGGATCAAGGGAACCTAGAGTACGTCGCCCGACAGGATCCGGGGCTGCTGGCTCAGGACACTGTGTGTGAAGGCGCCGGGCAGGAGAGGAGGGAGCCAGCGTAGTGAGACGGCCAGGGAAGGAACATCTGAAGGGGGTTCTGACACGGTGTACCCCAAATTTATGGAAAGCTGGCTGGACCACCAACTCGGAGGACACAGCACCCCGGCTGGGGATTGTATATGGAGAACTGTGAGTAAAAGTGTGGAAACTGCACTCCGCTGTGTCCTCGGATTTATTTACTGCGTCACCTGCCTTGCACCACAACCACCATCATCATCTCTAACACCTATAACTGCCCTGGGGCTTAGCTCTGCCAATTCAAAGAGCTGTAACAAATATTCTGCATCACCATCAGCCCCAGCGGTCTCTTTTGCAGCATTGGCTATCACCTTCATTGCCGAACACCATGGGTGGCATCACAAATTAATTCCCTATAAACATTCCCCAAAATCATTTTATTGCACGCCCAGGGCCACGGACCAGGTCACTGCTGCCGTGACATCCCCCTGAAGAACTGACCGGCCCGGTACCGCGTAAACCCCAAAGGAGGCATACGCCTTTCTTGCCTCCGACACTGCTAGTAAGGGAGAGGATGCGACCTTCCTTTATGTTTTATTCTTCTTCTCTTCCTTAAGTGATACTGATCTGCCACGTAGATGCCTCAGAACTGAAAAGGAACGAGTGTTCACCATTACTGACCCTGTATGGATCTCACCCCTGGAATATTATGAGCCACAGATTCTTTATTTTGTGGCGCAATCAGGAATACAATTTGACTCCACTGGCCTCATAGAAATAGACTTTTTCAAAGTCTTTTTCTGTGAGGATTTTGTAAACCTCATGGTGGCCGATGCAGTAGAAATGATGACGTTTTGGTGCTTTGTTCGTCACATGGGGTTAGTGAAGAAGCCAGAACTTCGGTAATATTGGAGTGTTGATGTTTTATACAACACTCCACTGTTCCGCATTACTATGACAAATAAACGATTGGAGTCAATCCACAATTTTGTGCATTACAACGATAATGCATGGTATTCTCCCTGAGTTTACTCCAACTTTGTCCGACTTTTCAAAGTTCAGCAGGTCACTGATCACTTCAGCAACAAGTTGGCTGAATTGTATGTTCCACAAAGGCACATCTGCTGGATTGAGTGCTCAATGCATTTCAAGGGGAGGCTGAAATTCTGGCAATTCCTGCCCGGTAAGAGGGCCAGGTACGGAATTAAACTCTACAAGCTGTGCGAGACTTCCTCGTTGTACACCAACAGGTTTGGAGTTTATAAAGGGAAGTCCTGGGAGTGAGTGGGAAATGGTGTGGAATTTGGTGCACCCACTGCTGGATCAAGGTTATCACCGCTATATAGATAACTTTTATACCAGCATCCCACTCTTCAATCTTCAAGTCCCTCTCTGTGAGGGCTACCATAGTATGCGGTTCTGTCCGCAAAAATCAGAAAGACCTACCTAATATACTAATTGGCAGCTTGCTCAAAAAGAGTGAGAGCAGAGTCCAATGTGGCAACAACATGCTGGTGGTCAAGTACAAGGACAAGAGGGATCTCCTTTTCTTGACCACCAAACATATGATGGCAGCACCCCCACGGCTTTACAAGGTTCCTCTACACAGGTCAAGAAATAAGACTGTGTCCTAGGGTACAATAAAAATATAGGGGATTTGATCTCGCTGATCAAGTCCTTCAGCCCTACCCTACAGTGCCAAGAGAAATGCTAAGGTGTTGTTCAAGAAGATGGCCATACACATCATACTTGAAACAGAAGACCAAGCTGTAAGGTACTTCCTCTCAGATACATCGAGAATCCAGAGGTATGGATGGACTGAAAGGGTTGCTAGATAACGAATGACAAATTTAAAAAGCCTAATCAAACATAAACACAGTGTTTATGTTTTATTAAGTTTTTTAAATTTGTTATATGTTATCAAGCAACCCTTTGCTAGTTGTTTAACCACTTAACCCCCAAGGGTGGTTTGCACGTTCATGACCGGGCCAATTTTTACAATTCTGACCACTGTCCCTTTATGAGGTAATAACTCTGGAACGCTTCCATGGATCCTGGTGATTCTGACATTGTTTTCTCGTGACATATTGTACTTCATGCTAGTGGTAAAATTTCATTCATATAACTTGCGTTTATTTGTGAAAAAAACGGAAATTTGGCGAAAATTTTGAAAATGTCACAATTTTCCAACTTTGAATTTTTATGCCCTTAAATCACAGAGATACAGCACACAAAAAAAACTTAATAAGTAACATTTCCCACATGTTTACTTAACATCAGCACAATTTTGGAACCCAAATTTTTTTTTCTTAGGAAGTTATAAGAGTTAAAAGTTGACCAGCGATTTCTCATTTTTGCAGCACCATTTTAATTTTACGGACCACACCACATTTGAAGCCACTTTGAGGGGTCTATATGATAGAAAATACCCAAAAGTGACACCATTCTAAAAACTGCACCCCATAAGGTGCTCAAAACCACATTCAAGAAGTTTATTAACCCTTCAGGTGCTTCACAGGAATTTTTTGAATATTTAAAAAAAATGAACATTTAACTTTTTTTTCACATAAAAAATACTTCAGGTTCAATTTTTTTTATTTTACCAAGGGTAACAGGAGAAGTTGGACTGCAGTATTTATTGTGCAGTTTGTCCTGAGTACGCTGATACCTGATATGTGGGGGGGAACCACTGTTTCGGCGCATGGCAGAGCTCAGAAGGGAAGCAGCGCCATTTGACTTTTTCAATGCAAAATTGGCTAGAATTCAGATCGGACGCCATGTCACATTTGGATAGCCCCTGATGTACCTAAACAGTGGAAACCCCCCACAAGTGACCCCACTTTGGGAACTAGACCCCCCAAGGAACTTATCTAGATATGTGGTGAGAAATTTGAACCAACAAGGGCTTCACAGAAGTTTATAACGTACAGCGGTACAATTAAAAAATCATATTTTTTCCACAAAAATGATCTTTTCACCCTCAATTCTTACTTTTCCAAGGGTAACAAGACCCTAAACGTTATTGTGCAATTTGTCCTGAGTATGCTGATATCCCACATGTGGGATTAAACCACTATTTGGGCGCATGGCAGAGCTCGGAAGGGAAGCAGCGCCATTTGACGTTTTTGGCTGGAATTGAGATCGGACACCATGTCACGTTTGGAAAGCCCCTGATGTACCAAAACAGTGAAAACCCCCCACAAATTACACCATTTTGGAAACTAGACCCCCCAAGGAACTTATCTAGATGTGTGGTGAGCACTTTGAACCCCCCAGTGCTTCACAGAAGTTTATAACGACCGGGCATGAAAATAAAAAAATCGTATTTTTTCCACAAACATGATCTTATAGTCATCAATTTTTTTATTTTACCAAGGGTACCAGGAGAAATTGGACCCCAAAAGTTGTTGTCCAATTTGTCTTGAGTACGTTGATACCCCATATGTGGGAGAAAACTACTGTATGGGCACACGTCGGGGCTCGGAAGGGAAGTAGTGACGTTTTGGAATGCAGACTTTGATGGAATGGTCTGCGGGTGTCATGTTGCTTTTGGAGAGCCACTGATGTACCTAAACAGTGGAGACCCCCCACAAGTGGCCCCATTTTGGAAACTAGACCCCCTAACGAACTTATCTAGATGTGTGGTGAGCACTTTGAACCCCCAGTGCTTCACAGAAGTTTATAACGACCGGGCGTGAAAATAAAAAAATCGTATTTTTTCCACAAACATGATCTTTTTGTCACCAATTTTTTTATTTTCCCAAGGGTACCAGGAGAAATTGGACCCCAGAAGTTGTTGTCCAATTTGTCCTGAGTACGCTGATACCTCATATGTGGGAGAAAACTACTGTATGGGCACACGTCGCGGCTCGGAAGGGAAGTAGTGACGTTTTGGAATGCAGACTTTGATGGAATGGTCTGCGGGTGTCGTGCGTTTGGAGAGCACTTGATGTACCTAAACTATTGAAACTTCCCACAAGTGACCCCATTTTGGAAACTAGACCCCCCACAGAGCTTATCTAGATGTGTGGTGAGCACTTTGAACCCCCAAGTGCTTCACAGAAGTTTATAACGCCCGGGCGTGAAAATAAAAAAATCATTTTTTTTCCACAAAAATGATATTTTTGCCCCAAATTTTTTATTTTACTAAGGGTAACAGGAGAAATTGGACCCCAAAAGTTGTTTTGCAATTTGTTCTGAGTACGCTGATACCCTATATGTGGGGGTAAAACATTGTTTGGGCACATGGCAGAGCTTGGAAGGGAAGGAGCAGCATTTGACTTTTTCAACGCAGAATTGGCTGGAATTGAGTTCAGATGCCATGTTGCATTTGGAGAGCACCTGATGTGCAAAACAGTGGAAACCCCCCAATTCTAACTCCAACCCTAACCCCAACACACCCCTAACCCTAATCTCAGCCCTAACCCTAGCCCTAGCCCTAGCCCTAACCCTGGCCCTAACCCTAGCCCTAGCCCTAACCCTAATGGGAAAATGGAAATAAATACATTTTTTTATTTTATTATTTTTCCATAACTAAGGGGGTGATAACGGGGGGTTTGATTTACTATTTATGGCGGTTTTTATATTTGGCAGCTGTCACACGCTAAAATACGCTTTTTATTGTAAAAATAGTTTTTGCATCACCACATATTGAGAGCTATAATTTTTCCATATTTTGGCCCACTGAGTCATGTGAGGTCTTATTTTTTGCGGGACGAGTTGACGCTTTTATTGGTATCATGCTCAGGCACGTGACATTTTTTGATCGCTTTTTATTCTGATTTTTGGGAGGCAGAATGAACAAAAACCAGTGTTTCATGAATTTCTTTTGGGGGGTGCGTTTACACCGTTCCACGTGCGGTAAAATTGATAAAGCCCTTTTATTCTTTGGGTCAGTACGGTTACAGCGATACCTCATTTAGGCCTTTTTTTATGTTTTGGTGCTTTTATGCAATGAAAACAATTTTATATAAAAAATAATTATTTTTGCATCACTTTATTCTGCGAGATATACGGTAACTTTTTTATTTTTTCATTGATGACGCTGTATGGCAGCTCATTTTTTGCGGGACAAGATGCGTCTTTTTGATCGCGTGTTATTGCACTTTTTGTTCGGCAGTATGATAATAAATCATTATTTTTGGCTTCGTTTTTTATTTTTATTTTTTAAGGGGTTCGCTAAAGGGGTTAACTAATGAGATAGTTTTATAGGGCGGGTCGTTATGGATGCGGCGATACCAAATATGTGTACTTTTATTGTTTTGGGGGTTTTTTATTTCCAAAAAATGAATTTATTAGGGAATATTTTTTCTTTTTTTAATTTATTTAGCGATTTTTTTAAAATTATTTTTACACATTTTTTTTTTTTTTATTTTATTACATTGTCCCAGGTGGGACATCACTGTCCTGTGACAGATCGCTGATTTGTCACATCACAGATCACTATGACAGATCAGCGATCTGTCACAGGCACTGCACAAGGCTTCCTCCTTGCCTGCGCTTTGCAGGCATGAGGAAGCCAGCTCCCTGCAGGCCCCCGAAGGTCCCCGTCGTCATCTTGGATTCGGGGACCTGCAGGGATGGAGCCCCCTGCAGCAGCGTTGCACATTGCGCTGCTGTGGGGGGGGGCTCAGGGAAGCTTCCCTTTAACCCCCAGTACACCGCAATCGTGTTTGATCGCGGTGTGCAAGGGGTTAACGTGTCGGGGGCGGTCCGTGACCGCCCCTGACACATTGTGCTGGGTGTCAGCTGTGATAATCAGCTGACACCCAGCTGCGATCAGTGGCGCTCACCACGTGGGCGCCGCTGATCGCTGTGATGTATTATCCCGTCCCTGGGAATTAAGTCCCAGGGTACATGGACGGGATAGTACGTCACATGACAAAAAGGGGTTAAAATAAAAAAAAATCCCATCCATATCTCTGGATCCTGGATGTATATGAGTGGAAGTGCCTTACAGCTTGGTCTTCTGTTTGTTTTCTCTACCCCTCATGTTGTAACCATTCCCAGGAATCATCCACAGCAACCACACAGGAAACAAACCACTATCAGGGATCCATATTGGAGAAATGTTTCTTCCAGAGTTGTGCCTGCTTGCACAACTCCATGAGGTGAGTTTAATCGCTCACACCTCACTTTGATGTTACTCTTTTAATATTATGATAAGATAGTAATCCCATTTTTTCCCTCTTTCTTCCCAAAACTTTTCATTAACATTGTACAGATGGCAATGTATATATACAGGGCCACCATCGGGTCATTACTCCCCTTACTGCCCTTATGCTTCTGATCACCGGGCTACATAGTGCACTAAAATGCTGTGCGCTGCGGTGCACACGTCTGCGCTGGGGCTTGGGAGTGTTCTCGGAGCTGTGCACGGCCGTCTAACCATTACGGTGGCGCAGCTCCTGCTCCCTGTCTTCTCTGGACTTCCGGTCAGGTGACGGTGCGTACGCGATGGAACGAGGAAGCCAGAAGCAGAGCTGTGCCTGCTGGGGATCGTCTGTGATGTAAGTATGAAAAACGTTTTTTTTTACTTTTGTAAAATGAATTAAATTGGTGAGGTACGGGGAACTGCACATCTGCACATGATGAAGTGTGTCTGAGGGGGGACTGCACATGATGAAGTGTGTTCTAGGGGAAGGACTGCACGTGATGAAGTGTGTCTGGGGGGACTGCACATGATGAAGTGTGTCTGAGGGGGAGGACTGCACTTGAAGTGTGTCTTGGGGAGACTGCACATGATGAAGTGTATCTGAGGGGGGACTGCACATGATTGAGTGCGTCTGAGGGGGAGGACTGCACATGATGAACTGTGTCTGGGGGGACTGCACACGAATTGTGTCTGAGGGGGGCCCTCATATGATGACTTGTGACTGAGGAAGGGCGACTGCACATGATGGAGTGGGGGAGGGGGACTGCAATTGATGAAGTGAGGGGAGGGTGTTGTGAATTCCCTGGCTCAGATGTGGGAGGAACTGCCCCCGTCGAGTGTCCGGGCCGGAACCAAGGGAGCCGTCATCTGGGTTCCGGGGGAAACTGTCCCTGGGAGACAGAGTTCGAGGACGGACCGTTGTGACAGACAGATGGGCTGGGGGAGGGACCAGTATAAAGGAGGGGGGGAATTCCTGGGACGATGAGTCAGCAGACCGGAACAGAGGCAGCAGGAGACCCTGGGAGCGACTGAAAGCTAGAGCGACTTACCGTTGCCAGGGAAGATGCTCACTGAGGACTCCAGAGGGACGGCGCCAAGTCGATCATCTGAGACTTCCTGCCCCGCTCTAGCCCGCGGCCACTGCGGCCCCAGTTCGACTCGCAGCCGCTCCCGCCTCACCTCAGCCCGCGGCTGCGGCCTACCCACGGTCTCCCGCGGCCGCTGCAGTCTCGCTCCAGACGCGGCTCCGGCCTGTTCCCCGCCACCAGCAGCCACCCTGCTCTCACCGGTGGCCATGGCAAGTACAGTGCCGTCGGCAGCCACCACTGTCCAGCTCCGGTCCGCAGCAGGGGCCGAGCCTCTGCTGGCCGCGGACTCCCCGTCGCAGCCGTTAGCTGCGCAGGTGGCCTGTCATTCGCCACCCCACATCGCTGCCACTTGCCCCAGTCTGGGGGTTGCTGCCCCTCCAGTGTCATCAGCGCGCCAGAGCGAGCAAAGACTTTGTCAACGCAGCAACTGGGCCCAGTGACTACTACGCCGAAAGACCACCATCCCGAATGGCGAGGGATGTCTGGACGGCTAAGTTGACTATATAATTAAGGATCCGTAGTCGGCCATACTGCGGCCCTATAGTGACCGGCTATTTCTGGAAGTAGTCGTGTTCTATCCATTCGTGTTTGCTTGTATAGAGCCCCTGCGAGGGCAACCCGTGTTACCCCTTTTGTTGATCAGGCCAGGACTGAGGAAAGTTCCCTCTAGTCTTATAAATGTTAATATAGAAAGCACCAAATTGTCTCGCGACTCGTCACTGCATCCTGCGTACCTGCAAACACCACACAGACTTCTGAGCCGAAGCTCCCCCTGCTCCCTCCAGTGGTTACTGGAGGTAGTGGAGCTGGCCAGATTGACAGAGGTCTGCCACATGATGATGATGATGATGACGAGTGGAGCTCTGGAGTTACTGATTGGAGTATTTAAGTCTGCAGACTTCCTGCAATCCCTGTGGTGATTGCTTTCCTGTGCATTCAGAGGCCTGATGTTTTCTGCCTTGTTCCTGTATTGTTCAGCTAAGTGGTTCATTTGTTAATCCTTTACATCTGATCTGGTTTTGTCTCTCTCTGCTTGTTGTGCGGGTTCAGCTTGCTCCTCTGGGGGCTGTGCTGGACCACCGCTCCATATGTTACAGCCTGTGTCAGTTTGTTCAGTCCCCTGTTATATTGGTCTCTTTTGCTTTGCTCCCAGTTCATACCGGAGTGCTGATATAGTGGGTGCAAAGTCGTGTGACTTCAGTGTTTTTTTGTACATCAGACGTGTTGGATTTTTCAGGGTTTTTGCGTGATTGCAGATAGTGTTTTTCCTTTCCTGTCCTGTCTAGTCAGCTTTGGCCCATCGTTTGCTCAGTCTATTTTTCTTCCTGCGTTTGTGTTACATCTTGTCTCACCGACAGTATATGTTTGGGGGGCTATCTATTCCTTTTGGGATCTGCTCCGGGGCAGTTTAGTTTTCACCTTTCTTGCTTTAGGCTTAGTTAGCTCTCCGGCTGTGCCGAGGTGTCTAGGGAATCGTAGGTACGCTCCACGGCTACTGCTAGTTGTGTGGATAGGATCAGGGGTCTGCAATCCACTTAGTTACCAACCACTCTGGTATTCTGGTGACTTAGCCTGTTTCTGCCATCCTCCTTGGTGACCCATTCATAACAGAATAATCAGCCCTACTGTAGACTCTATGGTACTCAAAGAAGGAGAGAATTGTGAAAAAATAAAAAAGTGTTAGAATCTTTTTTTGTATATTTTTTCCTTTTTTTCTCTGGGGCCGTAGGAGGATTTTTTCCTTAATGGAGACTAAGCAATTGTCCGATCGTGTTGAGCAAGTCGCTGCTGAAGTGCGGGGAATTTCTGCCTATCTCGCTCAATCATCTGCTGTTGAACCAAAAATCCCTACTCTTGATGTGTTTTCTGGGGATCAGGCTAAATTTTTGAATATTAAGAATAATTGTAAACTATTTTTTGCTTTGAAACCTAACTCATCGGGGAGCTTATTGGCATTGAACCAGGGTCAGGATTCTGCAGAGTTATATTGTCAAAAACTCCGAAAGTGGGCGGTCCTTACTAAATGGAATGATGATGCCTTAGCAGCTCTCTTTCGGAAGGGTTTGGCAGAAACCGTAAAAGATGTTATGGTGGGATTTCCTGTCCCCTCTCGTCTTGACGACTCTACGTCATTGGCCATTCAAATTGATCGGCGTTTACGTGAATGTAAAACTACACTAGAGGCTGTGCCACCTTTCAAATGAACTTCTGAACCCATGCAATGCGATAGGGTTTTGTCTAGGGCACAATGTTGGGAGTTTAGAAGGCATATTAAGTTGTGTTTTTTTGTGGGGACGCCTCTCATACTATTTCTGTCTGCCCTAAACGAGAAAAGCGTTTTGCTCATGCATTTACGGTGGGCAGTGTACAGCCTAAGTTCCTTTTGGTGATTACCTTGATCTGCACCTTGTCTACCTTTTCCGCTAAGGCTTTTGTTGATTCAGGAGCAGCTTTGAATCTGATGGATTTTGACTTTGCCAAACGATGTGGCTTTCCCATGATACCCCTGCGGATGCCTATCCCTTTGAGGGGTATTGATGCTACTCCTTTGGCGGAGAAAACCCCAGTTTTGGACCCAGGTGATAATGCGGGTCGCCCCAGACCACCAAGAGAATTGTAATTTTTGGTGTTGCACAATTTGCATGATACTATTGTTCTAGGTTTTCCTTGGTTGCAAACCCATAATCCTGTTTTGGATTGGAAATCTGTGTCTGTGGTGAGTTGGGGTTGTCAATGTGTTCTTAGTGACACTCCTGTTTTCTCCACCTCTCCCCAGTCTCATGATATTCCTGACTATTTGGCTGATTTTTCTGATGTATTTAGTGAGAATAAGTCTGCGTCTTGCCTCCTCATAGGAGTTATGACTGTGCAATTGAGTTAATGCCTGGGTGTAAATTTCCCAAGGGTCAGCTTTTCAACTTATTGGTACCTGAACATGATGCTATGCGATCTTATATCAAGGAGTCGTTGGAGAAGGGTCATATCAGACCATCTTCTTCACCTTTAGGTGCTGGGGGTTTTTTTGTGGCCAAGAAAGATGGCTCATTAAGGCCATGTATTGACTATCGCTCCTTTAACAAAATCACTGTTAAATATCAGTACCAGTTACCCCTGATTTCGGATTTATTTTCCAGAGTTAAAAGTGCCTGTTGGTTTACCAAACTTGACCTCAGAGGGGCGTATAACCTTATTCGCATCAAGCACGGGGATGAATGGAAGACGGCGTTTAATACCCCGGAGGGACATTTTGAGTACCTGGTGATGCCTTTTGGGCTCAGTAATGCCCCTTCCGTCTTCCAGTCTTTTGTGAACGATATTTTCCAGGACTTTGTGGATAAGTTTATGATCTTTTATCTGGATGATATTTTGATCTTTTCCAGTGATTGGGATTCTCATTTGGAACATGTCCGGACTGTGTTCCGGATTTTGAGGGAAAATACTCTGTATGTTAAGGGATCGAAGTGTCTCTTTGGTGTACAGAGGATTTCGTTTTTGGGATTCATTTTGTCCCCGTCTGCTATTGCAATGGACCCGGCCAAGGTAGTACAAGCCATTTATAATTGAGTTCAGCCCACTTCTTTGAAGGCTCTCCAGAAGTTTTTGGGTTTTGCTAATTTCTACCGTAAATTTCTAAGTAATTTTTCTGGTATTGTTAAACCACTGACTGATTTGACCAAAGACGGCGCTGATGTGGTGAATTGGTCTCCAGAGGCAGTCTCAGCATTTCAAGAGTTTAAGCGGAGATTCACTTCTGCTCCGGTTCTACGGCAACCTGATGTCTCACTCCCATTTCAGGTGGAGATAGATGCTTCTGAGATTGATGCAGGAGCCGTTTTGTCCCAAAGAGATCCGGTAACTTCTAAGATGAATCCCTGTGCCTTCTTTTCTCGAAAATTTTCCCCATCTGAACGTAACTATGACGTGGGGAATCGGAAATTGTTGGCCATGAAATGGGCATTTGAAGAGTGGAGACATTGGTTGGAGGGAGCTAGACATCAAGTTGTGGTCCTCACCGACCACAAGAATTTGATTTATCTTGAATCAGCCAAACTCTTGAATCCTTGACAGGCTAGGTGGGCCTTGTTTTTCACGCATTTTAATTTTGTGGTCTCCTTTCTTCCGGGCACTAAGAATGTTAAGGTGGACGCCCTTTCCAGGAGTTTCTTTGCGGATTCTCTTGATGTGACCGAGCCTACTACCATTCTAAATGAGGGTATAGTTCTTTCCGCCATCTCTCCTGATTTGAGACGTGCCCTGGAGGAATTTCAGGAGGATAAACCTGAACGATGCCCTATGGGAAAATTGTATGTCCCTGACCAGTGGAGGAAAAGAGTAATGTCTGAAATTCATTGCTCCGCATTGGCTGGTCATCCAGGTATCTTTGGTACCAGAGATTTGGTGAGTCGGTCTTTTTGGTGGCCTGCCTTATCTCGTGATGTCAGGAATTTTGTACAGTCCTGTGGGACTTGTTCTCGGTCCAAGCCCTGTTCTCGTGCTAGTGGTTTGTGGATGCCCCTGCCAGTGCCCAGGAGGCCGTGGACTCATATCTCAATGGATTTTATCTCTGATCTCCCTGTCACTCAGAGAATGACCGTTATTTGGGTGATCTGTGATAGATTTTCTAAGATGGTCCATCTTGTACCACTCCCAAAGTTGCCATCTTGAGTTGGTGTCCGTGTTTTTACAACAAGTGGTTCGTCTGCATGGGATTCCTGAGAACATTGTGTCAGACAGAGGAGTCCAGTTTGTTTACAGATTTTGGAGAGCTTTTTGTTCCAAACTGGGAATTCAGTTGTCTTTCTCCTCTGCATTTCATCCTCAGACCAATGGGCAGACTGAGAGAACAAACCAGACTTTGGAGTCCTATTTGAGATGTTTCATATCTGCTGATCAGGATGATTGGGTCTCATTTTTGCCATTGGCCGAATTTGCACTAAACAATAGGGCTAGTTCTGCCACTTTGATGTCTCCTTTCTTTTGTAACTTTGGGTTTCAGCCTCGATTTTCTTTGGGGCAGGTGGAAGCTTCTGCCTGCCTAGGTGTGGATTCTGTGGTAGAGAGAATGCAGCAGATTTGGGACCAAGTAGTGGATAAGTTGTCCAACTCTCAGGAAAAGGCCCAACGGTTTTCCAACCAGCATAGGACCATTGGTCCCCGGTTTAAAGTGAGTGATATGGTTTGATTGTCCTCAAAAAATATTCCCATGAAGGGTGCATCTCCAAAATTCAAGGGAAGGTTTATTGGACCTTATAAGATTTTGGAGGTCCTTAACTCCGTTTCTTTCCGTTTGGCTCTTCCAGTTACGTTTAAGATTCATAACGTTTTTCATAAATCTTTGTTGAAAAGGTTTGTGGAGCCAGTGGTTCCCATGGCGGTGCCCCCTGACCCTGTACTGGTTGAGGGTAATTAGGCGTATGAGGTAGAGAAGATATTGGATTCTCACCTGGCTAGACTGAGACTTCATTACTTGGTCAAGTGGAAGGGTTATGGCCAGGAGGATAATTCTTGGGTCTCTGCTGCTGAAATCCATGCCAAGAGATTGATTCGTGCCTTTCACCGGGCCCATCCTGACCGGCCTGGTGGCGTGGATGAGGGTTCGGTGACCCCTCCTCAGCTAATTCCCTGGCTCAGACTTCTGAGCTGAAGCTCCCCCTTCTCCGTCCAGTGGTTACTGGAGGTAGTGGAGCTGGCCAGATTGACAGAGGTCTGCCACCTGATGATGATGATGATGATGATGATTGGAGATCTGGGTTTACTGATTGGAGTATTTAAGTCTGCAGACTTCCTGCAATCCCTGCTGGTGATTGCTTGCCTGTGCATTCAGAGGTCTGATGTTTTCTGCCCTGTTCCTGCATTGTTCAGCTAAGTGGTTCATTTGTTAATCCTTTGCATCTAATCTGGTTTTGTCTCTCTCTGCTTGTTGTGTGTGTTCAGCTTGCTCCTCTGGGGGCTGTGCTGGACCACCGCTCCATATGTTACAGCCTGTGTCAGTTTGTTCAATCCACTGTTATATTGGTGTTTTTTGCTTTGCTCCCAGTTCATACCGGAGTGCTGATATAGTGGGGGCAAAGTCGTGTGACTTCAGTGTTTTTTTTACATCAGATGTGTTGGATTTTTCAGGGTTTTTGCGTGATTGCAGACAGTGTCTTTAATTTCCTGTCCTGTCTAGTCAGTTTTGGCCCCATCGTTTGCTCAGTCTATTTTTCTTCCTGCATTTGTGTTTCATCTTGTCTCACCGACAGTATATGTTTGGGGGCTATCTATTCCTTTTGGGGTCTGCTCCGGGGCAGTTTAGATTTCACCTTTCTTGCTTTAGGCTTAGTTAGCTCTCCGGCTACGCCGAGGCATCTAGGGCATCGTAGGTACCCTCCACGGCTACTGCTAGTTGTGTGGATAGGATCAGGGGTCTGTAATCCGCTTAGTTACCAACCTCTCTGGTATTCTGGTGGCTTAGCCTGTTTCTGCCATCCTTCTTGGTGACCCATTCATAACAGGAGGGGGACTGCATAGGATGAAGTGGGGGGATGGGGGACTGGAAATGATGAAGTGAGGGGGGATGAGGAACTGCAAATGATGAAGTAAGGGGGATAGCGAACTGCAAATTATGACGTGGGGCTATGTGACTACAAATGATGAAGTGTGTGGGGGATGGGGGACTGCAAATGATGATCAGGGCAATGTGACTGCAGATGATGAAGTGAGGGGTTGGGGTACTGCAGATGATTTAGTGAGGGGGGATGGGGGCCTGGAAATGAAAAAGTGAGGGGGATGGGGACTGCAAATGATGAAGTGAGGGGGGATGGGGGCCTGGAAATGAAGAAGTGAGGGGGATGGGGACTGCAAATGATGAAGTGAGGGGGGATGGTGACTGCAAATCATGAAGTGAGGGGGGATGGAGGACTGCAAATCATGAAGTGAGGGGAGAACGGGGGACTGCAAATGATGAATTGAGGGTGAGGGACGGAGGACAGCAATTGAATTTAGGTCGGGGTGGAGAGAGCAAATAATGACAAATTTTGATGGTGGGGGAGTAAATGATGTATTGAATGTATTTAGCAAAAAATAGAATAAACGGGCACCATCCTAAATTTGTTTTCAATAGTTTGAAGTGGGATCACCTGATGCATACAAATGAACATGAAGCCACACAAGAGAAAAGTGTATGCACCAAAATATAGGGATCACCACCAAGCCAAATATTCAGGTTTAACAAATTTCTTTATTACAATGAGCAACACAAACAAACACTTGTTTAAAAGCAGTTAAAAAGTCCGGAAAGAAACAGACATGAATCAATAGATAAAAAAAAAATGGGTCATGATGTTAAACAATAAAGAGTCAAATACTTAGAGCCCCACAGTAACTCCACAATCAGTGTGCTGTAAACAAACACAAATGATTGCTGATTATATTGCCTAAAGCCCCCGTTACACATAGCGATATCGCTAGCAATATCGCTGTAAAGTCACCGATTTTGTGATGTAGCAGCGATATTACTAGCGATATTGCTTCATGTGATACTTACCTGTGACCGGCTCCCCCGCTGGTTATCGCTGGTCACGCGAGAACGTCCTGGACCATTCCTCGTCGGGCGCTTCCTGCTGGGCTTCCTGTGGCGCCGACGAGCAACACGTGGACACAGGCGGGAGGACGTCAGGATCGCCGCGTCTGACAGGTAAGTAGCGACCCCCGACCCCTGCTATGTCGCTGGTGAGATCTGCCTGTGTGGCAGCTCACTAGCGACCACTCAGCGATGCACCAGCGATCCATATCGTTGTCGGGATCGCTGGTGCATCGCTATGTGTAACGGTACCCTAACTACTGCTATAGCAGTAGTCTATCCGTATGCTGTTTGTATATGAGGCTCAATCATGAAGTGCTATCAGTATTAAATACACAGCCAAAGATAACAATCAAATAAATACAAAAATATGCCGTATACCTACAAATCATGAGCACTCAGTTCTAATATGGCAGAAATACAATTATGCCATGCAAACACAGCTTGTTACCAGCAAAGATGGCTAAAGAGGTACAGATTAAATCACTCCTTCCCCCAGCATGATGGCGGTTAGCCCCTGAGCACAAGCACACATCTCGGTTACATGGGGCCCAGGACCCACGTGTATCGACACAATAATGTGTCTTTCTCAAGGTCAGTGCATTGTTATGTCCTAGTCTCATTCAGTATATATAGGTAATGAATGATTAATGAGTCCTACCAGCTGGGCGTTTGCAATGGGAAAAAAAAAAGAAATCTCAGGCTTAATGAAGCAGCGTCCTATCAACGCCATTGCGCAAGCGACACACAGCCGCAGCGGAAGTGCCCTGTCTCTCCACTCAAGGAGGCACCAATCTAATACCAATGCGCATGTGTGAAGAAATCTTACATCATCTGACGCTGCCGCGTCTCCCCATGCCATTGTGCAGGCGCCACCCAGCAACAACACAAGTGCCCTGGCTCTCTTCTCAAGGATACATTTGTCCACTACCAACGCGCATGTGTCTGGGGAATCTCGCGTCAACAAGTGCTGAGGCGCTGATACACACTATAATACAATGCCCAGTCTATTAGTGCGCAGGCACATAGTGTCCTCAATTGAGGCATTTGTATAGTTATCTCTCAAAATCAGTGCGCTTGCGCAAGTGTGGCTAAACCAGCACATACCATTTCACAGCTGTCCAAACCGGATAGCAATAAATTAGTACACGCACCAAAGTGCAACCAGATGAAATGTCCCATTGATCTCTATGTGCTGAGCACATATTAACCCTTCTATGCAAGTATACCATTTTTGATCAGTATGCACATATAGGTAGGTGCTAAAGTGCTATAACCCCAATAATCGCTGTACATACAGTGTTACAGTATTTTACATATAAGGAAGGTTCAGGAATAATACCTCCTAACTTGATTATATCAAAAACCAGATTTATAAAGTTACAATAAGTGATTTATTATTCACCCATCAACACAGGCATGCAAAGCAAACTTGGGGGCGCCCCCATGCGTATCATCCAGAGGCAACACACAAATTTTAGCAAATCACCTTTGGTCAGTTACATAGTTCATAGATTTTTACATCCATACCACCTCTATATATAGTGAGCACATTCCCCAGTCTAAGAAATCCTCTAGATAATAGTAAATTGTCAAGGAGATATAATTTATATTAAACATCTGATAGATTATAATCTATATAATCTATTATATAATCTATAATTATCAATCTGAGTGTCAACGCTATCAGCCGTTTGTCGCACATGTATAGGCCCATGTATCTCTCAAGGGGCCTCCTATGGATTGAGGTGGTTGACAAAGATATATTGCTGAAGTTAGCAATATTTTGTGGGACTGTTTACATTAAGTTGATCCCCTCCAAGGTATATTAAAGCTAATTTTAAAAAAGCTTCACATGTGAACAGCATACATAGCAAAAACCTATGATCATCAAAATCAACTTAACCCCTTTCTGCCATCCGACGTACTATCCCGTCCATGTGCCCTGGGCCCCTATGCCCATGGACGGGATAGTACGTCGGCGCGATCAGCGGAGCCCACGTGGTGAGCGCCGCTGATCGCGGCCGGGTGTCAGCTGATTATCACAGCTGACACCCGGCACAATGTGTCAGGGGCGGTCACGGACCGCCCCCGACACGTTAACCCCTTGCACACCGCGATCAAACATGATCGCGGTGTACCGGGGGTTAAAGGGAAGCATCGGCAGGGAGGGGGCTCGCTCCGTGCTTCACTGAGCCCCCCACGGCAGCGCAATGTGCAGCGCTGCTGCGGGGGGCTCCTTTCCTCCAGGCCCCCGAATCCAAGATGGCGACGGGGGCCTTCGGGGGCCTGAGGAAGCTGGCTTCCTCAGTGCCTGCAAAGCGCAGGCATGAGGAAGCCTTCTGCAGTGCCTGTGTCAGATCGCTGATCTGTCACAGTGATCTGTGATGTGACAGATCAGCGATCTGTCACAGGACAATGATGTCCCACCTGGGACTATTTAATAAAGTAAAAAAAAAAAAAAAAAAGTGTTAAAATAATTTAAAAAAAATCGCCAAATAAATTAGAAAAAAAAAAAAAAAAAATTCCCCCAATAAATCCATTTTTTGGAAATAATAAAAAAAAAAAACAATAAAAGTACACATATTAGGTATCGCTGTGTCCGTAATGACCCGCCCTATAAAACTGTCCCATTAGTTAACCCCTTTAGCGAACCCCTTAAAAAATAAAAATAAAAAACGAAGCAAAAAATAATGATTTATCATACCGCCAAACAAAAAGTGTAATAACGCGCGATCAAAAAGACGCATATAAATATCCATGGTACCGCTGAAAACGTCATCTTGTCCCGCAAAAAACGAGCTGCCACACAGCATCATCAGTGAAAAAGTAAAAAAGTTATAGCTCGCAGAATAAAGCGATGCAAAAATAATTATTTTTTTATATAAAATAGTTTCATTGCATAAAACCGACAAAAACATAAAAAAACGACCTAAATGAGGAATCGCTGTAACCGTACTGACCCGAAGAATAAAACCGCTTTATCAATTTTACCGCACGCGGAACGGTGTAAACGCACCCCCCCAAAAGAAATTCATGAAACGCTGGTTTTTGTTCATTCTGCATCCCAAAAATAGGAATAAAAAGCGATCAAAAAATGTCACGTGCCCGAAAATGGTACCAATAAAAACGTCAACTCGTCCCGCAAAAAATAAGACCTCACATGACTCGGTGGGTCAAAACACGGAAAAATTATAGCTCTCAATATGTGGTGATGCAAAAACTATTTTTACAATAAAAAGCGTCTTTTAGCGTGCGACAGCCGCCAAACATAAAAACCGCCATAAATAGTAAATCAAACCCCCCGATATCACCCCCTTAGTTAGGGAAAAATAATAAAATTAAAAAAAAAGTATTTATCTCCATTTTCCCATTAGGGTTAGGGTTAGGGTTAGGGTTAGGGCTAGGGTTAGGGTTAGAGCTAGGGTTAGGGCTAGGGTTAGGGCTCAGATTAGGGTTAGGGGTGTGTTGGGGTTAGGGTTGGAGTTATAATTGGGGGGTTTCCACTGTTTGGGCACATCAGGGGCTCTCCAAATGCAACATGGCGTCTGATCTCAATTCCAGCCAATTCTGAGTTGAAAAAGTCAAATGGTGCTCCTTCCCTTCCAAGCTCTGCCATGCGCCCAAACAGTGTTTTACCCCCACATGTAGGGTATCAGCCTACTCAGGACAAATTGCAAAACAATTTTTGGGGTCCAATTTCTCCTGTTACCCTTAGGAAAATAAAAAATTGGGGGCAAAAATATCATTTTTGTGGAAAAAAATGATTTTTTTATTTTCACGTCCGAGTGTTATAAACTTCTGTGAAGCACTTGGGGGTTCAAAGTGCTCACCACACATCTAGATAAGTTCCGTGGGGGGTCTAGTGTCCAAAATGGGGTCACTTGTGGGGAGTTTCAATAGTTTAGGTACATCAGGGGCTCTCCAAACGCACATGACACCCGCAGACCATTCCATCAAAGTCTGCATTCCAAAACGTCACTGCTTCCCTTCCGAGCCCCGACGTGTGTCCATACAGTAGTTTTCTCCCACATATGGGGTGTCAGCGTACTCAGTCCAAATTGGACAACAACTTTTGGGGTCCAATTTCTCCTGGTACCCTTGGGAAAATAAAAAAATGGTGACTAAAGATCATGTTTGTGGAAAAAATACGAATTTTTTATTTTCACGCCTGGGCGTTATAAACTTCTGTGAAGCACTGGGGGGTTCAAAGTGCTCACCACACATCTAGATAAGTTCCTTGGGGGTCTAGTTTACAAAATGGTGTCATTTGTGGGGGGTTTCCACTGTTTAGGTACATTAGGGGCTCTCCAAAGGCAACATGACACCCGCAGACCATTCCATCAAAGTCTGCATTCCAAAACGTCACTACTTCCCTTCCGAGCCCCGACGTGTGCCCATACAGTAGTTTTCTCCCACATATGGGGTATCAGCATACTCAGGACAAATTGGACAACAACTTTTGGGGTCCAATTTCTCCTGGTACCCTTGGGAAAATAAAAAAATGGTGACTAAAAGATCATGTTTGTGGAAAAAATACGATTTTTTTATTTTCACGCCCGGGCATTATAAACTTCTGTGAAGCACTGGGGGGGTCAAAGTTCTCACCACACATCTAGATAAGTTCCTTAGGGGGTCTAGTTTCCAAAATGGTGTCATTTGTGGGGGGTTTCCAATGTTTTGGTACATCAGGGGTTTTCCAAACGCGACATGGTGTCCGATCTCAATTCCAGCCAAAAACGTCAAATGGCGCTGCTTCCCTTCCGAGCTCTGCCATGCGCCCAAATAGTGGTTTACCCCCACATGTGGGGTATCAGCGTACTCAGGACAAATTGCACAATAACTTTTAGGGTCCTGTTACCCTTGGGAAAATAAAAATTGGGGTGAAAAGATCATTTTTGTGGAAAAAATATGATTTTTTAATTGTACCACTGTACGTTATAAACTTCTGTAAAGCCCTTGTGGGTTCAAAGTTCTCACCACATATCTAGATAAGTTCCTTGGGGGGTCTAGTTTCCAAAATGGGGTCACTTGTAGGGGGTTTCCACTGTTTAGGTACATCAGGGACTCTCCAAACGTGACATGGCGTCCAATCTGAATTCCAGCCAATTTTGCATTGAAAAAGTCAAACGGCGCTCCTTCCATTCTGAGCTCTGCCATGCACCCCCACATATCAGGTATCTGCGTACTCAGGACAAATTGCACAATAACTTTTGGAGTCCAATTTCTCCTGTTACCCTTGGTAAAATAAAAAAAATTGAACCTGAAGTATTTTTTTTATGAAAAAAAGTTAGATGTTCATTTTTTTTTAAATATTCAAAAAAATTCCTGTGACGCACCTAAAGGGTTAATAAACTTCTTGAATGTGGTTTTGAGCACTTTAAGGGGTGCAGTTTTTAGAATGGTGTCACTTTTGGGTATTTTCTATCATATAGACCCCTCAAAGTGGCTTCAAATGTGATGTGGTCCTAAAAATAAAATGGTGTTGTAAAAATGAGAAATCGCTGGTCAACTTTTAACCCTTATAACTTCTAACAAAAAAAAATTTTGGTTCCAAAATTGTGCTGATGTAAAGTAAACATGTGGGAAATGTTAGTTATCAAGTTTTTTGTGTGCCGTATCTCTGTGATTTAAGGGCATAAAAATTCAAAGTTGGAAAATTGCGAAATTTTCAAAATTTTCGCCAAATTTCCGTTTTTCTCACAAATAAACGCAAGTTATTTGAATGAAATTTTACCACTAACATGAAGTACAATATGTCACGAGAAAACAATGTCAGAATCACCGGGATCCATGGAAGCGTTCCAGAGTTATGACCTCATAAAGGTACAGTGGTCAGAATTGTAAAAATTGGCAGGGTCATGAACGTGCAAACCACCCTTGGGGGTGAAGGGGTTAAAGCATGTGCATATATTTCAAAAGGTATTCCAAAAAAAATTTTTATTTTTTTTTTTTTAAATTCAGGGACAACTGTACATATCAGAAATACACAATCCAGGAATTACAGAGATTACAATATATAATATTGGCATCCATGAACGTGTAGTACATTGAGATGAATTGAAATGAAGAAGTGAGGGGGATGGGGACTGCAAATGATGAAGTGAGGGGGGATGGTGACTGCAAATCATAAAGTGAGGGGGGAGAGAGACTGAAAATCATGAAGTGAGGGGGATGGAGGACTGCAAATCATGAAGTGAGTGGGGATGGGGGACTGCAAATGAAGTGAGGGGAGAACGGGGGACTGCAAATGATGAACTGAGGGTGAGGGACGGGGGACAGCAATTGAATTTAGGTGGGGGTGGGGTGAGCAAATAATGACAAATTTTGATGGTGGGGGAGTAAATGATGTATTGAATGTGGAGGAGAGCAGTTGATAATGAATAGAGGGTGGCAGACAGAGAAGTCATGACAATGAATTGGGGCGGAAGGGGCATATAAATATAATAAATCAGGAGAATGGTAGGTACTTAGTGGGGGGGTTGAGGATGCAGTGACTGGTAATGAATTGGGGGAAATAGTACATGTACTAATTAATGTATATATTTTTTAGGTGGGGAAAGTGGCTATGTATAGTTAGTAGGGGCACAGTGGTGGATTATAATTTATATTTGGTATGGTGGGTTGCATAATAACTAATTATATATTTATGGTGTGTGCACGTTTATATTTCACTTGTAACGTAGAAGAAAGGGAAAAAGTGGGGAATGTGCTCTTGAAACGAGGGCTCTAGGTAACTATGTGTTATTTTATACAGAGACAAGTCCCGGCTGGAAGAAGTGATGGCGGTCTGTGCTGCATAAAAAAGAAAAGCAAAAATGAAGAACTTCAGCTAGATATGTCACTGGTGCGTCAGTGTTTTACCTGTACACTGACACTATACACTGCATACTATGTACAGAGCTCCTGTGTATAATGCCACAGGTGATCACTGTATTACCTGTACACTGACACTATATACAGATATACACTGACTGTGTATAATGTCACTGGTGATCACTGTATTTTATCTGTACAGTACACTATATACAGGGCTCCTGTATATAATGTCATTGGTGATCACTGTAGTACCCGTACATTAACACTATATACAAAGCTCCTGTGTATAATGTCACTGGTGATCCCTGTATTATCTGTACACAGAGCTCCTGTGTATAATGACACTGGTGATCACTGTATTACCTTTACACTGACAGTAAACACAGAGCTCCTGTGTATAACGTCACTGACTCACTGGTGATCACTGTATTACCTGTACACTGACAGTAAATATAGAGCTCCTGTGAATAATGACACTTAGTATTGTGTTGCTTTATTATTGATCAGTATTGTAGTATTCGGGTAATATGTAGTCTGGTCATGGTGTGGCGGTATTTGTTCCGTGCATGTGGCATTATTCAGTCGCTATGTGGTGGCAATATGTGGTCTGGTCATGATGTGGCGGCATTTGTCCCATGTATGTGGTACTAATGGTAATTTAAAAAAGAAAATTATGTGACTCATTCCCTTGCAGAAAAATACATACAAATATACTTAGAAAGAGTATTGGATATTTTAAGAAATTTTAAATTTTGGCCAGAACAAAAGCTGCTGGCTATGTATGTGATATGGTGTTTCATGGGAACTGTTAATATCTGATTGGTGAGGATGTGGTGCAGAAGTTGAGCTTTTCCAAAAGTGGACAGTGGGACTGTGGATTGTTTGAGGGGTGGAGGCAAAGCTGGAGTGGAGACTGGGCGGAGTGTCAAGGGGGCCCTAAAATTTTGCCTGAAATTCCTAGTGGCAGCCATGTATATATATATATATATATATATATATATATATATATACATACACATACAATCTACACAACTCACGTATTCCAACCTGATGCACTCTACACTACTCAAATATGCCAACCTGATACAATCTACAACTTACGTATGCCATTACAGTATAAGATTCACATACCAGGAAACACTAAATCAATTCCAATATAGGGTCACTTGTAGGGTGTTTCCACTGTTTAGTCACATCAGGGGCTCTCTAGATGAGACATGACGCCCACAGACCATTCCATCAAAGTCTGTGTTCAACAGTCATTCCTTCCTTTTCAAACCATGCTGTGCGCCCAAATAGTAGTTTTCCCCCACATATCAGGTATCAGCATATTGAGGAGAAATTGCACAACAATTTTTGTGGTCCATTTTCTCCTCTTACCCTTGTGAAAATTGAAAAATTGGGGCTAAAAGAACATTTTGGTGGAAAAATGTGATTTTTATTTTCACGGCTCAATGTCATACATTTCTGTGAGGCATCTGGGGGTTCAAGGTGCTCACCACACAACTAAATAAGTTCCTTGAGGGGTCAAATTTCCAAAATGGGGTCACTTGTGTTGGGTTTCTACTGCTTAGGCACATCAGGGGCACTCCAAATGCGACATGGCATCTACTCTTGATTCCATTCCAGTTCAAAATGTCAAACACTGCTCCTTGCCTTCCAAGCCTTGTCATGCATTTGAATAGTAGTTTTCCCCCACATATGAAGTATCAGCATACGTAGGAGTAATTGACATCTTTGTTGTCTTTTTTCTCTTGTTACCCTTATGAAAATAAAACATTTGGGGCTAACAGAACATTTTTGTGGAAAAAAAATGTGATTTTTTTTATTTTCATGACTCAATGTTATAAATTCTTGTGAAGCAGCTGAGGGTTCAAGGCACTCACCACATATCTAAATAAGTTCTTTGAGGGGGTCTAGTTTCCAAAATAGGATAACTTGTGAGGGGTTTCCACTGTTTAGGCACATAAGGGGCTCTCCAAATGCGACATGGTGTCCGCTCTCTATACCAACAAATTTTGCGTTGAAAAGGTCAACCTGTGCTCCTTCTCTTGTGAATCTTGCTGTGCACCCAAGCAGTAGCTTTACCCTTAAATATGGGGTATCCGTGTACTGAGGATAAATTGCACAACACATTTTCCGTCCATTTTTTCATATTACCCTTGCGAAAATAAAAAAATTTGGGTCTAAAGTAAAATTTTTGTGAAAGAGTTAAATGTTCATTTTTTTTCCTTCCACATTGCTTCAATTCCTGTGAAGCACCTGAAGGTGCTTTTGAGCACCTTGAGGGGTGAAGTTTTTAGAATGGTGTCACTTTTGTTTTTTTCTGTCATATAGGCCCCTCAAAGTAACTTCAAATGTGATGTGGTCCCTAAAAAAAAATGGTTTTGTAAATTTTGCTGCAAAAATTAGAAATTGCTGGTCAACTTTAACCCTTCTAACTTCTTAAGAAAAAAAAAATTATGATTAAAAAATTGCGCTGATGTTAAGTAGACATGTGGGAAATGTTATTTATTGACTATTTTGTGTGACATAACTTTCTGATTTAAAGACATCAAGATTAAAAGTTTGGAAAATTACAAATATTTTCACCAAATTTCCATTTTTTTCACAAATAAAGCGTCATATCAAACAAATTTTACCACTGTCATAAAGAACAATTTGTCATAAAAAATAGTTTCGGAATCAATGGGATCCGTTGAAGCATTCCAGAGTTATTAGGACATAAAGTGACACTGGTCAGAATTGTAAAATTTAGTCTGGTTATGAAGGTGAAAACAGACTTGGGGGGTGAAGGGGTTAATGTGTAAGTGTCGTTTTCATTTATATTTAATAAATCATTCGTATACATGAAAATAAGCAAGTTTGTATTATATCTTATCTGAGAAATCTGCTTCTCTATGCCTGGACTGATCATTCATTCTCAAAATTCTCAATTTTTCCCGTAAAATCTGTCTTCAGCGAATACAGATTTTTATCTTCTAAAAAAAAAATAACTGTCATCTCTTAATACAGATTTTACCCTGGAATTGAGAATTTTGAAAATTAGTGATCAGTCCTGGTAGAGAAAGAAGCTAAGATATATTACAAAGTTTCTTCTTTTCACACATAAAATTGATTTATAAAATAAAAATTAAAACAATGGTTACTCTGTAAATAATCTTGTACTAGGCAGCGCTTTTTCTACCTCATCTGAATAGTAAAAAAAATATTCAATCTACAGAATTTATCGGCACCAAAACGCCTAGGAAAGTTCTCCAAGAGCTGTAATGTAGATCTTTCCTGGTAAAAAAAAAAATGCAACAGAATTTCCCAAGCAGTAACCCGAGCGCAAATCTTACATCTGTAACCTTTGTATATTCTTCTTTTCTGGGTTATATCACTTTATTTCCAGTGCTGAAATGGCTTTATAACCTTTCCACCTTTATGTGTTTTTCACAGAATGTTGATCAGGGCCGACGAACATTCACTTAAGAATGGCTGATGTATCGCTGGCTTGTATGGCCTTGATTGCATCTAGGAAACTTGAAATAAATCCAACAGAGGCGTCTGCTTTTCAGATCAATTACAACACTATGGATTTTATTGTCCTTCCCAATATGAGCCAAAGGCAGCGGAATGAAGATGTTATTGAACGGCTGCTTACTTGACTACCCACTGCTTACTTAATTCAATCTGGCTCTCATTAAAAATAATTTATCTGGAGCTTTTAGTGCTACCAGCCCATATTTTTGTAGGTGCGGTGCAGGCATCAGTGCCCTACAACTCATCCTAGGTGAGAACTGCTTGTCATGCGTAATAAAGCATATGGGTCACGTTTCTTTTGGGTTTGTTTAATGGCCAACATTACGTCTAGTGCTTAGCACTCATTTTGGGATCCATTATACTGAATTTGCAACGCGCTCATTGCATTTTACAGCGCCAAGCTGCTTTCTATTGAGGCAGCACAGAAATCTTATTATATTTCGGCTAATGTAATACAGACAGCTGGATCAAAGCTTTAGCGGGTGTGGGAGGGAATGAGATTTTCATGTTTTATCAGATTTGCAGAACTGTCCCCGCAGCTTCAGCTAAGATAAATATTAATCTACTGTTCATCAGCAGGGTTATATGGAGGATTGGCAGCAATGATAATGTAGCCCTACCTGCGCAAGTCTCAATGCTAGCTGGACCTAACAGCAAATGTCATAATACTGTGGCAGGAAATATATTTTTAATATCTCATCTCTAAAATTAGTAATATAAAAAATATCACATTCAAACAAAGGGTGCCAATTATTGGAAATAACAGTCTTAAATTACAGAGCTCAAACTATGGGGGTGTATATTTAAGATAAGAGAAGGGTCGATCTTAGGGTAATGCTTCATAGCTTTTTTCGTAGAGGGAATCTATCAACAGGTTTTTGTTACCTTATCTGAGAGCAGAATAATGAAGAGAAAGAGATTCTGATTTCAAGGAGAAATCTCTTAGCTTACTGGTTGCAGCAGTTATGACACAATCAGAGATTTTACATGTAGCAGAGTTCAGACAACTGATCCCAATCACACCTCAGTTTCTGGGTATATTGTCTATTGACAGCGAGCTGCTAATCAGAGGATGGAGCATGGTTGAACCAGCACTCACATGACATGAGAGCTGTAGTCCAGGCAGTGATAATCTCCTGTTCATAAAACATTCATTGTATGGAAACAGCAACACACAGCCTAATAAGTGACACATTGCTTAAATCTGTATCTAAAGGGCCCGTCACACTACGCGATATCGCTAGCAATATCGCTATAACTTGTGACGTTATAGCGATATTGTTAGCGATATCGCTGTGTGTGATACTTACCTACGACCGGCTCCCCCGCTGGTTATCACTGATCGCGCGAGAACGTCCTGGGCCATTTCTCGTCGTCAGCTTCCTGCGGCGCTTCCTGTGGAGAGACGAGCGACGAGCGTGGAGTCGGGCGGGAGGACGTCAGGATCGCCTAGTGTGACAGGTAAGTAGCGACCCCCGACCCCTGCGATGTCGCTGATGAGATCTGCCTGTGTGGCAGCTCACTAGCGACCACTTAGCGATGCACCAGCGATCCTGACCGCGTCATATCGCTGGTCGGGATCGCTGGTGCATCGCTAGGTGTGACAGTACCTTAAGCCTCTACATTGTGCCTTTTTCAGATTACATAGCAAAAACCTGCTGACTGATTCCCTTTTAAAGGAGTTTTTTTTACTTTATTCAACACTTAGGCATGAGGAAGTTGACAATAGCAAGAATAGCAATACTCACCCTCCTCTGCACCAGCACTGCTGAGGGCAGAGCAAAGTACAGTAGTATAGTGTGCTTGTGCATGCTTTACTCCCAAATCATCGGCGCTCTTTGGCCTTTCCCTGTGCCTTTCCCTAGGCAGACCAGAGAGAACTGCGGCTGCGCACGAGCCTAATGGGGACACTGTGTAGATGACATACTGCAGCACTAGAGATGGACGAACCCGAATGGTAAAGTTCGGGATCCGTACCGAACATCTATTGTCCATGCACAGATCCTAAACATGGACTTCTCTCTGCAGTGCAGCCAATCAACAAGCTTTTCCTGTGTGGGCACTTCTGGCCCCATCCTAGGTATGTCAAGGATTGGCATTGCTGTGATTGACCAGCTAATCATGTGAAAAAAATAAATGAATACAAAAAATATGTGGAGGTCTCCTCTATTACTAACCAGTTCAGGTAATCCGACAGCTGCGGGCTGCAGCCCTCAGCTGTCAGCTTTATCTTAGCTCGTTATCAAAAATAGAGGGGTCCCCACACAGTTTTTTATTTTTATTTAAATAATTTAAAAATACTGCATGGGTCCCCCACAATTTTGATAACCAGCCAAGCTAAAGCAGACAGCTGGGGGCTTGTATTCTCAAACTGGGAAAGGACCATGAATACTGACCCCCCCAGCTTAAAAATAGCAGCCCACAGCTGCCCCAGAAAAGGTGCATTCATTAGATGCGCCGATTCTGGTGCTTTGCCTGGCTCTTCCCACTTGCCCTGATGCATTGGCAAGTGGAGTAATAGTTCTGGGGTTGATGTCAGCTGTTTTATGTCTGATCACATCAAACCCAAGGGTTAGTAATATAAAAAGGCTCTTTTAGACAACCCCATTATTAACCCCATTGTCAAATTTAAGAAAGACACACAGTCTTTTAATTGAAATAATCACTCCCAGACCCTCTTTTACCCATTTAATTAATGTAAAAATAAAAAATCAAAGATAAACTCAGCTATCAGCTGATAATCCATAATGCTCATGTGGCACCCCTGAGGGTTCAGCCACCACAGAGGTACTGCACCTCACCCAGAGGTGTGGTATCCCACTTCCCAGGTAAGGGAGAGACACCCAACCACACTCAGAACACATGACAATTACTCTGACACTCACCTGTTATGAATGGGTCACCGAGGAGGAAAAAAAGCAAAACAAACTAAGCCACAGAAAACCAGAGTGGTTGGTAACTATGCAGATTGCAGATCCCTGATCTTACCACACAACTAGCAGTAGCCGTGGAGTGTGCCTACGATGAACCTAGACGCCTTGTCACGGCCGGAGGACTACATAAGCCTAAAGCAAGAAAAGGGAAAACTAACTGCTCCAGAGCAGACCCCAAAGGAATAGATAGCCCCCACACATCTATTGACGGTGAAAAAAGATGAAGGCACAAACACAGGCAGGAAAATAGGCTGAGCAAATGATGGGGCCCAAACTAACTAGACAGGAAAGGAAAGGGAAGACACTGTCTGCAACCTGCAAAAAACCCTACAACAATAATGTCCAACACTTCTAATAGCAAAATTAACCCTGAAGCCACTAGACTTAACCCACTATATCAGCACTCTGAAATATTCTGAGACAGAGCAAAAAGAGACTGAACTAGTAAGGGACAAAAAGCCAATTGGCAAAATACTGAAAAATAAGAGTGGAAATTCAGCTCAGCCCCCAGCTGGGGCTGGCAGACCACACAAAAAACTGAATAGACCAACAAAATCAAGTGTTAACATTAGCAGAAAAACTTAGCTTTAGATGACTGGAACAGAGCTGAAAACCAAGAGCTGACAAGCCAGAAGGAATCACCAGCAACTGAATAGGGCGTCAGCTGTCTTAAATCCAATCTGAGAAACCTGAGATCCAATCGTCATCCTCATTCTCAGGTGGCAGATCTCCACTGATCAAACCAGCCGCACCACCTCCCGTCACCACCAGAGGGAGTCCAGAAGGGGAACTCACAACTGGTGAACCAGAGAATGAACTCACAACAGTACCCCCCCTTGAGGAGGGGTCACCGAACCCTCATCCACGCCACCAGGCCGATCAGGATGGGCCCAGTGAAAAGCATGAACCAATCTATTGGCATGAATATCAGAGGCAGAGACCCAAGAATTATCCTCCTGACCATAACCCTTCCATTTGACCAAATACTGGAGTCTCCGTCTAACCAAATGAGAATCCAATATTTTCTCTACCTCTTATTCCACATTGCCTTCGACCAACACAGGGTCAGGAGGTGCTGCCATAGGAACCACTGGCTCAACAAACCTCTTCAACAGAGATTTGTGAAATACATTATGGATCTTGAACGTAACTGAAAGAGCCAATCGAAACGAAACAGGATTAAGAATTTCCAAAATCTTATAAGGACCAATAAATCTTGGCTTAAATTTAGAAGATGCAACCTTCATAGGAATATTCTTAGACGACAACCAAACCATATCACCCACTTTAAACCGGGGACCAATGGTCCTATGCCGGTTGGAAAATTGCTGGGCCTTTTCCTGAGAGAATGACAACTTATCCACCACTTGGTCCCATATCTGCTGCATTCTCTTAACCACAGTGTCCACACCTGGGCAGGACGAAGATTCCACTTGCCCTGAAGAGAATCGAGGATGAAACCCAAAATTACAGAAAAAGGGTGACATCAAAGTGGCAGAACTCTATTGTTCAGTGCGAATTCGGGCAAGGGCAAAAATGAGACCCAATCATCCTGATTAGCAGATATAAAACATCTCAAATAAGACTGCAAGGTCTGGTTTGTTCTCTTAGTCTGTCCATTGGTCTGGGGATGAAACGCGGAGGAGAAGGATAACTGAATTCCCAGATTGGAACAAAAGGCTTTCCAGAATCTGGAAACAAACTGGACTCCTCTGTCGGACACAATGTTCTCAGGAATCCCATGTAACCGAACCACCTGTTGTAAAAACAAGGGCACCAACTCAGCAGAAGATGGCAACTTTGGGAGTGGTACCAGATGGACCATCTTCGAAAATCTATCACAAATCACACAGATAACAGTCATTCTCTGAGAGACAGTAAGATCAGAAATAAAATCCATTGAGATATGGGTCCATGGCCTCTTGGGCACTGGCAAGGGCATCAGCAACCCACTAGAATGAGAACAGGGTTTAGACCGAGAACAAGTCCCACAGGACTGTACAAAATTCCTGACGTCACGAGATAAGGCAGGCCACCAAAAGGACCGACTCACCAAATCTCTGGTACCAAAAATACCTGGGATGACCAGCCAATGCGGAGCAATGAATTTCAGACACCACTCTCTTTCTCCACTGGTCAGGAACATACAATTTTCCCATAGGGCAACACTCAGGTTTATCCTCCTGAAATTCCTCCAGGGCGCGTCATAAATCGGGCAAAATGGCAGAAATAACTACCCCCTCACCTAGGATGGTAGTAGGCTCGGTCACACTGAGAATCGGCAAAGAAACTCCTAGAAAGGGCGTCTGCCTTAACATTCTTAGTGCCCGGAAGAAAAGAGACCACAAAATTAAAACGCGTGAAAAACAAGGCCCATCTAGCCTGTCTAGGATTCAAGCGTTTGGCCGACTCCAGATAAATCAAATTCTTGTGATCGGTGAGGACCACAACTTGATGTCTAGCTTCCTCCAACCAATGTCTCCATCTCCACTCCTCAAATGCCCACTTCATGGCCAACAATTCCCGATTCCCCACATCATAGTTGCGTTCAGATGGGGAGAACTTTCGAAAAAAGAAGGCACAGGGATTCATCTTAGACGTCACAGGGTCTTTTTGGGACAAAACAGCTCCTGCACCAATCTCAGAAGCATCTACCTCCACCTGAAATGGAAGTGAGACATCAGGTTGCCATAAAACTGGAGCTGAAGTAAATCTCTGCTTAAGCTCCTGAAATGCTGAGATAGGAGACCAATTCAGCACATCAGTGCCCTTCTTGGTCAGATCAGTCAGTGGTTTGACAATACCAGAAAAATTACCTATAAATTTACGATAGAAATTAGCAAAACCCAAAAACTTCTGGAGGGCCTTCAAAGAAGTAGGCTGAACCCAATCATAAATGGCCTGTACCTTGGCCGGGTCCATTTCAATAGTTGATGGAGATAAGATAAATCCCAAAAATGAAATCCTCTGTACACCAAAGAGGCATTTTGATCCCTTAACAAACAGGGAATTCTCCCTCAAAATCCGGAACACAGTCCGGACGTGTTCCACATGAGAATCCCAATCACTAGAAAAGATCAAAATATCATCCAGATAGATGATCAAAAACTTATCCACAAAGCCACGGAAAATATCATTCATAAAGGTCTGTAAGACAGAAGGGGCTTTAGTGAGCCCAAAAGGCATCACCAGTACTCAAAATGTCCCTCCGGAGTATTAAACGCCATCTTCCATTCATCCCCGTGCTTGATGCGAATAAGATTATAATAAGATATTATAATCCCACCATAGTATCTTTTACGGTTTCTGACAAACCCTTCCGAAAGAGAGCTGCCAAGGCACCATCATTCCAGGTAGTAAGGACCACCCACTTTCGGAATTTTTGACAGTATAACTCTGCAGAATCCTGACCCTGGTTCAATGCCAATAGGGCTTTCTCAGCTTGATCAATAGCATTAGGTTCATCATACAACAACCCCAATGCTTGAAAAAATGCATCCACATTAGTCAGAATAGGATCTTCAAGTGTCAAAGAAAACGCCCAATCCTGGGGATCGCCGCGCAGCAAAGAGATGACAATTTTAACCTGCTGCGCAGAGCTCCCCGATGAATTAGGCTTCAAGGCAAGAAATAATTTACAATTATTCTTAAAATTCAAAAATTTAGACCGATCCCCAAAAAACACATCAGGAGTAGGGATCCTTGGTTCAGCAGGCCATGACCACTCAAAGAAAACATTGACCATAGCCAACAGTAAATTCTCTCCCAATCTCTTCATACCATGCACTGTCCTCCCTCCCCCATTCTTTCTAGCTTACTCTCTGTCTTTGATCCAGTCATGGAAGAAGAAGTGATCAGGCTCCTTGATCTTCTGGCCCTACTACTTGCACCAGTAACACTATTCCCTCACATCTCCTCCAGTCCATTTCCCCTGCTGTCACCACTCACCTAACAAACATATTCAAGCTCACTCTCTCACAAGGTATCTTCCTTCCTCATTTAAACATGCCAGCATACATCCATTACTTAAAAAAATCCCTCAAACAAAACTGTGCTGCTAACTACAGACCTGTGTCTAATCTTCACTTCATGTCTAAACTCATGGAACGCTTGGTCCATTCTTGTCTATTCCACTATCTTTCAGATAACTCTCTTCTTGACCCTCTACAATCCGGTTTTCACTCTTTACTCTCTACTGAAACTGCCCTCACTAAAATCTTTAATGATCTACTAACAGCTAAATCTATTGGTCCCTACTCACTGCTGATTCTCCTGGATCTCTCTGCAGCATTTGACACTGTGGACCACCAGCTCCTCCTCACTATGCCATCAGTACCATCTCTATGCTGATCACACCCAATTATAAACTTCTAGTCCTGACATCACACCTGCATTAATACAAAACACCAGTGATTGTCTGACTGCTGTTTCTAACATCATATCCTCCCTCTCTCTGAAACTGAGCCTTTCAAAAACTGATCTATTTGTGTTTCCTCCGTCCACTAACCTACCTATGCTTGATATTGCCATTTCCGTGTGTGGTTCTACCATTACTTACCAGCAACATGCCCAATGTCTTGGGGTCATGCTTGATTCAGATCTTTTATTCACTCCATACATCCGATCACTCATTGCCTCATGTCATCTGCACCTCAAAAATATTTTCTTACTTTCCACTCTTCAAAAACTCTGACTGTTGCTCTTATTTATTCTCGTCTGGACTATTTCAACTCTCTACTAATCAGTCTCCCTCTTACCAAACTCTCTCTTCTCCGATCCATTCTGAATGCAGCAGCCAGAATCATATTCATCGCCAACCATTACTCCATTGCCAGTCGTTGCAGTGCTTACCCCTCTGCTACAGAATTCAAAATAAAGTTATCACTCTCACCCATAAAGCACTCCACACTTCAGCAGCACTTTACATCTCCTCCATTGTCTCAATCTACCATCCTACCCGTTCCCTTTGTTTTGCTAATGACCTAAGAGTAATATCCTCAATAATCCAAACCTCCCACTCCTGTCTCCAAGACTTTTCTTGTGTTGCGCCAATTCATTGGAATGCATTACTCAGGATACTTTGATTAATCCCCAATACCCACAGTTTTAAGCGTGCCCTAAAATCGCATTTCTTCAGACTGACGAAGACTAACGAGGACCAGAGAGAGGGAGGAACATGCAGTGTGTGCCCGGTGACTACAGAGAGAAGTGCAGTGTGTGTCCGGCGACTACCAGAGAGCAAGACGCTGTACACTTCATGTCCGTGAAAACAGCACAGGTGCCACATAAGAGGGACCGGGTACGGGACAGACACTTGCACCCTTATTTTGCCAGTTTATGCTTTCTGGGCCAAGTTGGGCTCGTACAGGACTGTAGCCTGCACCCTTGTCAGCCACTGCAGCATATGAACTAGGGGCAGCGGAAGGTCCCGGAGACCGCTGCCGCAAGAAGACAGGGCATTGATGCCCACAGGACCCCATTGGAAAAAAACACCGCACCTGCCCTGCGTGGAGTATTCCCCTGTTATTAAAAATTGTTAACCCTTGCTCTGCCTTCTGTCCGTCACTGCATCCCGCAACCTGCTCACATACTTTTACACAGAGGAGTATCTAGGCTTTCTGGCACCCAGGGCAAGAATTCGGTTCGGCGGCGCCCCCCCCCCCCCAAGTACATATGCGACTTGCACACTTAGCCATGTACCCACGAGCTGCTCCTCCTAATGCTCTCAATGTTCAGTAAAAAACTGAGAGAAGCAGGAAGAGAAGCTCGTTGTCACAGGACCATACCTATGAAAATCGCATATGAGTGAAGTGTCCATGTGATGACTACGGCAACCTGCAGAGCTGAATCCTGACACTGCAGCTTCTGAATTCTCACAACGAATGCACTGCACACTTTTAGGATTCTCCCTTGCCGATGTACAGTCATGTCAGCACATGTATGTGATTTGTATACTTCTGGCCACATTCCGACTAGACGTGCCCGGCCTCGCTCCGTTCATTTTCATTGAGTGAGGCCACACATGTCTAGTCAGCATGTGACCGTATGTATGTAAATTACCGGCATGAGAGAATCCTGACAGCGTTCAGTGAGCACTGTGAGAATTCAGACGTCTGCAGTCACATAGAATGACTGCAGACTCAGCACAAACCTGGAGAACCCCTGTAATGTTCCTAACAAATAAAAACATGAGAATTAGTCAGAATCACAAATAACATTTACATCCAAGTACCTTATAGATGTCGTCATCTCTGCAGTCAGTCACCTTTTCTTCTAGACCCCATGATGAGTTTTCTCATCCACATCTCGTCTCTGTAGACTTCCATCTTCTTCGGTCTTCTGCAGCAAATCTCCACACGACGCCCTTAAAGATTGAAGTGTCATTATAATGCTCCTAAATAAAAATATCTGCAATATACTGTCGCCTCACACTATTCCCCTCTAGCATCCCACCTGTTCACTATACTGTCTCCTCATATATTTACCCCCTCACTCTCTATACTGTCTGCTCACACATATCCCCGACTCCCCATACTGTGTCCATCCACATACATTAACCCATTCGCTCCCCATACTGTCTGCACCAATCCCCAATACTGTTTCCTCATACATACTCTTTATTTTGTGTCCTCAAATCTCCCCACACATTAAATCCCCCCATCCCCAATCCCCCACATACATTAAGTACCCCCATCCCCATTCCAAATCCCCCCACACATTAACCCAATCCCCACTCATTAACCCCATCAGCACTCCAAATACCCCCACACATTAACCCCAACCCCACTCATTAACGCCCCCATACATTAACCCCCATCCCCATTCATTAACCCCCGCACACATTAACCCAATCCCCACTCATTAACCCCATCACCACTCCAAATCCCCCCACACATTAAATAACCATCTGCACTCCAAATACCCCCACACATTAACCCCCATCCCCATTCATTAACCCCCATCCCCACTCATTAACGCCCCCACACATTAATCCCAATCCCCATTCATTAACCCCCGCACACATTAACCCAATCCCCACTCATTAACCCCATCACCACTCCAAATCCCCCCACACATTAAATAACCATCTGCACTCCAAATACCCCCACACATTAACCCCCATCCCCATTCATTAACCCACACACACATTAACCCCCATCCCCACTCATTAACGCCCCCACACATTAACCCCCGCACACATTAACCCAATCCCCACTCATTAACCCCATCACATTAAATAACCCCCATCTCCTCTCCAAATCCCCCCACACATTAACCCCATGGCATCCCCACTCATTAACCCCCATCCCCACTCATTAACCCCCATCCCCACTCTAAATACCCCCACACATTAACCGCCATCCCCTCTACAAATCCCCCCCATCTCCACTCATTAACTCCCCCTTATCTCCCATTTTCGGTGGTTCTTCAGCTCCACACAGTAGAGCACACTTACCACCAGCGTTTGCTTTGGGCGCCGGGGAGTGACGTCAGCAGCGTGATCACATGACCTGATCACGATGCTGACGTCGCTCTGGCCCGGCGGTCAGAGCTTCAATTGTACAGGCGTCTGTATAGACGCCAGTACAATTGCTCCCTGGGAGCCGGCGCGGCCTCCTTCTCTGCGCCGGCTGTCAGCTTGACAGCTGACACAGAGAACCGCCGACTCTCAGGCGGGGGGCGGCAGAACGCAGCCGCCAGGGAGGACACTGCGGACCGCTGCATTAGGCGGCCCGACTGCGCCCCCCTGCTGGCTGCGCCCGGGGCAACTGCCCCGGCTGCCCCCCCCCTAGATACGCCACTGCTTTTACACATACTGGTTGGTTATCGGTTCATGCAACATTACATGAAGACCCTAATTCATACATTGATGGCTGGCAAGCAATTGTTACCATCCACCTTTCGTGTCTCCCCTATCTCCTCACAGATTGTAAGCTTGTGAGCAGCAGGGCCCTCATTTCTCTTGGTATCTGATTTATGTGATTATTGTTATGCTGTAATGTCTATTGTCTGTACAAGTCCCCTTTAAAATGTAAAATGATGTGGAATATGTTGGCGTTATAGAAATAAAATTATTATTATTATTATGTGCAGACATGACATTTTTGTACGGCCATGTGAATCCAGCCTAGAGAATGAAGAAGTCGCTCTCATAGCGATCAAGTAATGTTGTGCATTTATTCATCCGTTCCTTGTATACACAAGACAACACTTCATCTCCACCAAGGAAGCTTTTTTTTTTTTTCAAACAAAGTAAAGCAGTGCTAATACATATGTATAACCTCCAACATATTCAGTCCATTGTTGTCATTAATTATACTATTCACATTAACACATGTGTGACAATACAATTAAAGTGCATAAATATATGGAAATAAATAGATTTATTCATATTAATCAATATTAGATGTATCCATAAATTCATCTCAATGGTGAAGAGAATAACATTAAAATATGGAAGGATTTCATAAATCAATTTGCACAATTATCTAGTAGTTGGTGCTCACCCTACCGGGGAAAATTAAAGAATTAAGCAAATCAACATGGACCAATAAATCTGTACTGGTTAGCAAAAAATATAATATTGTCAATTTACATGGCGTTAAATAAAAAAAATTGTCTTCTGAAAAATGATATTTTCTATTAGTCAATTGTTTAATGCTGCTGTTCTGTAATGGAACTGGTACCCACAGTTACAGGGGACTGTTTATATATGGACAGTTTTTCGTGAAGTGGCAGTTTCGCAATACTTCTGTTTTCTTAATTTTCTATTAAGCCCCCGTCACACACAGCGATCTCGCTAGCGAGATTGCTGCTGAGTCACAAGTTTTGTGCGCAACAGCGATCTCACCAGCGAGATCGCTGTGTGTGATACTTATCAGCGACCGGCCCCCCGTGCTCAAATGGCCAGGACATTTTTTTGATCGTTGGTCTCCCGCTGGCCAGCATGCATCGCTGCGTGTGGCAGGCGGGAGACCAGCGATCAGCGAGCTGGTAGCCAAGGTAAACATCGGGTTTCTAAGCGCCGCGCGGCTCTTAGAAACCCGATGTTTACCTTGGTTACCAGCTCCCTGCATCAGCGCGCTGGTATCTTAAAGTACACTGCGGGTAACAAAGCGACGTGCGTCGCTTGTTACCCGCGTGTCTCGGTCCTGATCGCTGCTGAGATCTTCCTGTTTGACAGCTCACCAGCGATCATATAGCGACACACCAGTGATCCTGACAAGTTCATATAATTGTCGGGATCGCTGGTGAGTCGCTATGTGTGACGGGGCCCTTAGTTTGGTGCCATTTGGTGTTTAAAGTCTGTAGCAAAGAGTATATCCCTCTATTAAAATAAATGCTACTGGTCACACATGCTCAGTCTCATGAGATCCTCTGTACATTTCAAAGCTGCCAGTAGAAATAGGTAGTGGGACAGAAAACTGCACTGTATGGACAAAAGCACTGGAAAACCCACAACGTTGGTCATTTTGCAGTTATGACAGCTTCTTCTGGGAAGGATTTCTACAAGAGTTTGGAGGAGTCTGTGGGAATTTTTGCATTTGTAAGGTCAGACACTGATGTCGGAGGAGAGGTCGAGTCTCACCATTTCCATTCTAGGTCATCCCAAAGGTGTTGGATGGTGTTAAAGGGAAGGTGCCATCCCAAAAAAAAATTTTCAGCAATTGAAAAAATGTAAAGAATTAATGTTTACATTTTCTTAAAAAATATTATCATTTGTTTTTAATTTTGTAAAATATGAAAAATAATTTTAAAAAGTTTGGCATTTCCACTTGCTAACACTAGGGGGAGCAGATACTGAAATTTGGCACAAAAACCTAGTGTACAACTAGCTCACATTACTGCCCTGCAGTAATTATGGGCGTACAGTGTCCATGATGTTTGATTTTGATATATGATCATGCCCTAAAATGGACACTGTATGGGCGGAATCTGCTGACATGGGTGTGGTGTCACTCCTCTCCTCCCCTACTGGGTGCTTGCTAAGGGAAAAGAGAGGATGACATTTAGGAACACAGTGAGCAGCCATTTTGATGGGGCCTGCAAAGTTATACTGACTGTCTTTTCATGTAAAGTCTGGATCAGAACAGGTCATCAATCAGCAGAAATGTTTCCTGGATTTCTGTGGAGCAGACAAGCAGATGGTCCATCCATGTGTATAAAACACAACACTCTATGTGCAATCCCTGGCACCGAACATGGTGCCCCCCACAGACCAGCACACTGCTCTCCTGAAATACTCTGTGCTGCTGTCGCCCTACTCCTTCCACCATATATCAGGCCCTGTCGCCTCGCTTTCACACATCGCCAGGACAGGATCTGAGGAGAGGAATGGGGTCTTCAGTCACTGAGGATGGCAGGCAGCAAGTATTCTGGGAGCAGGGTGACAGCAGCACAGAGTATTTCAGGAGAGCAGTGTGCTGGTCTATGGGGCACGGAGGAAGATATATGGTAGAGGGAGCAGAGTGACAGCAGCACACAGTATTTCAGGAAAGCAGTGCGCTGGTCTATGGGGGGCACAGAGGGAGATGTATGGGGGAGGAGCAGGGTGACAGCAGCACAGAGTATTTCAGGAGAGCAGTGTGCTGGTCTATGGGGGGCACAGAGGGAGATATATGGGGGAGGAGCAGGGAGACAGCAGCTCAGAGTATTTCAGGAGAGCAGTGTGCTGGTCTATGGGGGTCACAGAGGGAGATATATGGGGAGGAGCAGGGTGACAGCAGCACAGAAATCCAGGAAACATTTCTGCTGATTGATGGCCTGTTCTGATCCAGACTTTGCATGCAAAGACCCCATTCCCCTCCTCAGATCCTGTCCTGGCGATGTGTGAAAGCGAGGCGACAGGCGCAGTCCGGGGTGACGCTGGGAAGCAGGCTGGGGGGGAATGGAGCCATACAGTAACGATAAAAATGAGACCCCTCTCTTCAGCTGCCTCACCAGCCCTCCCCTGACTGCACCTATTACCCCTGACCCGTGTGCAGGTGCTCAGCCAGAACCACCCTGGAATGGATCCCCTTTTAGCAGATCACAAATAATACCGCCATATACTTCACACACAATGCCGCCATATAGATCATACACAATACCACCATGTAGATCACACATAAAACCAGCAGGGTGACAGCAGCACAGAGTATTTCAGGAGAGCAGTATCACACGGCAGAGAATTAGATACACGGCTCAGCAGTCAGTATCACACAGGAGAGAATTAGATACACGGCTCAGCAGACAGTATCACACAGGATAGGATTAGATACACGGCTCAGCAGTCAGTATCACACAGGAGAGGATTAGATACACGGTTCAGCAGTCAGTATCACACAGGAGAGGATTAGATACACGGCTCCGCAGTCAGTATCACACAGGAGAGGATTAGATACACGGTTCAGCAGTCAGTATCACACAGGAGAGGATTAGATACACTGTTCAGCAGTCAGTATCACACAGGAGAGGATTAGATACACGGCTCAGAAGACAGTATCACACAGGGGAGGATTAGATACATGGTTCAGCAGTCAGTATCACACAGGAGAGGATTAGATACACAGCTCAGCAGACAGTATCACACACGAAAGGATTAGATACATGGCTCAGCAGTCAGTATCACACAGGAGAGGATTAGATACACGACTCAGCAGTCAGTATCACACAGGAGAGGATTAGATACACAGCTCAGCACACAGTATCACATAGGAGAGGATTAGATACACGTTTCAGCAGACAGTATCACACAGGAGAGGATTAGATACATGGCTCAGCAGTCAGTATCACACAGGAGAGGATTAGACACACGGCTCAGCAGACAGTATCACACAGGAGAGGATTAGATACATGGCTCAGCAGTCAGTATCACACAGGAGAGGATTAGATACATGGCTCAGCAGACAGTATCACACAGGAGAGGATTAGATACACGGTTCAGCAGTCAGTATCACACACGAGAGGATTAGATACACGGCTCAGCAGACAGTATCACACAGGAAAGGATTAGATACACGGCTCAGCAGTCAGTATCACACAGGAGAGGATTAGATACACAGCTCAGCACACAGTATCACACAGGAGAGGATTAGATACACAGCTCAGCACACAGTATCACACAGGAGAGGATTAGATACACGGTTAAGCAGTCAGTATCACACAAGAGAGGATTAGATACACGGTTCAGCAGTCAGTATCACACAAGAGAGGATTAGATACACGGCTCAGCAGTCAGTATCACACAGGATAGGATTAGATACACGGCTCAGCAGGCAGTATCACACAGGAGAGGATAAGGCTACTTTCACACATCAGGTTTTCGGCGTCAGGCGCGATCCGGCGTCGTGCCGGAACGCCGGATCCGGCAAATGTTTCGTAAAACCGGATGTGACGGATCCGGTTTTCTGCCGGATCCGTCTTTTTCTTGACAGACAAAACCGGATCCGTCTCATCCGGTTCATCCGTTTTTCTATCCGTTTTTCAACGGATTACGCCGGATCCGGTTTTTAAAATTGACCCTTGTGGCCTTCCGAACGGGATTGGCTACTGGAAAACTATATATAGCGTGTTCCTACAGCCCTTCTTTGACAGGTTGGAGAGGAGAAAGTGCAGGTTGGAGAGAAGAGCAAGTTACTGGCGAAGATGGATGTTGTGATTGGAAATATTTTGAAGAATTTGGCGGATTTTACAGCGGAGGCGAATCGTTTGAGGGTGATTGTTCTGGAGGAGAGAGCGAGACAGCAGCGCATCAGGCATCGTAGACGACGTTTGTGGATCCACCCCATCACAGCCAAGAGAATGACGCGTGGGGTCTATTCTACACTCTGCATGGACCTTCGACGAAACCCGGATAAATTTTTTGGATATGTTAGGATGAAAATGGAGAATTTTGATTACTTGGTGGAGCGCATTGCACACCTCATAAGAAAAGCGGACACCTATTGCCGCTTCTCTGTTTCACCCGCAGAGCGTCTGATGGTGACTTTAAGGTAAGCCACATTTATTGGATATGCTCGCATCAGAGCACACTTTCACTGCAATCTTGTTGGTGGTAGTTTGTATCTCCAAGTGCTATAGGTCAGTTTTGGTATGTAATGCTGTGATTTAAAACTATTTTATTGTTTTTTAATTCCCCACAGATTTCTTGCAACTGGAGAATCCCTTTCGTCACTGCATTTCCAGTACAGACTCGGGATTTCCACCATATCTGGAATTGTGAAGTACACATGCCGTGCACTGTGGGACTCCTTAGCTGAAGAGTTTTTACCAGAGCCCACAACAGAGAGGTGGATTGAAATTGCTGACAAGTTTCAACAGATATGTCAGTTTCCAAACTGCTTGGGCGCTGTGGACGGGAAACATATCCGCATTGTAAAGCCAGCTGGATCGGGATCGGAATATTTCAATTACAAGAAATATTTTTCAATTGTCCTCATGGCCATCGCTGACGCGGAATACAAATTTATTGCGGTTGATATTGGGGCCTATGGCCGCTCCAATGACTCTCAAGTTTTCAAACTGTCTGCCATGGGGCGTAAACTGTATGGAAACACCTTCCAGTTCCCACCACCTAGACCGCTGCCGCAAACATCTGGTCCACCTATGCCATTTGTCTGTGTAGGGGATGAAGCCTTCCAGCTGTCAGAACACCTTTTGAAACCGTACTCTAGCAGAGGATTGACAAGACCAAAACGCATTTTTAATTACCGCCTCACAAGAGCAAGAAGAATGGTTGAATGTACCTTTGGTATTCTGACAGCCAAATGGTGGGTCCTATTGACTGCGATCAACCTCAAGACAGAAACTGTGGACGAGGTGATCAAAGCGTGCGTGGTACTCCACAATTTTGTTATCTGCAAGGAACCCATTTCCATTGAGGACACCTCTGAAGAAACCACCTTGCAAGATTACCATGACATTACCACTAGAAGTTCTGTGACGGTTTCAGTAATGAGGGACAATTTTGCACTATACTTTATGTCACCTCAAGGCAGAGTACACTGGCAGGATGACAGAGTGTGAAAGATTTGTGCCCAACCAAACTTGTGTACCTTCTGTACCAACAGTATATACCTTTGCCAACCAAAGTTGGCTATCTTGTCATGGTCTCTATTTTTAGCTTTAGGCCACAGGTGTGTACCTGGTTGTGTTTTATGCAAAGTATTTCACCTTTTAACAAAAGTTGTGTACATTGTTAGGAAATCACCAACAATAAACACAACTTTTTAGGTGAAATACTTTGCTTCAAACACAACCAGGAACACAACTGTGGCAAAAAGCTAAAATTTACCCACAGTTATATACCTAGTTTTGAATACCATTTCACCTTTTAAATACCCTGTATTTAACCTTTTTCGCCGCAGAAAGAAATGACAGAAATGTTTTTTTTAGTAAACTTTTTTAAAATTTTAATAAACTTGTTTAATAAAGCTTTGAAACTATAAAACTGAAACCATAAAACTGGTCATTTTTATTTAAATACACACATTATAAATCTGTGTAGTGTGTGGTGGAAATACTGCTGTAGGGGCTGCGGGACACTTCGACACTGGGAGTGTGGAGAGAGGACTGGGATCGTGGTGGGGAAGGAACAGTTAGAGGTGAAGGTGTGGAAAAAACTACAGAATGGGTGGACATGTGGGAAGCAGAAGAGGTGGTGGGTGGTGGAGTGGAGGGTTGGGCAGGGACTGTAGGAGCAGATGATGTTGATGGCAAGTTGTATGGGGAAGGAGTTTGGTACGGGGCAGGTTGCTGGAAGTGGGGAGATGTCTGGTACGGGGCAGGTTGCTGGAAGTGGGGAGATGTCTGGTATGGGGCAGGTTGCTGGAAGTGGGGAGATGTCTGGTACGGGGCAGGTTGCTGGAAGTGGGGAGATGTCTGGTACGGGGCAGGTTGCTGGAAGTGGGGAGATGTCTGGTACGGGGCAGGTTGCTGGAAGTGGGGAGATGTCTGGTACGGGGCAGGTTGCTGGAAGTGGGGAGATGTCTGGTACTGGGGAGGTTGCTGGTACTGGGGAGTTTGCAGGTACTGGGGAGGTTGCTGGGACTGGGGAGGTTGCTGGGACTGGGGAGGTTGCTGGGACTGGGGAGGTTGCTGGTGCTGGGGAGGTTGCTGGTGCTGGGGAGGTTGCTGGTGCTGGGGAGGTTGCTGGTGCTGGGGAGGTGGATGGTATGTAATAGGAGGGGGAGGATGGAAAGTGGCTGGAGGGGGTGTAGATGTAATAGGAGGGGGAGGATGGAAAGTGGCTGGAGGGGGTGCAGGTGGAGGAACTACTGTGGTGGGAGGAGGAGGTTGGGAGGTAACTTGCTGGAGAGCAGCGTGGCATGAATGCATTACATGCATCTGCTGGGCAGGAGAGAGCGTTTCCATGCGCTCCACAACAGACCTGAAAAAGGTGTGGTTTGGCGAAGATCTTGCTTCTGAATGCATGGTTTGCAGAAGTGTCTTCACCTCCAGAATGCTGGAGTTGATCTGCTGATAGCCTGCGGAGATTTGTTCTGACAAGACTTTTAGACAGTTCTGGAAAGATGCATTCAGATGCAAGAACTCTGGCGCATAAGTCTTTTCCTGACCCCTCTGCCGCTGCCGCCCAGTACCCGCAGGTGTACTAGAGGTGGCAGGGGCAGAAGGGTGGGGTAAAGGGAAAGCGATCTCCTCACCAGCAGCTTCATGTAATGTAGGCGGCCACGATGCTCCTGTGCTGGTGGATGGGACAGATGGGTCGAATGTGTGGGAAGGCTGGGAAGGTGCAGATGTACCGGGGCGGTCGAAGTGTCCCTCGGTGCCGGTCTCCTCAGGGATCGCCTCAGAAGGGTCCAATCGTGCAGACTCCCGAGTGCTGCTCACCGTGCTGTGGAATAAAGAGAAAAAAAAACAATTAAAATACTGACATGGTATGGCCCTGGCTGAAAAAAAAAAATTTACATCTAACTTTTTTTTTCACATGTGGTGTGTAATATTTACCTTCTAGTGACCATTGTTTCCCGGAGGAACGACAGGGCTTCTGCGTACTTGTACTTGCTCCTGCGTCCTCCAGATCCACTCGGGGCCCGCATCTCTTTATTGAACTCCTTCTTGAAACGATCCCTCACAGACCGCCACCGATTCACAATTCTGTTCCCTGAAACGAGAAAGGACAAAGTGGTTAGTATACAACATCAGTGTTTCCCAAACTCCAGTCCTCATGGTCCCCAGGGGTCATGTTTTCAGGATTTCCATAGTAAATAGAAATCCTGAACACATGATCCGTGGGGACCTCGAGGACTGGAGTTCGGGAAACACTGGTTTACATCAAGCAACCGGTACTGTATATACTTACGCTCTTTAATCTGGGCCCGAACATCGAGGTCCTCCCAGCGGCCCACAAGGAGGGAACAGATTTCCTCCCAGAGTCATCGGGTAACGATAAGGTCAGCGTGGCGGCGGTCAGCCATATTCCAGAGCGGTTCCCTTTCTCTGACGAGATCGATGAGGTGGTCCACATCGAGTCCTCCATCCTCACCGTCAGAGTCGGGAGCACGCTGTGAAGGCTGTTAAAGAAAAAGACAAAAATAACATAATTAGCCTCCACAAAAGAAATGAAATAAAAAGTGCAAAAAAACAAAGCAAAAATATTTATACTTACACGCTGGTGACCGCCGCGTTGCTGTCGCCGACGACCCTGGGAGGCACTGCGAGGACCTCTTGGCCGAGCACCAGATTGGGAAGACTAGAGAAGAAAACAAAAAATGTTATGTCTTTGGATGTAGGCATTTGTTTGCTGTGTGTGGTCTGCAGAACATTGTTTTCTATGTGTTGTGTGTAGTGTGATGTTGTGTTTCTGCGTTTGATGCAAAAAACTTACCAATTGTGAGCCCACTCCAGGTGTCTGTCCACCCCTTCCTTCTTCTTCTGGGAGCTCCTCTTCATCTTGTGAATCCTGTTTTGAAATAAAAGGCAATGAATAGACATATATTACAGAGATGATGGATTTTGGAAATAAAAACTTACCGTCAAACGCTGACGATGTGAGGGAGGGCTCCCAGAAGATGATGTGCTGTCTTCCTGGTGGCCACACTCCATGCCTGTGGGTGGTGTTCCAGCTGCTGCCATTGCTGCTGCTGCTGCTGCTGCTGCATCTATTGGGCGGCTGTTGAATAAAGAGAAACAAAGGGCCAATGAATATCTTGATATTCAATAGCCCTAGTTTGGAGGAATGGGGGATTTGATAATTACCGTCTCTCATCTCCTGCTGGCCTCCCCTCCTCAGCATGTTCCATTTGCTGCTCCATTTGGGGTGGTGGTGGTGCTGATGGTGCTGCAGTGGTCTCCTGCCTTCTCCTGCTGCGCTTGGTTGCTTTCTTGGGTGGCATGTTGGGTGTGGCTGTGGGTCCCACTGTCTTGCTTTTATATATGTCTTGTGGGCAGAGCTACTGAGCATGCTCAGACCAAAAAAAACGGATCCGGCCACCGGATCCGGCTTTCGCCGGATCAGGCGCATTGCGGCGTTCATAGGCTTTTATTGTGTGAAAAAGCCGGACGTGCCGGATCCGGCGTGTCCGGCTTTTTCGCCGGAGACAAAAAACGTTACAGTAGCAGTTTTTTCCAGACGCCGGATCGCGACACATTGCCGGATCCGGCGAAAACCGGATGAAACGCATGGCCATCCGGCGCGATCCGGCGCAAATGCAAGTCAATGGGGGGGAAACCGGATCCGGCATTGCATTTCGCCGGATCCGGTTTCTGTCAAAAGCGCCGGATCGCGCCTGACGGCGAAAACCTGATGTGTGAAAGAGGCCTTAGATACACGGTTCAGCAGTCAGTATCACACACGAGAGGATTAGATACACGGCTCAGCAGACAGTATCACACAGGAAAGGATTAGATACATGGCTCAGCAGTCAGTATCACACAGGAGAGGATTAGATACACAGCTCATCACACAGTATCACACAGGAGAGGATTAGATACACGGCTCAGCAGTCAGTATCACACAGGAGAGGATTAGATACACAGCTCATCACACAGTATCACACAGGAGAGGATTAGATACACGGCTCAGCAGTCAGTATCACACAGGAGAGGATTAGATACACAGCTCATCACACAGTATCACACAGGAGAGGATTAGATACACGGCTCAGCAGTCAGTATCACACAGGAGAGGATTAGATACACAGCTCATCACACAGTATCACACAGGAGAGGATTAGATACACAGCTCAGCAGTCAGTATCACACAGGAGAGGATTAGATACACAGCTCATCACACAGTATCACACAGGAGAGGATTAGATACAAAGCTCAGCACACAGTATCACACAGGAGAGGATTAGTTACACAGCTCAGCAGTCAGTATCACACAGGAGAGGATTAGATACACGGTTCAGCAGTCAGTATCACACAGGAGAGGATTAGATACACGGCTCAGCAGTCAGTATCACACAAGATAGGATTAGATACACGGCTCAGCAGGCAGTATCACAGGAGACAGTATTACAGATATGCCCACACTGGTGAAACTTCCAGCCCCCCCCCAATTATACACTAGACTATGGGCTGTATATGTCACTGTCCTCCTCAGACAGCCATAAAAGCTCTCATAAAAAGGAAGGTGTCAGATTACCGGAGATCACTGGGGCTGTGAGTGAGGAGGCGGAGACAGAGCAGGAGGACAGGGGAGCTGGAGCAGGAAGCACGGTGCAGAAAGTGGAGCTCAGCAGAGAGCACTGGGCTACAGTAAAATGGCGCCCAGCCACACCTACAGCAGTGAATGGTGCAGCCCATAGGGGCGTGCCCAGTTCACTGCTAATGAGGCTGCATGGTGGGGTCGGGAGCAGACGCAGTCTCCTATGTCCAGGGACGGCCATATTTGCAGACTGTATGAGTCCTCCACAGATCTGCAAATCAAGATGGCAGCGCCCAGTGGCTACATTAAAACATTATTACAAACAAACCATAAATCCTAATTAGTACAACATTTGCTGAAACATGTTTTGTTACTTACTCTTTTTTTGCAAATTATATAAAATTGCGGCACCTTTCCTTTAAGGTCAGGGCTTTGTGTGGCCCTCATGTTCTTCTACAATAGACTCACCCAATCATGTTTTTATGGACCCTGTTTTGTGCACTGGCGCAAAGCCATGAAAACTTGGAAGCTACATTTGTTCAAGATGTCTTGAGTACTAAAGCATTTACTTTCACTGGGACAAGGATGTCTAGACTGACCCCTGGAAAACAACCCCATAACATTATCCCCCTCCAACAAACATTATAGTTTGCACAATGCAGTCAGGCAGGTAACATTTTCCTGGCATTGACAAAACTCAGACTCATCCATCAGATGCCAGATAAAAGTGATTCATCACTCCACAGAACACTTTGCTCCGGCCCAGAGTCCAGTGGTGGCAGCTTTAGACCTCCATCCAACACTTGTCATTGTGCTTGGTCATGTAAGGCTGTATGCAGCTGCTCGGCCATGAAGATGCTGGTGGGGGCTCATTGTTTATGATGATGTTATTACAAGGGGAGGTCTGGACTCTGAAAGTTATTGAGTCAGCAGAGCGTTGGTGACTCTTATGACCTCTGCTCTGCAGCACTTGGTGACCCCGCTCTGTTAACATTATGTGGTCTCCAATTCGTGGCTGAGCTGCTGCAATTTCTTTCACTTCTCAATAATGTCAATCACAGGTGATGGTGGTATATTTAAGAGGGAATGAATGTCATGAATAGACGTGTTACACCGGTGACTCCTATTCCAGGACCATGCTCGAATTTAGTGAACTCTTCAGAATGAGCCATTCTATCACAAAAGATAATATAGGCAGATGGCACGGCGAGGAGTTGGATTTCATGAATAGAAAACTTGAATTCAGTGATTAATATCTGCATCCCAATGCTTGAGTACCTTTAGTGCATTTATTTTGGCTGCTATGCACTGAACAGCGAAGGTTTATGTAAAGAACTGACTGTGGGGGGTGACTGAACATGTGTGACTGGCAACACCCAGCTCAGATGGACCTGCACGTTGCTATACAAATTGAACACCAGAATAATTTAAAATATATAAAATACACACCAGAGAAAAAAAAAATTATTTAAAATAAATTATTTGTGGTAATAGATTATAATAATGACCACTAATCACTGATGTGTCAGATTGAATGGAAACACCATTCTAATAATTGAACCAAAAGAAACCAACTCCTGGACCAGAACAATATAAACTAAATATACCATAAAACCCAACCATATATAGGAAGATAAAATACCTTTATTATTATAGGTAAAAAAGTAGTAATCTACATCAAAAATAGTTGTGCATACACAATATAATACAAAGTACAATCATAAAAATATAAAATCACCAAGGTACTAAAATGCATACAGTATATTATCAATGACATAAGAAAAGGAACACTGACCAAATTGGGGACTAAAAAGAATTGTGATTAATATTCAACAATGTGACTAGTGTAAAAAGTGCATTGGTGCAAAATAGAAATATTAAATCACAATGCATATATAAAAAAAGAAAGAACATGATAAGATCAAATCACATAATAAATTAAATAACAAAAATAAATACAAAAAGCAAGTGCCAAAGTGCAAATAACCAAAATAGAAAAGTGAACTAGTAGTATAAGCCCCACACCTGAACGTGCTGCAATATAATCAATGCATTATCATATAACAAGTACCCGGGACAGATGAAACACGAGCACAACGCAGCCCGACGCGCGTTTCGGTATTACTCCTTCGTCAGGGGATGTAAGGATTCTCTGGTGCCAGCGCCAGGAGTGGTGGGCACGTGACTGCAAGTATGTGATATGGTACATTTAATCGAAGTACATTTGATCTAAGTATAAGGCAGTTATAACATGGCAGTTAGACAGGGCAGGAGACAGGTAAGACATTTATATACATCTATTCCCTGTTCATCTGTATTGCAACAAATATTTACCATATGCATTTGTCTAATTTATCTCATGGCTGCAGCAATCACTCACAACCACCGCCCTTGCTTTAACTCGTTGCACTCTATCCATATCGGCCCCTCAGTCCTTTCCTCTCCTATGTATAGCACTCACGCTCTTTTCACATTGCTAAATTGCACAGATCCATTCAGTCCCACCATCCAACATAAGAGATGCTCCCACAAATCAATAAGCCATCTGCTCACCCTTTTTATCCTTCTTCTCCTAGTCACAGGAGACATCGCTCCCAACGCTGGTCCCCCATGTTATAGCAAGTCAAACTCCCCAAATGCTACACTCAGAAACCCCTCTAATCTTATTAATATTCCCTGTGTGCCTTCAGTCTCATTTAATTGTGCCCTTTGGAATTCTTGCTCAGTATGTAATAAACTCTCCTTCATCCATGACTTCTTCCTTTCTGATTCTCTTAACCTTCTGGCTCTTACTGAAACCTGGATCCAGCAGTCTGACACCATCGCTGCTGCTGCTCTTTCATATGGGGGACTACACTTTTCACATACCCCAAGAGCAGACAATAGAGCAGGTGGAGGCGTTGGTCTGCTCCTATCACCAAAATGTACCTTTCAGGTTATCCCTCAAGTATCCTCACTTGTCTTCCCTTCCTTGAATTGTTTTGTTTAAAATTCATTGTGGTAATGTCTAGAACCAAAATTAGAAAAATGTTGTCTCTGTCCAAATATACACTCACTGGCCACTTTATTAGGTACACCATGCTAGTAACGGGTTGGACCCCCTTTTGCCTTCAGAACTGCCTCAATTCTTCGTGGCAGAGATTCAACAAGGTGCTGGAAGCATTCCTCAGAGATTTTGGACCATATTGACATGATGGCATCACACAGTTGGCGCAGATTTGTCGGCTGCACATCCCTGATGCGAATCTCCCGTTCCACCACATCCCAAAGATGCTCTATTGGATTGAGATCTGGTGACTGAGGAGGCCATTTGAGTACAGTGAACTCATTGTCATGGTCAAGAAACCAATCTGAGATGATTCGAGCTTTATGACATGGCGCATTATCCTGCTGAAAGTAGCCATCAGATGTTGGGTACATTGTGGTCATAAAGGGATGGACATGGTCAGCAACAATACTCAGGTAGGCTGTGGCGTTGCAACGATGCTCAATTGGTACCCAGGGGCCCAAAGAGTGCCAAGAAAAAATTCCCCACACCATGACACCACCACCACCAGCCTGAACCGTTGATACAAGGCTGGATGGATCCATGCTTTCATGTTGTTTACGCCAAATTCTGACCCTACCATCCGAATGTCGCAGCAGAAATCGAGACTCATCAGACCAGGCAACGTTTTTCCAATCTTCTACTGTCCAATTTCGATGAGCTTGTGCAAATTGTAGCCTCAGTTTCCTGTTCTTAGCTGAGAGGAGTGGTACCCAGTGTGGTCTTCTGTTGCTGTAGCCCATCTGCCTCAAAGTTCGACGCACTGTGCGTTCAGAGATGCTCTTCTGCCTACCTTGGTTGTAACGGGTGGCAATTTGAGTCACTGTTGCCTTTCTATCAGCTCGAACCAGTATGCCCATTCTCCTCTGACCTCTGGCATCAACAAGGCATTTCCGCCCGCAGAACTGCCGCTCACTGGATTTTTTTTCTTTTTCGGACCATTCTCTGTAAACCCTAGAGATGGTTGTGCGTGAAAATCCCAGTAGATCAGCAGTTTCTGAAATACTCAGACCAGCCCTTCTGGCACCAACAATCATGCCACGTTCAAAGGCACTCAAATCACCTTTCTTCCCCATACTGATGCTCGGTTTGAACTGCAGGAGATTGTCTTGACCATGTCTACATGCCTAAATGCACTGAGTTGCCGCCATGTGATTGGCTGATTAGAAATTAAGTCTTAACACACAGTTGGACAGGTGTACCTAATAAAGTGGCCAGTGAGTGTATATGGACCTAACTGTACAACACTGCCCTTCACCTCTCCAAACAAACCTATTTCAACACCCTCATTACCTCACTGTCCAAGAACCTTAAATGTCTCTTTGACACTTTTCATTCCCTACTCAACCCAAGAGTACAGGCCCCAACCACGGATCTTCGAGCCGACGATCTTGCCAATTACTTCAAAGAAAAAATTGACCATATCCGACAGGAAATTATCTCCCAATCACCTCATACCATGCATCTTCCTTCCTCCCCCAGTGCAGCTAGCTCACTCTCTGATTTTGAACCAGTCACAGAAGAAAAAGTAATCAGGCTCCTTACATCTTCTCGCCCAACCACTTGCAGCAGTGACCCAATTCCGTCACATCTCCTCCAGTCCCTTTCCCCTGCTGTCACCACCCACCTAACAAAAATATTTAACCTCTCTCTTCTGGTATCTTTTCCTCCTCATTTAAGCATGCCATCATACATCTATTACTTAAAAAACATTTCTCGACCAAAACTGTGCCGCTAACTATAGACCTGTCTCTAATCTTCCCTTCATCTCTAAACTCCTGGAACGCCTGGTCCACTCCTGTCTTATCTGCTATCTCTCTGATAACTCTTTTCTAGACCGTCTCAATCTGGTTTCCGCTATTTACACTATACTGAAACTGCCCTCACTAAAGTCTCTAATGATCTACTAACAGCTAAATAAAATGGTCACTACTCCATGCTAATTCTCCTGGATCTCTCCACAGCATTCGACACTGTGGATCATCAGCTCCTCCTCACTATGCTCTGCTCCACCGGCCTCAAAGACACCGTTCTCTCCTGGTTCTCCTCCTATCTCACTGACCGCTCCTTCACTGTATCTTTTGCTGGCTCCTCCTCCTCTCATCTTCTACTTACTGTTGGGGTTCCTCAAGGATCGGTTCTAGGCCCCCTTCTATTCTCTTTGTATACTGCCCCTATTGTTCAAACAATCAGTGGATTTGGTTTCTAGTACCATCTCTATGCTGATGACACTCAATTATACACTTCTTCTCCTGACATCACGCCTGCCTTTTTAGAAAATACAAATGATTGTCTAAACTATGTCTCTAACATCATGTCCTCCCTCTTCCTGAAACTGAACCTGTCAAAGACTGAACTCCTTGTGTTTCCTCCCTCTACTAATGTACCTATGCCCGACATTGCCATTTCGGTGGGTGGTTCCACTATTACTCCCCAGCAACATGCCTGCTGTCTTGGGGTCATACTTGACTCCGAGCTTTTATTCACCCCCCACATCAGATCACTGGCTCGCTCTTGTTATCTGCATCTCAAAGACATTTCCAGAATTCGATCTTTTCTTACTTTTGATTCTGCAAAAACTCTTACTGTTTCTCTTATTCATTCTCGTCTGGACTATTGTAACTCTCTACTAATCGGTCTCCCTCTTACCAAATTCTCCCCCCTCCAATCTGTCTTAAATGCTGCAGCCAGGATCATATTCCTCACCAATCAATACACCAATGCCTCTACCTTGTGCCAGTCATTACACTGGTTACCCATCCACTCCAGAATCCAGTACAAACTTATTACCCTCACCCACAAAGCACTCCACGGCTCAGCACCAGCCTATATCTCCTCCCTCATCTCAGTCTACCACCCTACCCGTGCCCTCCGTTCTGCTGATGATCTGAGGTTAGCATCCTCAATAATCAGAACCTCCCACTCCCGTCTCCAAAACTTTACACGTGCTGCGCCAATTTTTTGGAATGCACTACCCAGGTCAATATGATTAGTCCCCAATCCCCACAATTTTAAGCGTGCCCTGAAAACGCATTTATTCAGACTGGCCTACCGCTTCAACACATTAACCTAACTATCCCTGAGTGGCCCAGTCAAAAGTTTTACCATAACCAGGTTCCCCGCATCATGTTCCCACATGCTTTATGCATCTATTAGCCCTCTGTGTCCATACTGTTACATACTCAACACTATGGCTGGTCTGAACAATGAAGGCAACTGTTACCACCCACCTTTTGTGTCTTCCTTTTTTCCCTCATAGATTGTAAGCGTGTGAGCAGGGCCCTCATTCCTCTTGGTATCTGTTATGACCTATGTGATTACTGTTATGCTGTTATGTCTATCGTCTGTAAAAGTCCCCTCTAAAATGTAAAGTGCTGCGGAATATGTTGGCGCTATATAAATAAAATTATTATTATTATTATTACTAGCTATGAACCCGTTCTACGCCCGGGTGGTGAGCATTTTTATAGGTATATGGTCTCCCATCCTGGTACAGTATGTGCTGCCCCTCTCCTATCCTGGTATGCATGGCACCCTATTCCTCATCCTGGAATGCATGGTCCCCTCACCCCCAATCCTGATATGCATGGTACCCCCTCATCCCTATCCTGGTATGCATGGTACCCCCTTATCCCTATGCTGGTATGTATGGTCCCCTCACCCCTCCCTATCCTGATATGCATGGTACCCTCTTCCCCCAATCCTGGTATGCATGGCCCCCTCACACCCATTCCTGGTATGCATGGTCCTGTCACCCCTTTTCCTGTTACGCATGGTCCCCTCACCCCCCAATCCTGGTATGCATGGTCCTCTCACCCCCCCATCCTGGTATGCATGGTCCCCTCACCCCCAATAATGGCATGCATGGTCCCCTCACCCCCCTATCCTAGTATGCATGGTCCTCTCACTCCTGTATCCTGGTATGCTTGGTCCTTTCACCCCCCTATCCTGGTATGCATGGTCCTATCACCTCCAATCCTGGTATGCATTGTCTTCTCACCCCCCATCCTGGTATGCATGGTCCTCTCACCCCCCTATCCTGGTGTGCATGGTCCCTTCACCCCCATACCTTGTATGCATGGTCCTGTCACCCCCCTTTTCCTGGTATGCATGGTCCCCTCACCCCTCAATTCTGGTATGCATGGTCTCCTCACCCCCTTATTCTGGTATGCATGGACCCCTCACCCCTAATACTGGTATGCATGGTCCTCTCACCCCCCTTTCCTCGTATGCATGGTCCTATCACCCCCCCTATCCTGGTATGCATGGTCTTCTCACCCCCCCTATCCTGGTATGCATGGTCCTCTCACCCCCCTATCCTGGTATGCATGGTCACCTCACCCCCATTCCTGGTATGCATGGTCCCCTCACCCCTATTCCTGGTATGCATGGTCCTATCACCCCCCCTATCCTGGTAGGCATGGTCCTCTCATCCCCCCTATCCTGGTATGCATGGTCCTCTCACCCCCCTATCCTATTATGCATGGTCCCCTCACCGCCATTCCTGGTATGCATGATCCTGTTACCCCCCTTTTCCTAGTATGCATGGTCCACTCACCCCTCAATCCTGGTATGCATGGTCTCCTTGTAGGTAGGGGGGCAACCGACAGGGGGGTGGTCCGTTACTGGCCGCAGACAGACTCGAGACAGAGACAGGATTGTGTCCAACAGGTCTTCTTTATTGTTCGTAATCTTCCATGACCCACAGCTCCACACAGCAGCTGTACAATACGCGCCACAGTGCTACACAACAGCTGCTTGACAGGCCCCGCAGCTTCACACAACAGCTGCTCGATTAGCGGCTTCACAGAGCAGCTGCTCGACTATCTCTGCTGCTTCCCACAGCAGTTGCTCGACTATCTCCGCAGCTCCACACAGCAGCTGCTCGACTATCTCCGCAGCTTCACAGAGCAGCTGCTCGACTCTGCACACAGGCCTGGGTACCTTCACTCTCTTCCTTTAGTTACTTACGTCCCTCGCGGTTCTTCCACTGTGGCTGCCCAAAGCACACCACCACAGCGGTTTACCAGTCCGAGTCCATTCTTGTTATGGTATCCCAGTCTGTCTCTGTCTGCGGCCTCTCCTGTCCGGGCCACTCCCAGTGACCTACTTCAGCTGTCAGTCCTTTCTGGAGCCTTGCCTTATTCCTCACTGCTCAGCGTAGTTCCTGTCTCCTGGGCTCCCGTCGCTGACTGACTTTTCCAGAACCTTCCATCTGCCTTTTATCACCTTCTGCTCTGATAACCCCGCCCACCATGATGTTCAGTCCTAACCTACAACTCTCCACTGCCCTCTAATGGCCAAACTTCAAATCTACACCCTTCCTTCTTATCTCCAGCTGTTTTCCCTCTTTCACCACAACAGTCCACCCACAATACTCCACACCTCTGCCTTCCCACTGCAGACAGGTCTGTCCGTCCGTCCACCTTCCCTACACCCTCACCCCCCAATCTTGGTATGCATGGTCCCCTCACCCCCCAATCCAGGTATGCATGGTCCCCTCACCCTTCAATCCTGGTATGCATGGTCCCCTCACCCCCCTATCCTGGTATGCATGGTCCCCTTACCCCCCTTTCCTGGTATGCATGGTCCCCTCACCCCCTATACTGGTATGCATGCTACCGCTCACCCCCCTATCCTGGCATGCATGGTCCCCCCCACCCCTATTAAACTACACACATATAAAAAAAAACCATTTATACTCACCCTTCTTTCCTGTGCTCCAGCGCTGTCACGCTCTGCTGGAGGCCGGGGGAGGAGTGTGGTGCCGGAGTATGCACATGCCGATAGCACTGTCCGGCGCCATATTGCTAAAGACACACTGCAAATGTGTCTTCAGTAAAACGGCGTCGTATCGCGCTATGCGCACGCGCGATTCCGGCCGCACTCCTGCCGCGGTCTCCGGCCGAAGAGAAGTGCCGTGGCAATGCTCCTCCCGGTCAGGTAAGTATGTAAGTATGGTGCCGGAAATAGCAGTATGCAGTGTGTGCGCGTACCGCGATCTCCGGCACCATACACACTCCTCACCGCTGGATGCTTCATTCTGTCTGGAGCCAGTCTATAAAGACTTCGGACAGAGTGACGCTTAGAGCGTTACTGTCACGTCGCCGTCAGACTCGGGGCCCGCTGTTCCGCCCTCAGCCACTAGGAGGCGACGGACTGTCACGCCGCCCTCGGGCTTGGGGCCTGCTGTCCAGGCCTCGGCCACCAGGAGACGCCGGACTGACATGTCGTCGTCGATCTCGGGGCCTGCTGTTCCGCCCTCAACCACTAGGAGGCGCCGTGGCTCGCGCCCGAGTGAGGGCGGCAACAATGAAAGGGCTTCTGCGCAGGCGTCTACTGGACTCAGACTCCGCTCCTCTGTCAGTCATGAAGGGGCTGGTGCATCATCATCAGGTCTGGTCCTGGGGGCGGTCCTGATGACATCACCAGCCCGGGAGCCTGTGAGGGACGACCTGATCCCTCAAATACCTTGGGACTGGGCTTGCAAGCCGCCGGATATATTCTTGGTTCCCCTACGTGTTACTTGTGATTGCCTATCGTTAACTCCGACCTCAGCCTGAACTTCTGACTACTCTGTTGCCTGCCGTTTTTGTACCTTGCACTTCTCCTGATTACTGACGCTGACCTCGGCCTGGATTCCTGACCCCCTCTACTGCCTGACGATTTTGTACCTCCGCTACTCTCCCGGTTTTTGACCTCTGCCTGGACTCTCGACGCTGCCTCTGCCTGCCGTTTCTGTACCTCCACTGCTCGCCTGGTTTCCGACCCCATTTTTGGCTCCCTTCCTGCTGTTCTATTGCGACCGTTCTGCTCTGGCACTCTGCTCCTGTTCAGACAGCGCTTCCTGGGCTCTGCAGTAAATCCAGATCCCTGTATAGGGGTTAAGGGTGTCGGTGCTACTCGGGGCGCTGTCTGTCTGCAGCCCAGACCCGCAGACGGACGCGACAGTTATATTATACATTATGGCCACATGTCACCTAGACATGTGTGGCCTCAATCAATTTTAGTGAATCGAGTAAGGCTGGACAAGTCTAGTCGGAATATGGCTGGAAGCATGCATTCACATGATGGCTCAGAGAATCCTCATAGCGCTCAGTGCACATGATGTGAGGATTCACAATTCGGCAGTCACGTAGAGTGACTGCAGACTTGTATCCTAAGGCCAGACCACCCCTTTAAGTACTCTAATACGGCAATAGACCTCAGAACAGACCACTTATGGTCTGATTTGGATAGTGAGACGCACCATAATTCTGAATCATGTCACTGACTCCTAGTGACCTTGGAGACAGGACATTAGTTCAGGCAAGATGATCCCCTTAAATGGAAGGCGCCATGTTTTCTCATAATTTAATCTAAAAAAGAAAATAGTATAAAAAAATATTGTCCCCTAAGCTTGACTGTGGTGTGTATGTTTTTTTTTTTTTACTGTATTAATGCAGCCACTGGGGGCTGCCATCTTACCTTTCTGGCTGCTGAACGACACTTTCCATGCTCATTTACGGCAGTCCCTGGGCATAAGACACAAGAGTCGGCCCCGACCCCTATCTGTATCATTGCAGCAGCATCAGCTGTGAACTGGGCACGCCTCTGTGGGCAGCTCAATTCACAGCTGTAGGTGTGGCCAGGCTCCATTTTATTAGAGCCCAGTGCTTTCCTTTTAGCTCCATTTACACTCTATTGCAAGCCCTGGATGCTGTACTGTTCCAGCATAACAGGGCTTGGATGTTCACTCTGCACATACCAGCTGCAGGAGAGGATACAGGACGAGCTCCTGGAGACCGAGCTGCTCTTTCCAAAACACCCGACCAGCTGCTGCCCCTGCTCTTGCAAAACATAGGAGAAGCTGCGCCCTGCTATTTCAAAACACTTGGCCATCTGCTGGACATCTAATCCTATACTGTGTGATACTGACTGCAGAGCCGTGTATCTAATCCTCTCCTGTGTGATGTTGTCTGCTGAACCATGTATCTAATCCTATCCTGTGTGATACTGACTGCTGAGCCCTGTATCTAATCCTCTCCTGTGTGATACTGACTGCTGATCAGTGTATCTAATCCTATCCTCTGTGATCCAGTCTGCTGATCCGTGTATCTAATCCTATCCTGTTTGATACAGTCTGCTGATCCGTGTATCTAATCCTATCCTGTACGATACTGACGGCGGAGCCATGTATCTAATCCTCTCCTATGTGATACTGTCTGCTGAGCCGTGTATCTAATCCTCTCCTGTGTGATACTGTCTGCTGAGCCTTGTATCTAATCCAATCCTGTGTGATACTGTCTGCTGAGCTGTGTATCTAATCCTCTCCTGTGTGATACAGTCTGCTGAGCCGTGCATCTAATACTGTCCTGTGTGAAACTGACTGCTGAGCCGTGTATCTAATCCTATCCTGTTTGATACAGTCTGCTGATCCGTGTATCTAATCCTCTCCTATGTGATACTGTCTGCTGAGCTGTGTATCTAATCCTATCCCATGTGATACGGACTGCTGAGCCGTGTATCTAATCCTATCCCATGTGATACTGACTGCTGAGCCTTGTATCTAATCCTATCCCGTGTGATACTGCTCTCCTGAAATACTCTGTGCTGCTGTCACCCTGCTGGTTTTATGTGTGATCTACATGGTGGTATTGTGTATGATCTATATGGCGGCACTATGTGTGATCTATATGGCGGTATTATGTGAGAACCCTATGGCAGTATTATCTGCTAAAAGGGGACCCATTCTAGGGTGGTTCTGGCTGAGCACCTGCACACGGGTCAGGGGTAATAAATAGGTGCAGTCAGGGCAAGGCTGGTGAGGCAGCTGAAGAGAGGGGCTCATTTTTATTGTTACTGTATGGCTACATTTCCCCTCATCCTGCTTCCCAGTGTCACCCCAGACTGCGCCAGTCGCCTTGCTTTCACACATCGCCAGGACAGGATCTGAGGAGGGGAATGGGGTCTTGCATGCAAAGTCTGGATCAGAACAGGCCATCAATCAGCAGAAATGTTTCCTGGATTTCTGTGGTGCTGTCACCATGCTCCTCCCCATATATCTCCCTCTGTGCCCCCCATAGACCAGCGCACTGCTCTCCTGAAATACTCTGTGCTGCTGTCTCCCTGCTCCCAGAATCCTTGCTGCCTGCCATCCTTAGTGACCGAAGACCCCATTCCTCTCCTCAGATCCTGTCTTGGCGATGTGTGAAAGCGAGGCGACAGGGGCCTGATATATGGTGGAAGGAGCAGGGTGACAGCAGCACAGAGTATTTCAGGAGAGCAGTGTGCTGGTCTATGGGGGGCACCCTGTTCGGTGCCAGGGATTGTACATAGAGCGCTATGTTTTATACACATGGATGCTCCACAGAAATCCAGGAAACATTTCTGCTGATTGGTGACCTGTTCTGATCCAGACTTCGCATACAAAGACAGTCAGTAACTTTGCAGGCCCCATCAAAATGGCTGCTCACTGGGTTCCTAAATGTCATCCTCTCTTTTCCCTTAGCAAACGCCCAAAAGGGGAGGAGAGGAGTGACATCACACCCATGTCAGCAGATTCCGCCCATAATTACTGCAGGGCAGTAATGTGAGCTAGTTGTACACTAGGTTTTTGTACCAAATTTCAGTAGCTGCTCCCCCTAGTGTTAACAAGTGGAAATGCCAAACTTTTTAAAATTATTTTTCATATTTTACAAAATTAAAAACAAATGATAATTTTTTTAAGAAAATGCAAACATTAATTCTTTTTTTCAATTGCTGAAAAAAAAATTTTTGGATGGCACCTTCCCTTTAAATTTGTGTAGGACAGAGAAATTATTTGATAAAAATAAATAAAAGCTTAAAGATTTTTTCAGACCGAGCAGACAAGAATTATAGATTAGTCATCCAATTTTTTTTTCAATTCCTAAATTGCAGCCTGCAGTTTTTCCCAGTCCTGCAGTGTGATGCCTCGTCAGCCACTTGAAAAAATATCATTATAACTGGGCAGAGGAATGGGATTCTACCTAAAAATTGTTTCTGTAATGAATCATTTCTGCTTAGTTTGACAGCGACGGAAAGAAAATTACATTGTGTTTTTAAAGAACATTTGACAAATTTGCTCTGTACCGCGATCAATATTTACAGCATTCATCATTTTTCTGGTGGTTTACATAACATATGTAATGTTAAAAATAAATAAGGTACATTGATTGCTGATAAATGATTTAGCTCTGACGATACAGTCTGAAAACAATTCTGACAATTTCTACTGACGGCAAAATGGATTATTGGGAACTGGAGGCAGCGCTCATACGCACGTACACCCATGAATAGGCGAGTCCGAAATGCGGAAGATTTTTTTTTTCATGCAGACATTTGGTTTGTGTAAGGCAACTGCCTTCTGAAGATCCCAATGAAATAACATTGGTCCATGTCATGTCAGTTTTCTGTCACAGACAGCACTCGCACCGAAATATGGTCATGTGAAAGTAGTAGCCTCATAGAAATTGAAATCATGTCAGTCGCATTCCTTATTATATACTAGGAGAATGGGGTCCACAATTGATCTTCATATCAGGTGAGACCGCTCCATCCCTATCATTGTTGCAATGACTCATATATAAAAGAGCATATGAATTTAAAGGATTGTTTGGGCATAATAAGGAATGTGACTGATGTGATATCTAATGCAAAAATGTCCTACAAATCCCCCATATGTTGAATCTGTTTAGTGATCAGTTGGTTAAATAGTCAGCACCTTTTGAATTAATTTTATGTTGTTGCTTGACTTTTGGCATTAAGCATGTGATGGCTTGATAATGTTTTAGGTGTATTAGTGTTCCATAAGTAAGGCTAGTTTCACATTAGCGTTTACGGCCGTAGCGTCGGGCTGCGCACGGCTGCCGCTAAGCCCCGCCCCCTGCCGCGACTCCGCCGGTAGCTCCGCCTATGGACGCAAGACGCTGCATGCGTCCTGCGTCCCCTATCTTTAGCACTGGGGACGCAGGCCGTGCGCAGTATGGCGGTGCATGCGTCCTTTTGATGCTGCGCCGAGCACACCAAATTGCAACCTGTTGCGTTTGGCGCTGGTTGGCGCAGCGTCAAAAGGACGCATGCGCCGCCAAACGCATACTGCGCACGGCCTGTGTCCCCAGTGCTAAAGATAGGGGACGCATGCAGCGTCATGCGTCCGTAGGCGGAGCTACCGGCGGAGGCGTGGCAGGGGCGGGGCTTAGCGGCGGCTGTGCGCAGCCCGACGCTGCGGCCGTAAACGCTAATGTGAAACTAGCCTTATACATACGCTTCTATTGGGCACCAACTGCTATACTAACTGGTTATTGGTATGAGCATTAGTAAGGCGATGCATTTCACCTACAGACGTGCAATGAGTCTATGACGTTTGTCTGCATTTTTATGTAGTACTTACCCTGCTGCTGTATTTGCTACGTGGACTACACATTCAGTTTTTTTCTCTGTTCAATTGTAAAAACTATTTGGCTGTCATTAGGCCGAAGGAGTAGATATGCTTTTGCTGTGATAGCATTTAACTCCTAGTTGTGTGATTCTCTGTCATATTTGTTGTTTGTCTTTTGCACGTACACCTTATAGACTTCTAAAAAAAAAAAAAATTAATAAAGTATATTAGTTTTATTTTTGAAACACTACTTCCAAAAGGCTATATCTCTACTTATTTTGATTGGATTAACCCATGTGCTAAGTAACAAAGTAAAAGATTGCGGAGTTCACCAACTCTACTCATACTTGTTCTCCCAGGCCTCAATATCAGACATAGCTGCTTTGCATCTGTCTCCTTTGCTCCATGTTCCCTTGTCCATGCACCCGCATTGTAGAATATTTGTTCAAAGAAATGTTAAAGTTATTTAAATTGAGTTTTTTGTTATACACAATATAAGAAATAAATTGCTATTTTGTTTTTTTTCCACTATGCATACAGAAAAAAGGAAATATGACAGTTTTCCTACAGCAATACTTCCATATAAAAATGTTCTAAGAATGTGGAAATTTGAAAATGAAAAAAATACCTCAGGCTGTCAGAACCAAATCATGAAAAAATAACTAAATAAAATCACAGACTTTGCAGGATATTTTCACACATTTTGGGTTATTAGTTATTCTGTTTGTACCGGGCCTCCGAATGGAACGTGGTTGCTGGTGTGGACGTCTCTCGCACAGCCGCGATCTGCTACATGAGCAGGTTATTTGTCTGCTGCTGTTGCTGAATATGTAGCTCCTTCTGCCGTTGCTGATGCTCCTGCTGCTGCAACTGCAGCGCCTCTTGATGCTGCCATTGCTGATGCTTCTGCTGCTGCCACTGCAACTGCAGTGCCTATCGCTGCTGCCGCTGAAACTGTAGCTGCTGCTGCTACTGCTTCTACTGCTGCTGTTGCTGAATGAGGACCAACTGCTTCAAAAGCTCCTCCATTTTGTCAGCAGACTTGAGCTGTAGCGTTGCAGGCTTAATCACTGACATGCAGCACTCTTTGGGGTATGCCTCAGTTCACACTGCCCGCATTCTGCAACCATATGTAGTGCACCGGGGTTGTTGCAGTGTGACAGACAGGCAGTGACCCAGCAAAGTTCAAAGCAAAACTTATTTAATGTCCAAACTCACAGAAATAAACAGCACACGGTATCCTCTAATAATATAATAATAAATTTTATTTCTATAGCGCTGACATATTCCGCAGCACTTTACATTTCAGAGGGGACTTGTACAGACAATAGACATTACAGCATAACAATAATCACATAGATTATAACAAATACCAAGAGGAATGAGGGCCCTGCTCGCAAGCTTACAGTCTATGAGGAAAGAGGTAGACACGAAAGGTGGGTGGTAACAGTTGCCCTGATTGTATGGACCAGCCATAATGTTAAGTGTGTAACAGTACAGACACAGAGGGCTAATGGATGCATAAAGCATGTGAACCTCTGGATCACAGCCGGGAAACAAGACTATCCACATCTGAGACGGGTTGCTGTGGGTGACTGCACCACTCTGCTACGCTGAGGGGTGCCAGGCCTTTAGGCTTTGCTTGGCTCCATGTTACCTCACACAGGCTGAGCTCTGCAAAGCCTCCGGCTCTGCACATTTGCAAACCAAAAACTGACACACATAACCCTCTGCTGCAGGGTTTTCACAATGAACCTGTGGCCATAGGCCACTTGGAAGACCTGGCCAGGAAGAAAGCGGACCGCCCAACTACCTTCCTGTAGGCCACTTCAAAAATAAAAGCCCATTGCAGGTTTTCTTAAATCTGCCTTGTACAAATAGCTTGCCCAAGACCAACACTTACATTCATTTTGCATTGCAATCACAGCTATGCCTGTGACTGCAATGCATTCCCATGACCTCAATACGCTTTTGTACGCATCTTTGGGGTCCCTCGCACATAACACCGGTCACTGCCTCACAATATGCACCAGTCCCAGTGGCTTCTATGTAATGTGCATGCACCAGTCCTAGAGTCTCCTTTGTGATATACATGCTATAGTCCCAATGTCTCCTATGTGATGTATATACTTCAGGCCTCCCACTGCTTGAGTTCTATAAATGTATCATGAGCAGTGATGAATTTTCCACGGTGATGAAACCTGCAAGGTAATATACTGTACCTCTATATTCGGTACAATCTACTGCTGCGAGTTCTTCACAAAACTTGTAATTACAAAGAGTCAAATGCGCTCCAGACCAACGCAAATCTGAGAAAGCATTTGTGAGTAGCAATATCATCAATACCACCTAACATAACACATCTCACCAAAGAGAAGCAGTTCCAGCCATCACACTAGGGGTGAGTTTATTGTTTGATCAAATATAGCAGGGTAATTTTGAAGTTTATAATTTTGTACATCCCGCTACTGAGATAATAAATATCCAAATGATCCCTTGTCAAAAAAAGGTTCCCTATTCCTGAATTAGAGGAAAATAAAGGTATGCCATTGTATGACATTTTTCACATACAGTGGGGCAAAAAAGTATTTAGTCAGTCAGCAATAGTGCAAGTTCCACCACTTAAAAAGATGAGAGGCGTCTGTAATTTACATCATAGGTAGACCTCAACTATGGGAGACAAACTGAGAAAAAAAAATCCAGAAAATCACATTGTCTGTTTTTTTTACATTTTATTTGCATATTATGGTGGAAAATAAGTATTTGGTCAGAAACAAAATTTCATCTCAATACTTTGTGATATATCCTTTGTTGGCAATGACAGAGGTCAAACGTTTTCTGTAAGTCTTCACAAGGTTGCCACACACTGTTGTTGGTATGTTGGCCCATTCCTCCATGCAGATCTCCTCTAGAGCAGTGATGTTTTTGGCTTTTCGCTTGGCAACACGGACTTTCAACTCCCTCCAAAGGTTTTCTATAGGGTTGAGATCTGGAGACTGGCTAGGCCACTCCAGGACCTTGAAATGCTTCTTACGAAGCAACTCCTTCGTTGCCCTGGCGGTGTGCTTTGGATCATTGTCATGTTGAAAGACCCAGCCACGTTTCATCTTCAATGCCCTTGCTGATGGAAGGAGGTTTGCACTCAAAATCTCACGATACATGGCCCCATTCATTCTTTCATGTACCCGGATCAGTCGTCCTGGCCCCTTTACAGAGAAACAGCCCCAAAGCATGATGTTTCCACCACCATGCTTTACAGTAGGTATGGTGTTTGATGGATGCAACTCAGTATTCTTTTACCTCCAAACATGACAAGTTGTGTTTCTACCAAACAGTTCCAGTTTGGTATCATCAGACCATAGGACATTCTCCCAAAACTCCTCTGGATCATCCAAATGCTCTCTAGCAAACTTCAGACGGGCCCGGACATGTACAGGCTTAAGCAGTGGGACACGTCTGGCACTGCAGGATCTGAGTCCATGGTGGCGTAGTGTGTTACTTATGGTAGGCCTTGTTACATTGGTCCCAGCTCTCTGCAGTTCATTCACTAGGTCCCCCCGCGTGGTTCTGGGATTTTTGCTCACCGTTCTTGTGATCATTCTGACCCCACGGGGTGGGATTTTGCGTGGAGCACCAGATCGAAGGAGATTATCAGTGGTCTTGTATGTCTTCCATTTTCTAATTATTGCTCCCACAGTTGATTTCTTCACTCCAAGCTGGTTGGCTATTGCAGATTCAGTCTTCCCAGCCTGATGCAGGGCTACAATTTTGTTTCTGGTGTCCTTTGACAGCTCTTTGGTCTTCACCATAGTGGAGTTTGGAGTCAGACTGTTTGAGGGTGTGCACAGGTGTCTTTTTATACTGATAACAAGTTTAAACAGGTGCCATTACTACAGGTAATGAGTGGAGGAAAGAGGAGACTCTTAAAGAAGAAGTTACAGGTCTGTGAGAGCCAGAAATCTTGATTGCTTGTTTCTGACCAAATACTTATTTTCCACCATAATATGCAAATAAAATGAAAAAAAAACAGACAATGTGATTTTCTGGATTTTTTTTTCTCAGTTTGTCTCCCATAGTTGAGGTCTACCTATGATGTAAATTACAGACGCCTCTCATCTTTTTAAGTGGTGGAACTTGCACTATTGCTGACTGACTAAATACTTTTTTGCCCCACTGTATGTATGTAAAGTTCACATGTATGGTACCCTTTAATTAATAGTACATAATAATAATAAGATTATGTTTGCATCTGCTTGGCTAATATGTTTATTTCTGCTTAATGCGTATATGCAAGTGTAATGTCCATTTTTGTGCTTCTGTATATGTGTGTACTATGTATATGTATGTCTAATATGTAATGTGGAAAACTGATTGGAGAGATGCTGCTAAAGTGATCTGGGGCCCAGCTAGTGCAAGTGGCCTATTAATTAGTTGAGGACTCATGCATGATACTTGCTGAGAGTTGGATTGTTTTTCTCTTTATATGTATATGACCTACAGGGAATATTGATGATATCCTGTTTTATTGTTTGTTTGTTTCATAGCCAAACTTTGCTGTGCAGATTGGGGCAGCATCAGCAAAGTCTTTTCACTTACATTAGAAAATAGATAAATTAAAATCTCTGTTAGGGTACCGTTACACTTAGCGATGCACCAGCGATCCCGACAACGATATGGATCGCTGGTGCATCGCTAAGTGGTCGCTAGTGAGCTGCCACACAGGCAGATCTCACCAGCGACATAGCAGAGGTCGGGGGTCGCTACTTACCTGTCAGACGCGGCGATCCTGACGTCCTCCCGCCCGCGTCCACACCTCGCTCGTTGGCGCAGCAGGAAGCGCCCGACGAGAAATGATCCAGGACGTTCTCGCGTGACCAACGATGAGCAGCGGGGGAGCCGGTCGGACTTAAGTATCACATGTAGCGATATCGCTAGCAATATCACTGCTGCGTCACAAAATCGGTGACTTTACAGCGATATCGCAGTGTGTAACGGGGGCTTAATGCTAGAGGGGTAAATAGGCCATGCTAACACAATATACTATGCACACAGATACAGTTTTGCACGTGTTCCTCTGTCACTTCCTCATTGTCTTTGGGAGAGGGAGCTGTTTCCACCCTGACACTGCAATAATCTATGACAATTTTGGTCAATTGACTTCCATTGATTTAAGCTGCCACAAAGCACACACATATCTTGCTGCGATACACACTTCCTTTCTATATTGTATCTCCAATATTGGCTGTCCCCAGGATAGTTATAAGACATCTAAAAAAAAAAACAATTAACTAGAGCATTTAAAAATGACAAACATGTAATAACCATTAATCAAGATTTCATAACTGAACAGTTCATATATGGGTAATGCAATTTCCTGGACAAGTGTCTGATTTTTCATTAAAAAATACATAAGGAAAAGGATACATATTCTAGACGCTAAGAATAAAGTAAAAAATATTAAAATTTCTAGCTACTTGGTGGAATCATTAAGTGACCTCCATTATTTCTTGCTTGCACATCCTCCCAGATGTACTGCTCTAAAACTTTGCTCCTCTGAGAGATTCCTGATGAACTGGACTCCAGACAGGTTGTCATTTTGTATCACATCAAATGGCCAGTTTTTTCCCTCTGTGTAATTTAGCAGCACAAAAGCCTCATCATGATCCTTGCTGTTTTATCAGTGTTGCCTCAGGTTTCTTCTTTCCGAATGACATAAAACTCTTTTTTTTCTCTTTTTTTAGCTTAGAACAATGAAGATAAGAATATAAGAGGATGCTTATGCTACCTGCGCACACATTTCTGCTAAGAAATCCAATTTGAAAACCAAGTGCAATCAAGCAAATTAACAAAAGCCCAGTGTGAATATACAAGTAGCCTTTTCCATAGGCATGCAAGCAGGAGTTGTAACGTTGCTTATTGCTTGCAATTGTTACCCATAACTTTTTGACACTTGAATTCATGAACAATTCTGAGAAAAAAGGAGAATCTTTTACTAGCGGACTTAAGGTGGCCATATACATTCTCCTTTTTTCTCAGAATTGTTCATGAATGTCAATCAGCATGATGCCAGTAGTCCTGCCCTGTCAATAGAAAGAGAAACTACTCCTCTGTTGACAGGGAGCAGCTGAATCTTTGGCAAGAACGGTCAATGACCGGCGCCAAGTAAAGAAGGCAGGTACAGTAGTTGCCTCTGTTAGCAACTACATGCCTTTTTTTTAAGTCCTGGATATCCCCCTTAAGGAAGTCATACACCTCAGAAGCCAGAAGAATGCTTTGCTCACACCACACATAATCCTTCCATACACCCTAAAGTTCTGCTGAGTATGCATGTATTCTCCAAAGGAAGGTGAGAAAAAACTACTGCTGTGCACCTCCGATGGCAATTTATCTCCCGCAAGACAAATACCCAGTATGCCCTTTTTTCTTTCCTCCAACATCTATCATTGGGATACTCAAGACACCTCCCTCATCCCAATGCATTAAATGCACAAAATTGATGGTCTTGGCCGACCTAGATATGGCCACCTTAAGTCCGCTAGTAAAAGATTAAGTGCTTCAGAGGCAGGAACAGAGGCAGAACACTGGGGGAAGGGTAGCGAGATAAGTATGTGTTTTTTTTCATGTGTATGGAATGTTTGTATGTATATAGGAGGCTATGTGGGGGTTCATACTCTACTGTATATGAGGTTCTCAAGCTGTATATAGAAGGCTTTGTGAAGCTCATACTGTAAATAGGGAGGCTCTAGCTGTAAGTTGGAGGCTATATGGGGCTGATACTGTATATAGGGGCGCAAGCTGTAAATAGGAGGCTATGTGGGACTCATATTGTATATAGGGACACTCAAGTTGTATATAGGAGGCTATGTGGGGCTCATACTCTCATACTTTATATAGGGGCTCAAAGTGTATATAGGAGGCTATGTTGGCTTCATACTGTATATAGAAGGCTCAAGCAGTATATAGGCTTTGTGGGGTTCATACTGTGTAAAGAAGGCTATGTGAGGGCTCATGCTGTATCTAGAAGGCTATGTGGGGCTCATGCTGTGTAAAGAAGGCTATGGGGGCCTATATTGTATATTTACAGCTTTGTGGCGGCAGATACAGGAAATAAGATGCTATGTGGGGGCTCATGCTGTATATAGGAGGTTAAGTGGGAGCTCATGTGTAAAGCTGGTGGGTGTGTACCTTGTTTCTTCGGTGTTACTCTGCATGTCTCTGCTTTAACTAGAGTTGAGCGATACCGTCCGATACTTCAAAGTATCGGATCGGAATGGATCGGCCGATCTTAAAAAAAAGTATCGGTATCGCCGATTCCGATACCGGAAGTCCCATTCAAGTCTATGGGACTTCCGGTATCGGAATAAGAAAAATCCTGTTTTTCCCTTGTACAGCCTCTCTGGGGTCTGTACGGGCCTTTCGGGGGGCTGTGCCGGCCTGCCAGGGGGTCTGTGCAGGCTCCGGTGGTCTGTGCCGGCCTGCCGGGGGGCTGTGCCGGCCTGCCAGGGGGGCTGTGCCGGCCTGCCAGGGGGGCTGTGCAGGCTCCGGTGGGCTGTGCCGGCCTGCCGGGGGGCTGTGCCGGCCTGCCGGGGGGCTGTGCAGGCTCCGGGGGGCTGTGCCGGCCTGCCGGGGGTCTGTGCAGGCTTCGGGGGTCTGTGCAGGCATCGTCCGATGGGACTACAAGTCCCATCGGGCGATGCCTGCTACCATGACAGTGATTGACACATTAGCCAATGATGGGACAGTAGTAGTCCCATCATCCGGCTAATGTGTTGAATGTAAAAAAAAAAAAAAAAAAAATTACATGCTACATACATACAACATGCATACTACATACATGCTACATTCATACTACATACTACATACATACTACATATATACTACATGCAACATACATACTACATACATACTACATGCTACATACATACCACATATATACTACATACATACTACATACAATACATTCATACAATACATACATAGACATACAGTACATATAACATAGAGTAACATACTTACCAATACTTGTCACATTGTTCCCCGAAGCCATTGTCTTTTACGGAATAAATGTTAACATAACAAACCACAAAAATACTCACCCACGATCCGAAGCAGTCCACAAGTGTGTCCCACGACGATCTTGGGTAGAGAACTGCAGCATCAGCTGTTGCTGCCGTTCTCTACGGGCTGCAGGAATCCAATGACGGAAGGTAGGTATCCTTCCGCACTGTATTCCTCCGCCACTTAAAAAAAAAAAGTCCCTAGTCTCACTTTATGCCATTGCTGTGTGGGAAATTTTTTTTTTTTTTTTTTTTAACATTTAACACATTAGCCGGATGATGGGACTACTACTGTCCCATCATTGGCTAATGTGTCAATCACTGTCATGGTAGCAGGCATCGCCAGATGGGACTTGTAGTCCCATCGGACGATGCTTGCACAGACCCCCGGACATCAGCACAGCCCCCCGGCAGGCCGGCACAGCCCCCCGGCAGGCCGGTACAGACCCCCACAGGGTGCACAGACCACCGGCAGGCCGGCACAGCCCCCCGGCAGGCCGGTACAGACCCCCACAGGGTGCACAGACCACCGGCAGGCCGGCACAGCCCCCCGGCAGGCCGGTACAGACCCCCACAGGGTGCACAGACTACCGGCAGGCCGGCACAGCCCCCCGGCAGGCCGGTACAGACCCCGGGCAGTCCACACAGCCCCCCGGCAGGCCGGCACAGCCCCCCCGGCAGGCCGGCAGAGACCCCCGGAAGGCCCGAAATGACGGCGCATCATGATGCGCACACACCGCGCATCATGATGACGTCAGGCTGTCAATCAACTTTGAACTTCCGATTCCGATGCCGACTTC